>NC_080093.1:37661559-38306559 GCF_950005125.1 Chionomys nivalis
CTGCTCTTCCAGAGGACCCAGGTTCAATTCCCAGCACCCACATGGCAGCTCACAACTGTCTGAAGATCCAGTTCCAGGGGATCTGACACCTTCATACCAATGTACATAAAATAAAAGTTAAAAAAAGGAATAATGTGTTAAATAGTTTCATGAGAATATAGTGTTACAGCACTGATTATACAGATATTCCTAAAAAGAAAAAAAAGGCTGATATTGCAATACTCTGAAGTGATTTCACCCAAGTTTAGAAATTTTTGACCTCTTTTTATTAGGTTGTTTGCTTCAGGATTCATCACTCTTGGGAAAATATAATGAACATTAAAATAGCAAAGAGGATTTTAAAGCAATTTTAAGTTTGTAGGGAAGATACCAAGTCAGTATAAAGAATATTCCACTTTATTTATTAATTTTAAATGTTTATCCCTTGGTACTAACACTCCCATTATCAATAAAGAGATATTTTGTCCTCTGCATTATAGACATCATGTCCTTTTATCCCAAAACATTTATGCATTCTTTAAAATTAGGTTTCTATTGCCTACTTTTAAGATTATAAAGGGATTATTTATTCAGAAAATTTAGTGTTGTTTGGTAACATAACGCTATCTAATATAAATTTTACAAACTTTGTGTAATTGTTTTGATAAATCTCCTCTATGAATCTTTTTCATATTAAAAATTGATTTTTAACAGTTTATTTATTACCTACTATAATAGCTTCTTTTTGTCTAATTCTTCCTTCGTACTGTGGTTTAGTACACTTCAAAACCTTCAGCTTTTCGACCTTAGTTCTTGGCTTCCAAGGTGAGACCAGGAAAAATTGCACTGAAATCACTGAGTTACTAATGACTAGAGCTCTTGATGAGTTTAAGGACAAAGTATTGACAACTCATTTCAATGTGATATTTTTTGTAATAAATCAGAATAATCATTTATGCATGCTAATAAAATGTGTCGTCTTCTTTAGATAATTGTGAGGAAAAGTTATGTTCCTTTGAGAACATTTGTGACAGCTGTACATGTGCTTATAATATTTTTCCTCTACATATAATTCCTGCTCTGGTTTTCTTCTGTTGCTGTGACAAACATGATGAGCAAAAGCACCTCAGGGCATGGAAGGGCTTATTTCATTTTAAAAAGTTATAGCTCATCATTGAGAGGAATCAGGGCAAGAACTCAAGGAGGAACTTGAAGCATAAACCATTGAGGAAAACTGCTTGTGGTTTGCTTACAGACCACACACACACACAAACACACACACACACACACACACACACACACACACACACACACAATGGTGGTCCTGGAGTGGATATGTATGTATTCATTCCAAGACCAGCAACCTGCCCAGGGAATGATACTACCCACAGGATTCCACAGATCAACCTGATAAAGACAATTACTTAATTGAGACTGGGTTAAGTTAACCTAGTTAAAGCTAACTAAGACAACTATGTAGCATATTTACTTGAACTCTGTTTTTTAGAACAGGTCATCAGAGGATGGTCTTTAAAATCAGTTAGAAATATTTTAGCTGATATAAATTTCACTTCTGTTTTAAATAGAGTTGTAATCTGACTTTAGAAGTCAAACTAATGTTATATTTTGGTTCCAATTCTCCCACAAACTATGCTTTTGGTTAATAATTAAATCTCTCCTGCATAGTACCAGTCAGTACTATGTAGGAGGGTGACTACCAGTCAGTAGATGAGGGTGACTGTTGATAATCAGGAGGACCTTGGAGTCCAGTTTTATAGTTTAGATAGTTCTGAACTAATTTAACTTTGTAACAAGCATAAAGCTTTTCATGCTTCTAAGTTAAAGATAGGTTATTTTTTTCTGTTAAAAGGAATTAATACCTACTCATTTGGATTATTCTGGTGAATGAAATACTGAATATTATTCTGGTTTATGAAATAGTGAATATTTAATCCAGTAGAGTTTGGTTTATTTGCCTACTGATTTTGACTATTTCTTCTCAACAGTTTGGATAAAGGTCAATATTTACTTTAAATAAGAGAACAGAATAGAGTAGAATGTGAGTCCCAAAGTTAGATTAGAGTACAAGTGAGAAAAGGAATGGCAAGTATTAATAAGGAACACTTTGTTTCTTATAAGTGAACTCCATTGTCTCCAGCACAGTTCACAATCATGGTGATTAATGTTTCAGCTCAGAGACAGTGGGACTGAATGGACAGCAAACAGAAAAGAACATGTTCAAATGTATCTAGCCCTCCACAGTGATGTGTTATTTGCTGATTAATTCATAGGCTCAGCCACACAACCTCAATGGACAGGACTGGTGGATTGAAAGACAAGTGGCATTGCATTTCTGCTTTTTCATGCAATTATCCTTCACTCGTGGGCCCCCAAGTGTCAAAGTTGGAAAAACGTCAGGTACTGTAGTAACTTCATTTCACAAAGCCATTGAGAAGTCAGGCAATGTGTGAAAGGTTAACAAATGATGAGGGGCAGACTTTGAAGAGATCTTTATCTTTTCAGCTCTGAAGAGGTCACTTTGTTCCACAGGACTTTGTCAACCCATCAATGATGCCTGACAACATCTCCACACCTGTGCAAACATTTTATACGTTTGTATTTTAGTGTTGTATCTTATTTATTTTCCATGAAAGGAAATAGCTATGTAATGTTCACTTTTCTATTTTACTTCTATGTATTTTATTAGTGTATAGTAATTTTGTTAAAAGAAGAAATGACTTTATTTGTGGCTTCTATAAGTCCTTCCTTTTTCCAACCTTAGTTTAGTAACCTCCATAGCAGTCTTAATAATTTAGTTACAAAGCTCAAACTTCATTAAGTTTATTGAATGGTCAGTGAGGAGTTAAAATGCCATGGAGGGACTACTGAGCACCAAGGAGAAAATGTGGGGTGTGACATCTTTGTCCTAACTGGGCTTGATAGTAGGAGATGTTCCGAGGTTACTCACTTCACATAAAAATGAAAAATCCTGTAGTGCTTCAATCTGTTATAAAATAAGAAAGTGCACATAAAACTACTAATTATGATGTATAATGCATGCAGTATTTTGTGATTGCTTATAAGCAAATATACAAGTATTTGAATGTATAAAAAAAAAACCCACAGATTTTTGTCTGATTTCATTAATAGGAATCACATGGCCTGGCCTTGGCCAGTATAAGTACAAAAACAACTTAAGCATCTGCAATGAGCTCTAGCCCAGAAATGGGGAACCAAACTGTGAAGGTGCATTTTACATGATAAATGTCATATTTGTTTGCATCTCATGCTAGATGGAAAACTGGAGAAAAGAACATAATATTTTTATATTCTAGTGAGACAATGAATGATGGAGGTGGGTCTTGTATTAATCTGTTGTTTTTATTGGTTAATTAATAAAGAAATTGCCTAAGCCCACTTGATAGACCAACCCTTAGGTGGGTGGAGTAAACAGAACAAAATGCTGGGAGAAAAAAGCCGAGTCAGGGAGTCACCATGATTCTCCCACTCCATACAGACGCAGGTTAAGATCATTCCTGGTAAGCGAGCTCATGGTGCTACACAGAATATTAAAAATGGATTAGATCAATATGTAAGAGTTAGCCAATAAAAGGCTGGAACTAATGGGCTAGGCAGTGTTAAAAAGAATACAGTTTCCGTGTAATTATTTTGGGGCATAAGTCATGCGGGCGGCCGGGTGCCGGGGACGCAGCCCCGCCGCTCCTATTACAACAAATGAAGAACCTAAAAGTTAAGGATAAATTCATTGAGGTTGACATAAATTTTGGTTTTGTTTTTAAATAATTTTAGGTTCATATGTATTCATCTTAAGTATAGAAAGGAAACCACATATGTTTTACCTGTTTTCTCCAATTGTAATGACTTACTAAACTCTGGCAGAGTTTCACAAGTGAAACACTGAAATCTTCACAGCCCAAGAACAGAACATGTCCACCATCATTTGGGTCTGGCAGAGTTTCACAAGTGAAACACTGAAATCTTCACAGCCCAAGAACAGAACATGTCCACCATCATTTGGGTCCCTGGTGTTGGCTTTCAGGAAACACCCAACCCCTTGTCCTCACCCTTTAAGACATGGCTAGCAAAGTGAATTTTGCCCTTTTGTATTAATGTTTCCCAAAAAGTCATTGGGGCTTTTCAGATTACGGAAATAGTATCCATTTCTTCTCTTTGTTTGTTAATGGCCTGAACGCTCAGGCAAATCTGTTATATTCTTAATGATTTCCTCTGGCAATCAGACCTATGGAGAGAAGTCAGGCTTGGAAAAAAAGAACCGTGGGAGAATGCTCTCATTTTTCCCTGAGTGTATTTTCACAAAGGAGAAAAATGGTTCAACCACTATCTCTCTTATTATTTGCCCTAAAAACTCCAAAGGTCCCTGTGTTCCTCTGCCATTAGAACGATGATCTCCTGAGTGTCCTAGTTCATCTGAGGTCAAGAGATGTGATGATGGAGTCTCAGTAACATTCTAAGATTATGAAGGTTCTCTGATGACTTCTAAAAGGGTAAGAACTCTGAGTTTGTTTTCCCAAACAAATAATGGGATGAGAACTTTTATGCAAGACAAGTCTTGAGGAAAAATGTAGAGACGATAGGAAAAAGTCTTTAGAATTGACATTTTCTTATAGTTAAATTATTACTACTAGGAACAAATGTATGAAATTATACAGCAGAGAAATAAGAAATAAAGATGAGAATAGGTGTTATATGCACAGATACTGAATTTGGAGGAAGAAATTAAGTTAATTAAAAAGTCAGGATTATGGCTGACCTCAAGAACTAAGTCAGTAGTGAACTTAGCCATGCATTCTCCCTGCCCCCCTTTTCCTCTTCTAGTTAGATGGACTTCTTGTGTACTTCTTGGCATATTTAGCTAATCTTTTCTCCAGGATTTATTTTCTCAGCTGTCATTTTGTTACTTGCTTGTTTTTACATGCTGGTCTAAGCCTATGACAAACCAAGACTTGAAGACGTACTTTTTAACTTTACATTCTCATATGGATCATAGATCCTAACTCCTTTCCTGAATCCAATAACAAACAAATCACACCAAGTTAATCTATATTTTAACCTTCTAGTCTTTTGAAAATAGTGAGTGGCATTTCTAAAAATATTTTATAAATTAAAATTCCTGTGTGGGATTTACCATGAGTTTAGTTTTTCTTTTTCTCTTCCTAAGCTCTCTAAATCTGGGGGCAATGCAAAATGTGGACACCAGCCATCAGGAAGTAAAGGATGGGGGAAAGCCTGAGCCTCTGAATATCAACTCTTGGGTTACTCATCTCAGAGGCTGCAGGCAGACAAGAACAAGCAGACCAGAAACACACCTGCCTTTGCATAAAGAGGTATCACATCTTTAAAAGAAAATCCAGAAGAACTTACATAAAAGAGTTGTCTCTGGTAACAAAGACTTGCTTCACAGAGCCAGCCCTCCTTCTCCTCTTTCTCCTCATTTTTTTCTTATTAAGGAGAAGGGTTAAAGAATAAGTGCAGGTTTTCTTTTCCTTGTCTGATCAGTGAAATAAGGATTAGTAGCTCATACTTCATAAAGTTGCAGAAAATAATCAATATAAGAACATAATTAATATGAACAATTAACAGAGCAGATATCTTTGCCCAGAAGAAGTGAACAGTTCAGTTATTCATTAGATCTGAACATGATTGTGGTTTTTTGTAAAGTATTTTTACACATTATAATATTTGATGTGTGTGTGTATGTGTGTGCGTGTTACTAGAAACTGAACCCTGAGCCTCATACATCTAGGTAAGCACTCTACAACAGAACTAAATCTCCAAATCATTTTGTATTTCAAGCCTTGTGCAAGTTTTTTTTAAACTCCCTCTGTAGCCCACGCTAGGTTGTTCTCAGTTCGTCTGCATGACCCACCAAGTAAATGGCTCCAAAAACCAGGTTAGGCATATATTTGAGTATTATAAGATGTCAAATTGAGTTGGGATTTTCCCCTCTCCTTTTCTCCTTTCTTTCCTTCTTTCCCCTGTGAAAAATATTTATTAGTCTGTACCAGTTGGTTTTAGAAAACCACCAGCTACTTGTTACAGCAAATTATCAACATATCTCTTATCATTGAGTGTATTCTCCCCTCCCACCATTCAAAACAAACTAACATGTTTTTTAAATATCAACTAACCATTTATAGAAGTGATGAGATCTATAGGTAATCATAACCATTCTACAAGCTACACCTGAGGCAGCTGGACCAGCACTGACAGCACTTATGAAGACAGATGCTGGTTTTAAAAGTAGAAGTACCAAAAGATTTATGACAAATATACTGTTTGGTCTTTCTGAAAATGGCATGGAAGAAAATCTTATTGCTATCTTGCCAGACACCACCTAAATAAAATACTGCACAAAAGACACCGAACCCAAGGTATGCATTACAAACACAAAGATCCAGTTAACTGAGAAGATTGCTGAGGTAATTTAAAAGTTCTTTCACATATTAATACTATTTTAAATGCATCATCAGATCAAAGATTTAAACTATGAATTGGCTGGGATGTAGTAAATATTCTGCTTTGTACTAAGAATCTCAAATCCCTTTGAAAAGTTGTATTCATGTTTACTGTAATTCCTCAAAAGTAATTGTACAGGTTTAATGATACCTGCAGAATTCTCTGTGGTTCTGGTTATATATACCAAGCAGTTCAGTAAATATTCAGTATTTAAGGAAAAACAAGGCCCCAAGCAGACCTATAACCGCATATACTATGCAATTGGTTATCTAAAAATTCCATAATAATGAAAGCCATAAAATTTAATGCATTCATGAGTCTACATTCATATTATGCATATACACAAACACATATATTTTCATCAGCACAATAAAAAACTAAGTTCTGTGAGTTCCACACAGGCCATTCATCTGACTTAACTATGAGAAAGAAACACTCAGGAAACATATCAAAGCAAAAATGTTCCTTTATGCTTGAGGATTCTAAAGATTTGATCTTTCAAAAAATAAGAAATCTGAAAATCTCCAAACTTGGTAACTTTTCACTAAGCTCAGGGCTGCTTCTTTGGCATTGCTCCAGACTTTGCAAAGTTACCGAGGACACTCAACACGTCCAAAGTCAGTTCCCGTTTTGCACATTCACCTGCAAATAACTTTTGCTTATACTATTCTACATTTCTCCCCCTTTTCATATGTCTTATGTTTCTAACAACAGTTTTAAAAAGGCTTGGTTTATTCCACTTCCAAATTATGTTCAGAGTCCGAGTCTTCAGAATCTTTACAGAGAGTAAGAAAATTCTCTGTGTGAGTGAGAAGTCTTCAAAAGAAGCCGTGTCTGCAGAGACTGATGGACTGATTAGGATATCTGTGCTGTGAAGAGAAGAGAATGCTGCAGGTCCAGAAGCAAATGACCTTATCTTGGGCTAGTGCTAACCCTCCAGGACCTATGCCCACCATTATGTCTGTATTAACATCTTATAATTAACACAAAGAAGCTTTTTTGGAATCTATTAACTCAACAGACACTAGCTTCCATAATTCCCAAAGCTAAGTTATGCTGTCAGGCAGCATCTTGGGCCTGTAGAAAGTTTCTCCCATCTGACTGTAACCACTTCTGATGGATCCACCTCTGTATCTTAAACTGGTATTAATTTATGACCTTCTTGGCTTTATAAAACTTCATGAAACTGATTCCGTTTTGGACCATGGAATATGTGAATTTGTGTTCTTGGGCTATGGCCACTCAAAAATGTTTCAGCATAAACTATTTTTATTTTTCCTTCTAGGATGACAGATGTGGCTTTTGCATCACCATCTGCTTATTATACATCAGCACCAAGCATTTTGTTTTGGCAATGGTGTGAAGATACACATTCAATAGACACAGTACTCAGAATTTTGAGTGCTCAGTCCAGTGGGCATTGTTCCTAGGAAGAAACTCCTATGTAGTGGTTAGCAGCAGCTGCTGCAGGAGCAAGGTGGGCTCTCAGTCAGCTCACCACCACGAGGAGAAATGATTTCCACTCCACGTTGGGATCCATGTCTAACCTGTAATACATTTTTTATTGGCTGTATCTCTGTGCTTTTTATTTAGGGCATTTTTTCATTTGCAATGTGCTTCTCAATGTGCTCCGCTACTATAAATAAAAGAGGAGCTTTTATTTTGGTCCATGTTGTTTCATTTGCAGCTTGGGTCATGATACTTGCCCCCCTAACTTGAATTCCTTCCTAACACACAAGGCTACTCCCAACTCCATAACCCAAATGATGAAGTTAACATACAAATTAAACAGGTCAAACCAAACATTTTTATTTTTGCCACAAACCTTTAAGGATTTCTCATGAACATTATTTGCTTTTCTAACTACATTCCCATATTTCCTACAGTTAAGCATTAGGTGGAGCTCGCAGAACTCCAGGGAAGTAGGCAAGAAAAAATTTTAGGAGGCAGAGGGGTGGAGCACACCAGGTCAACATGGCCCACAGAATCAACTAAGCAAGGCTTATAGGGACTCACAGAGACTGAAGAGGCAAGCATGAAATCTGCATGGGTCTACACTACATGCTGCATAATGCCGTGGTTGTTTAGCTTTTGTGGGTTTTGTGGGACTCTTCACATTGGGAGTGGAGGATGTCTCTATTTTGTTTGTTTTGCAGGACCCTTTCCTACTGGATTGCTTTGTCCAGTCTTCATAGGAGGGTTTGTGTCATGTTTTATTACACCAAGTAAAGCTGTGTTTGGTTGGTACCCCTGTGAAATCTGTTCTTTTCTGAAGGGAAACACAGGAAAAAGTAGATCTGGGCAAGAGGGGAGGGTGGGAGGTGTCTTAGTTGGGGTTTCTATAGCTTTGACAAAACATCATAACCAAAAGGCAAGTTGGGGAGAAAGGGTTTATTTGGCCTATATTTTAGCATTGCTATTCATCACTGAAGGAAGTCAGGACAGGAACTCACTTAGGCAGGATGGCAGAGGCAGGAGTTGATGTGGAGGCCATGAAGAAGTGCTGATAACTGGCTTGCTTTCCATGACTTGCTCAGCCTGCTTTCTTATAGAACCCAGGACCTACCAGCAAGCCAGGGATGACATCATTTGACACATGCTGGGCCCATTGATCATTAAATGGGAAAATACCTTACTGCTGCATCTTATGGAGGTACTTCCTCAACTGAGGCTCTTTTCTCTGATGACTTTAGTTTGTGTCAATTGACACACAAAATCAGCCAGTACAGAAGAGTGGAGATGGGCTGGGAGGAGTGGAGGAAGGTGAGGCTATGTTTCGGATGTATGTATAAAAGAAGAATTTAAAAAAACCCTTCCTGGTATTTTCCATGTATGCTGGCAGAAATCTACCACAGGCCCTCTGCAATAGTAGTGTTACCTTCCTGGATCAGTTTTCCCAGCATCATGTTCATGACTAACCTTCAAACCTTCAGGACTTTCTACCAATGTAAACATCTCCTAAAAATTGTGAAACTCCAAATAAGCTCATAAAGTCACCCTCACATCCTCCGGCTGTCCCCTATCTTACTCAGTTTCTCCATAGGCCTTGTTTTTTTGTTTTTGTTTTGTTTTTTGTTTTGTTTTTGATACTTAGTCATGATATGGATATGAAATGTCCCCCAAAGTCTCTGTTCTGAATACTTGGGGACTAGGAGGTGGTGCAATCTTTAATAGTTAAGAACTAGTAAAAGGACATAGGGTCACACTCTTGAAGGGGACCCAGAGGTTCTGTTCCTTTCCTTTCCCTGTTTGTTTTCTGACTACCACGAATTGAACAGGCTTGCTTACCCTCAGAACATCATGATCTGAGCCACCACCTGCTCAGCAACAGGGCTCACCAGCCGTGAACTGCCTGGTCTGAACAAAGAAGCATTCCTTCCATTAAAATGATTTCCTTGGAACTTCTGTCACGGGGATAGAAAGCTAACATTATCTTTCCCTCAGTTACATGATTTTAAATGTGAGTCACTTTTAGTGCATAGTGTTTATTCTGTATGAGCTACATGAGGACAGAAATTTCTCATCATTTGCACTTCTAGCACCTCAAGAAGTCCTTTATTTGCGAAAGAAAGCATACAATTCTGAAGGAAAGGGAAGGGAAGAAGGAAGAAAAGAAGGGAGAAAGCAGAGGAAGGGAGAAGGGAAATAGATGCTTGGGGAGATGGTGTGAACAAAGAGAAGCAAACAGGAAATAAAAATCTAAGAAGAACTTTGGGGACCACTTCCACTGAGAGCTCTGTATGTAAAAGCTCTAGACATGAAGTTGATCTTCAGTCTCAAGAATACAAGGCATGCTGGGAGGTGGTATGGCATGCCTTTAATCCCAGCACTCGGGAAGCAGAGGCAGGTGGATCTCTGTGAGTTTGAGGCCAGCCTGGACTACAAGACCTAGTTTCAGGACAGGCTACAAAGATACAGAGAAACCCTATCTCCAAAAACCGAGAGAGAGACAGACAGAGAGAGAGAGAGAGAGAGAGAGAGAGAGAGAGAGAGAGAGAGAATGCAAGGCAGCAGGTAGTAGTAGATAAGCAAGTGAAATTTTATTAGTATCTCTAGGCATTACTATTGAAAACCTGTAAGTAATTTATCTCCTTTCCGCTCTCTGTCCATCTCTCTCATTTAGCAATGACTCTTAAATCTTTTGTTGTGGGATATTCAATCATACTGTGAAGCCTGAGTTTGCATTTATATTAATTAAATAGAATCAACCTTGATCTGGTAGCAGAGACAGCAACTAGCGTACAGAAAGTAATTAAAGAGAGTCAGAGGAAGTATGGGAAATGGATAGAAAGACTCACAGGAAGTAGTAAAGAGGGACTTGGAAGGTGGCAATCTTTCTTTGATTTGGTGGAGCTGAAGGACGCTCTCTTTCATAGATGCTGAGGAAGAGGGAAGGTCAGCTAGTTGTTCCTCAACCTCTCTGAACTAGTAGATTTTCACCCCAGCCCCTGACTCCCGAGTCTTTATTGGTAAATAGAACAATAGAAATTTAGTTAAAAGCTACATTTGGTGTCAGTGGTAGGAAGGACATCAGAGTCCCATCAAGCTGCTGCCTGAGAAACTGGCCACTAACTGCAGAGTTGCAATTACTGGCTGTAACAACAGGAGATTCAGGTGCAATCACTGTGCTGACAGAAAAACAAAAATCATTCCTGGATTGTGTGTGTGGACCTACAGGGCTGTCCAAAGGTTATATATTTCCACTCCGTTGCATTACTATGTGCTTGACAAATATCATTTCTGCATGTTTTGACATCTTTATTTTATGACTCACAAATTGGACAGGGTCAGGAGGTGAGAGCAATTTTAATTTACTTTTCTTTGTCACATGAAAAGACAGCATTTATTTGGGGGGGGGATAATTCACTACTTTAAGTCTGGCTGAAAACAGAACGAAGGGGAATCAAGGTCTCTTGCTGCCTAAGGGGTTGCAAGAGCAGGGTACCACACCTGCACAAAGCTTGAATTCATTTTACCCTTTTGGGAATATGACAGAAAATATTTTATAAGTGCTTTGTTTGGCTCTGGCTTTTTTTTCCATTTCCTTTTTTCTTTCCTTTACTATTTTCTTTTTTTTTTTTCTCCTCCTGGTGCTCTTGTGTGTTGAATGAATGATACCCAGAAGAGAAAAGAACAAGACACAGAGAGATGTTCCTTTTCTTTTTGGCCACTGTAATGTAATTGTTATACTAAAGGTAACCAGTATTTAGTAGATTCTGCATGGGTTTCTTTAATGCCCTTAGCGATATATAAGGAAGTTATCAATCCCAGTGTTCACAGAAGACGTGACTGGGAATGTGACAAAGTAGAAAGCAGCCGTTCCACATGGTCTGGAGAGGCCTCTCATTCATAGAGCCTGAGTTCTTATTTCCAGTCCCAGATGGGGATACATTGACATAACTGTCATAGAGAAGGTGATGATAACAAAGAAACATTTCAGCAAGACCACAGGAGGGGATCTTGGTGATCTAATATTCTCATCCTGAAAGAAGACAGAGAAACATTAACCAAACATTTGAAGGTTAACCCTTTAATAATCTGGCCTCTGACTCCACCTGGTGGAAACACTGAAAATGAAAGAAAGTGGATCCTAGAAGCACTAGAAGCAGTATTTGGAGCAATATTTGTTAGTTGCCCTCAGCCCCCATGCTCCCCTTCTGAAAGACAGTTTACCATGTATTTTAAGAGTCCCAAATCCCTTTGTAGCTCTACATTCTACAAAGTGGCGTCTGGTTAGTTCATACCTGTGAGAAGTCCTGGCAAGAAACTACATGTATTAGCCACAGGTTGGAGAAGGAAATACGGAGAAGTGATCATTGGAATTTTCGGTCCTGTACCACTCCTATAGGAAGAATGCCTCCAAATTATTTATTCATTCCTTTTGGTGGAATGTCACAGTTTTTCAGTTGTTTTTACTATCAACTTTCTGTAGGGATCAGGTTTTAAAGTAGTTCCTAAGTGGTCCTTACACAGCTAGTATAACACTGTTCTTATTTTATGCTCACCTTTTCATCACAGTAGGCCATTGTTTTATGCTTGTAAGGAATGAAAATTTCAAGAAGCTTTTGCTTAATATTTCTCTCTGTTGGTTTGTACTCTTACTTTTACATCCTCACATGGTCTTCTGATTCCAATTATAGCAAAGACTACCATGTCTCTGTTAAGTGGTCTTGAAACTTTTGATGAAAGTCAATGCACTTTCATATGTGACTTATGTGACTTATTTCTTGACCCTCTATTCCTAAATGGTGCTCTGTATGTCTGTCTTTTATTTAACTTATTTTAAATTTTCTTTAGAGAATTTCGTGCATGAGTACTGTAGTTATATCATTTCTAGTTTTCCATTTGCTTTCCTAGTTCCTCCACTAACACCCATACAACCTCTCAAATTCATAGCCTCTTCTTCCATAGCTATTATTGTGTATTATTATAAACATGCATTCAGGGCTGACCACTTGGGATTGAGCAACCTATTATAAGGTTTGCCCCTGTAGTAAACTGATTCTCTTTCAACAACTACTGATTGTCTACAGCTCTTCATTTAGTGGTAGCCCTTGTGAAACACTCACCATCCATATTTCCATGTTTATTGATTCTGTAATTATGCATGTCTAGTTTAGGCAGCCATACTGTTGACATTTCACCAGTTCAGCTTTCCTATCATGACTAGAAGATACAATATAGCACAAGACATTGTGGTTCTCTGGCTCTTAAAATGTTTCTGTCTGCCTTCTGTAATGTTCCTTGAATCTTTGGAATACAGGTTTGGTTGTAGATGTACCAGTATGTTCTGGGTGTCCCATAGTCACTGATTATTTTCATTTTAATCAGTCATGGATCTCTGTAACAGTCTGCTATCCCCAAGAGTGACAGACTGCCTTGCAAAATGCCAGAAATAGGGATGGGACATCCCCCTTTGAATTGTTGTCATGGGTGTCTGAATAGCCTATGGTCTAAAGGCCTTAAAAGTATAGACTGTTGCCATTGCCCTAAGAACTTGAAGCTAGGATCTTAGTGATGAAGCTCCCACATATATCAGACACAGGGTTTAGGGGAATCATATTGGAACTACCTCTCATATCAGAAAGAACTCCACAAGCTGGAAAAAGGGTTGGCCTTAAAAAGCTAGGTTCACAGCCCCAAAATAAAGAGGGTGCTGTGCTAGCTGCCAAAGATGAAAAACAATCAGTAGTTCTACCTGGCTATAAAACCTACAAATGCCAACAACCAGCTATGAAAGATATTCTCAATGGCACAATAGAGGCATCTCTGTCTTGGTTGCAAACAATAACTGTCTAATTAGACTTAAGAATCTCTCAAGAAGAGGAAATTTATGCCTTGCACAATTTACCTAATGAGCTACCCTGACTGGAAAGGCCATAGACTCTAGCAGAGAACCAGCTAATGCCATGTCCCTAAGCCAATATAATTTTAATTGTGCTCTAAATGGCCACGGATAAAATGTTCAGGATATTTAAGCATTGAGACGTGGATCAGACACTAGTCTACATTTTTTTCAAAGGAAATCTAATGTGTGATTAGCTAGTGGGTCCTGCAGCAGCCTTATGGTAAAATACGTAAATGCATAAATGCAGACCATATGTAGAGTCACCAGAGCCAAGAGTCATAGGGAAGGGGACTGCTGGTGTCAGTTTTAAAATCAGAGGTGCTAGGACTGATGCTCCGAGGGAGATGGGAGTCCTTGTAATAGATGTGAGGAGTGGTAGACTATGATGGAATGATTGTTTGTAGCATCCAGAAAAACCCAATTGAGTCTGTGATAAGTACCAAATCTCTTCTATCACCTCTAACCTTTCAAAGCTTTGTCAGAATTTCTACTGAAAGAAACAGAAGCCAGGCCAGACAATGTGATATATAAGGTCTTCATGTCTCTGTGTCTCTGTCTCTCTCTCTCTGTTTACTATATTACTGTATAGCCTTTATTGACCGGGAACTGCTATACAGGACTGCTGGCCAGGAACCCACAGAAATCTGCCTGTATTTGCCTTCCACGTGCTCAGATTAAAGGTGTGAGCCACATCCAGACTCACATTCTTGGTCTCCTCAAGGACTTTAAAACTGTCCTTAAGAATACTGAAAATGAGGATTGAGTGCAAGAAGCAAATGACAACCCAAAGTATTGCTACTGAAGAGCTTCTGGGAGTTTCAAATTTTTTTAAAAAAATTATTTCTTTTGTTTTTTGAGATTATAATTACATAATGTCCCTTTTCCCATTTCTTTCTCTAAATTCTTCCACACACTCCTCTTTGCTCACTTTTAGATTCGTGACTTCTGTTTTCACTGATTGTGGGTTATTTTTACTGGTTAGTGCATCTTCACCAGATGGAGTCAGAGACCAGGGTTAGACTTGGGAAGTTCATGTGGGAATGTCAGTTTGTTATCGTATTTGAATGTTATGTCAATGTGACCTGTGACCTCATTTCTAGATATGATTAGGACACTTCTGCTGCAAGGACGGAGTCATTCCATATGGCTAAAAAAAATAACTATTTAAATATATATAAGAACAACACAGGCATTTTAGAACAGAAGCAAGCAATGTATCCTAAACTTGCCAGCAGCAGTAGAGACTCTGTACATAGTCATTGTCAATAACATTTTGTGCTCATTTGTTCCATCTATTATACACTATGGCACTGGAGCTGGAAACATAGAAGAGACAAATGTTATACAAATAAGATCTCTAAATGCTATAAAACAATAAATACATTTTTTTTTAAAGTAAGGGACCTGGGAACCTGATATTAAGACTTTAGTGGATGAAATTTGTAAATAATATTTAAATGTAGACCTAACAGTGTGAATAGGAGTTGGTAAGATTCAAGATTTGACAGATTTTTGTCATTTAGAAGTGGCTGAACCAGAAATAATTGATTTATTTCATATGCAGATAGTAGTACTAGTACTATTATTTTAAAAACTTAAAAATATGGAGTAAATATGTACTTAGAGATTTAGACATGAATGTATGTGTGTGTATATTTGTGTCTGAATGTTTGTGTGCATGTATGCATGACACATTCGTGTGTGTGTGCATATATATATATATATATATATATATATATATATATGTAAATGGAAGAAATCTTAGCTTTGCTGCAGCAATCTATGCACGATCTTAACCAAAAGGCTGAGAAGAATGTTGTTGAAATATGTAAAATATACTTTGTTTATGTTGAGATTTGGCCATCATCTTTGCTTGATGCAGTACTAGGGAGTAAACATAACAAATTCATTGTCAAGTCTATGTTTCCTACCCTAATTTCTGATGTCGTTTGTAAGCACATGAAGAGCACTTACTTGCCTTGCATTTTGTTAAGTGATTTCTCTGTTTGTTACAGTAACTAGCAGATCAGGATCTTTTTCTCCCCCACTCAAGTGGCACAATGACAAGAGACTTATATCAGGCATGTAAACAGCATCTTACCTTTTAGAGACTTTAAAATCCAATCCTGGAAACCACAGCATACCCCCAAGGAGTACCGGTGCATGCTGATCCATATTTGACTCTTAGAGATTTGCCATGCAGTGCTGATTCTTTCTGCTCCTTCAAATGTCTCATAACAATCATGAATTAGTATGCCACTCTGATCCTGTTTCTAGTGGGTGCTCTCAGAGCTTCTCATTTCTCAGACCCTCCACAGGGAAACACATTGTTTTAATGGCCTCTTGATGATGGGTCTGGTTACTCTGTTGGTTTTCATGCTCTCTCGGTGGGGCTGGTGTATAAATAGAAAACCACAGAAACAAATGAACACAGATATGATGGGTGACCAGAAGCAGAACTTAGTGGTCTATGGCAGAGCAGACAGAATAGAAAATACAGGCTTTGTCATCTCAGTGATGGGCTATTTACACCATTTCCTGTTTATAATGGAAAAATATTCTACTTGAGGTTTTCTGAACCATTTGTAGAATTTTTGAAAAGGAGACAGTCTTCTCGTCCTTAGATTTCACCGTTCTTCTCTTGTTAAAAAGGGAAACAGCATCTAGACCTTATGTTCTCCATCCCCTATCTCTGTCACTCCTGCTTTCTCTACATTTGTCTTATGAGAACACTTTAGTAGAAATAATTAGCTGTACTTGATCACAGCTAAATCATTTTCTTACCCTGAGAGATATCATTTAGGGCCCGCCTAAAATGCAGCTTCATTGTCAGGGATAAGATTAATCAAGATTCAAAACTTATTTCAGCATTCAGAATTAAGAGATATTTCTTCTGGGCACCTAGGCAAAGCTCACAAACTACATCATTCAAAATAAGCTACAGCAATGAAGCCCCTGAAGATTAACTACAGTATTTATGAGGGGCTATAACTAAGTATAAAACATAAATTTTCCTTCTCTGTTGAAAGTCCTGGCTGCAGCTGGGGGATATGTAGAGAAAATGAACAACACAGAAACATGTTAGGAACACCCCTCATGCCTCAGGGCCTGATTGACTGAACGGGTAGGATTTAAGCATCAGCTCTCTAGTTTGTATCTGTGAGTTTTGTCAGTTCAGCTCTTTTTTTCCTCAATGTCTTTACCTATAAAATTGGAATCATTCCATTTTGTGAAGCTCGGGAGATTGTTGAGATTGGAACAAGATGAGTTTTTCTAAAGCAATTGGTCTGTAAATGTTTCTTTATTAAAATCACATCTCATTATTAATAGCCTATTTGCTGGCTTGCTTCTCTTTCCTAAGATATGCCTCTAGGCATTGATTCTCAGCTGTTGCTGACCTTGCTCCTTCATCTGGGCCACACTCATCAGTACCAAGAGACAGTTTGGTTGTCTTAGTGGCTGAGGAGTGTAAGTAGCAGGCAGAAACTTGAAACAAGAGGCATTTATAAACACTCTGCCATGACCAGCTTTTGTTTCATCAAGGGCTTGCATAGTCCGAAAACTCAACTCTACAAATTAGTAGTGTTCTTTCCTACTAAGTACACACTGTACAAGGATGTGACCTTTCTAGTGTTCTAGCTCACTCTATCCATCCTCCCATCATTCTGAACTGAGAGCTCTCAGTGAGGAGTGAGTTCACAGACATTTCTACTGTGACCATACCTGGAGTGTCCAGTTCAAGGACAGAAAAAGAGCTGTTGAAGTATGTTCCAAGTTTTTTCTTTTTATCAAACTTGCCAGCAAATGGCTAAACTTGTCCTGGAGACCTGTCCCTGGGGAGTGACCGCTCTGAACTGAGACTCAGAGCAGTTCTACTAAGGAAGAACAGAGTGCTCATGGCACAAAAAGCAGAGCATGGGCTTTGCATTGAGGACTGAAACTTGAACTCTGCCTTGAATTTACATTAAGCCTCTGTCTTGTGAAAACTATAAAGGCTTTTCACAGCTCAGCAAACTGACTGGCTTTTACCACTTCCAATAGTCAGGACATTCGTGGCAATGGGCAGCTTCCCATGCTGCAGAGTCCTCAGCCAATGTCTTCTACAAACAATGGAATCAGTAAGGTCTTTGTGCCATGCTAAAAAGATTAATGAAAGCCATGATGTACTGAGCAAGATTTAACAAATAGTTGCTATTATTGTTGCAACTTTCAAATTTCAGTGGCAGATGTCAAAATAGTAGATCTCCGCCTTGTTCTATTCCCTTGTCTTATCTCTTTACAAGACAAAAGCACAATAGAAAAAAAAGCAAAGCAAAGCAAAACAAATGAAATCAGGAGTCAAAGAAAACATTTAAATTATTCCTAAAGCCCAAGATGACATAAATTTTGTGGTAGCCAAGGTGTGTGTGCTCTTGTTTCTGTAGCCTTTCTGACAAGAGGAGGCTCTGATTTCCTTTACTTAGGTTTCTGGACCAGACTTAAAAGTAATAGAAGATCCCAGAAAGGTATGTACCTTTGTATGTGACAAGCAGATTGAAATGAATGGCATTACTATCATCTCCTGCCTTTTCCATTAGGGTAACTTATAGATAAGGCTGCTCTCACATTGAGAAAAGATATTTGTCAAATATATAATAATGAAGAGGAGAGAGAATAGAAGTTGAGAGCTTATTGTTTCACACACGTAATATAGAAATCTTTCCTGACTGAATGTGTGTGTGTGGGGGGGGGGATAGGTATATAGAGGGATGGGGGGATGGATGGATGGATGGATGGATGGATGGATGGATGATAGATAGATAGATAGATAGATAGATAGATAGATAGATAGATAGATAGATCGATGGATAGATGGATGGATAGATAGATTCACAGATAGACAGATAGATAGGAGAGATCCATTTCATTGGCTCATGCATATGACTTAGGATGTAATCTGTGTTGCCTTGAGTTGTGTGCCCAAACCTGGGGGATGGAGACTCTAAAGGAAAAGGATGGTTTTCTGACAGTAAGGGTTTAGAGTTCACTATATTTCAAAGGTGAAAAGTTATGTTTACTGATATCACATGAAGAAGTCTTACATTTCTTTCTTTTATTTTTTACCCTCTTTCTGTTCCTCTTCAGACTTTTCTCTTCCCTGCCTTTTCTCATCTTCTCCTTTCTTCCTTCCTCCCATTCCTTCCTTCATAATTTTGTGTTATTTTTCATAGATACAGAACTTCTTGAGGTGGTAGATACAAGTGATCAAAATCCCCATCCTCTTATATATTACACAGAATTAACAGTATACATTAAAAGTGATTTGCACTTAACAACACATTGAGTTGGAAAATATAGTGCTAGCTTTCCATCGTTACAACAAAAGGTCCAAGAACATCATCTTAAAAGAGCAGTGATTTGTGTAGCTCCCGGTCCAGAGATGGCAGTTATTGGATAGTAGGCTTGTTTCTGGGTATATGATAGTTCAAAGTATCCTGGTAGGAGCACAGTGGGGAGGAGGCCTCTTTGCTTCATTGTAGCCAGGAAGCCAAGAGAGAGAGGAAAGGACCAGAATCACAGGATCCTTTTGGGGGGCATGTCTTCAGTGACCGCACAGGAATTCAACTTAAGAGGCAACTGTAATGGTCCAAGCTGCAGCTGTAACAACATGAATCAAAATATGGCTTCCCTTAGATTTACTATAGTGTTACACATAGATAAGCACATTGAAAATGGAAAGCACTCTAAATAAAATTATACAAATAGTGCTAATAGAACAAGCATCAGAGCTTAGCAATGGGGCTCAAAGTGATGTGGGGACATTTTCCTCATGGTCATCTAGCTAACTGAGTACCTCAGAGGTATAAGGAAGAAGAAAACAAACTCCCTGTAATTGTACCTCATAGACACACACCAGAGAGCACTTTTCTCAGAACATTGGACTCTGACCTGTAGGCAGGATTTGCAATGATAAACCTATTGCCAATGAAGAGCAAAGGTCAGAGAGATAAAGGAACTTGGCATGGTAAGAATCTAGGTAAAGGTTAGGGCTCAACAACTACACTGAGAAAGATAGGGATTGGTAAAGAGGAGACAATATTACTGGTGGTTGACTAAGAAAAAAATCACTGACCTACTTATACTTAGTTTTTCTCTGGATGTAGGTGTTGCCTGAAAAGTTTAAGTTGACCGTGGCTTTCTTATTTCATCTGAGGAAAAAATAATGAGGTTCATGATAATTCTTTTTGATTTTTTTTTTCAGAGGAGGAGACAAGACCTAAGATAACATCTGGTCATGACTTAAAAGATTTTGTAATTATGACAACGTTTATATTAAAAGAAACATTGCAATTTCTGAGAATAAAAAATGGAAATTTTTAGAAAGAAGTAAGTCAATTAGATCATTTCAGGGAGAGTGTATTTGCTTCAAAGCCATCTTTCCTAACCTTTTCTTTCCTAATCAAGGTTTTTAAATATTGACACGATAGAAACTTGGGGTAGATAACATGGTGATGCTATTGCCTCTTTTGAACATTCGAGGATATTTTATACCTTGCCCAATATTTATCCATTGGAGGCCAATACTATCCCCCATTCAGTTATAGCACAAATAACAGGAAAAAAGTGTCTTCAGACATGGTAATTGCTCTTTACAGACACTTCAGAGTGAGTGATGGCTTAGCATAGAGATTTGTAGAGGACTGACTTTACATGGAGGTTCCTTCAGCATCCACATCAGTATCAGGCCTCTGCGTAGGGAGAACACACAGAAATCAGAAAAAGGAGCCATGTCCTCTCTCTGTGTGTCTCTCCAGAGAATGTGAAGCCTCTCTTAGGAACCAAGCTTAATATTCATGGGGATGTAATAAGAGCACCCGCTTTTTCATCCCAGCCACCAAGCTAGCTTAGCCCCAAAATAACCACACAGAAATTATATCACTGCTTGGCCCATTAGCTCTAACATCTTATTGGCTAGATCTTACATCTTAGTTTAACCCATTTCCATTAATCTGTCTATACAGAACCCACAAAGAAATGATTGCTAAGCTTGCCTAAAGGTGAAATGATCCTCCAGGGTTCCTGCTTCATAAAAGAGTCTGTGAGACATTCTGCAGGACACAGAAGAAAGTGACTGAACTGTCCTTGAAATTTCCTGCTTCATGGAAAAGTCTGCTGGATTCTATGGACCTGTAGGCTGAAGAAAGATGTCCAAATGGTATAGAAGAATTTTGGGTGACTGTCCAGGCAGTGAGATGTCTCTGTAAATCTTAGAGTTTTGGAAGTTGTTTATAATGCACATCCTGTTTACTTAGGTAATATTATATCCTTCTGGAGTTTTTGATGGAGTTGAAGAATTTACAGTTATAGTTATAGTTTTCCTTAGTTATGATAAAAGATAAAGTAGATATAAATATTGTAACTGTAATTCTTGCTTGAATTTGTTTTGTTATATGTAATTTTACTATGTTAAAATTAAAGTCTTCCTTTTTGTTTAAACAGAAAAAGGGAAGTGGTATATGAGGTTCTTCTATCTTGGAGGAGAACCTCCAACCACTACTTTATTAAACCACCACAATCCCTAGCTGTATTCTAAATGATTTTCCTTATACCTACAAATAAGAGGAGTTCTCAGCCCTTGTCAAGGAAACCTCTCTTTGCAACAGGTGGAGACCATTATAGAAAACCGCACATGATCAAAATACAGAGTTGTGGAGCCCAGTCCCAACTGACTCATTTACAAAATGACTCTCAAACCCAAGACTCGGGGATCATTACAGAGCGGGGAGTAGGGTGGGGGGTAAGAACGTTAAGTGCCAAAGCAACAGTATGCTTGGTGAGAGATTGTGTCTCCTAAAAATAAGAGAAACTACACATATGAAATCTCATTAACATAGTTGCAAAAAAGTATTTTATAAAAGACATCATTTGTGTTAATTAAATAAATGGTGGGGAAGTGCAGCCATTATACCTGGTTCTATCTCTTCTCCCTTTCAGTACTTGCATATAACTGTCTTATGCCTGATTCTTTATTTTCCAGAATTTTCATTGGTTTTTCCCACTAGTTATAATTTAGTATAAGATAATTATTAACTCTAAGGACTTTCTCATTTTCACATTTTTTTTCAAATTCAATTTTATTTGTTTGAAAAAAAAGAAAGTATCTTTAATTTTTGTTCCTAAATTATCAGGAGTGCTTTGGAAGCAATGAGAACTAATTGCATGACCTTGGGATTAATGTTTACTTAAGCTTTTATTTTTTTATGTATACAATGTTCCTCCTGCATGTACACTTCCATGCCAGAAGAGGGCACCAGATCTCATTACAGATGGTTGTGAGCCACTATGTGTTTGGTGGTAGTTGAACTCAGGACCTCTGGAAGAGCAGCCAGTGCTCTTAACCTCTGAGCCATTTTTACAGCCCCTAAGCTTTTCTTTTTTTAGACAAAAATCAATGAATACTAATTAATAAATACAAAGGTAAAACAAAAATGGGAAGTTATAGAACTGTTTCCTTTCTTGGACAAGTGAATAAAATATAAAAATAAAATACAAATAAAATGTGGATGAATGTTACAATAATTCATCAAGTGTAGAGACATATTTACAGAGTCCCATGGGACAAAGAGACTAATACAGAGCTAGCAGGAGGCTCAACAAGCTCTGCCCCTCGTTGCTTGGTAACTTCTCCTATGTTGATTTAGTCATGAGTCTACAATAGAAAGTTACTGGTTCCTGGGCTAGAAGAACATCAGGCTCCTTTCCAAGTCAGACACACACAGGGTTCCATAAGTAAGGGATGACTTCACAGTGGGCAGAAATGCTAAGCCCTCTGTCTTTCAGCCCTCTAATTCTCCTCATTGATTTCATGAGGTTGAGTCCCTGAATTAAGCAACAGGTGACCAGCATCACTATAGCTGCAAGCCACATTTGAAAACAGACTCTTCTATTTATTGTTCCCTTACTCCTCTTGTCTCTATTAGCTTAAAGATTAATTCCCTTGACTGTGCTGAAAGGCAGTGAAATTCATTTAATTAGAACAAAGTGTGCTTAACCAACTTTGGGGCTCACATTCTTCTGCACTCTATCCTTTCTTTGATAGCTAATCTTCCTGTTTATCTGAAGACAATAATGAAAAAAGCAAGCAGTTTAAAAAGAACAGGCAAATAAAACACATTTCAGGTGGGTTTAACTGAATTTACCTAACACTTTAAAGGAAGGCTGAGAAAATAAGCAAGCAGAAAAATCAAAAATACAATGCCAAGTTCAAGAGGAAGACTTGAAATCTTGAGTAATGATTGCTTTTTGTTGAATAACTTGTTCTAAGTTTTTTATTAAGTAATTTAGTATTAAGTAACTAAATAATTTAGTAATTTGTATTGTATATCATTAAGCACTTGTAATCTGAGGATCTTACCAAACCAATACTATTTCATTTACTAGAATAATTCAAGTGTATAGTTATCATTAGTCCTTTTTAATAAAACATAAATAGTAACTTAGGAACATGAAGCAATGTTGCCTTAAGTCCACGTTCCGTTGATTCAGAAGACTTTATCTAAACTCTGTAGTTAGGTTCCAAGGTCCTGATGATCAACAGTCTCTCTCATTTGCTGGATGGTGACTATGTGAGGAAGATTTGAGTCTTAATCAAAATAATGGCTATTGTGAGGGTTGAAACCATAATTCAGCAACAGTATGACTCCAAAGTTATACTGTCTCGTGTAACTTCACTTTGAAAAGATGGTAAAATTTCTCTATAGCTAAGAGACTTTTATCCATTTCATTTTAAGCAGTGTTCTCTCAGGTCTCCAGAAAGTTGGTGGTTTGGAGAATTTCTGGAAAAAATCCATGACTACAAAGACTGAATGACTGATTACGATGTCAACAATGTTGAGAGATTGGAATTTTGCAAGTCTGCAGACAAATTCTCTGAAAACATCTTTAGGTCCCTGGTAACCAATTTGCCTTCCTCTGAACATGAACAAACCAAATAAATATCTTTGTAACTATAGGGTAAGTCCTTTGAAACATGAGAACAGATCTCTAGTGTCCACTAACCAAAAAGCTTAGCAGGTTGTCCAATCGCAACTGAGGCCTATAATAGAGCAGTGCCCACTGTCTTTAATCCACCTAGTGATATAACCACCAATGTGTTTAAAAGCATATTGTTTTATGATTGTCTTTGTTCTATTACTATAAAAAGCTCATGCAATTGCTGTCTTATCAAGATAGATTGTGTGGGGAGTCATGTTCCCGGGTAATGGCCCTTCATATTTAGACCAGAATGCACCTTCTCTTTTGTTTGTTTGAGGTGAGAGCTGTTCCTTGCATCATTAGTTTCTTGTGACTAAGGGGCAGAGTTCAAATGAGTATACTAAAGCAGGAAATGAGAGAGACTTCCTCTAAGGAATATAGCTGCGTCTACAGTGGTCCAAGGAGGAAAACACATGTTTTTCCTCTTAATGTAAATATCTTTGCCTGGATTAGAATAAATAATCAAACATTTACTTTACAAACCCTTTAAATTATCCATTTCCTTTGTCTTTTCTCAGTCAGTAATATTGAATTTCATGTTTCTTAACTTTCCTTCTGCGGCGATTATCGACAATCTGACTGAACTAAGTATGCCGAAATATTTCTTTGTTGAGAATGAAGAGAAAAAATAAAGCAAAACATGGAAGATAAACACAGCATGGGATCACCCTCAATTTCTATCATGTATCTTTTATAAAGGTTTGATGAGACAATTATGAAATATTGATGAAAGCCTGGGTGTTAGGTACTAATACTGTCAGTGTTAAATTATTTCAGTGGGAGGTAATTCCACTGTATTTTCGTGAAAGAACAACTGTATTTATAGAACTGGAGAGGTAACTTGGGCTGACTTTCTAATATCTACAAAATATTCCTACAGGGAAATAGGTCTCTGTGTAGATAATGGGTCTGATAGAGTCAAGGCTAGAAAATACCTAAGATTAGTAAGTAAATGATGTAGGAGAGTTCGTTTCACTGCTCCTGCTGCTCTTCTGCAAGCTTGAAATTATTTAAAACTAAGTTAGAAACTAAGTTACTCGCTTAAGCCATTTCTGCACCTTCTCATATTTTCCTAGAGCTAACAAATCTTTGAGTAAATAACTTTTAAAAAGTCCAACTAAAATCCTAACACTAGGTGAAATCGTTCATAGTGCATCCATCTCAAGAAATTATTGAACACTGAATGGGGTTGGATGTTCAGGGGCTCTGCTCTTGCCTTGCTGTAGATACTACATGAGGTGAGAAATTTGAGTTTCTTGTGGTTGGGAATTGTTTTTCACAACTATGATTGCGAACCATTTTTCCCTTTGGGATAAACCAGAATTGAAGAACCAGTTCAGAAACCTGCTTTAGAACTGCTTTGGGGTGGGTAAATTTCAACAATGAAGTATTCAACACACTGAAAAATAGGCTACTGGGCTTTATAAGAAAGATATGAGGAGTGATAAGCAGATTCTATGGGAAGGAGACTCAATTGCTTAACGAATGGGGATTTTTAGGTAATCACTTTTTTCTGAGTTACAGAAAATACAAGTAAGATCTCTATCTTAAGTCAGTTCTGTTTTGTGTAAATATTAAGAAATAATCAAATCACCACCATTCACAAATTTCAATGAGGCTATTTCAAAAATAGTTACAGAAGTATATGTCTTTAAAAAAAAGAATGAAGGAGAAATGAAGATACAAAAGGGGAAAGAGGGCCGGGCGGTGGTGGCGCACGCCTTTAATCCCAGCACTCGGGAGGCAGAGGCAGGCGGATCTCTGTGAGTTCGAGGCCAGTCTGGTCTACAAGAGCTAGTTCCAGGACAGGCTCCAAAACCACAGAGAAACCCTGTCTCAAAAAACCAAAAAAAAAAAAAAAAAAAAAAAAAGGGGGGGGGAGGAGAGAAAAATTTCTGTAAGAGGAGACATTCAATAACCTGTATCTGAGGTTTGGTGCCCTTCTTCCCTGGATGGAACATACCAATTTCTGCCAATTAGCTTAGTATAAGTGAAAATGAAAATCTCTTACTACATCAACATTGTAGATAACGAAGTCATATTTACCATAGCAAAGCTAAATTCTTCATAAAATCGCCCACACACAAATTATTAAGGAAAGGCTTTAAGAATTACTGCTGGTGTGGTTTTCATACAATTAATAAAACACAGCGTTCAGACACTTCAGAGAAGCCAGTACAAAGCAGAGAGCTTTTTGTTTAATCCTGCAAAGACTTATTTACACAAGGAAGGCTTGATTTTTCAAATATTGGAACCTGCTTCTGGCTTTTGTCTTGTTCTGTGCTCAGCCTTCTCTAGGGTGTATGAGACATGTTCTGGCGAGGTGTGCTGCCACAGTATTCATGCGACTGCCTGCTAACTAATGCATGCACAACTCCAACGCATCTTGTGAAAATAGAGGATTTGTTCTGGGTTTAAGAAAATGAAAATTAGATGAAATAAGAAAATGACATCCTCTCATCTGCAATT
Organism: Chionomys nivalis; assembly: GCF_950005125.1. Lineage (NCBI taxonomy): Eukaryota > Metazoa > Chordata > Mammalia > Rodentia > Cricetidae > Chionomys > Chionomys nivalis. Next base: position 37,687,868 of record NC_080093.1, read on the forward strand.
CTAACTTTTTTATTTTCAATGATCAAACGCTGTTCAGTTTTCCCAAGATTTCCATTTCTCCAGATTTCCAAGTGGCAGTAATTATGTTGAAAATCTTACACTGTAATTTTAATGCTGGCAAAACTAGTAAGTTTATGTAAGTCTTGGGACCTCAAAATAGGAGTTGAAATTACTTTAGGTCGCTGGAGCCACTGAATTTTGTTGATTCTCACACAACTATGTGAAGATAGCTATCAAAGTGTCATAATGTCATGGTCATGATGCAGGACCATGATAAACTATTTTATTTGTGATCAGAATCTGGAAAGCGCTGGTCTAGAGATCACTAACTTTTAAATTTTAAGTCGTCAAACTAAGAACATTTAGAATACACACACCAAAGCACACAATACTATTGATTTTATTTTAGTCCACGTTGCTTTCCACATGGGAGCACAGGCTAGAAGGATAAGGTCCTACTTTGAGGGCATAATGGGCACGTGGGACTACAAAGAAGGCATCATCTCAGAGGACCTTATGATCTTCAGAGTGCTCCCTCTTCCAGCAGCAGTGCTTCCCACAACACCTTCTTTTTTTTTTTCTAACCACTGGACCATTCTTTATTTGCTTTCATTCAAATTATTTCACATCAGTTTTATTTTTTTTTCTTTTTTTCTTTTTTTATTTTTTATATGTATTTATTTATTTATTAAAGATTTCTGCCTCCTCCCCGCCACCGCCTCCCTTTTCCCTCCCCCTCCCCCATCAAGTCCCCCTCCCTTGTCAACCCAAAGAGCAATCAGGGTTCCCTGCCTTGTGCGAAGACCAAGGACCACCCACCTCCATCCAGGTCTAGTAAGGTGAGCATCCAAACTGCCTAGGCTCCCACAAAGCCAGTACGTGCAGTAGGATCAAAAACCCAGTGCCATTGCTCTTGAGTTCTCAGTAGTCCTCATTGTCCGCTATGTTCTGCGAGTCCGGTTTTATCCCATGCGTTTTCATACCCGGGCCAGCTGGCCTTGGTGAGTTCCCAATAGAACATCCCCATTGTCTCAGTGTGTGGGTGTACCCCTCGCGGTCCTGAGTTCCTTGCTCGTGCTCTCTCTCTTTCTGCTCCTGATCTGGACCTTGAGATTTCAGTCCGGTGCTCCAATCCCACAGCACCTTCTAACAAGGCTGCCTGAATAAGCTTGGTGTTAAAGGAGGCAAGCAGAAAAGCAAGCTCATGACTAAAACAGATTTGGGGAAATGTCATCATAAAACACACCTAAGCAGTTATAGGACTTCTCTGAATCTGTACTTTAAGTTCAGTATAGAGTTGTAAACTGAAGAAGAGCACGTGATAGAATGTTTCTGCTCTTTTTTTTATAACTAATAATACTAGAAAATGATATTTCTTTCCCTTTATGCCCCCAAAATTAGCTTGTTGTAAATCTAGTTGAATTCCTTCATGAAGTTATTCCCTGTTCCCTCAGAATTCATCTCTACCTTTTTGCACATTACTGAATGCAGGGTTTCAAAAGCCTCATTTCCATTACACACTCCCTTCTTTTGCTATGTTGGGGTATATGTGTTTGCTTTCCAGAAATAAACCACCTTGAGATGACAGTTATCAAGTATTAGTGGGATGGCACATCTGCTCAGAACTTTTAAGGCATTTGGAAATCAGTTACAAATCATGTTTGTCTCTACTATATGTCAACTATTTCAAGAATTCTTCTGAGAAGTAAATTTTTTGTTTATTTGTTCTTGTTTTGCATTGCATGCTTTAACTCAATTTAATACTGCTTTTGACTGACCAGTAGAGTTTATTGCCATAGCCCAAACTTATACCAACATAATTACAGACAAACAAAATCATGCAAAGGGTGCCTTTATTATGTTTTACATTCTAATTCCAGCTAGGAATTTCATTTGACAAGCAGGCATGACATTCTAGAAAACATTTCACCACACTCAGCGGGGATAACCACAGGGAACAGAGTAACCTACTCTGCGGTCATTATGTGTGTTGAGTAATTCAAGGGGTCACTGAGGGACAGAGTTTAAATCACTACTGGTTCTCCTTACCAAGTAAATATCCTAAACAAGTATCTACACTAAAGCACCTGATCATGACAGAGTCACAAAGAGCGTGCACCTAAATCTATCCTATTCATTTGGGGCATGAATTAGGGTCACATATTAGAAGGCTAGTGATTCTTTCAGATTAAGCTACATGTTTTCTACGTGTGACATTAATACTGATGAATCGCTTATGTTTAAGAAATCAATAGAAGAACGAGTTAAAGGAGAACAGCACTCTACTGGTGACTATAGATGTGTCCAATTGCTGAAGGGTTTCTCTTCACTCTGCTGGCTTCTCTATGAGTTCTTCTGAGATATTTTCATTGCGACAGTCTTGAGCTCAGTGTATTCATAAATGCCATGCTCACCCCTAGAGAGGAAAGAAAATTGCATATATAAACATGATTGTGTATTACAGTGAAAGTCAAATATAATCCCTGGTAATTTGGTGCAAGGGTTTTTTTTTCTTATCTGAATAGGGACAAAGTAAAATATTTACTAACTACAGTATAGTCCATGTAGTGGTTAGCTTACCACAAGCTTCATGACCAAATATAAACTCCCCAGTGCAGAGCAGTATCTTAAATGTCTTTTCTTTAAAATAATTCAGAAGTCTGATTATTTTCACAGAAAATATCCATTGTTTCCATTACTCTACTTGACCACATAACTAATTTTTCAAATCGTAATTCAACCTGGTCAGATTTTGTGAGATTACCAAGTAAAAGAGGTGTAGCTGCTATTGTACTGTATGATCACTGAAGATCAGTAGACGAAACTGCCAGCTCTACCAGAGCCTACACTCACCATCTGCATTGCTACAGAAGTGCTGAGCAGGTAGAAAGCCACCAAGATCTACTTTCATCCTGGGCTCTCTTCTTCTGAAGCTGTAGTTTTAAGGGGATCTTTTGATTCTTGGCAAAACAACAATCCAGTCTTTCTACCTTTTAGGTTGATTGTATATAATTTTAGGGAGAAAAGAAACTAGAGTGGCCTGAGTCAGGCTCTTGGGATTTCAGCAGAGGTTGACTTTCCATAATCATCATGGAAACTTCTAAGCCAACCCCAAGTGAACAGCAGCTGAGACAAGTCAATCTGTAGGTACCAAAGTAAAATTTAACCAGGGTTTTGCTCCAGACCAATTTTGGAAATTTTGGTTTCTTTCCACCTGGTGAATGATTTATTTAGGAGGAATGCGCTCAGCTATACTCTGCATTGTTTTGGTAAGAAGATAAATTGCATGCTCTTGGGACCATTCTCTATATTATAACACCTATACACACACAGGTTTGCAGAGGAGCAGGATTTTGGTCCTTCTTACTCAGCGCTGCTCCTGAATACTTCTCCTGTGTATATAGAGGATGTCTTATCCTGCCTAGGGTCACAATCTCCTTATATTAATTACTCTGTGAATAAAGTTTTGAAAATTATTCTTGAATGCTTCAATGAGAATGCTTTATCACAGTGATTAAAGGACTTCAATTCAACTTTCTAAATTCTATTAAAAGATAGTATTTTCGCAAGTGTTTTCTCTGAAAGAGGTAGATAATTTAGCCCATTATTTTGGCCAAATTGTTTTCCCTTCTGTTTAGAGCTGCAATCTCACTTGGCACTCACTGGAGAATCAAATGTATAATATTGTTCATTTTGAAGCTGACACTATTAGGTTTGGTCCATGTACATTTTCAAACACAGAACACAGGAATAACTGCTTACGGTTCTTTTTAGCTCAGAACGTCTATGACTTATGCCTTATGAGTTCTGTGCTTTCCAGGCCTTACGAGTTCTGGGCTTCTAAATCCTCACTGCACACATCAGCTGGTCATTTTATCATAGGCTGCTGATCATCGTGCTCAGCTCAGGATGACGTCTGTGACTGCATTTCCACTAAACTTCTGCATGACCTCATGCTTCTCACCACAGACCATGAAATACGTGGAAAGGCTTTAGGATCAGGTCGTGTCTGCTCTCCCTTCTGTGCCAAGAAATTAACTTTAACAATGACGCAGGGAAATTGCTTAAGTTGATAAATATAAAGTAAAATAAAAAAATCCTAGTTCTTGTTTTAAGAACAATTGTTAAGAATGTCTTCTTGCTCTCATTTTTATTGATTGACTGAAAAAAGAAATATCCTATGAAGTACAGAGAGATTAAATATGGAACATTCCCAAGATAAAGTAAGTAAATGTGAAGTGAGTAGGATTACAAAGAGCTAGATTTTTGTCATGCAACCTATTCCAGTGCCAGCAATGACCACAGATTCAGAAATCAAATCTTAGGCTTCCTGGATTACCACTGAATGTATTAGGAACTGCTTATCCCTAATTTTGACTTTTTGGGGCCCTGTTTTTATCTGATTTCATTGTTTCTACCTTTTTTTCTTTTTCTTTATTTTTTTATTTTCCTTTTCTTATCTTTCTTTCTTTTTCTCTTTCTTTTGAGACAAGATTTCACTGTGTAATCCTGGAGAGCCTGGGACTCACTATATAATCCTAGATGACAATTTGAACTCACTATGTAGACCATTCTGGCTTTGAAATCTCAGAGATCTGCCTGCATCTGTCTCCCAAATACTAAGTCTAATTCTTGAGAGTCATTAGTGAAAGTCACTTTTCTGGAGACATTTTTCAGCAAACTCCTTAACACATGCACCAGTTTTTAGGTAAATGTCACCAGAAGCATTTTATTTTGGGATAAGACAACTTTAATTCATTTTAGTGCTATATTTAAAGACCTAGAATGTTCCCCCATTTATTTAAATGCATTCCTAGATTTCCGGTTTATTCTTTTACTTTCTAAAATTTTTTTTTCCCTAATAGCCTATTGTCACTTATATCATAGACAATACTAAAAGCATGCAACAATTCAGCTATCATGGCGGGTACTTAGCCCAGTTCCTTATGAGCAAAAAGCGCTTAATAAAGTATACTCCTTATGCAGTTGCTCTTCTGCACTTTGGTAGTACTTCCAAAATTTTAAATGATATTCTGTAGTAAGAAACTCCAAGGAAGAATGCAGGCATACTTCACTTAAGGTGGTGAAAATGGATCAGTCTCCTTGGAGTGACAATCCTTTTCACAAAAATATGTTTGTAACACAAGGTTTTACTTACAATTCACGTCCATTTCCAGACATCTTGAATCCACCGAAGGGGCACTGGGCTGACAAGACCATATAGCAGTTTACCCTGAAGCAAGGAAGAAAAGGATATTACAAATAATTCTTAACTTACCCCATAATTACAAAGTGGGAACTGAAAGACTCAGAGGTCTCTTTAAGTCTTTAAGTCACTTTAAGGTCTATTATTCAGTGTTGTATACTTAATGGGATAAGAGGGGAATAAAGCAGTGCTGTAATTTACAAGGCAGAAAGCAAACACATATATTACCTAGGAACAAATAAATGGTACCACTATTAGTGTCAATAGTTATAAAAATGGATTCATCTGAATTACAGCAGAGGGAGGGGCCAGTGTACCAGGAAAAGAAGTGTGCAGTTCCAGGTTGTGAGGTGCCCAACTCGAGTGCTGGGAGCTGAGTTTGGATCATCTGCAAGAGCAGAAACTTCTCTTCATTGGTGAGTCAACTCTAACTCCACTTTCCTATTTCTGTAAAATTTATTTGTCTCTCTCTCTATCTGTCTGTCTGTCTATTATTTAGAGTGTATGTTTGTGTGCCTGATTTAAGAGGACTTATTAGAGGTTGTGAGGGCCTGGCTCTCACTATGCTAGTCGTTGCAAGGTCTCCATGAGTTCCTTAACCTCAGCAAGTTCCTGCTTTTACCATAGATATGATTAATAAATAAGAGCTTTCAGGTAAGCTTAAATGATGAATTTAAGAAATAGATTGCAATTTTGAGTTATTAGTGACTAACTGGTGATTTCCTTTGATGGAAGAAAAGATTTTTCAAGCGGGAAGGAGGGTAAAGAATTGCTTGGTTGTGTTTTTACGATGTGTTTTGATGCCTGATTTTCCTTAACTGTACTAGGTGAGAAAAGGGAAATAAGCCTGCTCTATTGCTAGGACTGAGGGAAGGAAGGCTTGATGAGAAAAAGGTTGCTGAGGAAACAGTCCAGGGTACAGAGCTGGCTGGGCAAAGCAGCAGTTTGAGAGGCACAGCTGAGAATGTAAGTTGAAGTATAAAAGCTGAAGACAGATTAGGTCAAAAGTGAGTGAAAATTGCTTCATAAATTTATAATGGTCCTAAAATCATGACATAAAAAGTGACATAAAAATCCTAGAATAAGAATTTACTATACAAAAAAAAAATACCCTAATATACAAGCTGAGCACCACCTTGCCTTGGATGCAAACCCAGGATCCAACTTACTCATGACCCTGACACAGGAACATGATGAGTTCAAAGCTAATCTGAACCAAAGAGTGAGTTCAAAGACAGACTCAGCAACTCGATAAGTTCAAATCTAACATTATATATATATGTATATATATAATGTAATATTATTATTTTATATTTATACATAATATATTATATATACATATATATGTATACACACACATATATATGTGCATATATATAATAAAACTGGAGACAGTTCTGAGGGCTAGAGCACTTGTATAGACTCTACAGGGCACAAGGTCTAGTATTCGTTGTGGAATATAATAAAGACAACATCAGCAGCAGTAATAACTTTCCACATACATAAGGTACCAGAATATTATCTAACATAAACTTGAACACAACAATTTTTACCTCCGCTGTTCAAAATAGTACTCCATACCTTGAAAATAATTATCTAGTAATTTTGACACTGTACAAAGTAACATGCATAAAATGTTTTAGAGAGGTAACTTGAAAAAGTTGGATAAAGTTAATTTGGCTTGAAAAAAAGACAATTACTTTTCTAGTCGGTCTGATAATTTCAAATGAGTATTCAAGTCTGAAGGAGGCCATACAGGAAGGGCACAGCTTACTTCAGATGCACTTACCACACTACCCCGGCCTGAAGAGCAGAAGACACAGTGACAGCCTTATCCAGGTCTTTTGTGAAGACTCCAGCTGCAAGGCCATAGGTAGTATTGTTCGCTCTCTTGATCACATCATCTATAGATTTAAACTTCATGATTTGCTGCACTGGTCCAAATATCTACACACAAATAACACAAAAATAGATTAACAGTATATACAGTACATCATATGCTTCCCTAGAAGCCATTCTCCATGGGCTAAGCTCTCTCACTTTAGACCTGTGTGTAAAGATCAAAACAGACGACCATGGTCAGTGAACATGGAAACATGTGATCATGTGTGATTGTCTCTATGGAGCACACACCAATCTTCGTGCAGCATTTATTCATACATGCTGTGACAGAGTGCCCCAAAATGTAAGGACCAAACAGCAAATCACTAAATGTATCATTTCTTTGGAGACATCTAAGCCTAGTTTTCTTTGTTGCTCAAGTTATTGTACAAGACAGCATGATCAAGAAAGCAGTCCTGTGCTCTACGAGTAACAAATAGACAATGACTGAGAACAATGTTTATGCTTTGAACACCAGTGTGTCATTGATTTAAATATCATCCATTTTATTATGTTTATAGCATTTCATGATTATAAATACTGTGTAATATAACACAGATTTTTATTTCCAAGTGTCACACTGAATGCTATGCACCAGTACTGAACAAAATGACTCCTTAGTCGAAGCCTAACTCTGGAACTAATCTACATTAAAGCCAGAGGTCCCTAGCAGTGGCCACCATCACACTTGATTATTCTAGTGTGAGCCAGTCTTTCACTTTTGCTGGAATCTAGTTAATAAAGCCCCCATACAACTCAGTCTATATCTCACTGCACAGGTAAGAAGAAGCACTTGTGTTTTCTCAGAGATATTAAGCTTTTGTACTTTGAAAAGTTATTAATCAAACTTAAATAAAAGAGAGAGATCTTGGAATGTTAGTATACTCTCCTGGGAAATATGAGCATGGTTGGCAAAAACTCAGAGGTGTCAAAAGGTTTTCTGGTTCTGAGTCTATTGGAATATCATGGGGGGAGTTAGTGACACCTCCCTGTAGGCTGGGGCAGACCCTGGGGTTCTAAACTCTCTCATGACCCTGTAACTGGGAAGCAAAATGGTGTGACTACTGGAAAGAAAAACAACTGGAGCAGGGTTATGGTGGATTTGCTGCAAGTTGCAGCAACTCGCAGTCTAGGCCCTGGGCTCCTATTTCGAAGCAGCAGATAGATGAGCTATTCTAGTGAGCACATTATAGAAGCACAGCAAATGCTTCTTGAATGAAGATTATTTTCTGCTTTACTGTCCTTCTCATCCATGTTAATCAAGTTCTACAAGAACAATAGCTCTAATCAAAGAGGATTGGCCAATAAGTGCAGAAATTCAAATGCAGTTGAGGAGTGAAATGATACAAACAATCTAAATGTATTGTATGATTCACATATGATGGTTTTATTCTGTTCTTTATATTTATTTCCTCTTCTGGCACAGCTAAATAGTCCCCTTTTCTCTGTATTTTCTGACATTGTGTAGGTAACGATAATAGCCTCTCAGATCCCCTGCCATATCAGGGACATATGTTTAAATTATGATTGCCTTTGTAGTGTAGTACATGTCATTGTAATTGTCCAAGACAAATGCTCATATCTTTGCATATATTAAAAGTCCTCAGACTCATGATATATATTAGCTACCATGTTAATCACGAACTAGTTCCTCTTAATTATTCGTTGAAAACCTGGGTACCATCCTTATTGATGCTACTTAGATTGCACCGCCCTCCAGAACTCACTTTCACTTCCCATACAAAGCCAGTCCACTCTGTCTCTGAAAGTTTGACTTTTTATTTTCATTTATTTATGTACTTATTTGTTTGTTTATTTATCTATTTTTTCCATGACTGAGATCATCCAGAGTATGTTGTTCAGTGCCTGGCATATGTAATGCAATGGTGTGCACATTTGTTTCTATTTTGACAAATGGCAGGGCCATTTCCCATTCCTTTAAGGCTGTGAATGAAGCACCTAGAGAAGCTTCTGTGAACTTTGTTCTGTGTGTGACATAAACTAATTGTAGACAATTGGATTTCTCATTGATCCTTCTTGATCTCAAATTACTTAAGGGTTTACCAGCAAGCATTTCAGGGGAACACTATTCAAGGAGCTGTGGGTTTTAGAGGGACATGGGTTAAATACAGAAGAACGTGACAAGCCCAGAAACAGAATCACGTAGAGTTGAACTATTACCTCCTCTTTGGCAATGCGCATCTCATCCGAAACATTGGTGAACACTGTGGGCTGAACAAAGAAGCCTTTGTTCCCCCAGCGTCCACCACCACACTCCAGTTTGGCTCCTTCTTTCTTCCCACTCTCAATGAGATCGAGTATTTTATCATGTTGTTCCTTGTCAATCTAATTGAAAGAAATAGAGAGAAGGAAAGTAAATGAAAGCCATTATATCAGTGGTCCTCAATATGTGAGTGGCAACCATTGGAAAACACATATTTTTGATAGTCTTAGGAACTCCCAGCCACAAATTTATTTTTCTGGTTACTTCATAACTGCAGTTTTGCTACTTAATGGTGACTCACTTCCTAAGACCACGAGAAATATGTGTTTCCAATAGTCGTGACCCACAGGTAGAGAATCACTGCATTCAACAACTCTAACATCCAGGATACCCTCAAGTCAGTTCAGCAGAGGTTCAGCTCATTCTGCCTATTCTCGGTTGTGTTTTTCCTGTGAAGTTTTTGGAAAGAAAAGTGTAAGGGTCTGTAAATTTAGTACATTTACTAAGCACAGTGACTGGACCTTTCACACATCTGTCATGTATTCGCCTTGGAAGAAATGTGTTAATGATTTAACACATACGCCTGAAAACTTAGTCCTTACGGAGATAAAAGAGTGACGGGAAAAAGAAGACTTTGATCTGTGTCCAGTGAGTATGTCACATGAGAAGCAGGTGTTTTTGACTATAGGAGACCTTTATTCTTCAGAGAGGGAACTGTAGTAAGGAGAGAGGTTACTTGTTGATTCCCAGACGCTTAACCCCAAAATAATCACACAGAAACTATATTACTTAAAACACTGCTTGGCCAATTACTTAAGCGTATTGCTAGCTAGCGCTTATATCTAGAATTAACCCATCTCCTTTATTTTATATTTTACCATGAGGCTCGTGGCCTACTGGCAAGGTTTCGGTGTCTGTCTCTGGCAGGGTTACATGACTTTTTTTTGACTCTGCCTTTCTTTCTCCCATCATTTAGTTTAGGCTTCACCACCTACCTAAGTTCTGCCCTATCAATGGGCCAAGGCAGTTTCTTTATTAACCAATGGTATTCACAGCATACAAAGGGAATCCCACGTCAGGGAATATGCCTATTCTTGGGTCATGTGTACTGCTCAGAATGCCCTTTCAAACAACAGGTTGGGGTCTTGCTCCATTCAGTGCAGTAGGCTGCATTCCAGTTTCTAACAAAAAACAGTTATCATCTTCCTGCTTCATTAAATGAACCACTTCTAAATTATATGGCCATTATCACAGAGGTATCTTGTTTGAAATAATATTTTGCATAAGAAAGAATTAAAAAGAGATCAGATTTCTGTTTGGAAAAATCGGAAGCACTGAACACTTAACATACTTGCTGAGACATGTGGGTTTCCGATTACCCAAGTTTTCAAAGTAGGAGGAGGTGAATGATGAGTCTTGGATTCAAAAGATTTGCGCAAACAGCCTGCCTGAAGTGAGACAGGGTTCAAATAGATGGAAAATTAGAGACAAGGGGGCTAAAAAGAGGGGTCATGTTTGGTATTGGTTTATTTTCTGTCTTGAATGGACAACTGGCAATCTTTACATTGTTGGACTCTGCTAATATTCCCAGTATTGAAATGATCAGAAAACCTTGTCAGATGTGCTTTCTAACTACACTTAACTCAGCCTCTACACTTTGTTAGAGTAAATGCTAGCTGCTATTAGCCTTTAACTGAGAAAATTTGGCATGGTATTTGTCAACCTATTGCTCCAAAATCTTCAATGTGCAATATTCCAAAGAACATTCCTCAAAGATTGTCTCATCATTGGTGTTCTGTTGTGGAATCCCAAGGGTTGCTTTAAAAGCCAAGACACTGATATTGCTACATAATGGGCAATAAAGCTAAGTTGTGGTGTTATGTGGATATGTCTAACTGAAGTATCCTAAAATTGGAGTGAACTGTAATAGGAATCAAAAAGCACACTGATTGAAAAAGGCAAGAAGCTGATAGTATTGGCAAATTCTCCTCTTCTTGTGTGTTATGTGTATGTGGTGTGTACTCATTGGCAAACACAGCAGAATAAGCTATCTCCATGAACTCAGAACTTATGAGTTTGACTGTTCTAGTTAGTCACTTTGCCCTGGAAAATTCCTGCCTTATTTCCTGAACTTTGGGGCTAAATGTCAACTACCACATACATTCAGTTTTTATCTGGGTGCTGGATTCAAACTCTGAACTAATGCTTGCATGGCAAGTGCTCTATCCACTGGGATATCTTCTCAGATCTTTATATCTGTACATGTTTCATTCCCAGCATTATTCCTAAACTGTTTCTAGATATGTAAAAGTTTTTCGCCAACACAAAATTAAAATGATTTCTTTACTATTGGGAATTAGCCTTTTTAACATAATGAGGTCAGAGTTATAATGTCCACTAGCAAAGCACATAGCTAAGAGGTAAAGTCAATGCTATCAACATGAGTTCTAGTAGTTCTTTACACTTGGATTGGAAATGCTTGTCTTTTTCTATTGTATACTTACCTGAGGGCCTTGATTTATTCCTGCGGTCAGAGGATTTCCAAGAACGTATTTCTTAGCTCGCTCAACACTCCTTTTCACAAACTCATCATAAACTGATTCCTCAACAAAAATTCTAGATGCTGCGACACAACATTGGCCTTGATGGTAGAACACACCGTGGTGTGCAAACTCAACAGCCATGTTCACTGCAAAGGAAACATTTACATTAAAGCAGAAATGTTTTCTAAAGCACACACTTGTGCGTGTGTGCACATACACTCACCCTGAAGAGATGGCTGAGTGATTAAACGCACTTGGAGCTCTGCTGGTGTACTGGAGTTGAATTCCCAGTGCCCTTGAGAGATGGGTCACAATCTCCTATCGCTACTTTCTCAGAATTTCTGAAGTCACATGTGAGCCAAGAGTTACTGATTCAGTTGTAGTGAGGAGATTTTAGATAATAATAAACTGGGGACCGTGCCATGTGTTGTGCAATAACCAGAAAATAAGTTTTAAAATCTCCAGTGAGGAGCACAACAGTCACAACAGCAAACTTGATGAACTATTTATGCTTAGAGTCTCACTGTAATTATGCAACTATTGAAGGAATGCTAGACCATAAATTTTAGTGAAATTACTCTGAAATCAGTAACCTGACGATTTCATTTGTTAGTAAAATCAGAATAGTTTGGAATTTTATGGATGGGTTCACATACAAATGATAAACTCAATGTATTTTAAGTTCACTAACATTAATTGGAAAAAAGAAGAAATTATTTAAACAGAATATTATTTAAATACATTATTCTCTATTCTTCTTCTAAATGGTCCTGAGTGAAGGCAGAAAGAAATTATAAAATTTCTGACAGCAAAACTCCTTTTGGCTCCAAATGGCTCAAGTATCTCATGTCCTATGCCCAATTAAAGATACGATGATACAGTATTATCAAAACCACATCAAGATTCTAGGTGCAGTTTATTTATACTACCTCAGATTGAAACTGGGAAGGAACAAGCTATTCCAACACAAGACAGAACCTTATCTGCGTGTTATTTATCTAATATATGGAACAATTCAAAGGCTTTGCAGAATAATCACAGACTCGACTTAATTCCTTACACCTTGAAGCAAAATCACCTGTGAGACTCCAGGTGATGTGTGACATCATCAGGCATTGGGAGGAAGAAGGTGAGATGCTAACAAAGGACTTGTACTCACAGTCAGCATCTGCAAACACAATGCAAGGACTCTTTCCCCCCAGTTCCAGGGTGACCCTCTTCAGATTGCTTTTCCCTGCAGCTTCTTTGATCAATTTGCCAACCTGAAATCAAACATCACAGAGCACACTTAGTTTGTTCTTATTTAGATAAGTTCATTTAATTCTTTCAATTTATAAGACATTTACACCACCATGTAATTTCATTCGGAAGAAACATGAAATGCTGGTGTTCAGGACCTGGCAACATCAGGTGTGAAAGCCTCCACCATGAAATCAGCAAATACGAGACAAATCAGAAAATGTTTGTGGACAAGAGCGGAGACACTGTAATTGAGAGAGCTGACTTTCATGTGTGGACAGATATCTTACTTTTCGTTTTCATCATAACTTTCTTTCTGTGTTTGACCAGAAATACCCCCAAACACATCGCATATTGAATTCTTATCCCTCTGGTGACATTTGGAGAACTCAGTTCCTCCTTAGTTTGGGTTCATCTCTTAGCACAGATTCTCTTTGAGCCCTCCTCTGATGACTCTAGATGAGTGGGATTCTTTTTTCCTAGTCTCCCAAAGAAACATGTGAAAATACACCTGGAATGCCCTAAATGGTATCATACATATCTGCAAAAAATTTCCCACTAGTCTGCCATCTTCTATGTCCCCGTGTGCTTCTCACCGTATGCTCACTGTTTATGGATCTCAGTATCCCCTTCACTCTGGGCTGGGCTTCCATCTCTCCTACACATGTGCTCACTCTGCACAATCGATACTGAAAAGACTGGCGCCGAGCTCTGTGTTCCTTCTGCCCTTATCTGTAATCCTCCCGTTCCAATTTCTTCCCTAATTCTACTTCCCTCATCTAATAGATGACATTAATTTCATTTTCTTTTCTTTTTTTTTAGATCTGTTTGATTGAAAGCTATTTTCTAAACAATAGTTTTTCTTTTCCATCCCTAAATCCAGCTTTTATAATGACTTGGACTTCATTATGTATACCACAATCACATTCTAATAAAAAAAAAACATTTGCCCTGTCTTCTAGAGGTACTCATTATATTTTGCTTCTTTAATCCTCTGTGTTTCTTGTGCTATTCCACATACTGGATAACTATTTCTGTCATATCAGAGTGTTGAGATCATTTCTATGTGGATACTGCATTGCAATTATGCATTACAGAAAAGATATTCATTCTACTAAGATTTTCATATTATTACTAATTTTATAAGCTTAAATTTGATTGCTAAAATTAAATGAATAGACATAAACAAGTTAGTCATGTCCTGGAGAAGCCCTACCTGAAATTTGCCTTCCCTACTTCTCTTTCATGCTTCTGCCTTCCTTCCTTTTTTGTCCTTTTTTTATTGCTGACAGTGTATCCCTGTATAGCTCAGTCTGATTTCAAACTTGTGATTTTCCTACTTTGCTTCCCATGTGTGGGTAGTGGTGTGTGCCACCATGCTGAGTCTCTGTAGCACAGTCTCTGTGACTGTTTTTATTTAAGAAGTTAGTGTTTTCTATATAACAAATTTAACCTTTCTGGAGTTACCTAATCAAATTAGTAGAAAAGTTCTCCTAACACAGCTAACGTTTGTCATGGTTAATGGAGTAAGACTAGAAGAAAATTTCTAAAGCTACACATGCCAAAGAATGAATAGGAAAGCTGGTTAGAAATATGAGGGTGGAATAAAGATTTTACATTTGTCGCAGTTTCAGGTGGACAATTTGAAGCTTGCTTGAATTTTCTCAGAAAAACAGCAAGTAATTTTTATCCCATTATTATATCCTCTTACTTTGAAACAGTAAAATTTAATTTTCCCAAAGAGGACACGAGAATGGTCAAAACCCAAACTACTCATCCTCTTGTGGTATCCCATGTGAAGTAGAGGTGAGCTGTGTTCGGGAAACTATGCTTACACAGTGTGGGTACAGTTCTTTTAAAAATGAGTTCTTTAAAATTTTTTAATGTCTAAATTACATGAAAATTTTTGTTAGATCATTTCATTATTGTGACCATGAGAGATGCAATCAATCTATCATTTGCTTCTGGATTAAAAATGGCTCAGGAATTTTAGTATAAAACAGGTAACAAACTTTGAGAAAAACGAATAAACAAGTTTCCACAGAGCGCTTGTGTTGGGCTAATGCTATGTTTCCCCTTATTGTGGCTTCGAAAATGGTGTTGTTATCATTCTACTATTTAGAGGCCACCATTGTGTGGCTAACCCTGAACAACAGAGTCTTTGAGACTAGCCAGACAAGAAAAAGAGATGAATCTGCAAGGACACATATGCTCTTGATTATCAGACAGTGGGAACACAGACGGAAACATTGTTTAACTCATGATTTTCTTAGCACTTCAGATAGGAGCACCGAGGCAGTGTGGGAACACTGGGTTCAGGTGAGAGGTGCAGATGCCCACAGGCAAACCAAAACCTGGGAAAAGGAAACAGTGACCAGGATATTTCCTGAGTTCTCAGGGGGGTGTTAAATGTCTTATTCTTCAGGCTCTCCTTTTTATTATGTAAAACTGAGAAAATAGATATTATATTCACCTTTTCAAATAAAGAAATTGAAATTTGGCCAAGATACTTAATTTTTTAGATACATAATACTAAGAGAGTTAAATTGGAATTTGAACCTGAGGTTGCCTGATCTCCTAATTTCAATGTTTATTGGGGGGAGGGTTCATATAAAGAGGCCTCAAAATGGTGCATGAATTAGGATCATTTATGATAATTGAGCATTCATGCTACATCTGGGGTCAGGACTAGAAGCCTTCAGCACCGATGGCCTGGAGAAGTCAGCACAGGTTTTAGACCCAGATATGCCCATTGAGTCCCCATTGCAGACGAGTGGAGATCTCAAGATTCTATCTGCCTGCCCTTTCCTTCCTTGATCTATTAACCTACAGCATCACCACTACAGAAGTTATCACCATGTGTTAGACATCCTCATATTTTTTTTATACCACAGAAAATCCTGAATGGAGCAATTAAAAAAAACATATCTCAAAGACTTTGCACCATGAACTATTTTTATACAGTCTATGGAAAAAAAATGAAAATGTGTTTTAGAAGATCAAGAATAGAATACAAATAGAATTAATGTTTATCAATTCAACTCTCTGAGAAGTTTAACAAAATATTGAAGCAACTAACTATGATTACAAGAAAATCAAATTTAAGTTTAGCTTATTTTGAAAGCTGTTCTTGCTTCTCAGTCCTCAAGTAGTTAAGAGAGAAACCATTCCTCAACACCTCCATCAAGTTTTGGCACCTGTCTGGCTTCAGCTGAGATTTCCTTTCCTTGATCTTCTGCCTTCTCCATCCTATTATCTTTTTGTAGGTGTGGATTGCTTGGTATAGTCTATTCTTGCTTATTTATCACCTATGCAGATGAAGCACGCAGTTATCTTTTCTGTTGAGTAATTAACTAATAAGTGATGGCCAAGTAGGGTGACTCAAACATGACTTTGCTTGAAATAGCATATTTTCTACATTTTTTTTTGTTTATAATCGAAGCTCATGCAATATCCAGAACTATATTCAAGCCTTTTTCTCTCCCTCCACCTGCCACTTCTTCTCATAGGGTTTTGGGGCTGTTTCCTGTTTTTCAACTTTGTATCAGTTGAATGGTGACATCAGAAGCACAGAACACTAAGGCTCTCCATCATAAACATGGAAGGAAGAGGAATTTCTCTACCTATCAAGGTATGTTGGGTACGTAGTACAAGCAAGATGCTAGTGTTGAGACTCTACTATTTGATTTTCTTAATGTAGAGGTTGTACTTACATTCACTCATATAAATCACTGTGGTCTAATTTATATGCATTACCATCCACTTTCCCACTCATCTGAAAGCCCAGAGCCTATATTTCTAAGAGATAACAAGAAACACTTTGAAAATTGCAATCATTCTGAATTAGTAGCAGTTATTTTCTTTTATCCTAAACTCACCCACTTTGTGCTTTATAAACATATTTCAAGGACAGGGTAAGTAACAAATCATTGAAACAAAGTTGTTTGAAGAAGTGTTGGCGGAGAACCAGCTGTGGAGACCAGGCTTGTTCTCATTAGAGAGGAGGCACCTGGAGACTGGCACTACCTGTGTTGATCCTGTGAAGGCCACCTTGTCGATGTCCATATGAGAGGAGATGGCTGCCCCTGCAGTTGGCCCATAACCAGGAACAATGTTCACCACGCCAGGAGGAATCCCTGCCTGCAAGTTAAGAGGCAGACAGTCAACAATCAAGAATTTAATTCTCAATAGAGGTGACTACACGACAGAAACTGTTTTCTTCTTCTAACTTTAAAGTTTTTTTCTACCAAGAAAACTTCACTTAAGTATTTATTCTTTACTATTATCATTTCCTTTCCTTTTCTATATGAAAATGTGCTCAAAGGTGATAAGATGGAGAAACACCTTCTTCCAACATTGTAGTTGCAATGATTAGCTGTGTCAACTGTCAGAAGGGGGAACTCCTTGAGAAGGGAGCCAGAAAAAATATGATAAAGTATGTACTCAGAAAGAAAGCATTTAGTATCCTCAACAAAGCTAAAAGTCTAAAGAGAGGGCACATTTTCAGTTTTTCACTCTTGACTTTCCAAGCAGAGTAGCAAAGCTACAAATCCCTAGAGGTGTTGTTTATCAGGAAGACATTGCATAGCAAAGCCTCTCATACCAGAATGATAGTACAGTGTGATTCCTGTTCCACTGAACGCAACAAAGACAGAGGCACTAGTTTGATGGGCATACTAAGATTTCAAGGTATTTGAATCAAAAATGCCTCATTTTGACAAATTTTGTCCATTTCAAATTGAAATGAAAAATATCTTAAGGATATTGTTTCAGATTTCAAAATTCTAAGTTGCCCTTTTGACTTTTTGGTATTATATTAAGAGAAGAAACCAGCAAGTTGTTTTTAAAGGGTGAAATCACTCATTTTGTTTAATTAAAGTGTCATGTACTCTGTGCACTTTGAACAGGAAAGAAACTTTATCTGAAGCTGTGATGGACAAGTGACCCAATGTTACAACAAACATATTGGCACATGTGGCCTCTAACCTTCAGTCACATTCAAAGTAAAATAACTGGAGGAATTCACAACAACAACCCAGCAGCAGTGACAACACACATTTCAGCAATGGAAAGAATGTCATTATGTCCTCAGGAATTACGTTCATGAGACTGGAGCAATATAAGTAATGGATTACAAGGTAACTGGCTATAAGCCGCTGTCATTACTTATGTGGAGACACACTTGTATTGGCTGGCAAAAGTCACAGCTTGTAGTTCCGCTGCTTTCTTCTCCATGACTGGGCAGAAGCCATGTGTGATCCGTGAAGCTCACCGCAGTGCAAAGCAGGCTGTAAGGTGAACGGGGGACCCTGAATTTACCTGCACATTTAGACTCTGGAGACTTACCTCTTTTACTAAAGATGCCATATGAAGAGCAGTGAGAGGGGTTTGCTCTGCTGGTTTGACGATCACTGTGTTCCCACAGGCAAGGGCAGGGCCTATCTTCCAAATGAACATGAGCAACGGGAAATTCCACTAGAAAGCAAAATTGAGCAATTTTACATTGTCTCAAAACACAGTTTCTAAAACAGCTTGCCTTGATAGATGTTGAATAAAAACTGGTAAATTCTGTGTAATTATAAGGCATACCTTACTTAGGTTCACTGCTAAAAGTAACTTGTGAATGATAAATGTTCTGAACTAACCACATAGAAGGGAATAGGGAAACACTCCCAAATTTAATCAACTGCTGTTATTTTGAATTCTTATTCTACAAGGATGATATTATTTTATGTTTTTTTTAAATAATTAAGTATGTCAAATATTGTAGTTAGTTTAAAAATATGACATTCTCACCCTATATCTCCCTAGAGAGCATTTATTAAATTTACCCAATTATAAGATCTTTCAGCACATTTTATGTCTAGGAGACTTCATTTTTTCTTTTTGGATCCTGGAGACTGAAACCAGGTCATGGACATACTGAATGTACTTTCCACAATACAGAACTTTGCTCAGCCCAAAATAAACAATATCATTGAAGGCAAATCAAGTTCACATTCAGTGGGATAAATGCTTGGGTTTGGATTTTAGTAAACTCTTGGCCACCTATAAGAAATAAGATATGCTACTGCTTCTCTCTAATGCATTCTCCACTCGTGAGTCCTGAAAACAGCACTCTCTATTTTAGGTATTGTCCTCAGGATTAATTGAGAAATTCAGAGCTATGGCAAAGCGCACACCTGCCTATCATGAGTGAAGCCCAAGGTTTGAATCCCAGAAAACCAGAACAACACAGGGGAAGTTAATGTTTAAATGTATCCAATAGTTCTAGCTGGTAGAGTGAAGTAAGTATATTTGAACATTTTTTAAGTATTTGAAGTACTGGACAGTTCCATGAAATACATTGATATATTCATCTCACTAAAAAAGGAGAGTCAATGTCATTCCGAAAACTTTGGGATAAACTTCACTGTGTTTTAATTTTGCCTTTTAAATTGTATCAGATGTGTCTGGCCAGTGTTCTCTGTTAATCTTGGAGGAAATCTGGTTACATCCGGAACATGATTTTTTTGGCTGAATAAATTTTTTTCTGTTTTTTTTTTTTTTATTAAAAATTTCTGCCTCCTCCCCGCCTTCCTTTTCCCTCCCCCCCACTCCCCACACCCCACTCCCCTCCCTCTCCCTCTCCAGTCCTAAGAGAAGTCAGGGTGCCCTGCCCTGTGGGCAGTCCAAGGTCCTCCCCCCTCCATCCAGGTCTAGAAAGGCAAGCATCCAAACAGGCTAGGCTCCCACAAAGCCAGTACATGCAGTAGGATCAAAACCCAGTGCCATTGTCCTTGGCTTCTCAGCAGCCCTCATTGTCTGCCATGTTCAGAGAGTCCAGTTTTATCCCATAAACTGGATGTCCTTGGGCAGCTGAGGAGAGAGAACCTGAAATGGCCCGATCCTATAGCCATACTAATGAATATCTTGCATATCACCATAGAACCTTCATCTGGCGATGGATGGAGACAGAGACAGAGACCCACATTGGAGCAATGGACTGAGCTTCCAAGGTCCAAATGAGGAACAGAAGGAGGGAGAACATGAGCAATGAAGTCAAGACCACTAGGGGGGCACCCACCCACTGTGACGGTGGGGCTGATCTATTGGGAGCTCACCAAGGCCAGCTGTACTGGGACTGAAAAAGCATTGGCTGAATAAATTTAAGTACTAATCTCTGTTAACTAATGGTGTGCAATACAGGCCACAAACTATTACAGTTTTCATGGAGATTTTTCTTTCCATTTAAATCAAAAGATATTTTCCAGGACTTGAGCAGTGTTGCTGTTGCTATTGTCCATGGTAGGAAGTCTCAAGGAGCAGACAGAAGTGCTGAGAGCTGTGGACCCTGCTGTGTCCCACTGAAATAGCTCAACACAGATGAGCCACATCAAACTTTGTCTTACACTTATAAAACACAGTTCATGAGAACCAGAACAGAGCACAGTTCCCAAAACAACCCATGCAGCAAACACTTAGGGCTTATTTGGCAACACTGAAACATCCTCACAGGGTACAGTAGTATATTGAGGGGGTTCTGGACCAGATAACTCATATCCAAGAAGCTCAGTTACAGGAATATGGTTCAGACAGTCAGGCTTACTGTATTTTCTGCACGCAAAAACCATCATATAAGCTTCACTTCTGTGGGTATGACCTTCAGATCAAATGGAATCACAGCTTTCTTTCCCCCATGGGAGTCATTAAGAAGAACTTACAGGGATGATTTGGCCACACACTCCAATAGGCTCACGTCTTGTATAAGTGAAAATATCTCCATCTGAAAAACAGCAAACACACCATCCAGCAAAGGCAAATGTGGGATCTACTCAGGGCAGGGTGCTGTGAGGTTGGTGTGAGAGAGGAGTTGCACAGTGAGGAACAAAGGGAAGCAAAATATCCCATCCTCAAGGTTAGTAACATAAACAACGGAGCTCTCAAACAGCAGTTAGAATGGAAAGGCTGAGATACAGGAAAATAAGTCAGTAGGTGGGCAAAGATCTGACAGGGTTAACTCCATTCCTAGTATTCTAATATGGCTGCCTTCCCTGCAGCACCCGTGTTCACAGAGTGATGTAGAAAGGAGCTGGGAGGTGAGGTCCCCTTTGTGTAAGGGTGGAGCCACATGCAAATGTTTCCAGCATTTCAAATCTCCCAGTAGTACCAATCTTTAAAAGGTAAAAGATTTAAAATAGCAAACCATCTCCCCAGAGTAAGCAGTCTTTCTCCTGACTTGAAATTATAAGTTTTTCTCTTGCCTATCAAACATAAATACAGTGTCTTCCAATCTACCATCTGGGTTTGGTCAACTCCTGTGCTACGCTTTGGTGTAGCTACCCTGGGAATTTTGCTGTTTTGTGTTTTGTTCTGGGTCTACTGCTACCACTGGGGTGCTTTCCTGTCAAGTCCTAGCAGTATTCTTAGCAGCTTCTTCTACCTTTCCTAAGAGTGGGGTGGGAGCCACAAAACATCCCCATTCATGTTCCCTCTGTTGTCTCATTTCTATCTTCTTACTTCCTAGTGACCACCTCTCAAACTGAATCCTTCATTTAGTGGAAATGTATGCTAGTGTCGGAACTGGAAGGGGACTCTTAAGATCCTGAAGTCATTCCAATTATAGACATGAAATTCAGCCTTTATTTTACTGCCAAATTGATTCTTTCCCTCTGGAAATACTTTTCATGTGTCTGTTCTGCTACATGCATACAGAGTAATACTTGTACAAATCCTTCCATGCAAACCTTTAAACTCAGCTAGTAAATATTTTCTCATTATGTTTTGTGTGTTTGGAAGCATGTTAATATGAATTAATTTTTTTAAAAAAATAAATTGAACTTAAAGGGGCACAAATAAGCATCCCTGCCTCTTTCTGGACCAAATGTCTTAAGCAATTACATTAAAGGTGGAATGTTGATGTTGTTATGGAAATGAAGCAGAAATCAGTGATTTCAGTGGCCAGCTTTGAAAGTTTGAGCATTTAGACACCTCACTTGGATTTGTAAATGATGATTCTGTGAGAATGGCTCACCTTACTGCCATCTGCACCCTCCATAGTTTTAATTCCCACATGATTACCTTTAAAATCTATTGACTCAATACAAGTCTCTTCTTCAGAAATATGTTTATCCAAAGTCAAGGGGAAAATAATTATTGCCTTATTGTTTGACATCTTTCTCAGAGTTTTAAGTTATCATCTCTATGGTGGTCACCTTGCCTCTCCCACCAACCTTGCTATTTTTCTAGGTATACTTACCGCTTGGTATTGTTTGGCCATGGATCTTGTCAGCCCAACCCGCACAATATTTTAATGCTTTTATGCAGCCTCCCAAATCTGCCAAGTATGCATTGGCGAAGACTTTCCCACCATTGAGTGCCTCCATTGTCTGAAAAGCCAACACAAACCACAGTTTACAATCCAGAAAGAACATTAGATTAAGAACATTGCCCTCTCTATCTTTCAACCATTTTCTGAAGAGGCAGCTCTCTGTCCCTCTTGTCCCCCTTCCCTTCTTCTCTTTTTTCTTCCCCCTCTCTCTCCATCTTCCTGTCTCTCTCTTCCAACATACCTTCCCAATACCCTCTAATAAACTTTCTATACCCCCCCCACAAGAACATTTCTCGATGGAGCAGGATCAGTGGAGTGCTGTTCCAGAAAATCCAGTTCAACCCCTACAAGGTAATTTACAGTTATCTGTAATCCCAGTTACATGTAATGTTATGGTTCCTTCTTCCCTGTAAACACATTAATCACACACACAGTACAAAGATACACATAGTACATAGATACCCCCCACACGAAACAATTTAAAATAAAAATGAAGAATCATATAATAACGTATGAATGAGCGGCATAATTGGACTCAGAAGTTTACTAACAAGAGTAAAAAAAGATGCAAAAAGTAGGTGGTTGGTATCATGAGGGGCAATGTTTTGGCAATTTTCAAAGATTCATGAATTTCTCCCTAAAATACTTCTGAAACAGTAAATTGGAAAAACCAGGGACAATGTTAAAGGAACATTTGACCATGAAAAGGACTCTAAACAATTCTAGAGAAAAGTCAGGATGTTTGTGTGCTTTCTTAATCAAAAAACTGGCTATTTCGATCAGTAAGTCCTCTTGGGAATCCTCCTATGTGCTGTGGAATGATCCTCTTGTACGCTGTAAAGATTTTTTACTCAAATTGGTTTAGTAAAATGCTAATTGGCCCGTAGTCAAGCAGGAAGCTAGAGGAGCAACCAAACTAAGGATGACAGGAAGAAGGGCAGATGTCAGGAGTCGCCAGCCAGATGCAGAGGGAGCAGGAGAGGAAGGTGACATGTTAATAAAGGTACTACGATGTGTCAGAATATAAGGAATACAGGTTAACTTAAAATGTAAGAGCCTGTTAGTAATAAGCCTGAATTCCTGACCGAGCATTTATAGGTAATAGTAAGCCCCCAAGTCAATTATTTGGGAAGCAGCCAAAAACAGGTAGGAAGAGAAACGTCCAACTACACCTAATGTATCTTGCTGTTGGTGTTGGTTAATACTCACAGCCAGCAGCAGACGATCTCTTTCCATTAAGTCAGCCAGCTTGTTCAGCAGACGCCCCCTCTCTGAAGCATCCATGGTTCGCCATGTCGAGCCAATCTGAAAAGCCTGTCGTGCAGCCTTCACGGCTTTGTCAACGTCTGCCTAGAAGTCACAGAGCATTCTATTCAGGAAAATCAAATTACTAGATGAACAAAAACAATATCACAACCGTATAAACAAAGACACAGTCCTCATAAATAGAAGCTAGAGCTTCATTAGCCCAAAGCCCAGAGCCTTCCACACTCTCTGCACCACAATATGCAGGAATGGTTTCTCTTGAGTAATATTTATACTAAGCGCCAGTAGCCTATCAAATAGTCAAACTCCTAGAATAGACGCTATGTTTGGATAGTTGTTACTTTATTCTATTGTGATGGAATATTGAGTATCTACTTTATTTAAAAAAATTTCCAGTTCGTTTACATACATTAGCTCATTTGATTCAGAAATAAAGGAGACTATCTCTTTTACCAAATAGGGGCTAAACTAGCAAATTTTGGTACATTTACAATGTATCCAGTTTGAAAGGAGAGTTTATGGCATACATGGTGCATTGGTTTGCATGAAAAATGTCAACTATACACTTAAATGTTTTACCAGTTGCCACTCAGGTGTTAGCATTGTTTGGAGAGGTTGTGAGACCTTTTGGACATGGGGACTAAGGAGCAGAAGTGGAGACACAAGTCATGAATGGCACATGGGTTATAACTGGGATTCAGTGGCATCTTGAGATCTCTTTCTGCTTTCTGGTCTAGTGGGGCCCTAGTATCACCCTCCTGCCACTGGGCTCTCTTCTTTTCCTTGACCATTAAGATAGACTTCCCCTTTCCTAACTGGGAGCACACACAGATCCTTCTTTTTTAAAGTTGCTCTGTCAGCTGTTTTGTAAGGAGGATGAGAAGAGAAACGCACTCAGACCCTTCCTTCTGCAACCAGCTTGCTCTTCCCAGACTAAAGGAATGTGCACATGTTTACAGTAAGAGTACAGTTCTTGTTTTCTCTTTTGTTGGCACTTTGTGAGACTAGAGAGGCTACAGACTCTCCAGAGACACGGAAGTTGTCTGTTAGTGCAGAACTTGAGCTAGGCCCTTAAATACTTTTCTCCCCATCAGCAAAGGAAGGAAATGTGATGCCCAGCAAGACATCCCCAGCCATCCAGGCTCTCTAGAACCCCTCAGCCACTTTAGGTTACCCCACAATTCACCATGAGGTCTTTCTCTTTGTTTCATTTTCTCTGTCAGGAAAATAAAAGATTCATTTGTGCCATATTATTATTTGAGATAAAAGAGACTACTATGTTTCAATGTGTAAGAACTTTATTTTAAATAAAAAACTTGGTGTGGAATTAAGGTAGATTAAAGTAACAGCTGCTAAAACACGTGACCCTGAGAGATGGCTCACTTGAGTCAAAGCCCTTACTGCCATGCCTTACATCCTTTTCCCACTCTAAAGCCCACATGGCAGCAGGGCAGCAGTAGAAAACCATTTATGGCAAGCTGCCCTTTAACCTCCACGTGGGTGCCTTGATACACGGGTGTGTCATTCAAGACAGTTTTTTTTTTTTTTTTTTTTTTTTGCGGGGTAACCCTGGCTATCCTAGAACATGTTCTGTAAACCAGGCTAACCTTGAACTATCTCACAGAGATCAACCTGCCTCTGCTTCTCGAATGCTGGGATTACAGGTGTGCACCATCACTGCCTGGTTAATATATTAATATTTTAAATATAATTATTTTTCAAAATGTTATTTCTAAGACCGGCATTGTGTGGAACCCCATAAATCCTACAGGTCAGTGGGTTGCATCTTTATGTAGGAGACTGAATTCGTCTGAGAATTAGAATGTCGGGAAGGAGAATACCCTATACTTTTTAATTCCTTACACTTAGCTGAACTTCAGTTTTGCCTTCACCTTAGAGAGGCATGGAAGGCTGTATTTCTCAGAAAGCATTCTGCAAGACAGCAAAGAAGTCTACATGTGTGTAAACTGAGATGGAAATAAAGCATGTCATACTGCAAATGCGCCTGCATTTATGAGACTGTATTATCGCTTACATTTGGACTCCGTTTCATTTCACAACAGATTTTCTTAAGTTTTACCTAAGAAAATCCAGTAAACACTTTTGGAGAAAAAAAAAAGCAAACCTCAAAAGTCTGAGTTTTCCCACGTGATCTATGGATACATTAACACACGTATGAGCATGTGCATACATGTACACACGTGTGTGCGCGTACATAAACACATCTCTATGATAGACCTGTGAGATGCAGTTCTTGTGTATTGCGTCATTGGCCTTCATCAAGTATTAGCTCTCTTGAGTCTCCTCCCTCTCCCTAAGGATGGATAGAAAACGATTTTGAAACAAATCTTACCGTTCCTACACAGACCTATCATAAACAAAATTTGTTCTTATGTTTATATCTTTTGGGGCCATGGCTCCCCTTTCACAGCATTTATGTAATCCTGTAAGACCAAAAAGCCAGAAAGAAAGAGTAGGGACTGTGAATTCTTTTTTTTTTTTTTTTTTTTTGGTCTTTTAAGACAGGGTTTCTGAAACTAGCTCTGTAGACCAGGCTGCTGGCCTCTACCTCACACTCACAGAAATCCGCCTACCTCTGCCTCCCGAGTGCTGGGATTAAAGGCGTGCGCCACCACTGCCTGGATGGGACTGTGAATTCTTAGTGAAACCAAACACCCAGCTTTGAATCCTTATTTTTTCCTTTTAACCACGTAAGATTTGAGGGATGCAAGCATCTGTGTGTCTTTACAGCATTCTAATTGTAGGCCGGCTAATGACAGGACACGGAGGTAAAGATTTTGTTCGGAAGCATTCACTAAGTTGGAGGACCATAATAACCAAACAGCACCTTATCATATTATAGATACAGCCTTCCCTCAGTATCCAGGAAAAAACCAGTTCCCAAGTCCTAGAAAGCTCACCTTGCTAGGTCAAACTGACATAGAATTTGCATCTAACCCGCAGGCCTTTTTGGTTAAATCTAGTTTATTTCTGATACATAAAACAAGGTAAATAGTAGTTAAAGAACAAGGGCTAAAAGGAGCCTGTGACCTCAGTGTCCATCCAGCGGTGATACACTGCACCACATTACACCGTCTATGTCAGCAGTTACACCTTCTTATCTCAGGGCGGTTTTATTTACCAACACGGGACTCATGGATGCGGACCGTCCAGTCTGTCTTAAAGTAACATACATTGTTTGAAGTTCATTCCTCTTATTCAGAACAGTTGTCTCACAGTTTCTATACATCAGACATGCTAAACGTTCATAGACAACTGTGGTCCAAAAGAGACCAACATGAGAGCGACTACAGTAGCGTAGTCTATCCCAGCATGCTTTTCACCTTTCTCTGTCCTCTTCTACACCGTTTCTGTCCTTGCATACTGTCCCCAGCCTCCCATTCATCTTCCCTCCCCACTGTCTCTCTAAGGCTTCCAGGCCAATATCCTTCATGTAATTAATCTTATCACTTTCCCTCTCATGTTTACCCCTGGTTGCTTCATCCACAATCCTAAGGTCAAGGCTCTCTGTTCGGTTTCAAAGTTCAGCATTTTCTGGCTCCACTTTAATGCTAAGACTTCCTGTTTGCCTTTCACCTGCTCCGCTCGAGACCTCCCTTCTTATCTTGGCTCCTGAAATTCCCGATAGAGAATGCTCTAGCAGAAGGTCCATTTACTTTTTTTTTTTTTTTGGTTTTTCGAGACAGGGTTTCTCTGTGGCTTTGGAGCCTGTCCTGGAACTAGCTCTGTAGACCAGGCTGGTCTCGAACTCAAAGAGATCCGCCTGCCTCTGCCTCCCGAGTGCTGGGATTAAAGGCGTGCGCCACCGTCGCCCGGCTCCATTTACTTTCAAAGTCCTGGTTCGGTGTGTTAACCTATGGCAATCATCACCAGGCCCACATCTCAGTGGCATATAGTAATTAAGAGCTTCTTATTGCTCTCCTGGACAGAATGCAAGTTCTTTATGGCCAAAAGTTATTACTATAGATAGTTATCATAAACTTTTTCTATTTATAATAGCAAGGAAATGGAAGCAACTTATGTGTTCACCAAAAGATAAAGGGAAATGTGGTTCACATAGAAATAGAATATTTTTCAGTTGTAAAAAAATGAAATAAAAATTATCAGGAAAAGAAATGGACTTAATACACTCAGGCTCAGAAAAGAATCAAATGTTCTTTCTCGTGTACAGATGCTAGCCTTTATCATTAATGTTTATATGCAGACTGTTGTGTGTGTATAGAATAACATCGATAAAGGCTGCTGCCCCACACTTGTGATACCATGAGAGGCAGGATGGGGCCGGTTGGCAACCCCATTCTGCTCGTGAATGAAATCTTCAAGACCGTTAGCCTTTGACCTAACAAGCCACTCCAGGATATATCAGGTTTCTTGTGACTCTGAACTTTAATCAGATTATGCTAGAGTGACTAAGCAATGCTAGCCACTCCTCATTAGATTCTTCACAAATTGTATGAACAGAAATAATTCTAAAAAGACATTGTTTAAATAATTTTTTTTTTTAAAAAAAGGAAACAGAGAGGAATGTGGTCGTGAAGCCAGCCCTAATTTATCACAAATAGTTTATATGACTGACAATTGCTTAGATGACTCATTTGTTCAGCCAACCATACTGGCACAGAGACTTAGCCTACAGTTTGCCTGGGTATGAATTAGTCTCCTTGATCTTTCTACGGGAGGGGCAGTTGTCACTAAGCACAGAGCAGATCAATGTTCACTGGCAAAGGTGCTGGGATGTTCACTGAATCTTCCTTCTGTGCCTGAGGAAGACAGCAAACCTCATTGACTCTCCTAGTAAAGTTCTGCCTGACAAGGCTTCTACTGAACCCAGGCAGAGTTTTGTTTTCCTATTGGGACTAACCCCATTGTCAGAGCAAGATGTTCCCTTGGAGCTAAATGTTCAAGGCTTCATTGTTAAAGCAGCAACAATATTTCTTTTCACTAACTGTCATCTATAGATTCATAGTCTTGAGTGACATTGAGAAGGCATAGGCAGCGGATGGGTTCTTAGCTTGTGTATATCTTACTGCATGTTTGAATTATTTTTCTGTTTGTTCCTTCGCAGTCTTGTTGGAGATAGTCAACGAATGAGGTTGGCATTTGAGGTAAAGCCATACTGTGTGTTGTATCTCAGTCATAGGTATAAAACATTTATTTCTCCCCTTTTTGAAAAAAAGAAATGTGGTAAACACATTTTTACTTTCTTCTGGGATTAACTCAGAGGATTCTGGGTCACCAGTGGCACATAGCTGTGGATGGTAATTATCTCTTTGCCTAAGTTTGGTTGTCTAGAAATCCATCAAGATGCACCCATCAAGCCAATTGTCCCAATCATCCTACCTTTATACTACTCCAAATCTATATTTCCCATTGTGCACCTGCAACCATTTCGACAAATGCATCTTTCATACAGAGAAACGAACCACCACATGAAGAAAAGTTAGTGTGAATCCTTCTCTTTTTTGATAAATAGAAATTAATTCGAATGCACCAATGACCTAAAGGAAAACACAGACCTATGCCATTACTGAAGGAAAATGGGCAAAACTCTTTTCAAGATATTTGATTAGACAATGACTGGAGAAGTTCCCAAAACACAACCATTAAAACAAATAAAATTTTTTAAAAAATCTGTGTAGTGTCAAGTTATAATTTTACAAAACAAATGGGTGATGAGCCAGTCTACAGGGGGAAACATTAGACTATTCATCTGACAAATGTTTTCTTTCCAAATTTTATAAGGGTCTAATATAATGAAAAATATTCAAAATAATCTAATTTAAATAGAAATTATCCCAAAAAGCATTGCTTAAGATGTGTAAATGGCCGACAAGAATATGAAACTTTGTTTCTTTGCTAACTATTGGACAAACTCCAAATAAAATGGTAATTGACTGACAGTCTCTTACTCTGCTCCTGATCATTCTAAGCAAAAATCAAACTGTGTAAAATACTGTTGGAACTACAGGAAAAAGAAACCCTTACATACTGTAGTGTAGTGGGAATGTGATTTTTCCAGTATTCAGTATAGCATGAAGATCCTTGATCTCCTTGTTCCCAAATCAATGATTTTCAATAAAAAAAAACTTGGTAATAAATTGTTCTAAATGTTCTATATCAGTCTTTGGCTTTGCTTAGCAGATGTGAAAGAATAACCGTAAACTTATAAAAGATTTCTCTCTCCTTTATCCTGATGAATTTTTTTCTATGAATCTGTCTGTATAATAAACCATGACACTATTTCAAGTGAAAAGCAGTCAAGGAAAAATAGTTTGGAAAATAAATCAGCACCTCACCCAAGGCATCCATTGATGGTGTTTGTCTTATGTCAAAAACAACAGAATATTTACCCAACTTCCAGAGCATCCATGTTTTCATGTCTTTCATTGATCTTACACTGGGTTTTGAGCTCAGGATGGTGAGAAGCAAAAACTCTTGGTAGAAATTTGACTTGTGGGTGTTAGAACTTACCTTGTCCCCTTCTTCCACATGGCAGATGACCTCCTCAGTTGCTGGGTTAATAACAGGAAATTTCTTGCCACTCACTGAGTCATGCCATTCATTGTTAATGAAGATCTGAGGAGATACAGAGAAAGCAGATACAGGTAATTAAATATGTATTAAGTTTGAGGCTTTTTAAAACTAGAGTGGAGGTATAATATGTCTACATATTGCATGTCTCTCCCTGTCTCAAAATGTCCATCACTTGTTTTAGTTAGCATGAATAAACATACATACAAACATTTGTGCATACTAAGTAAAAAAAAACGGGTAGTTTTTTCATCTTGACCTTTGGTCCCACAGTCCCTGAGTTCAGCCTGTGTGTTCCCCACGCTCCATGCTTCAGTTACCAGGTCCTCCTCTATTCCAGTTTTCTCTTCTGCTGCAGCCTCAGCATCTTTGTGTTTCACTTCAAACTAGTTTAACCAGCATCTCCTCATGACCTGCTCACTGGTTGCTCCAACTGAAAGTCATTTCTTTTGTTCCAAAGTAACACATTTCTCCTACTACAAGATTAGTGTATTCTGCTCTGTGTTAAAATTAGATACTCACAGTCTATGAGATTACAAATCAGCCTACATATTATAACTGGCCTTGAAAATTATCAAGGAATTCACTCGTCATCAATAATTCTGTCTTCTTTCTGCTATATGAATTGTGTTATTACCCCAGATTTTCATAGATAAACCAAGAGATCAATTGTATCATAATTTCTGAAACTTGTAATTTCACTTAGAAGTAGAGGCAAAGTTTGATACTAACCTGACCACATTTTGTTATGCTATTGTAAGACTAGCTAATTCTTGCCTGAGTCCCCATGTCCTTAGCTCTGTGAGTTCTCAGTGATATCCCTGCCATAGGTGACTTATGGCCCATGATTTCTTTTGGTGAAAGAGCAATGACAAAATGTGCATGTCATTTTGATATTAGAATCATTCAGGTAACCTGAACACTACTCCTTCATACTAAAGGCAGTAGAAGCTTCTGAATAATATTGAGGTTTATCTTGTAGGGATCAGGTGACTGCAGAGGGAGGCTTTGGATAACCCTG
Source organism: Chionomys nivalis (assembly GCF_950005125.1). Classification (NCBI taxonomy): domain Eukaryota; kingdom Metazoa; phylum Chordata; class Mammalia; order Rodentia; family Cricetidae; genus Chionomys; species Chionomys nivalis. The sequence continues at coordinate 37,719,110 of NC_080093.1, forward strand.
TGAGCGACTGTGACTCAGCAGCATTCAGGTTTAACCTTTAATACCAAAGAAAATCCAGTGTTTGTTTAGTTTTATTTACATAACCAAATCCAGAATAAGCACTGTAAATTTTTTTATTGAGTTGTTTTCTTTGCAATTTTGTACAAGTACTAAGGATATTCGGATTAGTGCTTCTCCTCACTTCTCTAAACTCTCCACTTCCACTAATCCTCCCAACCTCTTAGTACACCTGTCTTATCCCATAAGAACAAATATATTTGAATAACTACTTATTTTATAATTATATTAAATGGGTATATGGAGAAATTTAGTTCAATGAATATTTATTACAGAATTATTAAACCGATTTGAGCTTATTGAATGTCCTATCATGAAGAGAACTATACTTTTCATTTGCTGTTGACAAGTTTGGGGCACAGAGCTATTAAAATAAAATATTTTGTCACATTTAGTCATTGACTACATTATAATTATGATTGTACTCACAGTGCTTTAGGATATTGTGTATGTATTAGAGACAGATATTAAGCCGGACTTCACAGAAATCACTGGAATTTTAAAGATGTCATTCATAATCTAGGAATTCCAGGTTTTTTGTTTTATTATTTTTCAATCTGATAAAACAATCCATAATAGCTTTATGGGAAATTTAAATTTGACTTCTGCTTTTTGCACTTTTCATATATCAAATTAAAAATGATATACATACTACCCTCCTGTTTACTGGGTGTAGTTTACTGTCCCAACTTACAATTGTTAAAAAAACAAAGATTCCTATTCGGAGTCAAAGTTATTAAGTCTCCATGTATTTGATGATAAACAATTCTAAATAAGAAATTTATATACTCTGGTTTTTCTTCAGACCTTATAATTTTTTCTCCTTTTACAAAATATAAAATGTCTTCAAAACATTTCTCATTTAGAACAAAATGAGTTTAATTAATATCTTCTCTTTTTATCTGTTGATATGAGATTTGATGACCTATTGGTTTTTAATTCCTTCCAACAAAGTACCCCAAATTCAAATTATCTCTGCACAGTGGTAACTGGGCTATCAGCTCAAAGTTCTTATAATGGATTTCAATGTTTTCTTAGTTGCCAAGAGTGTATGAAAACACATTTTCAATGTACAAAGCATTTTAAGATTTTCTAAGGGAGAGAAATGCAAAACAAAAAAAAAAAAAAAGAAAAAATCAGTCCAGATGCCAGATCAGCAGTGTATGCTACCAATTCTGAAAGGCAGGGACACAGCATGGACAGTGATGGCTGATATGACAACATGTTGGAAATGATACATATAATAATGTGTATATTTTCTCATCGTTAGAAACCTGAAAATATACCAAGACTATTGGAAATCATGAAAATAAGATGAAAACTCATCGTTAGAAACCTGAAAATATACCAAGACTATTGGAAATCATGAAAATAAGATTAAAATCAGGATAGAGGTAACAGTATGAGAAATGGAACATGTCAAGTGGATCTTAAAGATTTTTTAAAAAGAAAAATAACCAAGACTAGATTACTCACAACTAGTTTTAACCTAAGCCCTGAGGCAACAAAGCAAAAGCTTGTGATTCAAAACTAAGAGGGTAAAGGAAATAAGAGAAGAAATACCATAGGGCAGGAAACTATCTTAGTCATGGGGTGGTGGCAACAAAGTGAGAGCAATGGGGAGAAATGCAGACTTCCTGTTATTTCGGTTTTACACTATTGCCTTACCAGTTATAGAACTGCATGGTCATTTGCCCTTGTTTTAAAGCCATTTAAGTCAAGGAGAAAGGAAAGATGATGCTGCATTTACTTTGGGCTACATCATCTCTAATTCCAATGGGTGAGAGAATGATATATATATATATATATATATATATATATATATATATATATATAGCATCTTATATGTTCTGGGTCAGAATTTATCTGTTAGAAGCACTAAAGCTTCTTTCTATATTTCCTCTTTAGCAGTATTAGGCCCTCTTCTTTCTAAAAAAAAAAAAATCAATGTAGAGCAAAGTCATTAACCCAGGTTGGATTGCTCTTCATATGGGTGCACCACATTTTCTGAATGTTCTCACATAGCCTTGTCATTCTGGAAAGGAGAAGGTGAAAAATTCAAAAGGTATGCTCTATGCTTGAAAAACCATGTGAACATACAGACTTTAAGAAATGGAAACAATAACTTTCAAAGGTTGTGTGCTATTTACTTTAGGATTTGTGTTGAGGTTTCCTTGAATGAGATTGGACTATCACTGTCTTTAGTAGTCAGGGAGAAAAGGATGGCATATAGAAACACATCATCTAAAATAGTATAATCTCTCAACTTTATATTCTGGCTTTCTTTCTTTCTTTCTTTCTTTCTTTCTTTCTTGCTTGCTTGCTTGCTTGCTTGCTTCTTTTTGGTTTTTCAAAACAGGGTTTCTCTATATAGCTGGAATTTGAGCTGTAGACCAGACTGACCTCAAATTCATAGAGTTCTGCCTGCCTCTGCCTCCTAAATTCTGGGATTAAAATCACGCACCACGACTGCCTGACTGGTTTTGTATCTTAAGAGCTGTATAACCTTGAACAAGTTTGCATGTTCTGTGAGCTCAGCTTCCAAAGCTTGGAAATAGGACCGACCATAGTACTATTTCCTAGTTTCTGGAAACTAGTTACTTATTAATCTCAAATGAGATAAATACTGTTTTAAGTTAAAATTACGAATTTTACTAGCATTGAAAGTTGAACCATTTCAGGACTCTAGTGTTAATCTTTAAAGTATAGTTCAGGAAGGTACCAATAATAAGTGATAGACTTCTAAGTACCAAATTAGACTTATGCATACCAAATAATAAGTGTTAGACACTGTCTACTTTCCATAAACTACTTACTTAATTCTCATAGCTGCTTCCCAATTAGCATCTTTAGCAAATGCTCATTCATAGATAGATAGAAAAACTTAAGTCCAAGCAGATTAGCAGTTTGCCTAAGTTAGGTTATGAAATAAGTATGAACTTTGGACATTGAATTCAGGTCTCTCTTATTAAACAACTATACATCACAGAAATTCAGCTACTTGTTCAATTGCTTCCAAACCCTGAGAAAATAAAATATAGTTTTAGTCAGAAGTTAAAAAAGATTTATGCAAATGAAGGCAACCATAGCATAGTCAGCTTTATCGTAAAGGTTGTTCTGCCCTCCTTTAAGTATCTTCAAGATTTCCTCCAGGCTCCATCAGCCAGTGTGGTCAAAGAAAGCATTCTCAGAGTTCATGTACTTTTCTATTCCATTTTATGACTTTGACATATCTTCTCAGTTTTCCACTTTCTTGCTTTGAGAACATTCCACAATTTTCTATTTAATGTATTCTGTCTACTTGTTTGCTGCCCAATAAATCCGTTAAGAATATAATTTCTTGAGACAATATATTAACATTATATTATCTGATATGGAGCAATCATACAATGAACTTATTAAACAAAGGAAAGGGAAGCGTTGGAGAATAGATGAGAAAATGGGAGAAATTAAGGAAAGCAGGGAGGAGTTATTTGAAATCTTAAGTAGCCTGCCTTTGTAAATTGTAAGAATTTTAAAAGAGAGAAAAATGTAGAGCTCAATAAAAATCAATTTTAAAGAATTTAAAAGAGATAAAAGGTGGGGGTTACTAAAAATGTCAATATTCAAATTGTGCCTAGCACAGAAAATTCAATTGTTCATAGTTCTTTGTACACACGTGCACACACATACACACTGATGGGAGAGAGAGATCAATGAAACCAGACACCTAAGAATGAAATCACCTGTTATAGCCAAGATTTAATCCATAGTGCTTGAAGTAATATAGTTCACATATAAAGTGTGCACCCGTGTCTCAACTTCCTCCTCACAATTTCTCCCAACCCAAACCTTCCTTTTCATTCTAGTGAACAGAATTGTTTTCATCTGCCTTCCCTATTATCTCCTTTCTCTCAAAACTGGTACTCAATAGCTTCTTATGTTCTGAAAAAAAGCATCCAAAAAAGTTCACAGTCAACACCCTCCAGGACTTAGGAATGGGCAGACAAAAGTCAAAGCAAAGAATTGCACACCGTGTTATTTCTATGTCCCTAAGTCATGGTAGTGACCATTGTAGCATGAAGGCTTAACTAGTCAGGATTCAAGATCTAGACTTGTTTACAAGCTGTATAAGGTTATATTCCTCAACCCTTTGGTTTCTTTATCTATGTAAAAAATTTATAGCTTCCAATAGGGCTGCTATGAGCAAATAAATGAAATTATTATCATTCATTTTCATTGCAATTATTTAGTGTGGGTATGAACTATCAGTAGCAGGTGAAAATGTCTTCTGAGCATGAAAGAACTCTAAGTTAAGGAGTTAAGTTCAATTATTAATAAAGTTTGAACTCAATGTGAAAATGTTTGCCTTCTTGAATTTCCTATTATCTCTTTTTAAAGGAAGGTATATAACATGAGAAAGAAAACTTGGAATTAACAAATCCTATGAGAGAAAAATCTTAGAACCCCGAAAGCCTGGGTAAACCTGGGAGGCTGATACTCGTGCTCGGGTGGAACAATAATATAAGGCAGACTAACAGAAAAAGTGGCCGAGAGAAAAGAGGAGAATGGCACTGTTAAAAACAGACCTGGGCAACAGATCAAAAAATGTGCAGGATGTGATTGTTAATGCTAGTCACTCCCCAGGAGCCAAGTTCTGCCTCATGTGCTTCTTACCAGCTGGGACGGCTCACACCCCTCAGGAAATGGGGCTCTTCATCACCCCATATCAATGGTAAGAAGGCAGAGGCAGGTGGAGGTGATGGAGTTTGACAGGGGGTCCTGTAACTTTAAAAGGCGCTCTTCATGCAAAAGCTCTGTACCAGGACTGGGGCACATGTAGCTATTACTTACAACTCCCAAGAGGGTAACGAAGATAGGGATGTGACGGGGGCTTTTGTATTGTCTTGTGAGATAGTTCATAAACTCCAAACTTCATTTTATGTACTCCATGATAAAGGAACTAAACTAGAGAATAGTCCTAGATGTATCATTGAATTGTTTGGCTTAAATTTTTTTCAAATAATTTTGTTTTGTTTTTATTATTTCACAATTATATAAATATATACATAAAAATATTCTTGAAGTTAAGATTATGTAGCTGTTCGGCTACAGGTGATATTCTTTTTATTTTTGTTATTGTTTATTGTTCTTTGCTCCCTCAACCCCAAACACCAACCTGCTTTAGATAATAATAAAGAAAAAAAGAAGCAGTAGGGAAAATAATACATAAATTGAGATACTGGTCAGAAAAGGTAATTTGACAAATACTCCTAACCCCTGCCTTTCGTTCTTTGCAACCAGGAACTAACAGCCATTGTTTCCATCTCTAGGGAGTGCAAATTCAATACAGTTCTTCAGTGGGACACAGTAAAGGAACGTGCAGAGGCATAGAGAAAGCTCCCATTGAGGTTTAATTGCATACATAACTGGTGTCCTCCCAAGTGTGAAAATGCTGTAACCAGCACATTAAATGTTATGATGCTTACTGAGTAGACCAGACTTATGTAGAAGATTAAAAAAAAAAATCAAACTTCACTGAGTTGTGTTGCTTATTATTAACTAGAGAAGTGCATGAACATCAAACAAATGCATTCTTGGCTCTTAAATCCTTAGGCCCACCATTCTCCCTCAGAAGTTCTTATGCAGTGAAGAAGTTTCCATCTGGAAACATCTGTGTTAAGGGATTATTGGTCCTGTACTTGTCCCTTGTACTTAGACTTTAAGGAGTACCCATTTTTTCTAGTACTTTCATTTGCATGCTTCCTGAATAAGTATTAAATTAAACTTAAATCAGAGGAAAAATATTTTACTTAAATTTTTTTCTTGAGATACACACATACATACACACAGGCTCAGTAAAGTTCATAAAAAACTAAGTAAAGAATGATAGGGCATCCCAACTACAAAATCTATTTCCAGCTGGGATCATGCAAACTAAACTCTTCGTCATGATTAAACTGTAACAATATAAACAGTGTCAATGATATCAATTTTTCTGAAACACTGGGTATACAGATTTGACAAAAATTTCTTCCAAACAAGCAAAACTGGGTGAGGCAGGAAGATTGAAATATGTGGTGTGTACACAATTTGACATTTATAAGGGGTTAGAGCTTGTGGACTCTCTAGACTTTTGCACAAAAAAAAAAAGAGAGAGAGAAAAAAAAACCAAAGCAAAAACAAAAAACCCCCTAAATTGTACAGCATGTTTTTTCTTTGAAAAGTTTGTGAAAGCAAGCTTATGCTGTTCTACCTCCTAGTCAGCCATAATCAAGGCTCACTCCTCTCTGTAGACCTTGTCCTCAGGAAAAGCACGTATAAGCCAGGCAGCTCCCACACTTGATGTGCTTAGAAAAATCCAAAGGCTGCTGTGTTTCAAAGCCACTCCTCCAAGTTCATGTATAAGGAAATAAATGCACAAAGTGGGTCACTTGGGCCCTTGTCATCTCTTTTAATACTCTTGGTTGGCATTTTCTAATTCAGAAGTCAACATGACTCTCCCCAGGGTTAAACAGTACATCTCTCACTTTATTATTTGAGTCATACCACACAGCTATTTTAAATAGCTTTTCGTGTGTGTGTGTGTGTGTGTGTGTGTGAGAGAGAGAGAGAGAGAGAGAGAGAGAGATTTCTTAATTTTGGAACCCTAGGATCTGTGACAAAAGTAAGCATGAAACTGTGTGGTAGAAAAAAATAAGAGAATCTTTCAGGACAACCACAGCCTGATCAGTTTCTGACTCTCCCTGGTTGAAGTTTTTGAAGTCTTGTCTCTCTAAATATTTATCAGCTTACAATCACATGTGTTCTCCAAAAGTCTCCAACAATAACAAACTTTCCTGTAGAAATAAATAAGCAGAGTTTCTATCTCACAATAAACAAATAACTCAAGTCCATTGGAGGTTTTGGCAACAACTTCCATTCGATGCTCAGAGTTAAGTCCTCCAATGTCAATACTCTGTTATCAAACATACGGTCATGTTATTTTGTTTTAAAGGGCTATGTCTCTTTAGAAAGAAAGAAAGAAAGAAAGAAAGAAAGAAAGAAAGAAAGAAAGAAAGAAAGAAAGGAAGGAAGGAAGGAAGGAAGGAAGGAAGGAAGGAAGGAAGGAAGGAAGGAAGGAGAGAGAGAGAGAGATAGAGGGAGGGAGGAAGCAAGGAAGGAAGAAAGGGAGGGAAGAAGGGAAGGAGGGAAAAAGCTGTTCCTACATGGCCTACATGTCTGGCTCCTTTCTAGTAAGTTCCTCTGTTTGTCTTACCATAAGTGCTCACTGCACAGGGTTAATAGACCTGCTGCTCACTCTGGTTCACTGCACTCTGGCACAAGAACCATTCACACAGAGCAAAATTCTTTTCCCTTGGATGTATGTCAAAATACAAACTTACGAGAAGTTGTCTGATATGGTCTAAAATTCACCACTGAATCAGGCCACTGGCTTTGCAAGCTTTTTGTCTTCCTGTTTGCAAAAAAAGCCCCAATCGACCATGCTTTAGTCAGGCGCCCACGGAAAGCCCTTGTCTTACCTTGGTATATTGAATCTTCAAATTGGCCAGCGGGGCAGGGATTTCAGGTTGTGCAGGGGAAGACATTGCTGGTTTGGCTCCTGGAACACAGGTGACAGGCTCAGCAATTTGGTTCTGTTAGGGCATTTGCTCCTTTTTATCTACATGCACTAAGGGTCATTTGCATATTAGGATATGATTGGATGGGCAGACTCAGTGCAGGGCAGAAAGAACACTACTCTCTTCTAACACCTAAGGCTGGCAGGGAGCCTTTGCCTTTAAATGTGAATCCTTAAGGAACCTGCACCTCAGCCCTGAAGTTCCATCTGGAGACTGCTCACTATTTACAGATGAATTAGTTTACAAAGCCAAACCTGTGCTGAGGGTGTGTGTGTGTGCAGCTGCTCCTGACGCTGGAAGCCAGTTAATTTTTCCCCTTGCCTGTTCATGCTTTGTTAGGTTATTATGTAACTTTTTCTTCTCTAACATTCTGGGTATCAAAGATTTTGATATGTAGAAGAGTCTAAAACAACATCTGTTCTCCCTAGTGTCCAGATGACCATGAATCTGCAGGACCCGGCTGCTAGCAAATCCATTCTTGTCCCAGAAGATCAGGGTGTTGTTAAAAAGAAACCCCATCTCTCTACACTTAAAAAAATTCAGCAACCTCTTCTCATACCAGAATCCTCAAATTGTCTATGTCTTTTCGGTGGGAACAGAACGCTGTGATACTGTGAAGGACTTCTCAGAGGTCACTGTCGCAGACCCTCAAAGAGCGTTATATCCAAGGCTTCTGTGAAAATCCGTTTAAAGCGAAAGTAGTGTCTGATTTGGGAAATGTCTACGCTTGTAAGTCATTACTCTAAGCAGTGTAGCAGGAAAGAATGTAAATATCACTCCCAAAGAGTTTGAATTCGGAATGGTTTGAGCCCAGAACTTCATAAAGGACCATTTTGACCTCTAGTGTTTTCATTTTGAACACAATGCTTCTCTGTTAGACGCTCCAGCACAAGATATGGCAGGAACTAGATAACATTCTTTGGAGGCTCTGGTTATTAAGAATTAGCGATAACCTCTTTGTAGTAAAGTTGCCATCTCCCCTGCATGGCATGGGGACTTAGCTAGGGGCAGGAACAGGAGCTTGGGAACCTGTTTCTCTTGCGACCCTGACCAGAGCTTCTCATTTGGTAAACAGAAAGTGGAATACAGCTTATGATCATAGACCTCACAGGACAAAGCTGAAATCTCATTTCAAGCAAAGCATCCCCAGTCAGTTATTCCTCCTTTCGATTTCTATCTTGATAACCATAAGATGATCCGCACATAGGCTGACGATCGGCTTAGTGTCTTGGCGTGAGTAGTTACATTTGCAGAAGTTATGTTTAACCTTTTATTCATCCAGGCATTGGCAGACTTTTCCTCATGGAACAGATAGGAAATATTTTCATCTTCCTGGAACGTACCAATTCTGTTTCAATGCGTTCTATGCCAATTAAAATGAACAACAGATGACAAGAAAATAAAGGCACATTTTTAAAAATGGAATTGTGTATGTTAAAAAGGAGGCCTCCAGATCCATGACCCTGACCATCTCCCCAGGTTCAGCAGGTCCTTGAGTATCTGTTCATCTTGCTTGAATCTGGATCAGAACTTCTGTGTTCTTTAAATATTCTCTCTCACTCTCTCTGTCGTCTCTCTCTTTCTCTCTCCTTATAGATTTTTCTTTTGAAAAAAATTGAACTGTTTTCTCTTGCATTAACGCTTTTGAGTTAAAGGCTCAATTGCTCAACAGCTATTACATAACACACAGAGTGGTGCTCAGGCCAAAGCCCAAACAGCTGTGTTTTGCAGAGTCACAGTTGTTTGTGGATTCGAAACTGGTTCATTTGGTGTCTAGAAGGGGAAAAACACAGGCTGCACAACATACTTGACATGCCATCCCCCTTATTCTCTGAATGGGCAACATCATTCATTGTATTTTCTTGGTTAATTATGTAATAATGTGCTCTTCAAATCAAGCATTATACGGGGAGCTAAAGGGCATTTTGGAGACAGCTGCCTTGCCTACCCACTTAGTTTCCCAAGTATTTACTAAGCAACGTATATGCACCAGCCATTCTTCAGTCTTCAAAACAGACCAGCAGAACTGATCTTTTTTTTCTCAGAAACCACAAGCCTGATATATGTATTTTGAAGGCTTGGTTTTTTAGAAACGCTCATTTCTCAGAATGGAATCACAAGTAAAAGATCTTTCTTTCTTTCTTTCTTTCTTTCTTTCTTTCTTTCTTTCTTTCATTTATAAGGGAAAAACTAGCTTTGGTAAGATGATGGGCACTAGACTAGAGTCACAGTCAGATATTTTCATCATATTCCAGAGCTAATGATTTAATTTGGTTTCTTCAACGGAGAATATTTCATCATTTCTTTCTCTGTGGCAAGTTAAATTGCTCTATCATATATACCTACACACATACTGGGGGAGAAAAAAAAATAGTTATGTGATTGCCTCTAGCTCTTCACAAGGCTGTTTTTTTTTTTTAATTTTTGTGGGATTTTTTTGCTTTTTAAGTTTTATTTTTAAACAAAAAATGTTATGTGAAAGTGTAGGCGGGAGATTGTGCATATGAGTACAGGTATTGTAGTAGATCATAAAAGAGTGGCAGATCCCTTGGTGCTGGACGTTCAATTGGTTGTGAGTCACCTGACATGGGAGATCTGAATAGATATCATGTCCTTTGCAAGAGCAGTGTGCACTGTTAGCCAATGAGTCACCTCTTCAGTCTATAAATCTGTTCTTAGCCCAAGAAATGTACCAACTACAACATCGGTCATCATTCAAACCAATTTCATCAGACTGCACATCCGTCCATGGCTCCATTCAAGATGACTTCTGGATAAGATGAAAATCTCTTCCTGACAGGAGTAGCTAAACCTTTTCCTAATATGAATAATTCAAATAAAATTGAGATCAGGTAACAAAAGTGAACTGCATGGTGAGATGAACGTTTCTTCAATTGACTGAAACTTTGCTTGCTCTCAAAATGAACATGCTGAAATCCTAGCCCACAGTGACAAGGTGAGAAGTGGTGACTTCGGGATACAGTGGACTATGAAGGGAATTTGTGGTGCTAGGGAGTGATCCATAGCCTCATGCACGCTGAGCAAGCACACTATGAGTGGCATACAGTCCCTGCCTCTCTTGTTGATTTCTTCAATGTGAAGATCTAAAGGGAAGTTAGGAGTCTGCCACCCAGACATTAGTGCTCACGTACCTGACTGGACTCAGCTCTGCTGGAGGACTTCTGGCCTCTAGACCTTGGAGAAATATATTTAGATGTTTATATGGTAACCAAGTTTCAGAATTTTGTTGCACTAATCTGAAAAGACTAAAATGGCTTTTTCTTTTTCACATTGTAGGGTTTCCAGATCCAAGCTAGCTGAAGGGGGCTCTGAGTCTTGGTTAGATAGATCCTGGGTCTCATGCCCCACCCCTAGAGCCACTCCTGCCTTCAGCATGACTAAGTTAGCCCCATGGTAGATATGCCTTTTGATAACTATAATTTTGCCTGATACAATGTCATCCTTGTTCATATTGAGGGTTGAGGTTTAAATAATTGTAAAAAGTAGTCCTTGCTTAACACGTGATTAATAAGCTGATGTTAATAGCATGCATTGAAAATTAAATGCATGCATTTGTGGGTTGATTTCTATTCACTTACTATTCTCCATTTAGACATATTTTATCGCCTCTGATTTCTCTGGCTTTTTACATGCTCTGTCATTGCTTTCGTGTTTGTTTCATGCAGCTAAGATATGACATGTAGCCCTGGCATTTGATGCGACTGGGACACTTACTGGAAAGTAAGCTCTCTAAAATTAACTGTGGCTTAGAGACTTTATAAGATATGATCCTTGGTTCATAAGGTTTAGCTTGCCAACACAGCACTCAGTGTTTTGTCTATACTTTCCACTTTGTTTCCTGATAGTGGAGAGCGAAAATAAAACCACTGCACACATTCGTGAGGTCATCTGCTTGGAACTACTTTAAAATATTTGGCAACTGATCTGCTTCATGCTTCCTACATTTGTGTCGTGCATAGATTTCCCTTCAACCTGTTTATCATTTTACTAGAAACAATTCTTCTTCTCCACTTGACTCAAAGCTTAAATCACATTATTTCCGTCATTTGAGTGAAGTACTTAGTGCATGTGGCATCAGGCTTGAGCCCTAGAAAACAGTGTTGGGTCAGAAATGAGATTTCAAGACATGGTAGGAATAGTGATCTTTTCCCCTCCTTTATGATTTATCAAACTCTTTAATACTTAAATGTATCACTTATAGAATGTTTAAAAGCCTTGAGAGTGCAAATCAATATGAGGCTATAAAATGAAAAAAGAATATAACCACCACATGGACACAGAAGCCTGTCAGAGTTTATTGACCTCACATGGCATTGCTAACCCTTTTCTCATCCTTTAAATTACCTCTACTCTGGGGCTGGAGAGATGGCTCAGCGGTTAAGAGCATTGCCTGCTCTTCCAAAGGTCCTGAGTTCAATTCCCAGCAACCACATGGTGGCTCACAACCATCTGTAGTGAGGTCTGGTGGCCTCTTCTGGTCTTCAGGCATACACATAGGAAGAATACTGTATACATAATAAATAAATATTTAAAAAAAATAAATAAATTACCTCTACTCTAACCTCAAAGACATCCAATTATTTAATCTCTGATTATGTCACTTGTCATGAATATATCTGAACATTTTTGCCAGGTGGCATGAGAAGTCCTTCCGTCTATGTGTTACAAGCATTTCAGGCATAGAGATAAGTTTGTAAAGATTTGTTAGGTCTACAAATTTCACAATGAAACATTTGAGTTCTTATCAATGTTGTGATCTTGGAGGATCAGTCCAAGCTTCAGAATCATAAGCTTCTTTTGGGTGTTTCCCCCACCCAGATCATCGTGATACTGAAGGCCATTAACATTCCTGGATTTATTTCCCAGGTTCCTCTGCAATCTACTGTCTGAACATATTGTGAACCAATCCCATGATGATTTTTTCAAAGGCCTTTGAGAGGAAAAATTAATCATCCCTGATTTGGGTACTACCTACAAATTAGCAAATGGGTGAGTGGAAAACTTTGGTTAATATTTCCTAGGGACTGTAAACTTGTCAAACAATAATACTAGAAAGATTATATCAAAATAGATTATTTTAAGAATTATCTTTACAATAAAAGTTAGTTGAGTTTATGTACTGACCAGGGAGCACAAAGTACATCTGATGAATGTTCACTTGCACTACTGAACACTTACCTAATAACTGACACTGTGATAATAATACAGGTGAGATGATAAACCACAGTGCTTTTTATAGAGAGGCCAATGACTGCAGTAAGTAACTAGGATACAGATGGTTTTCTGGAGGGCTTGATATTGTCTAACTCTTTCAAATATAATTTCTTTCTCAGAAAGTTGATTATAATATAGTTACTATTGCTAGCCATATGATTTTTATCCTATAATTTATCCTGTAATTTGACTGAATTTGTTTTTCATTGTGTTTGTGTGTGTATATCTGTGTGTATACATGTGTGTGTGTTGTGTGTGTGAAGTCTTTATGTTTTGAAATTTACAAAACCATGTTACTCACAAATGATAATAATTTGACTTCTGTTTTTCTTTTTTTTTTGAAATCCTTGGTTTAGTTCTTTTGATAGTGCTCTGGATAAGATATTTTTTTCTCAGAACTCTTGATGAAAGGACAAAGGAAACTTGAGTTCTGTGTCTTTGTCCAGTTGACTTGGAAAGGCCAGTTTCTATGACTGGAAACTGTCTCAGAGGAGTGGAGGCTTTGGGGAACCAACTTTTCTGTCTGGGCTGTGGTTATCAGACTTTAGGCAGAGATGTCTGAGGTATTCTGTGGCCTCTTCTCAAACACTGTCGGATTTAGTTCTTTGCTGATCCTTTTCTCCCTGCAATAATATATCTTGATAAATTTGCTTGGCATAAGGCATCAACTTATGCAAGGCCTCTTGTTCCCAGGTATTTTTTTTTTTTTTTTTTTTTTTACTTTTTGTCTTCTTCATTTCTCATTACAGGTCCTCTCACCCAACACCTTACAATTTTGGAGCCTTATTCCTGTGAGTTTGAGTCATTCTATATTAGATCTGGTTGGTAACTCAACTCATGCTCTGGAAGAATAGTAAGCACTTCTTAAATACTGAGTCATCTCTCCAACCCCATGGACATTTTAAAAATCAACTAAAAACTAGTATGTAAAGTTGCATCAAGTGGTTGAAATTCAGCTTCAGTGTGTGTTATGTTTTGAGTATGAACTGTCTCCCAGAAGATGTGCAGTGAGCACTTAGTCTCTAGGTGTTGACACTGTTTTGTGTGTGGGGGCAGGCAGTTCTTGAAAACTTCAGTAGGTTGAGTCAGGCTGCAGGAAGTTCTGGAATGATCCCTGGTTCTCTCTCCTCTCTGTTTCAGAAGGTAAGGTATTTCCTTTGCCACATTCCTGCTGCTATGTTGATATTCTCCCTCAGCGTCCAGAATCAATGGAACCAAGAACTTTGCTTTGAAATCTGAATCCATGTGCCAAAGTAAATAGTTCCTGACTTTGATCTTTTTCTGTCAGATATGGATCACAGAGAAAAGAAAAACTTTTACAATGTTAATTCTGATGTCTTGAAATTATGCATGATTAAAATATGATTTATCATCTATCTATCTATCATCTATCTATCTATCTATCTATCTATCTATCTATCTTTTTTCCTACATGACTCCAAAGGTATCACTGGAATATTAAACGGTAAAAAAAAGTTTCAGATTTGATTCTGAATCTTGAGATGATATTCCTGAGTATTTATTATATAATTGATAAGAGAGAGGCAGAAATTTGACTACAGCAGGAAAAGGCAAAGTTACCAGTGAAGGGACATGATGTGCTACCTGATATAGATATGAATAATTTACATTGGTATGGATCTTGCTTTATTGATATAAATTTAAGGTCAATCTTGTTATATGTATATTTCTGCTCTTGGTTAAGGTATTGTAATTGTGTAGTTCATTTAAAATGTAATGTATAATTAGGAAATATAGGTTGTTAATGGATAATCATTGATAATAGTCAAGCTTATAGTCATTTAGTTATATTTTCTAGATAAACAGGGATATATTTCAGTTAGATAGGCATTCTTCATATCTTTCAAAGACTACAGAACATGGCATTTAAAATGTTTTAATAACTTAGGGCTTTTCATTACAATGAGACATATCTGCTCCTGGCAGCACCAATCTACTTCAAGAGGAAGATGGGCATTGAAGAGGCTCCTTATGGAGTTGGTTAGCCATTTGGGCAAAAAACTGCTCTTGCCTGGACTGATGCATAAACTAGACATGAAAAACCCATAGAGAGAGGACTGCTGAACTTGCCTAAAGGTGAGATGATCCTTTGGTCTTCCTGTTTCATGAAAGAGTCTGCAGGATGCATAAGAAAGTGACTGAACTGTCTTTAAAATTTCCTGCTTCATAGAAAAGTCTGTTGAATACTATGGGCCTGTAGGCTAAAGATGGATACCCCAACAGTACAGAAAAATTTTGGGTGACTGTCCAGGCAGCAAGATGTCTCTGTCAATTCTACAGTTTCAGAAGTTGTTTATAATGTACTTCCAGTTTACATAGGTAATATTATATCCTTCTGAAGTCTTTGATGGAGTTGAAGAATAGATAGTTATAGATTTCCTTTGTTATGATAAAAGATAATATATATATATATATTGTAACTGTAATTCTTGCTTGATAACTGTTTTGTTATATGTAATTTTACTATGTTAAATTTAAAGCCTTACTTTTTGTTTAAACAGAAAAGGGGAAATGATGTAGCTGTTCCTTCTGTTTGTGTGTTGCTTTCATTAGATAATGAATAAAGAAACTGTCTTGGCCTAGTTGATAGGGCAGAACTGAGGTAGGCAGAGAAGTTAGAACTGAATTCTGGGAGAAAGAAAACAGAGTCAGAGAGCTGCCATAGAGCCGCAAGGTCAGACATGCTAAATCTTTCCTGGTTAACCACCACCTCATGGTGATATAGAGATTAATAGAAATGAGTTAAATCAAGATGTGAGAGTTAGAAAATAAGAGGCTAGAGCCAATGGGTCAAGCAGTAACTTGATTAATACAGTTTCTGTGTGATTATTTCCCAGAACAAACAAGAGGCCCTCTCTCCTTGTAACAGTTGGCACTCCAATGTGGTAAACTAACTCCATGTAAAACCAGAAAGGGCTTGAAAAGGAATTCTAGACACAAATATAATAGAGTTTATCACAGCTGGTGGTGTGCTGCAGAAAGTTTTTCCTGACTCAGCATCATACCACAAAAAAAAAAAAAAAGCCACGTGGTTTTAAAACATGGCTTCTTGGGCTGTGCCACCAGTGTGAACGCCAACTATTATGCATTTTAATGGCATTTGTGGGCCTGGATATTTCTTTGCCTACTCGGGGTTGCGAGGAAAGTATCTGAGATCGTGCCCGTGGCTCAGCTTTTCCTGCCTGGGCAGACTGTGGGATCAGGCTTGGGCAGGTGGGAGAGCATGACAGATTTCCACCACCATACAGAGATGCTTTCAGGCTGCACAGTGCTCTGCATGGCAGATGTGACTGTAACTCAGATAAAAAGAGTTTATGTGCTGCACGCTCATTCTCAGAGTTAAAGTGCTGAGTGTGGCTCCTACCTGGCAGCCCCAGAGCTAGCAGAAATGGTACATCCACCATTTTGAAATTGGAGAAAGGTGGAGCCAACATCCAGAGCAGCTGCAAGCAAGCTGCTTAGCATTTTTAAAGCTCTTCAAGACAGTAGAGAATTAAAGATAATGCAATAGGACAGATTCAGACACAAAAGACCTCCAAATGGTTCACAGTGTTGGATAAATGTATGTAGGCTTGAGAGAGAAAAAATAAAGAGTCATAAAGTAAAGTTAATGCTTAAAAGAGGGTAAAGTCTTTAAAGAGACAGAGTACAGAACAATGGCAATGGGTTTTTGATCCTATTGCACATAATGGCTTTGTGGGAGCCTAGGTAGTTTGGATGCTCACCTTAATAGACCTGGATGGATGTGGGTGGTCCTTGGACCACCCACAGGGCAGGGAAACCTGATTGCTCTTTGGGTTGAGGAGGGAGGAAGACTTGATTGGGGGGGGAAAATGGGAGGTGGTGGTGGGGAAGAGGCAGAAATCTTTAATAAATAAATAAATAAATAAATAAATAAATAAATAAAAAAGAAAGAAAAAAGATCCAAACTATAGTAATAATTAATTCTATCATTTTGTGCATAAATGACTTAATTCTCTCCAAAAAAAAAGAAAGTAAAAAAAAAAGATAAACCATGTAAAAACGAAAAATTCACAGAGAGTCTGGATTCTGTAGCTACTCATGTTGAGGCTGGTAGATGATGCCCAGAGCCGAGGAGCACCATGAGAAATGCTCTATACACTACAAAAAGCAAGGGCATAGCCACCACCCTAGAAGCCCTACAAAGAACAGACACTGGTCACTGTTTTAATATCATCCACTGAATCTGATTTCAGATATCTGAGTTCCAAAAGTGTAGGTCTATGGTCATACTAATTGGAACACTACTGATATCATCAAAACTATAAAACAATACATTTGTGTTGCTGTAGGACAAGCTCTCGATAGGCACAGTAAAGTAACTCCCTGCTAATTGGAAGCTTGAGTTCAGAGACACCCAAATCACCTCCTGTTCCTGATGGTGATGTGAATCATTCTTCATATCATTCACTTCATGATCCAAATTCTCAAAATTCGAACCAAACCCCAACAAAAGTCACACCCGTGTTGAGGTGTGTTAAGGGTTGATTGATATATCAAAACTTCATGAATATGGAGATTCCTAGGATAACTGAGCCACAGCCCAATTATCTTATGGGTCATTTATGGTCCCCATAAAAGCCATTCCTTTGATGATTTCTATGTCTGACCTAACATTTTTGAGACTTTCATGTAACATTTTTCAAAATGAATCAAACTAGCCATTTGCCATCCACCGACCCACATCTCAGAATGCTGTCAAATAATTCTGAGACATAAAGGAGAGCTGTCCTACTTTGCTATAACCACCTACATGTGATTTGGGTTTCCCCTTTGTATGTTGTGAATATATTTTATTACTATTGGTTAATAAAGAAGCCATCTTGGCCCAAGTTAGGCAGGAAAACTAAACTGAATGTAGGGATAAAGAATGCAGAATCAGGGAGACACCATGTAGCTGCTGAAGGAGAAAGATGCTAGAACTTTCCTGGTGATACATAGATTAATAGAAATGTATTAATTTAAGATATAAGAGTTACTTAATAAAGAGCCTGAGGTGATAGGCCAAACAGTGTTGTAATTAATAGAGTTTGTATGTGATTATTTGGGTCTAGGCTGCTGTGAAATGAATGTGCAGTCTTCATTTACATGAATGATATACTCACCAATGTATTTGAAAACTGATTTGGTTTATTGCTATCTTTTTGTTCTATAAAAGTTTATGAAACCATTTCCATAGAGAAGCCTGTTATTTGGGAGCAAGCTGAATCCATGTTCCTAGGCCATGGTCACGCATATTTAGCTCAAGAATAGACTCACATTTCCTTTGAAGTAAGAGCTGTTTCATGTTGATAGATATTGCTCCTCAACATGGTTCATCTTGAGCTAAGCAATCTGCTGGGTTTGAACAAGGTATTGGCTTGTATAATTAGCCTGTGTGCCTAATTAAGCATGTTTTCTTGGGAGGACATTCTTTCTGGGACCCAGATTTTCCTTTGATTTGGCAAAAGTTCATTTATTTATTCTGAATTGATTGAATACCATTTTATTTATTGATTTACTTATGTTTGTTTCCAGATCTTTTCTTTGACAAAATCTTGACATTTTGTCCTGCCACCTTTTCAATATCTAATTCTATGTTTCCTGTGACTTTTATTGCCTATTGTAACCTTGCAATACATATAAGTTCTTGATCATAAAGATGCCAATGATAGGGAACTCTTGCTCCTACCAACGCTACAGGGTATAGATAGCAACGGAAACTCCCCAGGTAGTGTAGTAGACTCATAGTGAAATCCAAGGCAGCAAGCCTTATCCCTGAGTTGGAAGGAATCCTTTGGTCAGCCAGGAAAGTTGAGGTACACAAGGAGTACAACTGAGGCAGAGTAGGAGGAAGAAATTTGGAATGAGACCTAAGGGGAAATTTCTCTTAAGCAGGAAGCAAGTCTCCTCCCCAAACAAATCCTAATAGCTATCTTAGAGAAGACTAGGATTTGGGGGTGAAAATGGGAAATGGGTTGAAGAAATGAGGAAATATGTGGAGAATAATTGCCTTTTGGTTTTCCAGCTTGTTTTATGATTGATAACTATGATTGTTCAATGTGAATTGGAAAGAGTTGTCTATGTTTTGTATTCTCAAATTGGTTTTATAATACCAATTGTGTTTAATAAAATACAGTAGAGTATGTGCTCAACTATAGGTACTATGAAATAAAAATGAAGATCAAAAGCTGGCAACATACTTTTACCAGAATTTAAAGGTACTTAAGGAAACAAACTAAGTAATTAAAAAAAAAAACTAAACAATTTAACCCTGATATGATACAAGTATATAAAAAATAATAAGAAATTTCTAGTTTTCAAAAAAATGTGTTTCAGAAACTATTAGAAAGAGATGTGATTTGAGAAAAAATTAATAAATTAATAAAGAAATTGTAAATATTTTGTCAAAATTGAGATGAATTCTGAAGAATTTGGCTTTTCAGTCCCCTACTCTTCTTCTACTGTTCTTCTGGTAATGTGCAAGAATAGAAAACTCTTTATCAAATGAGTAACATAGCTGAGATGATATCTAGAAGGAGAATAAATGACCCATAATATCTAGATTCCTTAAAAAATAATTAAAATGAAATACTCTGCATTTACTAAAGAATTTGAAATCAAGCGCTTGATATGAAAAGTAAGATTTTCTGACATTTATTTCAAATTCCCATTTGTCAAATCCCACAGATGGGTTCACCAGGTCCTGTTTCCTTAGTGAATTACTGGCTGGCTACCAATGACTTTCAAGGAAGGATAGTCACTATTTTCCACATTGTTGGCACTGGTGAGTACAACAAACTCCGAGGAACATCCCAATCCCAAGGTCACATAGACATCCCTGATTAAAATCAATGGATCACCAAACAAACAAAACAGAATACCACAAAAACATGAATGGAAGAAAAGGACTTGTAGGGAGGAATGGGGTTGACAGCAGTAGGAAGGAGATAAAGAAGGGTAGGGGTGAGAGTGCCTAAAATGCCTTCTATATGTATTGAAATTGTCAAAGAAAAGATTTAATGGAAGTTAAGAGAGACTTTCAATTTGTGAAGACCTCTCCTTCCATGCCTATTAGCTCTTAGGACACAGGGTCTTTACAGAAAGCTTTGCCTTCTGAGCCTTTACTGTCCTTAAGGAACTTCTGGCCAAGAATGGCATGGCTTATCATGTGTCCATAATGTGCACTCTGGTTTAACACAATTGTATTGAATGTGTTCATGATATCTGCATTTATATCATCAGTTTTAAAGTATTATTTTGTGACTGAAACAGAATGGGGCAAAACTTTAATCTGCCTCTAGAAATTTTCAAAATAACTGACTTGCAAAGCTATGATAGGTTTATTTTTACCTTCATTTTTTTAAACTTACTTTTCACTAAGACTATTGTTGTTACTACTATTATGTCAATATTCATTATTATTATGCCTTATTTAATATGTGTATATGGATGTAATTATAAACATTTTAGAGTGATTTCTGAATTGTGATTATGGCATTAATAGATAGGGCTTAATGTCTGTTTATTGGCATTTCCCTAAGCCTGTCTTTTTTGAAAAAACAAAATCTATTTTTCCAAGGTCATTACTTAGGCCTAAAATACAGACCTTTAAAAGTTAAAGAAAAATGAAAAGAAAGCAAAAATGTCATCTTCAAAATAAGTTTGCCTTGCCTGCTTAGAGGCTTACAGAAGGCAGACAGTTACCTTGGTTGGTTTTATTGTATCCTAGGTATAAATTAGATTCTGATCTTCTCTTCAATGTATGTGAGACAATAGTTTATATGTGTACCTTCAGGTTTTGAAGATGAGACAACCTGAGCTGACAGTAATTTAGATTATTATGTTTACTACAGAAGTAAACACATGACCCCAAAGAATTAAGGTAGACATACCAGGCTTTTTATTTTTTTTCTGCTTTTGATCGCCTTGTGAACCCAAGTGAGAAATCAATGATTTTTTTCAAAAGGGATTTTCACTTATTATTATAATAAGTGCTTATTATTATAATAAGACTTAAGTTATTGATAAATAGTTAATGGAACATTTGTGAAAGAGAAAGCATGACTGTGAACATGTTTTCTTTATGTTTTAAATGTTCCAACATATGCATTCTGCTATACTCATTTTTGTTAAAGAAATGTTCTCTAAATTTTGTAAAGCAAAATAAGTCAGAAAAGAACCATTAACGGATAAAAAAGATATAGATAGCTATAGATATAAAATATATTTTTGGCATACAAGTTTAAAGGGGAAAAAGGAGAGAAATTTTTTCTGGAGCAGAAAGGACTTTAGAGTGTAATTTAGTTTTGTTCTAAAAGTAAATGATTGTCTCAAAATGGAAATAGCAGATAAGGATAAAACCTAGAAGGTTAACATATGTCATATGAAAATTTGTAAAAGTTAAACCTGAAAGAAAGATGGTGTGGACATGACTGAGCTGGATGTAATGAAAGGTTATTCAAAATTCCTAAGGCCAAAATTCAACACACTGGTGTAGAACCAAAGCCTAACTCTGTTTACAACAAGGTTCCTAAAACACTGATCTGATCTTAACAGTGTTTACAGAAATAACTTCCTTGAAGAACAAGGATTTAAGGTTTCATCTCTTTACCAAATGGACATTTAAACCACAGTGACTGGCTTTTATGCAGGTGCAAAGACTATTTATTTCCCACTGGTTAGAGTTGCCATCGTAACAGCAAGAAAGATTCTATTAAAAAGAATTATTTCTACCTGGGATATTTTCTAAGATTATATAGTAGTCATCAAACTTATTTTAGTATTTAATATTAATTTATTATATTTTAAATTTTTAAATTAAAAATTTTAAATATCATACATTCTGCTTATGATTTCCCATTTCTTAGCTCCCAGCTCCTCCCTACCTTCATACTCACCCAACTTCATACCCTTTCTTTCTCTCTTTTTCTAGAAAACCAACAGGCAAAAAGAAAATAAATGAAAAAGAAAAAAGAATACAAAAAACACACCATATATATATATATTTATATATACACATACAAATAAAACTCATAAAATATAAAATAGGAAACCATAACAAATTAGTAATGGGCCAGTAAGACAAACAAACAACAAACCCAAACAAAACAATATGAGGCAGACCATCTCCAAAGGAACTACTGAGATCATTTTGTGTTGGTCCTACTGCTGGACATGGGGCCTGCTCTGAAGTCTGGTTTGGATACCCACTGAGATTCCATTGTAGAAAATTATCCTTTGCAGGCAGTTGTGAATTGGTGATAGCTTCTTGGTAGTGGATAGCGACTCATGCCCTCTCAATCCTCTAAGCACTGAGACCCACCCAATGTGAACCTTTTCAGGACCTGGGCATGTTGCCACAGTCTCTGTGAGTTCAAATATACACCAGTCTTGCTGCGTCTGGAAGACACTGTTTCCTTGTTATCCATCCTCTTTGGTTCTTACAATCTTTCTGCCTCTTCTTCCACAGAACTTCCTGAGACCTGAGGGAAAGGGTTTGATGAAGCGATCCCATTTATGACTGAATGTTCCAAAAATATCTCACTCTCTGCATGTTGTCTAATAGTGGGTCTATATACTAGCTCCCATCTACTTCAAGAGAGAGGTTCTCTGATGTTGACTACATGAGGTCTGATCTAGGAGCACAGCAAATATTTTAATCTGCTTGTAAAATCTGCTTTGTAATTCTCTTGATTGGTGGTTAGCTGATCAAATATTATATGCTTTTTAAAAGTAAAATAAATAAATAAATAAATATGTTCCTAAGACAAATATAATTGCATTAGTTCTTCTGAATATAAGATCTACTCCTTTTGGAAAAAATTATGTATGTATATATGAAACAATTACTGGGTATCAGGAAAATTGAGGAGGGGGCTGTATAAACAATCTCTATTAAAAGGAATCATTACACACTTACATTTAGTTTCGTGACACTGAAAACTAAAAACTTAGAGTTGATTATAAAATTCTCTGCAATGAGCTCCTGGAAAAAAAATACAAACAGCCAACCCACCACCAGCAAAAAACAAATTTAAAAAGTACTCCCAACAACAACAACAAAACTAAAGGAATTAGCACTAAAACCAGGTGATTTTGCAATTAGGAAAGAAACCCTGTCAACCCCCTCCTTTCAGCTTCAGTGCAAAGAGTCCTATCAAGTACTTTAAAGAACCCTTCAAGCTACGAAACTTCAATATATAAACCCTAGTGGCCAGATTTCTCACCTTGAGCTCACACCAACTTCTGAGGACTTGTTTTATCAGACTTCAGAAAATCTTGGTGCTACCCATCCTTGATTACAATTCTGTACCCCGATAACAGAACTCTAAACCCTCTGTCAGAATTTCCAGTAATCCTTTCTCTTTTATAGTTCTTAAATCCTGTTACATTTAGGAATTCTAACATTGTTTGATGTTGGAATTTTCAAATCATGAAAATGATAATGATCTTGATTTTAGTGAAACTACAATAAGAATGATATTATATCCTCTCAATAGCCATGTTTTTATATGGATTGCTTACTTAGCTAGGTCTTCTACTTTTATAATGAAATTTTCATGTTTCAGAAGATTTAAAATTTTAATACCTTCATAAAAGAATTCTCTTCTTACTTAGTATAGTTTTGTTAAAAATAAATACTGGTTTAAACAGATGAAGACCAAATTCTTTCAACAGGAACTCCACCTGAGAGGGGTATTACCTCTGCTTCAAGTTCAAATTCCCAGTACCTAAAGAAATAAAACTTCTTCCTACCAAGAAAATATTAAATGAATCAAACCAATTGAATTAATATGCTGTTGCTTACATTCATCATATTAATATATAGCATACTGAAATCTCTGGGAAGCATATGACATACAATGTGCATCTTACAGTAACCTTAACTCCACTGATTCTTTGAATCCTTAAATTCCAATTTTACAAAAACAATATACCTTCAATTACAATACCCATGGCATTCATACCTTAAGAGCTAGTGCTTCCTGGTTAAATATGTCTTCAATTATTTACCAGTTATTTCCTTGCCTTAAGATTGCTTTTTTATCTACTCAGCTTTGGATCTAAGGGAGACCTCTTCTGCCTACTGAAATGCATTAAACGATGCTTGACCTCCAAATGCACAAAATATGATACTTGAACAACAGGGAGAACTGTGGACTGAGGTTCCTAGACACCATAGCTACATTAAAGATTCTACAAATGCTTAGAACTTCATAATTATATTCTATAGATAGTTGGAATGTTGCAGATGCAGAGCCAAATTATCTTCCTCTGACTTTGGTGTTTACATAACTGTTTTTATGCCCACCTCTGTGTCTGTTCTTTCTTATGAATATCAGTATTTCAGACTATATTAACTTACAAGACCAGTAACTTCCATTGATCTAAAAGCTAAGAATGCCATCATCAAGAATAACATCAGCAGGGTGGTTGTGGCTCACGCCTTTAATCCCAGCACTTGGGAGGCAGAGGCAGTCAGATCTCTGTGAGTTTGAGGCCAGCCTTGTCTACATTAGCTAGTTCCAGGACAGTTTCCCAAGCTATAGAGAAACCCTGTCTCAAAAAACTCAAAAAAAAAAAAAAAAAAAAAAAAGAATAGCATCAAAGATCCTCAACAGAGGTTTCCCTGACGTCTGACTCCCATCTCCCTGCTGTTCCCATGAAGGTATCTGAAAAGTGCCTTGACTTATGACTTCAGTTCTGTAACTTTAATACATGATGTTGCAACATGAGCCTGTGTTTCTGGGCCAATAACACACATATTTGGCTCAAGAAGAATCTCTTGTGTTCTGCTCAGGGTGAGAGTTCTATGTCATGTCAACATAGTTATTTTCTAATATATAAATATTTGTGTTCAAATACAGGTAAGCTTTCTATCTGTCCTTTGGAACAAAAGGCTCTTCAGCAGGTAGGCTTCTTGACAATCTTGCAGTTCCAGTAGCAACATAAATGCATATTTATTTTATGCGGAAGCAAAATAGAACATACGATATTTGTGAAAGCTATTAGCTATAAAAACAATTTTTGTATTTACTTTTGCTTGCTTAAATGTGTTCTCACGTTAGAAATTTTTCAGACATAGCTTGATCTGTGACCACAGTTCCACTGGCCTCCCAGGCTGTGCTTTTACACATTAGCTGGATGTTGGTTTCCTAAGCACAATATTATACCAACTCTTGCATCGATATTTGCAAGCTTGTGGGCTATTTATTTGTTTTGTGTGTGTGTGTGTATGTGTGTGTTCTGTACACTTTTTCACACCTTAGAGACATCTACCTAAAGAACCCAGATTTTTGTATTGGGAAAGGCTGAAGAGTGATTTTTAGTTTGTGTAGTACACTGAGATCATTGAGTCAAATGAGAAACAACATATTCTCCCCTTCTGGGCTTGATTTGAGCTCAGGTATGAGGCTTCATCTGAAACACCTTACATAGGCGGAATTGCCTCGTTTCCTCATGAGACAGCCAACCATTGAGGGAAAACAGCTCTTGCCTCGTTTCCTCATGAGACAGCCAACCATTGAGGGAAAACAGAGGCTCTCAGATTGGTGACCCCTTTCACGTCATCTGGAAATTTTTTTTTTTTTTTTTTTTTTTTTTACACAAAGCTGCTAAATCAGAGACTTTGGGATGGGGCCACGACACTTGCAAAATAGCCAGTGTTTTTGAGGAATCGGTTGAGAGCAACTGCAAGGCCCCACTGCCGTGGACTTCCGCTCTTTTCGTTTGCTCTTACTAACCCACCTTCTCTTTTACTTTATATTTCCATATTCCAAAAAAAAAAACCTTAATTCTTTTTCCTTGATTTCTTCTTTCTCATGATAACCAAATCAAAACAACTAAACTTCAGCATTGCTGAGTTCCTGTTGGTTTTTCCTGAAAAACCGGTTCATTTAATGAATAAAAATTGGTTATATTCAGCCTACAATGTTTTGGTTTAGATCTGGGTTTAAATAACATGTCATTGGAGGGCTCTGAATCTGAGTTGTTTCTGCCTTTACTGCATAATTATATTTAACTTATGGTTAATATGTATTCAATATACATTTATATCTCTCGTGATTACTGATGCACTTTGTGCTTTCTGTTGGTCTTTGATTCCTTAGATTTAGATTCTACTGCACAAAATAGACACATCAAGTGGAAATGGGAGATTGGTTCTTTTCCTCTCAGACAAGTTTGAGCTTGATTCTGGAAACTAGTGTCAGAGTGCAGTCATATGGAGACTTCTTCCAACTTGTCCCTGCATTTCCGAGGCACACTTGCCTCTTGACTTCTTGACAAACAAAGGTTTCCACAACTCCTATCACATCACGTGTGACAGGACTTAGGATGAGAAATAAAAAGGAAGAAATATGGTTATCTATGTGTTGATACTTTCCTGGAACTCGGAGCTAGCAGACAAGAGTCCACTCACATGTCCACATCTAATGTCAAGGGAAGGATAAAACTGCCCATAACCCTAAGTTTCAGGCTCATACATATGGTATTTTCAAAGAAAGAATGGTTACTGGAGAGGCAGCCATCAAGTCCTGCTCTCTACTTAACTTTATTTATGCTTATGGCTTTTGCATTGCTTCCCCCTCTCACTACGTGTGTGTGTGTGTGTGTGTGTGTGTGTGTGTGGTTTAAGCACACGTGTGTGCTGGTCTTCTAGATTTAGCCCATGAACATGCATGCAGAAGTCAGAGATCAGCTGTCATCGTGTTGATATCACTTCAGCTTTTTGATCCTGCTCTAGCTTGAAAGAAATACGTGTTAGTCTACGACCATCCCATCCTGAACATTCCCAATCTTGTCTGATCTTGGAAGCTAATCAGGGTCAAGCTTCTTTAGCACTCAAACAGGAGAAATAGATTTTAGTGATTGACCTAAGCATTTAACAAGCTCATAAGAACGTTTAAATTCCATCCCTATACTTTTCAAAGAATGTAATGGCTTTTACCCCTTAACTTGGATGTTTGTAGGTTCATTCTGCATGTTAGAGTTGTCATTGTAAATTCTTATTGCACTTTGAATTGCACTCTCTAGACCAATAGGAATTATACTATTATTCAGTTAGTTACTATTGACCTTACTTACTCTTTAAGAATTTCATACATGAATAATGTACTTAAATCATTTTCTCCCCATGGTCTGCTGTTCTCTTCATTTTGACTACTTTCAGATTTCTGCAATAGTCTCCATTTATCGCAAAAAATAAGTTACTTTGATGAGGGGTAAGAGCTGCACTCATCTCTAGGGAAAAGTATTTAGAATACAGTTTAAAATATGTTAGTTTAGGAAAATGCCAATAGTGGGTTCTCCTCTAGGGTCTATGATTTCTATATTCGTGGTTACTTCACTGGATTTACAGGACCAGGCATGATTTCTCTCCTCTTTAAAGAAATTAAAGTCCAGTCATATAGCTCTTAGCCTCAAGATAAAGGTACCAGTATTGAACTATGAGGACTATCTTGCCATGTTGGTCATTGTAGTTCCTCTGGATAGCTCTATCGACTGCTTTTCTCCCTCGGCAGCTTGCATACGTTTACCTTCATATATTATGAGAGCTAGTCTCAGGGCAGAGGCTTCCGGGTTATTTTCAACTTGATTCCTCCAAGTTTTGTGTTTAAAGCGTGTGATTTCTTTTCTAATAGAATTTCACCTTCAAGTTATTGGCGCTATCCAAGAGCAACAGCAGAATCTATGTTGTTTGGGAGTCTCTTGGATCCCTCTGAACAACAACCCAAAGAGAGGATTCCCATGCTTAATACAGGGCTTTTGTTAGATAGTCAGTCCATGGCTCTTGGGGGATCATTACTACCCTATGAAGATGAGCTCTATTTTTATGTAGTTTATAATATAAAAATATCTATATATGTAGACAAAAGGCTTGTCTTCATCTCACCTAGTCCCACTGGACTGGTTTCTCTACACCCACAGGGTCCCCCTCACTAGTTCTGGCATTTGCTTATGAGATAACCACTATGAGGCTTATTATCAGTCACAACTGATTGACCATTATCTTAGGTTATTACTGGCTATTAAATTAACCCATTTCTATTAATCTGTGTATTGCCACGAGGCTGTAGCTTACCTGTGAGACATGTTACTCCTTTGGCCGCTACATGGTGTCTCCTCGACTCTACCTACTCTCTCTCTTTTTTTTGGTTTGGACTTCCCACTTAGCTTTACTCTGCTAAGCCCATTGGTTGAAACAGATTAATTTATCAACCAATAAAAACAACACATATGTAGGGACATAGCCCCACCCATTGGGGGCGTGTTCGCCTCGGGCTAATGTTTACGGATAAATCTGCCGGGCGTGAGCCCAACAGCCCTTTTTTGTCTTTTGCTCCGCCGCGGGAACCTGTGGTCCTGTAAGTCTATTTCCTTATTAAAGCTGTATATATCTATATAATCTGTCTACATTCATTTGCTCCGCCACATTTGGCGCCCAACGTGGGGCTATTTTGCCCCCGACCCGGCACAGGGGGGGCGCAAGCTCCACCTTTCCCGGCTAGTTGCCTGAGCTCAGGAAGGCGATTTACAGCGTGCTCCCTGCTCGCTTTCCCTTCCCCCACTCCAGGCCACTACGGTCGCAGAGCAGCAACCCCCACAGAGCAGTTAATAGCTCCCTGTTTCTTCCAAACCTTCACTGCCTGATTTAAGTGAAGCACCCGCGGTTTTGAAGTAAAAGCCACCAACCCCTTTCCTTAACAGGCAGTACAATAATTTTTGTTTTGAGTTAATTGTTTCAGACCGGCTCTGGCTTAGACCACGTGGACTCAGGTGCATTTCTTTAGCCACCACTGGCAGGAAAACTTCATTACAGGTACATAATTTTCTTTTATAAATAAGAAAAATGTCTGAAAACATTACCATTCAAGACTTTAACAGCCTTTTCAGTTGTACCATGTGGGAGATTTTACAAGAAGTGTCTGTCAGCCCACAGATATGGATCTTTCTGGGATTCGTAGTTTTCCTTGGTACTGTATGGTTTGATAATAGAAATATGATAAAGTCTTTACGAGACGAGGTTAAACGCTTAAAAATAATTGAGAATGACAACAATCTTCTCAAAAATCAGTTTAAAGTTCTCCAAACAGAGAACAGATCTTTGTTTAACACAACTCGACAAACTGAAAAACGCTTAAAAACAATTGAGAATGACAACAATCTTCTCAAAAATCAGTTTGAAGTTCTCCAGACAGAGAACAGATCTTTGTTTAACACAACTCGACAAACTAAAAAAAAATTTAAAAGAGGTACAGGCTGATGTTAAGGAAAAATTCATTACTATAAAAGAGGGAACAGCTGATTTAAGTTGTAAGCTTCAGTCCCTTTCAGTAGGAACTGAAATATTAACGACTAATATTAAGGAAAAATTCATTACTATAAAAAAAGGAACAGCTGATTTGGATCGTAAGCTACAGTCCCTTTCAGTAGAAACAAAAACATTAACTAAGAGAATCAAAACTGCTAAATGTGACAATCGGATTTTGTCTAAAGCTTATGACAGATTGACAGAAAGATTATCTGTACAAAAAGGCACGGTATATGCTATAAAACTTATGTCCAAAGATGAGACATTATCTCTAATGGACAAACTTCATACTTTAGAATCCTCAATGAAGGCTTTAAAACATAATTCTGGACAGGAGATTCAGACATTAAAAAAGGCAATGGTAAATAAAATTAAAATGATTGAGAAATTTCTAAATTGTGAAAAAAAAGAGCAAGAGGTAAAAAAGCATATTTTAACTAAATCTGTGGGTAAATCCCTCCGGGACAATTCCCACAAAGCTCTACCTACAGTTCTACCTGCCTTTCCAGTTGTAACAACTGAAAAAGTAGTTGGTTCCAAAAACCCTAGGTTCATCAAGAAAGATACATGGGAACCTGTCCGTATAAATGATCTCAAAAAAATTAAACAGGCTGTAATGACTTTTGGAATGAATGCCTCTTTTGTTAAAGAGATGCTAAGGTCTTGGGCCACCACGAATAAGGTCACGCCCTCTGACTGGTTTCAGCTGAGCTCTGCTGTCCTTGAGAGTGAAACACAATTAAAATAAAAATGCTTATTCAGGCAAGAGGCTAGACTTTTAAAACAACAAGAAAGAACAAAGGGAACTGAGATTTCCATAGATCAAATTTTGGGAGAGGGGCTATTTTCTGAGCCTCAAAAACAAGCTAATTTGGATAAAAACATACTCTCCGTGTGTACTACAGCAGCCTTAAGGGCTTGGGACAGGGTGCAAGACCCAGGACAGAGGATGAAATCATTTGTCAGAGTTAAACAGGGTCAGAGAGAACCCTTTAGTGACTTTTTACAAAGAATAACTAAAGCTGTACAAATAGGGATATCTGACCCAAAAGTAAGACATATAATGATCGAGACTTTGGCTTATAAAAATGCAAATGTAAAATGCAAATGCTGCGTTGGGGAAGGGGATTTGCTCTTGTCTCCACAGGTGAGGAAAAATTGTGGATTCCAACAAAATTGATAAAGGTTCGTTTTGATGAAGAAAAGCCAGTTGAAAAAGATAAATAACAATTCAATCACATGGATGACAATCATACTGATGGTAAGTAATACAAATAGGTTGGGGGCAGGGTTCTCTTCTTATCTCCACAGGAAAATACCCATCTTCAAAGAATTTAAGGTACCCCTAATATTTAATTACTAATGGAGGGACTTGTTCTATAAGTATTAATTTATATATATATATATATATATGTCTTAAACTTTCTTTGCTTTTCCTCATATCTGTGTCTTTCTTTATATGTCAGTATATGTCCTTGTTGTTAATGTTTAAATTTCCCATAACAAGCAACAAATTTTCCTACAGTAATCTTTAAAGTTTCCAGGATGAAGATGGGGCCCCACAACATCAACTCCATCTGGTTTTTATGACGTCATGATTTTTTTTTTAAAAAAAAAGCGCTAATATTAGACCTGTTTTTTGGTACCAACTACAAGAGACAATTTCGAATGGTACACATTTTTGACAACACTCTGGTCGGACCTTCTCAAAATGCTCTGAGACTAGTTACAATTTTCTTAGGTCAAAGGTTAATTTGGGAATTTTACCATCATTTGCTTTCACAGGACCCCCTAAGAAGAACGTCGCCCCCATGTCAGCTATAAGCAATCTTAGAGGACGACGTCCCCTCTCCCAACAGAGTTTGCCCTCAGGGTTGGGGACATCTTTTAGTGGTTGGTTTAGGGTTGAGGGGATGGGGTGATAATTTTTTGAAAAAAAAAAAAAAAAAAAAAAAAAAAAAAAAAGAGAGAGAAGAGGAAGAAGAAGGGGGATTAACTGGTTTTTTGGGATGATTGGTATTTGTAAATTACTGTTTATAGAAAATTGTACTGGTACTGTTTCTTGTATACTGATATGTTGAATATTAAATGTGAGTGTTCCTACCTCTATTTTTGTATGAGTATGCTTATAACTTTGTCTATATTGTATTGATACTTCTACCATATTACATTGTACATTTTTACCTCTGATACTATGACATTGTTTACAGTTAAAGATCATTGTCTTCATATATTGCACAGTTGTTTATTCTTTTAGTCTTCAAAGTTAGATAGGTATTGAGAATTATATGTTTGTCATATTTATTTTTAAGTTTATCAGGTCTTTTAGTTACATAGAGATTATATTTAGTATAGATAGTATGATCTTCAGCCTCTTCGAAGAGCTGTAGAAAATGGCCTTTAATCTAACCTAAAATTTCTATGCCAAAGAGACACAATTACTCCTGGCAACACCACTCTACTCCCGAGAGAACGTTGAGCACCAAAGACACTCCACTGGGAGTTTGTCTTCTTGGCAGAACTGGCCTTTGGGTTAAGAAAAGCCCATACCTCAACTTCTGACAAAGATACAGAATATCCCTAAGTGGATAAAACAGGATTGTCTTATCTTGCCAAGACAGGGTAGGATAGTCCTAAGAAAGTTCCTTGCCTTTAATAATGGTATGCCAGTTATGTTAGGCCTTAGCCAAAGTTGGTTGACTCAACATTACAAACGAGACTTTGGGTGATTGCCCAGGTAGTCAGTTGTCTCTGTCAATTGTTGCACATTTTGGATATCTCTCGATTGTTAAGTAATCTTTATTCCCTTCTCAGATCTTTGACGGAGTTGAAGATTATATAATTGTAGTTACTCTCTATGTTATTTAGACTCCTTAAGATAAAATGTTTAGCAAAAGTTTTGTTCTCAATATTGTTTGTTATATTTATTATTTGTTATTATTGTATATAGTTGTATTTGGTTTGGTTCTATCTTATTTAGACAAAAGGGGGAGATGTAGGGACATAGCCCCACCCATTGGGGGCGTGTTCGCCTCGGGCTAATGTTTACGGATAAATCTGCCGGGCGTGAGCCCAGCAGCCCTTTTTTGTCTTTTGCTCCGCCGCGGGAACCTGTGGTCCTGTAAGTCTATTTCCTTATTAAAGCTGTATATATCTATATAATCTGTCTACATTCATTTGCTCCGCCACACACATATACAGAAATGGGTTAATTTAATAGCAAATACTTCTTTCTTCTATGGTTTTCAGGTTATTACTATTTTTACCATCATGTGTCTAGTGAGTAATTTTCTTCTTTTATGTTTTCATTTTGATACTTAAATCCGAGTTTCATGACCTTTGTTAGTTTTGTAGATTTCTTAGTTTTTCATTTCATTAATTGTGAGAACTTCTCAATCTGAACTCAATCTATTTTCAAGCCTCCTGTCACCCTGTCCTGGCTCTGCCTGCTGATTAAGTTATCAAACTTCTAGCTTGGCTCCTCACTATTCGGTTCTCATCAACCTGTCTCTCACATCATCCATTGTGTCTTACTGAATTTTTCTACACATTTTTATAGACTTTCAGTAATTTATTATGTTGTATTTGATACTACTTTTAAGTAAGACAAATAATGTCACATTTAACTAAAGAATTCAGGAGAACTATGGGGTGTATTACATCTTTATGCATAAATGGTAAAGAAGAAAGTCTGAAGTTCTCCTCTGGACTAACATTAATGAAAACTCACTAAAGTTTTTGTTTAAATAGAGGTCTTGGAAAAGTCAATGCAGGTTCATTTTAAAAAGGATATGTTTCAAAAGACACAGAAGCAGCCATTTCCAAATTCTGAATGTCTTTAAAGGCTCATTTGTTTAAATAACACATCTAAAGATGTTTTAGGGAACTGCACAAGACTAAACACTTTCACACAGATCTCCATATGGGGGGGGCAAGAAAATGGAACTGAGATTTTCTAAGTATTTTCAACTTACACTTTATCAAAACTACACATAAACTGTGAAATTGTATCTGTTGCTGGTTGACTCTACAGGAAGAAGGAACCTTTTATCTACAACTTCCTGATACCCTTTCTTGGCATTTGGGAGTTACCACAGTGCTAAGTCTCAGTACCGGAACACCAGGAAGAATGACAAAGGCAATTTATCTTTGTTTATCAAATGTCAAGAAAGGAAGAATCTTTTTTCATCCAGTTCTGGCTGAGGCTATGACCACACCCATAGCCAGTCATTCAGAGACCACGTTTTTCTATTACATTCTTGAGTGGGTAGAAGTCATTAAAAGGTGTGGGTCTCAGTCTTACCTCCTCTCCAAGCCTTACTGTGCCTCTTTCCTGACTGCTCAAACCTTGGACCATACATAAGGTTGAAACCCCTGAAGGGCAGGAATGGCTTGATTTTCTCTAAGATTTCAGATTCCTCTCTCCTTGTGACTTTTGGAGTTTTGTCAACTCCCTCATTGGACCAGTTGCATATTTATCACTCTTACTTTGAATTTTCAGCTGTGAAGTATCTAGCCTGAATTAAATTCGCATGTCATCTAGCCCTCTAATGAAAGAAATGGAAATTATTTCTTTAATCAGAAAAGAAAGAGCACAATCACTGAAAGAACACCCGATTGGCTCATAAAACTGCTATGCTTTAATGATTTCTTAATTTTCAGCCTTGCAAGTTTTAAGAAGCTTTTTCTTACGAATAGCAATCAATTTCTGGGAATTTTCTTACTCTCTTCCATTATAGGTTTTTTTAAAAAAAGATTTATAGATGTTCATTTTTGGAAATGTGTTTCCTGATTATAGCCTTCCCCCACTCACCTCTTTTCTTTTTACAGACCTTCCTGATTAACTTCATGTCAAAAGTTATTTTAATCTTATTTGCTTCAATATTAAGTTTCATTTTGCTGTTTAGAGTTTCAAATTAAGCTAATCCTAGATAAAACTCCACTATTACTCAGACATCCTTGAATGTGTCTGCAGAAAATTAGTATTACTCATCAGGAGCACTTTTGCAAAAGGGGTTAAGATCTTGGTCAATAAACTCAGTGCAAATGGAAGCCCCAAATAAATTTGTGGCTGACAATGCATTAGTTGTCAGGGATGAGAGTTTAGTTTGAACGCACCCCAACAATTGCTACAGACATCTGCTTCTGACTCAACCTCCTCTCTTCTGAACATTAGTCTTTGGTTATGCTGGTAGGGACAGAGTATAGGGATATTAATAATTGAAAGTCATTAATTAATTTTCATTTTTCTTCACATGGACCGAGAAATTTAAGGACCACTGAATTTATCCTTATTCCCCCTGTGATAAAGAGAACAAGAAAAGGAAGAGATAGACATGTTACCTCACAGAAGCTTAGGGGCAGGAGCACTCTGAAGTGCAGTATCATATCTAAAGGCTGCTGTGTACCACTCACAGCTATAGAGACAGGGCACAGCCATGATGGGTGATAGAGCCTCCCGGTAGATAAAATAACAGACAGGCAGCAGAGAGGCACTGGCAGCTTAGTGACCACAAAGAGAAACAGTGCCCTTAGCTCTGAAATCAACTTAATGATGATGGACACAGGAGCAAACAGGTAGTTTCAGGTGATGTCACAAGCAGCAAAAGCCCTGTCAGAACTCTCGCATTTGGAATCAGGAAAGGGGAAACAGGTTGGCTGTCAAGGGAGAGGGGAGCAAGAGGGATATTTTCCAGTTAGGTAAGTGTAGTGGTGTAGGGCATTGTGAATGTAGGAAAGGCTAGTCAACAGACCGTTTCAAATGGTTTAATTTTATACTTAAAAATTCACCATTTTAGAAAGTAGAGATTCCATTTCAAGAAATCATTTTTAGAACAAGCCAGGTCTATTACAAGCAATGCATGAATCTTTGCAGGATACCAAACTTCACAGCACGGGGACAGAGAAGGCTTAAGGAACATGCTTCGACTTTATAAGTAAATATTCTTCGATACTTTCAAGTGGAGCCAGCAACAGATGCCCTGTGGAGATTTGAATTTGATTCCATCTGAAATGTTTGTCTACAATGACCTGGGGAACACTTCCAGGATCGTCCATAGGGCCAGTTTTTGTGCATTTTTCTTGTTGTTTCTGAATGTTTTCTAAAGAGAAAGTTTCCCTTCCTTCAAAGATGAAACCCAAAGCGGGTGTTTATTCAAAATGTCTGTAAGCTATCCTGATTACTTATTTAAAGGGTTTGCACAGAATCCTGACTACTGGAATTCATTTTTTTTCCTGAAGGGAGGCTACAGTAGCTCACAGTATAGAAAAGTTCAGCACATGTGTTTTAAGCATTCTCAAAACAAAGTTTGTGTGGATATGAGAACAGTTCTTCTTGGGTGATCGAATTATGGTTATTTTTTAACCCAGATTTCAAAAACCATCTCTCAACCAAGTGGAAATACTTCTAGAAAATGCCTTTCCCTTTAAAATTGCAGCAAGGCATTCATGCATGTTTCTCTAGGAAGATCAGTTTCTTAGGTGCAAGGGCCATTTACTTTGCAAACACCTACAGTCTACTAAAATGATCTATGAAAAGTACAAACTCTACAAAGAAGTTGCTGTCTGTATTTCAAAGTCCTCAAAGGACTCTGGCAAGTGCATTTAGTAATAGCATTTTTGTTTGTTTTGTTTTCCAAAATATGGAGGAATTTCTGCAATTCAATTCCTCCAAACTACAAATTTCTAAGAAACAGCTGATAGCCAAAATAGTGATGTAGGGCCATCAACACTGTGTGCATAGATCTCCCTCTCTACACAGAATAGTGAGTTCTCAAGTGAAAGGGCAATTAGAACTGACATAATAAACTATCTTATTTTAATAACTATTTAAGCCCATCAAACAATTGATCCTAATGGAAACATTCCCTTATGGTTTGAGTTTGGAGTTTTCTTTAATAATTCCAAAAATAACCATTTATTTTATCTTGACCAGCATAGAGAGGCCGCTTAGGATCTTCCAAAAGGCAGACCATTAATTTTGGAGACGAATATAAATAAAATCATTGTGGCCTAATGTAGAACTAAGGTTGGAAAACCTTGGCCCCCTTCAGCTTCTGGCTTAGGAAAATACTCCACTTCAGAAGTCTGTGCTAATTCCTGCTGCACTTTGCATCAGCACCAATGAAATGTACAATGGCTGTGATTCTAGTGCTGAGCAACCACCACTGTATTCAAATGTTAGGATATTGTTGCTTGTTCAAATCAGACTTCTGAAGAATTGTGTTGCCTACCAGAAACACTGCACTGGCACAGAGTTGTGGTTCTTATGAGCATAATTCCGCTCTAACTGATCTGAAGATCAAGGTAGGAACAACTTCTATTTGTTTCATGACCAGAAGGAACTGGAAAGGTTTGATAGGCTCAGAGTCATGTCGTCAGAGTCTGCCTCTCTTCCTAACAGTGATGGAGAATAATGGAGTATGGAGGAATAAGCTGGAAAAAACCCTTTCCTCCTCAAGTTGCTTTGGGTAAGTGTGCTTTACCATAGCAATAGAAACCCTAACTATGACATATCTATTTGATAGACTGCTAATGCGTCATTGCTTCCAAATCTGTGGGTCATAGTTCAGTCTTCAGCTGGCAGATAGGTGGCTCACACTGATGTGGTCCAGTAGAGCATCCAACACAAAGAATTTCTATTTTAATTTTCAGTTATAGTTTTTAATTATCACCACAGACTTCCAACGGTCAGTTATGGGAAAACCTCTGAAGGAAGAGAATTTAAGTTGCTTTTTTGGTTAATGTTCAAGGATACTTCCCAGAAAAGGAATGCTATTTTGCCTTGTGAAGTAGGGACTATAGCCACAACTTCTTCACAGCATTCTTGTTTTGGTACAGGTTCACTTTTATAGGTTCCTTTTTGTTGTTTATTGCCTTAGGGTAAAGTTAGTTTTTCTGTGATTATAATCATATGTTGTCATCCCAACTTCTTTTCTCATATCTCAAATAAATAAACACATAGAAGTCTCAGTGACTACAAAATATTACTTTTTACTAATCCGTGAAAGGGAAGGATCTTTACATAATGCCCACGGTTCAGTTTAAGAGTAGAAAGCCCTGGAGAATTTTGGTGAAGTTTCTTCCAAGCACACTTCTTTAATGCATAACTTTTTCATGTCTACCCTGGACTCACCGTCTTTATATCTCTGTACGCTGGCGTCCTCCTGCCCATAAGCCCACTATGTGATGGAGAGACTCCTACTTTCCATCAGAATCCATCATGACCTTCATCTGTGACAGCAGCAGCGTGATTGCCTATGACTGAACACACTTTTCTTGACTCTTCTCACTGGCTGCTCACAGACACTGCTCCGAGCAAATGCTGACGACTACAGCTTCCCTCTTCACCAGATAAGGTGGGAATTCTCTCTGCACCTTCAATTTTCTGGCCCTCCAGAACTTTAGCTTCATTTCTTGTTGCAACAGTAATTATTATTCTTTAAAAGGTCTGCTTCTAGTTTCCTCACTTGCTTCTGAGAACATCTGGACGATCCATGCTGTTTTTTTTTTTTCTTTTTTCTTTTTGGTTTTTCGAGACAGGGTTTCTCTGTGGTTTTGGAGCCTGTGCTGAAACTAGCTCTTGTAGACCAGGCTGGTCTCGAACTCACAGAGATCCGCCTGCCTCTGCCTCCCAAGTGCTGGGATTAAAGGCGTGCGCCACCACCGCCCGGCCGATCCATGCTGTTTAAGGGTGTTTGTAGAACCATTTTTGGTGTTCACCTCCTTTCCTGTTCTTCCCCAAACTCTTCCACTTAGTCATAATAGATGTGGATTTAATTAGAAATGACTTAATTATTCATAAGTGTGAAAATTTTTCTTTTTTGTTTACTGATTTTGCCCACCTGTTGTTTTTTTACATAATTTACACACTCACCATCTGCCAGGCTATGTCCTTTCTTCACAAACTATAGCTAGGATTCCTAGGTGTCTTCTGAGGAACAGAACTTTCTTATTTTTGTGAATTTGATTAATTATAAAAGTTTCATCTCGCCGGGTTCCAGAATAGGAACCAAAAACTACGGAGAAACCCTGTCTCGAAAATCCAAAAAAAAAAAAAAAAAAAAGTTTCATCTCATGGTGAAGCATATAATTTTAAGGACTAATTGCTTCCCCAAGACCATGACTTACTTATGTCTCTTTTATAGGTTTGCCAGGTTTTCCACCCACACTTAATATGTATTTAGCCGGGATTGGCTGTTTGTTGTCCAAACAGCATTTCTCTGTGGTTTCATTTTGTCTTTTGTTCTTATTCACAAATTCAGCACAAGCTTTACCTTGTCTCCTTACTTGATTCAAGTTGATCTCTTCGTCTGAATGTATAGATTTTGGACATGTGATGCACACTTATGTTTGTATACTGCTTCATTTACAACCACTTCCTGTACTTCTATACTAATTTTAATACACATTTCTACATACATGTTTGTAGCATTTTAAGCTTCATTTTCATCTTGTTACAGCACAAAATTTTACTCAATAGACTTGATATTGTACAGGATATTGACATGAGCATATCAAGCATTTATATTGTTCTTCTCTGAACTAATATACCTATATCACTGCATTGACCACCCATACTGAATAATCTAAGAATGACGTCTCATACCTATAGTCTTAGCACTCAGGAGGTGGAGACAGGAAGATCTGAGATCATTATCAGCTGCATGACAAATCTGAGGCTCCCCTGAACTAAATGAAACTATATAGGATACATATATTATATACATATATATGGTATATATTTTTGTTTCTAGGTATATGTATATGCATACACACAAACATATATATGTGTTTTATCCTTAAGATAAAAACCTAAAAACAGAAACGTTGGCTAAAAAAAGGCTATTTTGTGATTTTAGTATACCACAATTTGAAGACTATTATACTCAATTGCAAAATGATGTTTTTCAGATGTGTTCTTCCTCCAAGGAATTAGTAATAAAATAACACTTCATCTGAGTGAGTGTACACATGTATGCTAAATATTGAATTCAGAGATTTGAACATGTTAGACTGCTTTTGAGTTTCCCTGCATTTCTCTTGTAATGACAAGAGAAAAATCTTCCTAGATTTGGCCTGAACATTTAAATTGAAGTGTTGGAATTGTTTTCCAATTGCAGATTCTGGCTCTAGTTACATCGTGTCTATGAAGCCACTGCTTCTTAGACCTCTGGGAATCGCAGATTGAATTACTGTCATGCTCAGTGTTATAGGCAGAGATCAGCTTCAAAGAGGAGGACTTAGATTTCAACCCATTCACAGCAGCAGTGGCCATGGAAGCTAAATACCGAGAATCACCCTTCTTTTACTGTGGTGCCAAGTTCAACTGGCCTCATCGACAGTGTTTTACTCCAGATAAAGGAGCAGCACGTGCTATGTGATCTGTGCACACAGAGCTTGGATCAGATTGACTTCTGCAGACCTCGGAGTGCACATGGTCAGCACTTCCTCACATTGGGCATCCATCATCAGGCCAGAAACCAAACAGATGCATCTACTCTCACATCTAATCATGCACTAAGCCCTAGTCATTATGGATGCGGCTGTCCTTCAATTCCATTGCCACTTGTGTTCAAGGCCTTTAAGCATCACCTCCTTCTTGCATTTGTATCTTACTTTTTTACTCTTTACTAAAAGATCTTTAGCAGCAAACACACACACACACATACACACACACTTGCCCCAAAACAGCTTAACAAAGCAAAGTATAGTGGAGAGAAATTATCGATCAAACAATTTTAAGAACAGAGAGGTCTTCAGATGTAGCTTCATACAGAAGTTCAAATTATACCATTGAAATTCTGTCTCTTGGCTATTGTCAGATTGCTATTTTATTTTTATTGGCCTGGAAATCTTGTCTGTCATCTCAATCTTGTTGATTTTATGATGTGACAATGTACCTGTCCCATATCTTGACATTGGAACCACTCAAGACCAGCAATCATATCTCAGTCACCTTTCTTTTCTTTACTATGTACTGTGCTGCCCCTGGCTGAAGCCCAAATAAATATAGTTAATTGGATGAATGCACTTGTAAAATCAAATCCCAGGTTTTTGAGTTAAAGATTGTTGAAAGTATGTTTCCATCTTCTGATGGAGTCTAGTTTCTTAATTCGTGCTGAGAAAATTTGCCTATGATAGCTGAGCAGAATGGCGAAAACATGCTGGCACAGTCTTCCATTGGTGACGCAAGGGTATTTTGTGGTTTGGAACCATTTACAAATAGTGGAGAAAAAGATTTCGTAACTATCCCAGCGATTAGAGCCCTGAGTAAAGAGTCCTATTAGCAGTCTTTCTGGCAGTTGGATAGCTGGAATCCCACCCAAGACTGTATTTCTATATGCATAAATGTGAAGATTTACTTAAGACGCTCGCTCACATTTTATAGATAAACTGGGATAGAAGAAGTTCTTGAAATAACACATCTGTCACGACATTCTAATCTGGTTTGTGATATTTTCCTGTCGTGAACATATACAAATGGTTATTAATGAACACAAGGCGTCCATTTTTACAAGACTTGGGCTATTATGATCGAACACACTCAGAGCCACTTCACCAGGAGGCTTCTTTTAAAGAACAAGGGGCCTTTTGTCTGCAAGCCCTCACTAGAGTGTGATAGGCTCTGGGGCAGTCCTTGGAATGTCTTAACGGCTATGTTGTCCTGTGACAAACAATTGGAGAAAGCATGCACAGAACCAGAAATCAAGACAGTTTATTAAGAAAGGGAATGCACTCCTGAGCATAAGAATGAGATGGTGAGCTGAGGAAGAACCATGCCCTCAAGTAGGCCAAAGGCCTTGTTACTTAGCCGCCCTCTCTGATATTCGTTTAGTGTGTGCTTTTCCCATTCTCGCTCTGCTTTCTACATGAAGCCCAAGTAAGGCCTAGTTTTCAGTCTTTCCCTGCTACTGGATTCCTTTACATGTTAATTGTGGTGTTACTGTCTATATAATTCCTATTCTCCTGCCACAAAAGTGGTCATTAACTTCATAAAGACTAGGACATTGGAGTCATAGAATTCTGGGCCTGATTCACACGCAGGACATTGCAGCTACATGTCATTCACTTGTGTTTACTGGGTTTTGGTGTACCTTAGTCAAGCTCGAATTAAAGTTTGGTGCAAACAGCAACGCCTACCACAAAAATGCTCTTGTGGGCACTGCCACAGAAACCAAACACAAACAGGACTTCAGGTGTATACACAGGGAGTAGCCCAAGTTATAAAAGCCCAAACATAAAGGCCTTTTGAATTGTAAAGAGGTGGAAGGTTAAGAGAACATCATGGGAAATGATAAAGCTGAACATTTCAGTTTCATGGTGATTTAACAGTACATAAGGCAGTTAGTTTATCCTCTTTATCACAACCCAAACTGCTGATTCACTGTGCAAGAAATAATGCTGAGTCACTTTGCAAGAAGTTAAAAGTCCAACTTATCAAATTTCCTCAGAAAAAAAAAAGATAGTTTGATTAATAGATGTATGAAACCATGTACCAATTTACAATTACTTATTTTATTTATGTGTAGTGTGTGTGTGTGTGTGTGTGTGTATTTATGCCTAGGCACATGCAGAAGCTGGAAGGTTCCCAAAAAAGGGAATTGGATTCTTTGGAGTTGAAGTTACAGGAAGATGTGATGTACCTGATGTGGGTGCTAAGAACTGAATCTGGTCCTCTGCAAGAGCAGCCAGTGCTTGTGAGAGCTGAAGCATTTCTCCCGCTGTGGCTTTATTTTACCATGCTACATTAGCCACCCGGATGGTAGAAACATTCAGAGTTCCATATAATTCTATGGGAAATGTCACACTTCAGACGTATTTTATTTTCTATTTATATAGTTGTTCAAATTTGTGGGTTTGTCCTTCCTAATGGCTTTGTTTTTATAAAGATTTAAGGTTAAAAGGGGCCTTTGAGATGAGTCTGTTTCCTTTTTCACAGTGAAGTAGCAATAGAAAAGTACTCAGACGAGTCACAAACGACCAGCAAAACACCGAACAGTTGCGGCTTGTATGTGTTTGATGATAAAGTAATAAAGCGGTAGAGTTCAGTTTTATGATTAATGCTAGGTAAGAAAACCAGTTGACATTCTTTATCTCAACCAAAAGTGCTGACTCTCTTGCAAGAAATAATGCTGACTCATGTACCAGGGTTTCTCTTTTGGACCACCAACCAGCTCCCCAATCATGACATGGAGACTGATTAATTTTGAATGCTCAGCCTAGCTAGGCTTGTTTCTGGCTAGCTTGTTTTTAACTTAAATTGACCTGTTTCTCCTTCTTTACCCTTTGTCTTAGAGGTCGTATTACCTTCCTTCTGTATATATTACTTTCACAACTTCTAGTGTCTAGCTGGCTGACAGCTGCCTGGCTTTTGTCCCCAGGTATCTCACTGAAGCCTAGCTTTCTCCTGTTTATTCTCTCTGCCTGCCAGCCCCATCTATCCTTTCTCTCTCTAGCTATTGGGCATTCAGCTCCTTTAATCTGGTGCCTTAAGCAGGCAGGGTGAAACAAATGCAACACATCATTGCATCATTAAACAAGTGCAGCATAAACAAAAGTAACACACCTTTACACAGTTAAAGAAATGTTCCACAGCATAAACAAATGTAACACATCTTTGCCTCGTTAAAATAATATTTCACAAGAGACTCACTATGCAAGAAATAATGATATTTGCTATTGACATCTGAGTCATTTCTCCAATCTGTGGCTTTTATATATTTTGTTTTGTTTTTCAAGACAGGGTTTCTTTGTAGCTCTGGAGCCTGTCCTGCAACTAGCTCTTGTAGACCAGGCTGGCCTCAAAGTCACAGAGATCTGCCTATCTCTGCCTCCTGAGTGCTGGGATTAAAGTTACATAATAGTCTTTATTAGCCACTTAGATGGTGGAAATATTCAGGTTCCATACAAGTCTAAAAGAAATGTCAGAGTTCAGATGAGTTTTATTTTCTGTACATATATATTTCCTCAAATATGTGAATTTATCCTCCCAAAATGTTACGGTTTTCTGTCTTTTTAAGAGACAAGCCACGCCCACTTCCTCCCCCATCCTTTGAGGCAGGCTGACCTTCAGCTTCTGGCCTGAGCTTGCTCTCTTTTCCATCTTCCTCTAGGAGAGGCAGCTTCACTTCTGCCTCTCTCCCCACTTCTCTGCTTCCCCCTTCTCTGTCTCTCCTCTCCTCTCCTCTCCTCTCCTCTCCTCTCCTCTCCTCTCCTCTCCTCTCCTCTCCTCTCCCCTCCCCTCCCCTCCCCTCCCCTCCCCTCCCCTCCCCTCCCCTCCCCTCTCCTCTCCTCTCTCCCCCCGAATAAATATTCAACCTCACCCTGCATGTCGTGCCTATCCATGTCTCTGTCTCCTGCCCGCCTGCCCTGTGTCTCCCTGCCTGGGACCAGCCACCACTCTGGGACTGGCAGCTGTCTCTGCCTGGGACTGGCTGATCCCAGAGCCCTCTGCCTGCGACCACATGGCCAGTTACCACCATTTGGGACCTACAGCATTTCTGTTGCCTACTGCCGCAGGGATCTTGCAGCATTTTTTTTAAAAAAAGAATATTACAAAAGACTTTGTTTTATAAATATTAAAGCTTAGGAAGTGTCTTTGAGATCAGTATGTTTACCAGTATTATTGGATGGTACTTTAAATATATAAGTCAATATTAATGACTTCCTATTAGATCCAGTTTGTCTAAAATGGTAAAGGCA
Source organism: Chionomys nivalis (assembly GCF_950005125.1). Classification (NCBI taxonomy): domain Eukaryota; kingdom Metazoa; phylum Chordata; class Mammalia; order Rodentia; family Cricetidae; genus Chionomys; species Chionomys nivalis. The sequence continues at coordinate 37,763,042 of NC_080093.1, forward strand.
CCGGTGTTTGGAGACAACTTTAAGAAACTATTTCTAATATAGGAACTTAAATTTTCTACAGTGATCTATAATTTTCTGAAAAATGTATGATTGGTCAGCAGTTTGGAAGTGGTAGTGTGGGATAGGCGAAGGTGTCTACAGGTATCAATAGATATGGTGCCTATTCTTCAAAAGTCCACTTCAAGTTGGATGTGACTGGTTTTGTTCTTTGTTCCCACACTTACTAGAAAGACACTTAGCCCATTTGAAAGACCGTTCTGATCTATGTTGTTTAGCTCTTTAATGACTAGATTTTTTTTTTTTTTTTGATACAAGCTCAAGGGCTAGCGCTTTGGTCTTCTACCGAAGCCCGCTGCACACAGAGTGTGTTATTGTGAAGGCTGGGTTTGGAGAGAAGGTGGGATTTGAAAAATCTCCTCTTGTACTGTACTGTTCAGATCATTATCTTATGCTCCTTAGTACTTTGTAGACCTGTTTCAGCTGGTGCCAGTACTATTATGTGCTACTTACTATATAAAGGAGTTTGTGTTTATGAATAATGGGAGGGTCATTCATTTTCAGCTTTGTCATGGTGAATAATAAATTTTCTCAATAATTAGCCTAAAATGTTTTTGGAAGGACAAATAAGGGATCAAAACGAAGGAAGAAAAGGATGCCAACTCTTTACAAAACCAGAACCTTGAAAAATGGATCACTATAATCTGTCTTCATAGAGAAATCCACTGTGATTTGAAGGGCTCTTAATTTGTCCCTCCAAGTTCCCATTCTGCAAGACGCATGGAAGGAAACATTTTCCTCCTTGACAGTAATTCTTCTCATTTGTACAGGTTATGTTCTGTAGAGAATTTTATAAAGGAAGAACAAAGTGGAAATTGATAGAGAAAACACCAGATGTGTTTCTCTCAAGAAAAATTGCATTTGTTACTTGGAATCATAGTCTATTTCTCAAGGCTTAGGATAACCTTTACACTGAGTTGGATATTACAGAGAGGATCAAGGGTCAAGTCACTGACCGAGAGTATGAAATAATTGGATAATGGAGTACACATAGTTAGCATACAATTTGATTTTTGATCTTGAAGTTACTAAACTCCAGCCCCCAGCACGGCTAATTTCACAACCTTCTTGTTCAATAGCCCTTTATGTAAACTGGAAACAACACCCTCTCCCATTTTTTTTTAATTTTTATTGAGCCCTACATTTTTCTCTGCTCCCCTCCCTGCCTTTCCCTTTCCCTTCGTCCCTCTTAAAACCACATCATTCCAATTGCCTTTTGATCATGCAGGCCAAGAATGAAATGAGGAGCTCTTAATCACTGTCCATGGAGGAGCCAGGCTGCTGAGCTGGTGGCTGACACCAAGCATGGCCCCAGCTCCTCCAAGCTACAGTCTGTGCTATGGGTAAAATAATTTTTAATGGTTAAAGAATCCCTCCAGTGCTTTGCCAAAGCTTTTTGACAAATTTATTTTGTAGTCCAAAGCATCGAATCTTTCACATATACCATTTTAAAAATATTTCATAAAACACAAATTACTTAATCTTTATCTTTCATTTCAGAATCAAATGATCAATTCAAGTAATTATCAAAGCATTTTTTTCTTTCAAAGGATCAAATTTGCTTTATAGGTTAAAATCAGTATTTTGAAAAATAAAATAGAGTGGAATATAACATGCAGGTTAACATTCCAGGATCCCTTGTAAACTCAGGTCTGAATTATTGTAAATCAACACAGGCCATTTTATTTTTGAGTTTTTTGAGAGAAACAGTCTTGTCTGATTTAGAATTGTCATGCTTTATAAAGTTATCTTCCAAAGATTAAACGTGTCTGCGTAGACAACATTGGTTAATATTTCATTGAAATTCCAAACTAATCAAGTAATATTGCGCCAAAGATTATAGCAGAAGAATCAATGATTAATTAAGAATTGCCCTTACAGGTTTTATTTTGCTTTTCAAGACAGAGTTCTCTTTGGAGTCTGTCCTGGAATTAGTTCTTGTAGGTCAGGCTGGCCTCAAACTCACAGAGATCCAACTGCCTCTGCCTCCCGAGTCCTAGGATTAAATGCATGCGCCACAACCACTGGGCTACAGCTTTTCTAAAAGTAAGGGTGAGTTGACTTTATGTACTGACAGAGAACACAAAAGTGCATATAATAAATGTTCACATACTCTTAAAAGTTAACTTGCTATTTAAACATGTAAACACAGGAGCAATTACAAACACAGGCACTTTAAATAGAGGACAATGGCAACAATCAGTAACCAGAGTGCAAATGATTTCTCAAAGTTGTGATGATTTGTAATTCTTTTTCTTAACATTTATTTATTTTTTATTTCATTTTGCATTCCAACAAAGGTTTTTCCTTCCATCACTTCTCCCACCCCCTCTTCACCTAACCCCTAGCCCACCCCCATCAACTCTTCTCAACAGGTAAAGGCTCCCACTGGAGAGTTGACACAGTTTGACACATTAATTTGGGGCAGGATCAAGCCCGTCTCCTCTGCATTAAGTCTGAGTATGGCATCCCTTCATAGTGAATGGGCTCTGGCCAGCTAGCTCCAGCACCAAGGATAGAACTTGGTCCTACTGCCAGGGAACCCTCAGAGAGCCCAAGTTTCACAACTGACTCCCTCATACAGAGAGCCTAGTTCAAACCCATGGAGGCTCCACGGCTGTCCAACCAGAGTTCATGAGTTTCTGCAAGCTTGCTTCAGCCGTCTCTAGATTTCTTCGTCATTAGTAATTCTTGTTGTCTAGCTTTCCTGGGATTGTGATTTGTGGACTATTTTTTTTTTTTTTTTTTGCTTTATGTTTAAAAACCACTTATGAGTGAGTACATGTGATAATTATCTTTCTGTGTCTGGGTTACCTCACTCAAAATGATGAAATTGATTGATTTAGTAATTTCTTTTCTGAAAGTTCACTACAATATAAAGTTGCTTTTAATATTCTTATGTGTATTTTCTTTTTTAAATGAGGAAAAATAAAGCATAGCACATTTGCATAATTATTTATGTCTGGTTGAAAATATTGTATCTGTCTTTGGATTCTGGAACTGAGATTTGCATGCAGACAATACAATCCATTAAAGAGGTCAAAATACAGCAACACTCTCTTGGTTGTTATTTGGTTATTTCTAAAATTTCATGGAGAATACTTTTAGCATCTATTTCTTTTTTTGAATTTTTTCTCTTCCTTTTATTGAAAATACCTTTTTCCTTCATATTCTATATACTGATTATAGCTTCTCCCTCATCTCCTCCCAGTTCCTCTTCACCTTGCCTCCAATTCAGATTCACAGCTTTTCTGTCTCTCATTAAAAAAGAACAGGCTTCTAAAAGATAATACTTTGCATCATCTTACTATATTTTAAGTTATTATTATCCATTAGAAGCTTGTTCACTAAGCTAAAAGCCATAATAATTACTCAATGAACTTGTAAAGTAAAATATATATGCACATACACACATATATATTATTTTTACATATGTATATATTTTATAACTTTTAATATATGTAAACATATGTATATTTAAAATGAAAAATAACCCTGACATGACATTATAGGGCCATATCCAATGATGCTGTTGAGGTAGTTTTCTGTTGGTCATGTTTTGCTGGGCATGCTGTTTGCCTTTAAGAGTAACTTGTTTCCATAGGGAAACTTCCTTGAAGAAAAACTAAATTTTATTTGCAAGTGGTTATCAATTGGAGATAGCTTCCAGGTTAGGGATGGGGGCATGTGTCCATGTCTTTCAGTGATAGGACCCCGTCTGATGCAGACTTGTGCAGGCCCTGTGCGTGCTGCCTCAGTCTCTGTTGCACTGACCCTGTTGATTTTAAAGGGTCTTGCTTTCTTGGTGATCTCCATCCTTTGCGGCTCTTACACTTTCTGTGGGGTCTGGGAGTTCCTGAGTTCTGCAGGTAAATCCTTCTGTGATCAGGCATCACAGTGATGTGTTGCTGTGAGATAGAGAAGGATCAGGAAGCGAAAGCATGGATGGTTATTTAAGGTGAAAAACCTGCTTCAGCCTACCATGGAGCATTGTAACACTCAAAGGTTTTGTCAGTGATGGGAGTCATGGTAGTGAGATGCTAAAGTTCATAGTTAATTATTTTCTAAACACTCCCTTCTCCACTCCCTCTGAATGCTTAGATATTATATATGACCAAGTTTTCAAAAGAAATTCCATTAGTCTGAAAAAAAAAAGCTAGCAGGATATTCAGAAACTTTTCTATCTTATTTTTGCCTTTTTCTTCCTAGGCTACAGAGGAAGGTATTTAAAATCATGGTTCCCCAAAAACTTGATGAACACTTCATTTAAATCATATACAGGGTCAAGAAAATAGAGCAGTAACAGGTCAGTGTGCACCCCACCAATCTTCCTTCACTCCCCTTTCGTCACAAAGGAGGCCAAACTCTGTAAAGTCCAGGACCATCGACTGTTCAAAGGCTGCCATTGCTCTTTGGAAGATAAAATGTAAAGTCCTTGGCTAGTAGTAAATCTGCTTCAAGGTAGGCGTGGCTCGCCTCAGGCTCCTTTCTCAACTCCTTTCCCCTTTCCTTCTGGTCACGTGGAAGAACAGAAGTCTCTGTCTTCAGTGTGTGAGCTAGAATGTGGTGTCTTCCTATATCAAGGCTGCCCATTTGTCTTCTTGTTCCCTCCCACCATCTTTTGGTCTCTCCCTTGATCCTTCCCTTCTTCCTGGGATTACAGGAATGATCCATCGTGCTCAGCAAAGTGCTTCGTTTCTTCCTGTACTTCTTTGGTTTTGTCCTCATTTTCCCCTTTTCTTTTTGCTTTGTTAATTATTACCTCATATCTTTAAACTTTATATGACTTTGTTTCAGGAAATCTTTTTGAGACCCTTTAATCTGTAGTTACTCTGTCCCCTCAAACTCTTAGAGAAATAAATGATGCCCAACCTTAAAAATTCTCCACATTTTGGTGACTATGACTCTATTACTTCCACTTACCTGTTAGACAACTGAGTTCCAGAAGCTAACAGAAGGTAGATGTATTTGACAATACATAAATCCTAAAATATATCATGTACTTTGTGGTTCCAAGAAAATTTTCCTTATGTTCCAAGTTTATAACTAATTGTAAAGATATTTCTTATGAAAGCAGAGCACACTAAATGGTTAACTATTACGAATTCAGGCATTGAAATGTGTTTGAAGGGAACTGTGGGCAGCAAGAGATAGAATAGTGTGGACTCTGGCAGTATCATTGTCAATGTGAAGTTTACTTAACATCACTGTAAATACTCATGAGGAATAGAACTATAAAAAGTAACCGTGCTTCCATTTTTAGACAAGTCCCTTCTTTGGTATATGTGGCCTAAGCACATGCTGTCTCTTGCTTTGCAGCCCAGATAAAGTTACACCCACTGCCTGGCATTTCATTCCCTTGAGTATTTACATAATCCCTCTGGCTGTGACTATCAGTTTACAGAGCAAAGGGCTCCCCTCATGAGTTCTTGAAGTCATACACTTGGCTGCATCACAAAACGTGTTCTACCTGGATTATGCATGGCAGTGCAAGCCCCCAGGTGATGATAATTTCAGGGAACTTGATAAATTACCTCCCAGGAGATGTTGCCTGATGTTCTGTGAAATCAAACCCCCTAAGCAAAAACCACCTCTGACAAGTTGTCTTCTTTCAACACTCCCTGGCTTTAATAGGACATTTTACTACTCAAGGCATTGAATCTGTCTGGAACAGGAGAGTGGCTCCTGCAGGGACTCCTTGGAAATCTCACATGCTGGGATCATTTTTCAGGACTGTCCTTCAGAGGAAAGATGGTATGGGTTTTCGTGCTTTTACTTTGGTATAAAAATGATAGAGATTTCTAGCATATTTAACAGGAGGATACCCTGTTAAGTTTTTTTAGTGTATCAAGTAACAGCTGATATTAGTTACTAGATGAAAATTATTGAACCTGCCTATCCTGTAAGTAGAGGGAATAGAGAAAATCTTGACTTCAGGCAATAAAACCACCGTGATGATGCTCAGTCTTCATTTCTTTATGTGTCCATTTACAGTCTATAAAAGCTAGAATACTGATACCTGTAATCATTTCAAGTGCCAAGTCACCCGCCTACTGTTTTATGGGTGTTCTTCAGGTGAGTTGCTGCTATTAAAATAAAAAGAGGGAAGAGTGATATGTGAATATGCCAGTGTCCTTCACTGCCGAAGTTGTCCTTCTAAAGAATTTTCCCGTTACAAACAGAAGCACTGAAACCACTCACAAAGTTTCTCTTGGATGCTTTATATATGCGCATATGCCATTTATGGAGGCTTATGTATAGAAATGGAAACTATAGAAGATGCCACCTTCATCATCAAGTGAACTTCCATTCAGAGCAGTATTTAATGATGGGTTTACTGATTTGCTATATTCCCATATTTTTTTGCATTGTTAAGTCAGCCTTTCTATGTTGTCATAAATTTCTTCAATTTAAGTAAACTTCTAGAGAAATTTTATTTCTAGCGTTACCCAAACAGTTCTTAAGTACAGTGCAAGAGGAGCCTGGTATCCATAAAAACTGGAAAATTGGGTTTGAACACAGTTGTGACATATATGGTATCTACTAACTGCGCACTGGACTCTGTTGTTGGAGGTAATTCTGCATTAGCTTTTGCTCTGGCAGGAGTAGTCAAACTCAGAACCACTCGTTCAACTTGGTAAAGTACAAATTGCTGCCTTCTATTTTTTTTTTTTTTTTTTGCTGCCTTCTATTATAACAGAGTTTTGTTGGTAATAAACAGTCTTCTCACATTCTTTTATTTTGGAAGAAGGTGAAATAACTTGACTGCTGCCTTTGTGCCTCTCCAGCTGTGAGGAGGATGTGTTTAGGATAAATCCTTAATATCCTTTTTAGAAGCATGTTTGTCATTTCTTATTCAATGTAGATTACTTAAGCAGCTGACATTTATTTTCTCTCCCATTGCCTGATCTTGGTACCTTAAAAGCGGTTTTCCATTTGTTTTGCATTTATTCATGGTCTAATGGCTCCCAGAGATTTTCACTTAGAATTTTCTTAAGGGGTAGAATTTTAAGATCTTTCTTTTTATATTATGGCCGTTAATGATACGTATGAGTTAAAAAAGAAGCCTCTATTTGCTGACATCAATGATACATTAACGTTGATCATTTGTTTCTATTTTAACCATTAAATTTGATTATATAATTCACTCGATTACATAGTATATAAAATACTCATTAAGCTTCATAAAGAATATATTTGTACATTGAAATTCAGAGCTGACCTAGACCACATTAATTTTGAAGAATGGAATGCCTTCCTTTATAACAAAAGTTGACTTTGGAAACTTCATGCTTCAAAGCAAAGTTTGACTTTGGACTACCAACTTGTAGTGAAGCTTCTGAGTTTACAAGTTTTGAATATAAAGAGTCACAAAGATTTTACTGTTCTCTTCTCATATTCATCAAATCATGTTGATGATAACCCAGAGATTACTCAGGCATGCACATGAGCTACACAAGTTCAGAGGGAGATTTCAATAAAACATGTCAGAAAGGAAATTCAGTTAAAGGTACAAATAAGAGTTCACCCGTAAAAATCCCTACTGCTACTCATTCCTCAAATCATGAAATAGGCTCTGTCATTTTGACATATGGTATGTTTCTTTTCCTTCATCACCTTTGAATTAATTGGATTGTATGGGGAATGAAAGAAAAGGGGGACTAATGGGAAGTTGGAATTCCCAGTGGCCCCTGCTGCTATTTGTAACCCTGAAACATTTTGAAATCAGTAGATGTTAACTTAATAAGGGAAATCCTACTGGTCGCATGTCTCCTTTAGACAGTCAAATGGTGTGGTTGAGTCTGTGTCTCTGTTCAGTCCTTTTTCTTCAACACAAACTGGGGACAAATGATAGATTCCAATTAACTCAATTTAGACTAAGAGAGATGCTAAGTACTACAGCATTTTTCAACCTTCAGAGATGCCGGGTACAAAAAAGCAAATGTTAAAAGTGGGGGAAATGGTAAAAGTAGCAATAACCAATCCAAGGCTTTCATCTGTGAAATCAGTGTTCCTAACTTTCTACAAGAAAGCTTTTTATCATTTAATTCAAACCTAAGGTTTGAAATGGCATTGGGCCTTCGCTGATTTTTGGTTCCACATTTGTTGTTATCTTAGGAATAGGAAGGACAGTTGATAAGCACAGATAAATTATTTATTTAAAAACGTGCATGAGGGAAATAGCTGAAACATTTTTTTGATCTATATAAACATCCAAAATGTAGAAAGATTTTTATTACAACATATTGTCAAATATGCAATATAAAAGTTTCATATGAGAAATCTTATTCTAATTTTATCATACAAGGAAACCAATTATACAATAATTTCAACTCCTCTTTCCGTCATTACATTTTATTATTTTCTCATGATTTGCTCCTCAGAGAAAAATGCAAAGAGCTCTCCATTCATATTTTGGCTTCTGATACTCTAGTTTCTTGAATTCTCATACACAATAAAATTACACTTGTGAAGATAATTTCTAATGTTGCAAAATTATGCTGCTGCAGGCTTATTATTTAAGATCTAAATTACATGGGAAGTATAGTTGTAAATTTGTATTTCTAGTCCTTGTGACTACAAGAAAAATGTAAAGTACCAAATTCATTATGATAAAATAAAGAACAATTTATAACTAAAATTTAAAATAAAGACCATAAAGGAAGAAAGATAGAGTCTTAAAGTCTTTGGATTAGCTTTGAGGGCATTTAGCCAAACATGAAATGTATATTAGGGAACTTGAAGACCAATGTGAAAAGGCAGGTAAGCTCTATCTACCTGACTGTCATTATACAAGGCATAGTACCATTAGTTCCTCAAAGGAAGTGCTGCTTTAAAAGAAATATATTCTTCAAGGTTTTGTGCTACAACACACTCGATAACAATTCTTTTTCAGGGTCTGTGGCTTGCAATTGGTAGTTGTTATATTTACAATGGATAATATGATTTTGTAACAATAGAACTAAAAGAGAATTTTGGTGAAATGACTTAAGGCAGATTGTTGCCTCAATGTCATTGGGCTCTTGTGGTAGACTGTCTAATCTCCACCCTTCTCTCTCTCCCACATTACATTAGAACTGCTGGAACCCTAAGCTGCTTTCCCAGCACACAAAGTGGAATATTATTGGAAAGCAAGTTTCAGATACAATACAGCTGCATGATTCCTACCAAACGAGTATAAGAACTTTCAACCCACATGTTATTTAAACCAGGTGAAATTCAAGCTGTATGACAAGAGTCTCAAAGAAAAATTAGTGTGTCATCTATTCATGACCAGGGAACTCTCCCGTCATGCCTGTGTCACAGGCATGATCAAGGGAATTTTAGGGATAAGGAGCTTCTGGAAAGGCAGCCAGAGCTTACCCCATCAGATTCTAACACCATCTTGTCCTGAGGAAATGCATCAGTCCCTGTCATATTGGAAATGAAGTAGTGATACTAGAAGGCTCAGGAACAGTGATTCCTTCTTTGTTATGGAATATTGAACAGACAGGCTTTTTCAAAATGCTTCTGAGATACCTGATGAGCATATTGCTTTTTGTAATACTAAAAAAAATTACCTTCTCTAGCCCATAGAATAAATTTCTACTATAAAATGTAGAAAATATAAAGTTTATCGGATCTGTCTTTGAAAAAATTTAACAGTGTCCTGAAATATGTATAGCATTTTTCACAATCTCTACTATAAAATTTTCTATTGTAAAAGATATTTAATTTATAAAAATAAAAACATTCTTCCTTTGGGTTCCCTATACATAGAACTTTATGTTGAAAATTATGTTTTTTTCCAAATTATACTTATATCATTAATTTGTAGACAGAAACATTAAAGGCAGGAATATGAGGAATAACTGGTCTCGCCACCACAACGAAGACTGAAGGACCACCCTGGACCAATAAGGAGTCCAGAGCTTCCCACCAGTGCAGGTAAAACTTCCATTCTTACTTGTGGTTTTACATTGATTGACTTTTCAAAGTGATTTATTTTTGTTTTTTATGCTTGTCTGTCATGGCTCTAGGATAGTCTACAAGAAAAAACACTTTCAAATTCTTTTACCTGATTTTCTTTTAAGTATTCAGTAAAACCTTTTCAGCATTTCATTTGGCTAAGCAAAAGAGCTTTAAAGTTATTTCCAAAATTCTTTAAATGTACATTAAGCACTCATTTTTTCAAATAAAATTAAACAGTAGCCTGATCTTCATTACAATTATAAACATGGAAAACATAGTAAGTCCTTTTGAAATGTGAATGGAAAATCTTGGCGCCATCTGAAAATGAAACAATGTGGAGGAAAATCTCACACAGCTCATGGGCAACTAGTCTGGGATCCTCCAAGTTCTTCTTCTCCCTTACTCCCTCATGTGCATGTCAGCCTTGCCCTCCTCTGCATTCATGCCCTTCCCTTCTCATCCCATCTCAATACGTAGCTTCTGGTCCACTGTTCTTTGCTCATCTGTCATTTTATGTACTGTGTGTACTGTGTGTCTAAGTCTCTGCTTCTCCCACAAGGCCACAGTCTATGGAAAATAAAAAGGCTATTGTAGTATTCCTTGTAGGTTCACTGCAGAAGGAGTGGTAGATATGAAGTAAACTCTATAAAAAGTTTGTTAAGTATGGGAATGGATACCAGTGTAATGAGAAAAATACTACCATATGGATTTCAGGGCATTTCTGAAAATTAAAGCTATTAAGGTGTATTAACTCAAAGTTTTAAAACAAATAGCATGTTTTTCTTAGTCTCATAAGCATTAGTAAATGATTGAGAAATTGCACTAAATCAAAAATTTCATCATTTTGAGTGAGGTAACCCAGACACAGAAAGACAATTATCACATGTACTCACTCATAAGTGGTTTTTAAACATAAAGCAAAAAAAAAAAAATAGTCCACAAATCACAATCCCAGGAAAGCTAGACAACAATGAGGACCCTAAGAGAGACATACATAGATCTAATCTACATGGGAAGTAGAAAGTAGAAAAAAGTAGAAAAAGACAAGATCTCCTGAGTAAATTGGGAGTATGGGGACCTTGGGAGAGGATTGAAGGGGAGAAGAGGTACGGAGGAGAGCAGAGGAAAAATGTAGAGCTCAATAAAAATCAATAAAAAAATGTCAAGACTGTCGTACATTTTGGTCTAGTGCACACAAGTAGGAAGAGGTGGCATTCTATAAATTAAACCTCAAACTCCTCAAACACCTATCCACTAAGTTCTCCTTGTTTGGGCTTGAGGGGTTAATAAGGGCTGTGTATATCTCGGACATAAGGAGATATGACAGGAGAGGCAAAGCTGTCTGTCTTGGCCTTCCTGTGATCTGAGTTTAAAAAGGTAGACATGTCTCTGAGTTCTTTGGAAGTGAAACGAAGCGATGGGCTGATGCAGGGAGCAGGAGGCGCCAGTGCCTGACAGGCTAAGGTGTGACTTGCTGAATGCTAACCATCTCAGACATCTTAGAACTTGTGAGTGGGCAATTGCCCAGGGAAGGATCTGTGTGCAAAGCCCACAGAGACTACGGAAAAGAAAGGGCAAGGGAGATTACTGGTCATCTGGTCTCTCAGATCACATGCAAAGTAGACGCAAGCACAACAGCAAACACAACCTTTGGGCATTACTTCTACAAAGCATATTTACCAAGTGCTCACTCGCTTATCTCTGAAGACTTGGTTAAACATGCATTTGTAATGTTGTGTTTCTGACTTTCTTGCTTTCTGTTTTTTATAACTCTTGCTGTTTTCCTATTTTTTCAACTTTTAAAAATATATTCCCTGCTTTAGCAGTGCAACTCTGCCTCTCAGGAAGAAATAAGTGGAAAGAAGAGAATACTCAATCATAAAAAACAAAAAAGAATTTTCAATGAAAAAAACTGGAACTAAGGATTTATAATTACATACTCAATATATATTATTATGTGTAATATATTATTAAGTATAGTATATAATTAGATATATATTAAAAGTTATATACACACTTAATTATATGTGTTATTCCTCATTTAAAATGTTAATATTTAGAAAAGATTATGCGGTTCTTTTAATTTATGGCATCTTAAGAGACTTTTATGAGACAAGGTCTCACTCTGTAGTCATGACTGGCCTGGAACTCTCTTTGAAGCCAGGATGACCTTGGTGAGGCTGGTCTTTAATTTATTCCATTTTTATAGTCTATCTTTTCTTAAAATAAAGAAAATACCAGTGTCAGTAGTAATGATAAAATTTATCTTATTTTTTTGAGTAAGACATACAAACATTGCAAAAGATTTGTATACATTATTATTCCTGATTATACTTTAATAAACATAAATATACATGATGTTTTGTATGTTTTTTTGAGGCCATTGCTTTGTTCTTTATCCCAGTTCTTTACTTTCATGAAATTTGCTCCAGTTGAATAGGAATTATAATTTATTCCTCTGTAAATGTTCAGTACTGGGGACATATTGGAACACAACAAATTCTTTTTATTTTGTTTTTTAAAAGGAAAACAAACTATCTTTTCTAATTTTACATACCAATCCAAGTTCCCATTCCCTCCCTTCTTTCCATACCCTCCATTACCCCCATCCACTCCTCTGAGAGGATAAGGCACATTGCTTTGAGAAAGGTCCAAGGCTCTCCCTATTACATCTAGGCTGAGCAAGGTATCCATCCAGAGAGAATAGGTTCCCAAAAAGCCAGTAGTACAAGCAGTAAGGATAAATCCTGGTGCCACTGCCAGTGGTCCTGCAGTTAGCCCAAGCCATGCAACTGTCACCCACATTCAGAGGGTCTAGTTTGGTCCTATGCTGGTTTCTTCCCTGTCCGGCTAGGGTTGGTGAGCTCCCATTAGCTCAGGTAATCTGTTTCAGTAGTTGTTCCCATGATGGTCTTGACCTCTTTGCTCATATTCTCGCTCCTCCCACTTTTCAACTGGACTTTGGGAGCTCAGTCCAGTGCTCCAATGTGGGTCTCTGCCTCTGTTTCCATCAGTTGCTAGATGAAGGTTCTATGGTGACATTTAAGATATTCATCAATATGACTACAGGGAAAGGCTAGTTTGGGCACTCTCTCTTCTATTGCTTAGGGTCTTATCTGGGATCATCCTCATGGATTTTTGGGAAGTTTTCTAGTGCCAGGATCACAACATTCTCTTTACATATAGCCTTGGCTTGGTTATATTTCCTTTACTCCTCTGATGAATAAAGATTAGTTGACCCTGTGTGTGCATGGACCTTTGGCTTCTTATTCCTTCCTTTGATATATCAATGGATTCTTTTCCCAATGCTGCCTCAGTGTAGAATGACTTTTGAACTTGGGGAATTCTTACTCCTCCAGTTTTGTTCCTGTTGTTGAAAACAGAGTTTAGCGTTCTGGATATTTTTGCATCTCCATATAAATTTTAGAAATAGATTTGAGGTATCCACATAATAATGTTTTAAAATTTTGTTTAGGATTGCATTGAGCCCATTCAGTGATTTTCAGTAGAAACAATAACATGATCGTACCAACTTTTCCTAAAGTAACATGAAAAATCCTATTTATTTAGTTCTTTGCTATCTTTCAAAGGGGTTTTGTGATTTTCCTCATATACATCTTTGGTCATTTTCTTAATGTGCAGCTAAGTACTTCATTTTTGAAGGATGCTAATGTTAAAATTTCTAAATCTCAAATTTCACTCATTCATTGTTTATACATACTAATACAATTGAACTTTATCAATTCTATACTGTGCCTTCTGGCTATAATTGCTTTTCGTCCTGGAGTTTTGTGTTCTTGTTTTCAGTTGGTGTTGTGGTTTTTGACGTCATCATTTTGACTTCAGCGTTGAATGAATGACCTCAGAAAATGAGTGAGCAAATATTTTCTCTGATTTTATCTTCCAGAATAAGAAAAGAAAATTGCTAAAATATCTTCCTTACTAAGCAATAAACATTATCAGTTTATCAGTCTATTCACCTAGATCTGGAGCTTTCCTTATGAAAGATTATGATTCATTGATTCAATTTCTTAAATAATTATGAGCCTATTCACATTGTTTCTTCTTAACTGCAGAAGATTTAATCTATAATGAAATTGGCTATTTATTCTAGGGAATCAAATGTGTTGTTATGGAATTGTTTATAATATTCCTTTATTATTTTTAATATACATGGGAAACTATGATGATGTGTCAGCTTTCATTTCTGCAGTATTAATTTTTTACTTTTCTTTCTTTTTTATCATGGAGAAAAAAACAAATTTGATCTGTACTTTAAGTGGATCTGTATTGCTTTTCTTGATTTTCTATATTGGTTTCCTGTTTCAATTCCATTGGTTTCTACTGCTCTTTTTCTTGTGACTTACTGTGGATTTAACTACTCTTCTAGTTGTCTAGGGTAAGGTGTTCAATTTTTCAGACAATTTTCTCTCTTAAGATATTCATTAATACCTCCATTCTCCCACTAATCCCTGTTTAAGGCATCCTACATTTGGATTTTTCTTTCACCATTTAGTTATAAACATTTTAACATTATTAATTTTTAATTTCATTGATTTATTTTGCATCCAGACTACAGTTTCCCATCCATTATTTTTTCCCCAAATAACTAAAATGTCTCCTGTTTATCTCTAACTCAGTGATTAAGTGTTCACCTAAACATATGACTTGCTGGGAAACAACTGGGAAGCAGCCAGTTTAGAAGTAGCAGTTCCGTTCAGGTGCATTGTCAGTATGACGGTTCAAATTAGAGAAGTCACTCTGTGTAAAGGTCAGAAGAAAAAAATGGGAGGGAGAAGCTATGCCAAATACAACACAGATTTGTTCCCAAACACTTTATCCCCTGCCAACAGTAGCCCAACATCTCTGAGTCACCTATAATCCAGACTTACTATAGGCTCCTAGATCATAGCACTGCTCGAGATCTTCAGGAGGAAGAGTAGCTTGCTCGGCAGCCTGAAGTTGCTGCAGAAATTCCTCCTCCTTCGGACTCAGCTATTCTAGTTTGTGTCTCCATTGCTATGATAAAACACTGATCAAGAGCAACTTGAGGGAAATGAGGATTTATTTGACTCACAGGTTGTTTACAGGCGAGCACCAAGAGCACAAGGCAGGAACTCTAGGCAGACACTGAAGCAGAGGCCACAGGAAAACATTAGCTTTCTGGCTCGCTCCCTAGCTTTCTCAGTTTGCTTTCTTAGAGTAAGTACCCAGATCCACCTGTCCAGGGCTAGCGTTTCAAGCAGTGGGTTGGGCCTTCCTACGTCAATTAGCAATCAAGAAAAAGGGGCCCCACACATGCCCATGGATTAATTCAGTGGAGATATTTCCTCAAATGAGGTTCACTCTTCTCAGGCATGTCAGGTTATATTGTTTCTATTTCCCCTTTTAATTTTTCCAAAATTATATCCTGTTCTATATGGAATCTTTGTAACCAGCTGTTACATATGATATAATAAATTCTTGCTCTGTTTCATGGATATGTCATTAAATTTTTTTTCTTTGAAAAGTTTATAATGCATTTGTTAATACGTTAGTAATAATATTGTGATAAATATTTTAATTAGAAAGTCTTTATAAGATATTCATCAGTATAGGATAGGGTCATTTCAGGTTCCCTCTCCTCAGTTGCCCAAGGTACCAGCTGGGGACATCTCCCTGGACACCTGCGAGCCCCTCTAGAGTCAAGTCTCTTGCCAACCCTAAAATGGCTCCCTTAGTTAGGATATATACTTCGCTGCTTCCTATATCCCAACCATCCCAATCCCCCAAGCTCCTCCCATCCTCCCCTTCTCACATTTCTCATCCCATTTCCCCTTTGCCCCATGCCACCTCACCCGCAAGTTCCCAATTTTTTGCCCGGCAATCTTGTCTACTTCCCCTATCCAGGCGGATGACTATACGATTTTCTTTGGGTTCACTTTCTTATTTAGCTTCTCTAGGATCACAAGTTATATGCTCAATGTCCTTTATTTATGGCTAGAAACCGATTGTGAGTGAGTACATCCCATGTTCCTCTTTTTGGGTCTGGGATACCTCACTCAGGATAGTGTTTTCTATTTCCATCCATTTGCATGCAAAATTCGAGAAGTCATTGTTTTTTACGGCTGAATAATACTCTAATATGTATATATTCCACACTTTCTTCATCCATTCCTCCATTGAAGGGCATCTAGGTTGTTTCCAGGTTCTGGCTACTACAAATAATGCTGCTATGAACATAGTTGAACAGATACTTTTGTCATATGATAGGGCATCTCTTGGGTATATTCCCAAGAGTGGTATTACTGGATCTTGGGGTAGGTTGATCCCAAATTTCCTGAGAAATCGCCACACTGATTTCCAAAGTGGTTGGACAAGTTTGCATTCCCACCAGCAATGGATGAGTGTGCCCCTTTCTCCACAACCTCTCCAGCAAAGGTTATCATTGGTGTTTTTGATTTTAGCCATTCTGACAGGTGTAAGATGGTATCTCAAAGTTGCTTTAATTTGCATTTCCCTTATCGCTAAGGAGGTTGAGCATGACCTTAAGTGTCTTTTGGCCATTTGAATTTCTTCTGTTGAGAATTCTCTGTTCAGTTCAGTTCCCCATTTTTTAATTGGGTTAATTAGCATTTTAAAGTCTAGTTTCTTGAGTTCTTTATATATTTTGGAGATCAGATCAGACCATTGTCTGTTGCAGGGTTGGTGAAGGTCTTACATATCACCTTAGAACCTTCATCTGGTGATGGATCGAGGTAGAGACAGAGACTCAATTTGGAGCAACGGTCTGAGCTCTTAAGGTCCAAATGAGGAGCAGAAGGAGTGAGAACATGAGCAAGGAAGTCAGGACCACGAGGGGTGCACCCACCCACTGTGACAGTGGAACTGATTTATTGGGAGCCCACCAAGGCCAGCTGGTCTGGGACTGAATAAGCATGGGTTGAAATTGGACTCTCTGAGCATGGCGGACAATGAAGGCTGATGAGAAGCCAAGGACAATGGCACTAGGTTTCGATCCTAATACATGAACTGGCTTTGTGGGAGCTTAGCCTGTTTGGACGCTCACCTTCCTGGACCTAGATAGAAGTGGGAGGACCTTCGTCTTCCCGCAGGGCAGGGAATTTGGACTGCTCTTCAGTATCGAGAGGGAGGGGAATGGTGTGGGGGGAGGAGAAGAGGATTGGGGATAGGGGAAGGGGAGTGGGGGGAGGGGGCAATATTTGGGAGGAGGGGAGGGAAATGGGAAATGGGGAGCAGGTGGAAATTTTAATTAAAAAAGAATAAAAAAAGAAAGTCTTTATAAAAACTTATTGATATATTGAATTTTGGGGGAAATGTGTATATATAACTTCATTCATACCAAGTTATATTTACATCTTACAGATATATACTCTGTAAGGATATTTATTTTCTATACAAATTCTCTTTATATATAAATTCTATATAATTCTATACAAATTAGCTTTTAGTACCTAGAAAAAACAATCCCCTAAATGGCATTTTAGTTATAAACTCACTCCCCTTTCTTCGTCTTTAGTCGCCTCTCTTTCACTTCCTTCTCCCCTTCCTTCTGAACACTTCTTCCTCCTCTCCTTTCCCTTTCCTCTTTTACTCTCTCATCTTGTCATGATTATAAAACAAAAGAATTATGAGCTAGAGAGATGGCTCAGCCATTAGCAGCATTTACTGCTTCTGCACAGGACCCCAGGTATTCTGTTTCCTCATCAGTTGCTCACAGTCATGTATAACTCTAGTTCCGAGGATCTGACACCCTCTTCTTGCCTCTACATGCATTTGTGAGACACCTAGTCAGAAACACATAAACAGAAATAAAAAATAAGTTGAAAAAAGACATGTATTATTAGACATGTATTAAAGGAACAGAAATTGTACCTACACTTTCTGTGGGGAGAGATTTCATTGAGTGTGGGTAGAGATAAGAACATCTGTGCTAGAGATAGAAGGAAATGTCGAGGATATTAACATCCCTGTAAATGGAACTTGTTAGCATATAAGAAATTAATTTAGAATTTCTTGAGCTAAGAGAACATATTTGAATTAAATATATTCTTTCTTAACAGATATCAAATGTAAAATCTTAAAACCATCTGTCCTTTTTCTGAAAGTTTTCAGTTAAGTTCATCAAAATAAAAATGTCTAGCAAGTTATTGTGTTGTCAGGCAACACTTCCAATATGAGATCTCACAGCTAAGAACCAGAAAAATGTTGAGCCCAAAGAATGTTTCCCCCAAGACAAATGAGTCAGCATCAGCTATTTCAAGAAGTGTAAGAAGGCGTCACAAAGGTCCCCAATGAAGATGGATCTATCTTCAGACTTTGATGCTTCTCTTTTGCAATGAAAATGCTCACATCTCCTCTCCCTGGTCTTCAAATGAGATATAGTCAAGGCGCCAGGATGTTTTCTGTTCCATCCTACCGAGGTACTAACTGTGAAGCAGGTCCATCACTACAGTGTGCTGAGACTGTAGGACCTCCTGTGGTCAGAAACCTGTGGTCACACCTCCCAGCTGGGAGACAGGTGTCTCATCCGGATCACTTCAGACTGCAGAGCAGGAGGAGGAAGAGAAGGCATGTTTGTGTTCCTGTACCTGGAAATGTTCCATGTAAATTTAAGAATCCTGTTTCCTCCTTGTACAAATGCCAGTTTCACCTATAGTGAGTGGGTTCTGGTTTTGTTTGTACCTTTGTTTTAGCTTCAAAGAATTACTTTGAAGTAGATTCTGTTGGAGACCAGAAGTTAACTTTCTCTACTTAATAAGCATATACAGAATGCTTGTGGATCATAAGAAACTTATACAAATTGAGATTTGTGCTTCTGATCCACACATGAAGACTTTAAAATGCCAATTAACCCAATTAAAAAATGGGGCACTGAACTGAACAGAGAATTCTCAACACAAGAAATTCAAATGGCCAAAAGACACTTAAGATCATGCTCAACCTCCTTAGCGATCAGGGAAATAAATGCAAATCAAAACAACTTTGAGATATCATCTTACACCTGTCAGAATGGCTAAAATCAAAAACACCAATGATAGCCTTTGCTGTAGAGGTTGTGGAGGAAGGGGCACACTCATCCATTGCTGGTGGGAATGCAAACTTGTCCAACCACTTTGGAAATCAGTGTGGCGGTTTCTCAGGAAATTCGGGATCATCCTACCCCAGGACCCAGCAATACCACTCTTGGGAATATACCCAAGAAATGCCCTATCATATTACAAAAGCATTTGTTCAACTATGTTCATAGCAGCATCATTTGTAATAGCCAGAACCTGGAAACAACCTAGATTTCCTTCAATGGAAGAATGGATGAAGAAAGTGTGGAATATATACACATTAGAGTACTACTCAGCTGTAAAAAGCAATGACTTCTTGAATTTTGCATGCAAATGGATGGAAATAGAAAACACTATCCTGAGTGAGGTGTCCCGGACCCAAAAAGATGAACATGGGATGTACTCACTCATAATTGGTTTCTAGCCATAAATAAATGACATTGAGTCTATAATTTGTGATCCTAAAGAAGCTAAAAAAGAAGGTGAACCTAAAGAAAAACATATTGTTATCCTCCTGGATATTGGAAGTAGACAAGATTGCTGAGCAAAAAATTGGGATCTTGGTGGTGGGGTGGGATAGGGGTAAGGGGAGATGGGGAGAGAAAAATGAGAAGGGGAGGATGGGAGGAACTTGGGGAATTGGGATGGTCAGGATAAAGGAAGGATGGATATGGGAGCAGGAAAGCATATATCTTAATTAAGGGAGCCACCTAGAGGGGCTCCCAGGTGCCCAGGGCGATGTCCCCGGTTAGTTCCTTGGGCAGCTGAGGATAGGGAACCTGAAATGGCCCTATCCTATAGCCACACTGATGAATATCTTGTGTATCACCATAGAACCTTCATCTGGCGATGGATGGAGATAGAGACAGAGACCCACATTGGAGCACCGGAATGAGCTCCCAAGGTCCCAATGAGGAGCAGAAGGAGGGAGAACATGAGCAAGGAAGTCAGGACCGCGAGGGGTGCACCCACCCACTGAGACAGTGGAACTGATCTATTGGGAGCTCACCAAGGCCAGCTGGACTGGAACTGAAAAAGCATGGGATAAAACCGGACTCTCTGAACACGGTGGACAATGAGGGCCGATGAGAAGCCAAGGGTTTTGATCCTACTTCATGTTCTGGCTTTGTGGGAGCCTAGCCAGTTTGGATGCTCACCTTCCTAGACCTAGAAGGAGAAGGGGAGGACCTTGGACTTTCCACAGTGCAGGGAACCTTGACTGCTCTTCGGACTGGAGAGAGAGGAGGAAAGGAGTAGGGGGGGAGGAGTGGGAGGAGGGGGAGAGAAATGGGAGGCTGGGAGGAGGCGGAAATTTTTTTTTTCAATAAAAAATAAAATGAAAAAAAAAGACAAAAACTTCAAAACTTGATTACAGACAAGGCTGAGATGAACGACTGACAGAGACAAATGACCCTAGCAATGTTCTCTTCTCTGACATTAGACCTGCCAAGAGTGAAGCTAAGTATGTATGACTATTTTCATAATTTTGCACTGTTGGAAAAATAATTTTTATACGGTGTGATGAATACAGCTTTTGAGCTGTTACTGAATGAATATGTCAGAACCAGTTAATTTCTGGTTCAGAGAGTTCTGAGCAGACAAAAATCAAGCAGAGAAGATCTGTTCTTTGTCACAAGAACTAAATTAAATGTAGTAAATACTTCAGAGCTTTAATTTTCAGGAGGTAGGATGCTTACATTTTAAATAGTTTTTGTACTTGATATAATGTCTTTAGTTATATTCTATGTGGGTGAGCTATGTGATTTGGGCTAGTAAATATATAGTTGCACACTTTTTTAACGTATGTGACAGAAATTTTTTTACTTTGTTATTATTAATAATGCTCTAGAATTCTAATGAAGAATAATGCTCTTCAAATTCTAGAAGTTATTTAACACTCTCAGGATCTTTTTTGGCTACTGGAGAATATGTGTTCAAATTTTAGTAATACAGAAACATTTAGGTAGATATGCTATAAGTGTGTTAATTATGTTATTGGGAGATAAAACCTATTTAATGCTACACTGACCAGTCCACTTGGTATTATAGAGGTCGTGCAGTTTTTAAGTTATTTAGTCATTCTCATTTTTTCAGTTGCTAATAAGTACACTTGAAATATTCTTTCTTTTTGTAGAATAATTTTATAACACTATATAATGGTTTAAAATCAATACCTGATAATTCTAGAGAATATGGACTAATTAGAAACAGCAAAAAAATGTTTAGACACATATAATTAACTTCCTTTTAGTTTTTAATCCATTGCAAAACATACCTTCTTTTTTCCAGTAATAGTTGTATGTTCTCTGTGTTTTAGACCATAATTATTTATTTTAAAGGAAATATTTATAAAATGCCATATATAAAATATTATTTGTAAAATACATATAATCAAAAATGTCAATACATTTATCATTACATATATGAATAAAATATAAGTTATTTAATTTAAAGATATAATCGTTTCATTTTTCTTGTAAATTTCTGATAATCCAATAGCTATGTAAGAGATAATTGATAAGTTTGTCATGATTTGGTACCACACGTGATAAACTGTGTGTTATGGCAGTATGTATTTCATTGCCATATGGATGGGTTCTTTTTTTTTTTTTTTTTTTTGGTTTTTCGAGACAGTTTTTCTCTGTGGCTTTGGAGCCTGTCCTGGAACTAGCTCTTGTAGACCAGGCTGGTCTCGAACTCACAGAGATCCGCCTGCCTCTGCCTCCCGAGTGCTGGGATTAAAGGCGTGCGCCACCACCGCCCGGCGGATGGGTTCATTTTTAAAAAGAAATCTAAATATAGTTCTTAATTATGCACTACTTGGTTCAACAGCAGTTGCTAAACATTTAATTTTCTTTGGAAAATAATGTTTTTGTTTCATAACATAGTTGGTTTCAATATGGGGCAAATTCCAAGTTTTATCATGATGAAATTTTTGCATTTTATCATCTTTTCTTTTCCCTAAGCTCTGTAAATAACATTTTGCAAGGAAAAAGAAACTTGAGCCAGGCGGTGGTGGCGCACGCCTTTAATCCCAGCACTCGGGAGGCAGAGGCAGGTGGATCTCTGTGAGTTCGAGGCCAGCCTGGTCTACAAGAGCTAGTTCCAGGACAGGAACCAAAAAACTACAGAGAAACCCTGTCTCGAAAAATAAAAAAAAAAAAAAAGAAAGAAAGAAAGAGAAAAAAGAAACTTGAAGGTCGTTTAAGACATCTGAGGGAGAATCGTACTTCTCTAGACTCTAAGATCCATTCCGGGTTTGGGAAATTTGTTTTGGCATCTTAACCCTTTAACTTAACTTATCCTTTAAAAATACAACAGCTCTAAATTTATGAAACTTTTAACCAATATTCAATTCTCATATGCATTGTATTAAAAGGAAAGTAACTTAAAAATAACATATAGTGAGTGAAAAAAATGCCGATTCTCAAGGAATATTTAAAATTTGACCTTAGTTAAATGATGACTGTTACCTAAAGGCAAACCATAGCTTCTGAGAGCTGTATACTTTCACTGGTCCATTTTTCTCCTTCATTATCATTTACTATTGCTTAGATTTTTATCTTATTTGGATTGACCAAGAGAATTGGGTATATAAGACTATAGGACAAAAGGAACATGTGTAGATAGATGTTTTCTCACAGTGAAATATGTATCTTTAATCCAATGGTTCTCAACTTTTCTATGTTGGGATCCTTTAATACATTTTTTTCATATTGTGGTGACCCCTCCAACCTTAAATTAATTTCACTGCTATTTCATAACTGTGAATTTTTTACTTCTATGAATTGTAATGTAAATATCTGATTGCAGGATGTCTGGTATATGAACACTGTGTTGTGTAAGCTGTTCGACCTCCCAAAGGGGGTCATGATGCACAGGTTGAGAACCACTGCTTTAATCACTCAGAAGCCTCCAGGGCATGGTGCGGAAGTTTAAAAGCATAGATTTAGAGGACTGGTTCTGCGTTTGTTGCTCATAAAGTGCAGGATCCTAGAGCTGTAGCTATTTTCATTTGTACTTGAATTTCTCATATATAAAATGGGAATACTGAGAACCATTTCTTCAGGTTTCAGGAGAGCTTACTATTTAATGACCTATGCAGAACATCTCGTGCTCAATGAGACATCTGATAATGTAAGCTAGTATATTTACCGCTCTTAGCACATTTCTGTGCATTTTTAGGGATAATTAACGTATCTTGAAACAGATGTCAAGACACCACAGTATTAATATTCAATTTCCTCTCTGCTTATTTTGTTATGATGGTGTGTATGTGCATGTTCATATATGTATATATGCCTGCATGGACAAGCATGCCTGTATGTATGTATGGAAAACAGAGGTAGATATCATTGAATATTTCTCCACCTTATTTTTGGGGACAGAGTTTCTCATGGAACCTGGCACTCATTAATTAGCTAGCTTGGCTGGATCTTCACCTTGCCTTCCCAGAAGCTGCATCTCAGGAATGCACTGCTCTGCACAACTTTGTACATGGGTGCCAGGGATCTCAAATGTATATATGGCAGGTACTTTAAACCATCTCTTTGACTTCTATGTTGACTTCATTTTATACAAATTTTCCATTTTTGGTTTGGTTACAGTCTTTCTCTTTTTTTTTTATTTTTATTGAGCTCTACATTTTTTCTCTGCTCTTCTCCCTGCCTCTCCCCCTCCCCCCTTAAACCCTCAGCCAAGGTCCCCATGCTCCCAATTTACTCAGGAGATCTGGTCTTTTTTCTACTTTCTACTTCCCATGTAGATTAGATCTATGTAAGTCTCTCTTAGTGTCCTGATTGTTGTCTAAATTCTCTGGGATTATGGTTTGTAGGCTGGTTTTCTTTATGTTTAAAAACCACCTATGAGTGAGTACATGTGATAATTGTCTTTCTGTGATGGGATACCTAACTCCAAGTGATATTTTTTAGCTCCATTTGTTTTCGTGCAAAATTCAAGATGTCATTAATTTTTTCTGCTGTGTAGTACTCCATTGTGTAAATGTACCACATTTTTTAAATCCATTCTTCTGTCTAGGGGCATTTAGCTTGTTTTAAGGTTCTGGCTATGACAAACAAAGCTGCTATGAACTTAGGTGAGCACATATCCTTATGTTATGATTGAGCATCCTTTGGATATATACCCAAAAGTGGTATTACTGGGTCTTGAGGAAGGTTGTTTCCTAATTTTCTGAGAAATTGCCACACTGACATCCAAAGGGGTTGTACCAGCTTGCATTCCCACCAGCAATGCAAAAGTGCTCCCTTTTCCCTACAACCTCTCCAGCATAAGTTGTCATCAGTATTTTTTATCTCGGCCATTCTTAGAGATAAGATGGAATCTCAGTGTGTTTTTATTTGCATTTCTCTGATAACTAAGGATGAAGTGTCTTTCGGTCATTTTACATTCCTCTGTTGAGAGTTCTCTATTTAGGTCTGTACTACTTTTTTTTTTTTATTGGATTATGTGTTCTTTTGGTGGCCAATTTCTTGAGTTCTTTGTATATTTTGGAGATCAGACCTTTGTCTGATGTGGGGTTAGTGAAGATCTTTTCCCATTCTGTAGGCTGTCGTTTTGTCTTGTTGACCATGTCTTTTGCATTACAGAAGCTTTTCAGTTTCAGGAGGTCCCATTTATTAATTGTTTCTCTCAGTGTCTGTGCTGCTGGGGTTATATTTAAGAAGTGGTCTCTAGTGCCAACGCATTCAATTGTATTTCCTGCTTTCTCTTCTATAAGGTTCAGTGTGGCTAGCTTTATGGTGAGGTCTTTATAGCTTCCTATTTACTATTAACAAATCTTTATTAAACTATGAATTTGGAAAGTAACTTAATTACTCATTGACAGTTTTCTCATCTGTAAAGGAAATAGTAGCAGTAACTGTCACAGGTTTATTGTGAATGAAGAGCAATTGAGCCCCATAAGTCTTAGCTGACACTATCATCATCATCACTATAATCTATCTGAGGTCTAAAGTTTTAACTCAGTGATAACAAATACACAATAAACACTTAAACTGAAGGAGATATTATAATGCAAGAAAAATTATAAACAAAAAGGAATATACCAAATACTAAGGGACATCTATTTTCAATGTTCACTGTTATAGGCTCTAATTATGTCACTGATCAAGAATGAAGAGTTACATATGGACACATAGAGAAATGCTATAACAAGGGAATTCAGATCCCCATCAAGATGAAGCAATCAACTTTTAAACTAATAGTCAATAGAATAATTTCAGATATCAATCACAATCTGAAAAAAATGCCAAGGAACATGGCATGGTTATGTTCACTGAATATAACTCAATGATTGCATTGGGGTAAAGAAGTCCATTTTTAAAAGTTGACATTTGAATTGACTCCTAAATATTAGAAGTATATCTTTATGTTCAATAGAATACACAATGATTAAACATGAAAAATATATCAATCATCGTAATATACAAATGGGATTTCTTTAACCCACTGAAGACAAATTTTTTAAAAGTGGCTCACAAAACAGAAAGTCCCACTCTGTGTATATGAGATATGCAAGGGTTAATATGATTATCAACTTGACAGATCTAGAATACCTGTAAGAATGATCTTCCTTATGGTAACTGAGGTGGCAGAGAGACAGAGAAAGGAAGAGAGGAAGCTCAAGTTTCTAATTTTAAATTATTGTAGATGAAATTGTATACCCCAAAGTTTACAAAGTTCAGGGATTAAAGCTTTTAGCAAAGTGACTATATGAAGCCACAAAACAATCCCACACCAGTTAAGAATTATGGATAATAAAAAAGATTATTTATTTGAGGGGAAAAACTTACAGATCACCGTCCCAAACAACAGTCCTCTAGTCGCAAAAAGGGAAACAGAGAGTCTAGCAGGTGGAAGAGGAGCCTGAAGCAAGAGCCAGAGCACATGGTCCCTGCTACTTTCTAAAGTATAAGAGACCACGCCCCAGAGGGCTGTTATCTTAAAAGCTATTGGATGAAGAAGCAGAATGTGCTACTATAGCACCTATATTCTGAGATAGGCCCTTTAAGAAGACAATGAAGGTTACACAGATAAAGTCCTGATTTAGTGAGATGCATTCATGCAAAAGGGGAGGAAGAGACATCAGCTATGAATTGGCAAAAGAGAAAAGACCTGGGGGTGGAGGGACAGAACAGCTTTCTGTAAGGTTAAATACCTAACCATAGTTCAGTCTACCCGCACCTCAATCTTGCATTTCTGTCCTTCAGAACTGCCCATAATAAAATTCCGGTATTTAAATATTTGTCTTATGTTTTCTGCTATGGCAGTTACAGTGAAGTAACACACAGAGATATACACACACACATACACAATACACACACGCTGAAGTATGAGTGCCAAGCTAAATAGAATCACAAGAAAGTGAATAGCCAAGTCTAGGACACGTATTTTTAACAGGTCTGACTCCTTCAGTAGGCGCTTGTCACAAAGATAGCACAGAAGTGAAGTATGATACTCATTAGCATCTTGTTTTGGGGACATTTTATAGAAAACTGAAAAGATTTGAGTATTAACTAGGTATTAGATCAAAATTAGCATATTAGATTTAGTATATTTATAAAAATCTGTGTAGAAAAATTTTATGAAAAATAATGAGATATCCCTATTTGGTATTCCATGTAACCAATTAATTTTTAATATTTAGGTACACAGTAGGTAAGAAAGAATAGATTCCAGAATCTCTTCGGATTCTTAATGTATCTAATAGGAATGTAGAGAGAAATGTTCACAAAGCCAGGCAAGCTGCTTTCTTTCCACCTCTGCTCTGCCCCTTTCCATCATGGCGCAATCTGAGTTCATGAAAGAAGACTGAAACCTTTTCAACTCACACTTCGACCGTTGGATTTGGAATCAGAAAGAAAAAGTTTATGACTACAGAGTCTAGAAATAGCAGAAAACTCAGTCAAACAAACCCTGGGAAAGGTGGGCACAAATCTACAGTCCTTCTTGTTCTCCATGTCTTAGTCAAGGTTTCTATTGCCACGATGAAACACCATGAATAAAGAGCAAATTGGGGAGGAGAAAGCTTATTTGTCTTATACTTCCATATTGCTTTTCCTCATCAAAGTCAGGTAAGGAGCTCAAATAGAATAGGAACCTGGAGACAGGAACTGATTCAGAGAGCATGGAGGGGTGTTGATTAGTGGCTTGCTTCCCCTGGCTTGTTCAACCTGCTTTCTTATAGAACCCAGATTAGGGATGGTAGCACCTGCAACAGGGTAGGCCTTCCTCCATCAATAACTTTTTAAGAAAATGCATTACAGCTAGATCTTACAGAGGCATTTTCTCAATAAACTTTCCTCCTTTCAGATAGCTCTAGCTTGTGTATCAAGTTGACATAAGACTAGCCAGCGTACAGCCAGCACACTTCATGTCTCCTCTTCCTATGAGTACACACAAAAAGGACCAAAGAAAAACAGTTATGTTGGTGATGACATTTGACTAGCATTTAAAAAATGGAACTTCCTACACTTAATAGCTATAAACACTGGATAAAATACAAAACAATCAGCACAGGCCTGCAACAGACAAAACCAGACAAGGACTGGAAGAGGTCATAAAAGATGCAACAAACATGGCTGAACACAATTCAGCACAATCCACTCCAAATGTGCCAGGCAGCCTCTGTTGTAGCAGTAGGTAAATGGCCCAGCGAAGAGCCAAGAAAGATCAGGCTGACTTCTATCCTAGAAGAATGGGAAGGAGATCACAGTTATCTGAGTCATTAGAGAGGGCAGAGAAAATGCCACAAATGAAGCCAGAAGGGAGGTGGAATTCTTTGTGTTACCCTTGCCCAAGTATCCCATTGATCTCTGATCTGTGCATACTTGGAGAAGCCTGAACAGAGGCCTAAGGAGACCTGAGCTGTTCCTCATCACAGTCAAAGGGAGGATTCAATGTGATTTCAGTCAAGGTAATGTCCTGGTTATGATGTAAAAAGAATCAAATCAAACCATATAGAAGTAGAGAACACATTCCACACAGTACAACTCAGTGGAATTTTACAATGCTATGATTTCCTATAAACCACTGAGAGCATCATTTCTTCAGACCTGGTGTGGAGTAAGTGTCCTGGGATAGAATATCCCTGGTTCTGTTCATTTTCTGGAGCCTCTAGGTGGTGTTTTATATTTAGCCCAACTATTTAGAGTTAAATCTAGGGGTTCAATTTCTTATGTAGCCACAAATTTCAACAGGAGACATTTAACATTTAAGGAATGTGTGTGATCTTTTCTTTAATGCATGCTTTTATCCACAGTGGCTTTCTTTGAGGTAGAAAATTGCCTTTTCCAAACTCAAACTCTGAAGTCTATGCTGTATAAAGCTGGAATACCGTGTTCCACTCTTAATTAATCTTCTTGAAAAGAAATATGCCATTGTGACCAACTGATTACATTATCCTTTTATGTAAAATCTTAAGTAAAAAGCACTGCTCAATATTTACACAGTACAAGAGGTCTTTCCCCTAGGAACTCTGGGGAACCTAAAGTATGCACTGTACCTTTAAAGTCATTTTGAACTTCAAGTTAGTGCTTTATTAATCAGTGGACACATTTGATTTGAGAACCTTCTGTGTTTTAATTTAATAAACCTGTTGGTGGTTTGGTTTTGCCAATTTTTATATAATTTAAGTATCTGAAGGCTTATTGACCTGAAAAATTTAATGACACCATTGCTGATAATTCTGAGGCAGGCACAGATGAGCATCCAGGATTTCAGCTACCCAGCCGCAAGTTCTCTCTCTGGAGCCCATTGCTTTCTCTAATGTGGGTAGACACCAGGCTCAAGTTACTTTTGTTTCCTAAACTAGACAAGTATTTTTATACCTGAAGTAAAACAAATTGACAATAGTAAGGTAAATTAATCATTAGCATGCCTTCCTTTGTGTATGTAACTTGTAGAAAATTTCAAGCACTGGAACATCTGTTGAAGACAGAGACCTGAATCCTCGTGGCATGCTCTGGTTACTTGATGAAAAATTCAGAAACCCAGATGCCCCCCCCCTTTTTTTTTTACCATTTCACACGGTTATGGCTCCTAGGGAACTTAGAAGATGGTGCTTTAAGTCCCAGCTTATAAGTATTGATGTTTTGGGTGTCTAATCCAACGGGACTCAGAGCCAAAGGAGCTTTCGCAAGGGGAGAGGGGCATGGCAAATATGGAGCAGTAAACCAAATCTACCAACATTCTAAAAATATTTCCCAGGGTTTGCTTCATTTTAGTAGCTTAAATTGTTTGTGAACTTGGCTGTGTTTCTGTTGCTCTTATTTTCCTTCCTTTTAAACTCAATCCTCCCCAAATTACTAAGAATTCCCACAAGTGAGCTTACAGAAGTCAACATGATTTTTACATTGAAAGCTGTTAATTATAGCTGCTATTCAATGCAAGCATCAAAGCTCCAATCAGTTTCATAATTTGCCCATTGTGTTGACTCTACTAAAAAATCAGGATTTGATATAACGTAGAACTTTCTTATTTCAGAGTTCTTAAAAACATGCTTTTAAAGATGCTGGATCTTGTAGAATATATCAAAACAAAGAATCTTTCCAGCTTTTTGTCATTGGAAATTCAGCAAGCAACAGGGATACCCTGCCAAAACTGGGCCAGTTTCCTGCTCTAGGAGATCAGCTGGAAGATAAATGTAGCCTGTCTAGAAGTGCTAAAGAAAGCTCAGTTTCTCCTCACTCAAATCTATTTTCTCTCTACGAATATCAGTGTTTTACTCAGCAGTCCTAAAAGAACACTTTGAGGAGATTAAAATTGATCATAAGCCTGATGACATTATTGGTTTGTATTCACGACAAATGTAGTCCCAAACATCACACATTCTTTTAAATAATGTTTCTTGGTAATAAGTTGTGTATATATTATTAGGCATCATGATGTTGACTTTTCTTTTTCTGCAGTCACATTTGGTTCTATCTTAAGTCTCTCAGCATCCGGCCTCTGGGTTCTGGTACTGCCGGAAATTTCAAGGGTGGGCTCTCTCTTATGGTATGGTCTGAGACTGGAGTAGTCCTTGGTTGACTAATTCCACATTCTCCACACCATCCTTAACCCCAGCACTTTCCATGTGCAGGACAGACTGTAGGTCAAAGGTTGTGTGGCTGGGCCAGCATTCCAACCCTACCACTAGAAGTCTGGCCTGGTTACATGAGATGGCCCGTTCAGGCTACAATCCACCATTGATATGAGTTTTAGCTGGAGTCATCTTTGAAGATTCCTAGTAGTTTCCTTTGCAACAGATTTCTACCTCGATCTAAAATACCCCCACTTCCAAGTATCTCTTTAGTACACCACCCCCATCAACCCCTCAACCTGATCCCTTGTGTTCCCATCTCCTCTAGGCCCCAGTTCACTCATGAGATCTTTTCTATTTCCCCTTCCCCAAAAGATCCATGCTTCCTGCCTTGGGTCTTCCTTGCTATGTAACTTTTCAGGGTCTGTGGATTGTAGCATGGTTATCCTTTACTTATTCATCTAGATATAGATATATGTGTATATATATATATTGTTGTCTGTTATAGAGTTTATATTGTTCTTGGCTTTAGGCAACTAGTAGGTTAATGAGATCTATCTAGCTATCTAGCCATCTACATATTTTTTTTTAAATACATATACTCATAGATCTAAACTTTCCTCTTAGAAATGCTTAATTTGCATCCACAGATTCTGGTAAGTTGGGGCTTTATTTCATTTGACCCTCTGAAATTTTTATTTCCCTGATTTCTTTGACCATGGGAACTTTTTATTCCTCTGATTTCTTTGATGATGGGAACTTTTTATTCTCTGATTTCTTTGATGACTCACAAGTAATTCAAGCATTGTTTATATATTTGTGTAATTACTGTGTTTATCTTGCTACTAAATTTTTGTTACAATATAAGATATGGGAAATTATCTTGATTATTTCATATTTAGTAAAACTTTGTTTCTTATTTTAAATGTTTTAGTGTTTCTTGCTTTCTGTGTTTACCATATAATCATTTGTTTGTTCAGATATCCTTTCTGCAGTTTGGGGAGTTATTTTCTTAATAAGCCTGTTATTCCTTAAGGCTTAATACTTAGTACCACTCAGTCAGAGGAAAGAAATGCCAGTAGCACCCACAGCAACAGACCATAAAGAGTTAAAAAATGCAGCTAAAGGCAATTAGAAGTCACTAAAACATCCCCAAAGAACATAGATCTGAACATGGCAACACCAATGCAGTCTATCATGAAGATCAAATTGATTTAGGGTAAAATTGGAGCAGCAAATGAATGAGAAAAGTTTAGGGGGAAAAGAAGTAGAGAAAAAGGGAAGGAAAAAGACAAATGAGACAAGACTGCTTCCTGGGGAAGATAACAGCCAGTGGTTAGAAGAGGGGGGTATGGACAGAATTGCAAACAGTGAAAAGGATTTTCAAAGTGGGTATATTTAATAAGTAGAGTATACAACAGGATATACAAGTATTTTAAAAATTCATTACAGTACAACCAAAATGCTATTAAATAGAGGGAAACACAGGGACAAGGAAGAAAGAAGGAAAGAAAGAAAGATAGAAAGGAAGAAAAAAGGAAGAAAAGAAAAGAGGGGAGGAGGGAGGACAAAAGAAGAAAAGGAAAGAAACAGGGAAACTAAAGAAAAGAAAACAATATTCCCTGTAATGGAAGATGCAAATAAATAAAGTTTGATGAATATAAGTAAAAAAATTATTACTGAAACCACTAAAATTTAACATTTTTGAAGTCAAAAATCTTGCTTAAACACATCAAAAGCAAGAGAAAAGGGGATGAATCATATGAGGAAAATAGTTTTCAGAAGACTGGATATTAGAGGTGCTACTTTCTGGGCCCTGGGATATTTGAGACAGCTAGTCATATCCATTAGTAAGGAACCAATATAATAGTGGACTCCCATCTTTCTTCTGTTTTAGCTGTAGTTGAACCTGTATATCTATGTTCACCAGAGCTCTCTTCACAGAGGCCATTGCATTTCTTTGGGAACGCGGGTCTCTGATGGCCCCATTTAGCTTTATGTTATTGTAGGCTTGGCAAACACACTCTTTGGATTACCCAGATAGTAACTGGGTTACTGCGTATATTGGGGGAAGGAGGAGGGATCAACTACTTTCAAGACTTGAGTATAACTCACCGTATTGGAGGGGTGCATTTGTACCAAGTATTCCTCTAGAATTAAGAATTTTTTGGCTCAACTTAAATACAAAATGGATGACTAGGTGGTTCAAAAATTTTATCGGCCCATTGGCCTCAGGCGTAGGGCTATCAAACTGTAACATAATTCTCAGTTGGGATCTGTTCTAAGGCAGGAAAAGCAGGGTGATCTTTATCAGTGTACTTCTGTATACTGCAGGCCACACACTTGGGCCATCGGTGTAAGGCTCTTCTGTTCTTCACAACTGCCCTTCTGGGCCTTCCCTTTTCCAGGGGCTGTGACAAGCCCAGTTGAGGTCCCCAGACTAGTATGTTCTTGACTTCAGACTCTAGGGCAGCTCAGTTTTTGACAACAGAATGTCTCTCTAGATGAGCCTTGATTGCTGTCCCTTAGTCAGAAGGTGACTCATGAGGTTTCTGCTGTTAATATATCTCCTATAGAAACAACTTTCTTGCCAAAACCACAATTGAACGGAGGCTTCCGAGAGCTGTGACATCTTCTGAGGACAGTCTGTCTGGTCTTCCTCCTGCTTACACATGGGAATCTGTATAGAGTCCCTCCTGGACCAGGGACTTGCATGGCTGATCCTGTATTGGGTTCCCATCTTTGTAGGGTACCACCTTGTTTCTTCTCTATTTCATTATCGTTTTACTTCATTCTTGCGTCTCCAAAGCTTTTCTCAATTTCACTCTGTGGATTAAAGTGTATATCTTTTCCCTGATTCTTTCTTTCCTAGATTTTCCAGAGGCATCCATTGCTCTACCATTTTACCCAGAATTCCCAATAATCAGAAAAATCAGGAACCTGGCATTAATACAATAATATGTTCATGTTGATTGGCTATTTGCTTCTCACAGAAAAAAAGCCACATGACATTAGTTGGTGCATTTCTGTCAGTTCTAGAACTTTCCTTTGTTTTTGTATAGTACTACTACAATGAAGGATGATTAATAAAAACTCAGAGATAGAAATTAGGGTTCAACCTGAAAATCAAAAAAGCAAAGTAGCCAGCCACTGGCTCTTACCTTAACCTTAGTCCAAAAATGGTAATCCTACTTCCAGGAATCTCAGAATGAAACTGTGACTAAGATCTGTCTCCTCCTGTCTTATAATTTTCACTAGTTCTGGGATTAAAGCCATGTGTCATTGTCATTAGAGGCATGTACCACCCAGTTTCTATGGCAAACTAGTGTAGCTACTGGGATTAAAGTTGAGTGTTACCATTACCTGGTCTGTAAGACTGAACATTGAGGCTTTTTTACTCTCAGATCTCCAGACAAACTTTATTTATTAAAATACCTTTGAAATGCTACTACATTTCCCCTTTTAGTCTAAAATGTAAAGGAAGGCTATAACTAATAAAATGAAAGCTATATACAATAAGCACTATAACTAAATACAATATATATAGGCAAAAAATACATCAACAATGTCTAGTACATTAGTATTTGATAAACTCAGAGAAATGCTCCATATTTATTTTATCTTGGTGAGTTCAAAATTTTGTACCTAACGTTTTACCACAACTTTCATTACCATTCAAAACTGTCTTTTTATATCTCTCAGTCTATATACTTTACACTTCTTAAGTAAATTTCATTCCTGAGTCTCATAAATGAGGGAGATTATAACTATAACTCTCTAGTCTTCAATTACCTCATTAGACCCAAGAAGGAAATAACATTAACTAAGTAAGCAAGAAATGCAAACAAGTGACTTCCAAAATGTGTGTAATGACAGAAACAGCTGGCTGCCTGGACAGTCACCCAAAGTTCCTCTGCAACGTTGGGCAATCCATCTTTAGTCTCCAGGCCTAGCATATCTTACAAATCTTTCTGTGAAGTAGGACATTCTGAAGGGCTGTCCCTCCTTGTTTTGGCAATGTTTGGAAGTCACACTCACTTCTTTTGTGTCCTCCTGTCCAATTAGGATAGGATACTGTCAGCAGTTGAGGAAAAGACATTTTCTTGCCCAGTGGCTTACTTTTGACACAAAGACTGTAACTGCATGTGAAGTTTCTTCAATACCTATTATCTTCTCTGAAGTAGATTGGTGCTGCCAGCAGCAGACATTCCTCATTGTCATAAAAAGAAGTTATGCTATTAAAACAGCTTAAATGCCATTTTCTATAGATCTTTGAAGTGTTTGAAGATGACCTGTCTATCTAAAATATATATTTGTTTGAGGTTGAAAGCATACTTAATGTGACTCCGAGTTCAATTATACTAGGTGATTAGCTACTAACCTATATTTTCTTATTATCTTAAATAGTTGGTAATAATAACCTTTAATAATATTATTTTAATAATAACTTCCAATAACTTGTGTACTTTTTCAAAATTACCACTGACCTTATTTTGATTGATAAATATGAGAATTCCCTCAAAATATGTACAATTTTTTCAATACAATGTCAGGTTGCATTAAAAAGAATAAGTAGTAGCATGATTTACTTTTATAAACTCAATAGTAGAGGAAAGATGCATATCTCAGTTGTTGCTACACATGCTAAGCATTGAGTCCCAGAAAATCTATGGATATTTGAGAAGTAAAAACTGTGAACTAACAATATGGTTGTCTGCTGCTTTCAAATTCATGGAGTTTGCTTACTAGTGGGCATGGCCAGAGCTTTTAAAGCAGAATGGAAAGTATCTTAAGTTGTCACATGTAGTAATGTACGTTTGTGTCTGTGTATGTTGTGTAGAGAACAGGCTGTGCATACATATTTTAAGTGTTGGTTAAAAGTTACTTTATACTAGTGAACTGTTGTAACCTAACTTGATATATATCTTAACTTGTTTTTAGTAACTATGTTTCAGCCAATTTCAAGCAGTCAATTCTTCAAATTGTATTCAAGAAAAACAGACCAAAGCCAAAATAACTTGGGCTTCTTCTCTTCTGTTTTCTATATTCCACTTTCTTTCTTTTCACTGACTACGAATACAACCTACCCAGATAGAAGAGTGGGCCATTTGGACCAACTTTGGGGATAACTGTTTGAATCTGGAATTACAGATATAGTCAACTGAGATGTAAATCATAGGTTTGTTATAATTTCTTCTTTAATCAATTGGCTTAAAACATATCAACAGGGACTGAACAGATGGTACAGCAGTTAAGCACATCTGTTGATCTTGCAGGTGACTTGGTTTGGTTCCCAACAACCATATGGTAGCTCAAAACTGCCTATTACTCCAGTTGAGGAAGGGTCAGATTCCCTTTTTTTTTGGCTAAGCAAGTATCTAACATACATCTTGTACACTTAAACACATGCAGGCAAACACATACAATAAAAATACATAGATAAAAATAAATATTTTTAAAGGTTAAGGAAAGAATCCACAAATATATGTTACCTATGCATATGGTATGGAGAAGAAAACTTATTTATTGTTATATGATTAAGAAAACCTGAACACTGCTGCTTTAAGCTTCTTAATTTTCTTCTGCTCTTAACCATTATTTCCCACATATGAAATTGTGACATATCTTATTCTTCATGTCAGTTATTTCCATGGCTACTTTGGCCTTGTTTGCTCTATCTCCCCAGCAATGCACATAAAGGCTTTTCTTGAAATAGCTTGTCCCATCTGTACCTTTCTCATGGACTCTACAGCAGTTACCGACAGCATTCTAGTCTTGTTAACTACTCGAGCTCTTCCTTTCTTTGGCAATAAGCTTGTCTTGCCTGGGGAAGTTTCTACTTGATGCGCTCATCCTTCTACAGAGTTTCAACCCTGTCATGTAGACTCTGCTGTTTTCTGTGACATGAATAAAGGGCAGACCAGCAAGTGTGGTCTACAGGGTGTAAGCAGTGCTCTAGAACACTGTTCTTTAACAAATGGTTTAATTAGCTTCTCATAGGACTAACACAATCCTTACAGAAATGGTGTAATTTATGCTCTAGGAATGACAAAGAGACTCCTCTTGATTGAATTGACAGTGTGAAGAGCTGCCAGCTAAATCTCTTTAATTGGCCTATACATTTTAATCAATGTCCTTTATTTAGACATAATGAAATCTCAGGTAAGAATAAAACTTGTCAGAAAAATGATCAGATCTGGCAAGTTCTGGTGTGCAGCTGACTGAATCTTTGCTGGTTTACTTATAGAAAATGGTGTGTAAATATTTTCTGTCTGCTGTGACTCCCCACTGCACTGCGAGTTCCTAGAATTTTCCTGTCATGTTTATTATTCAAGAGTTAACTTTATGTGTGGAATAAATAAAGATATCAATGGGCCAGAAGACCTAAGGTCAGTTCTCTCTGACTTTGTATTTGTTTTTGATTGATACATGGTTCTCTTTTCCCTCCCATCTCTAGCAACCACACTACTTCATTCTTGACTACAGGATCAATGGGTTTGGATTCCACATGTTAGCTAGAGCATGCCCAATTTGTCTCTCTTTGCTTGACTTAACACATTTAGAGCAAAGTGCTGCAAGACTTCTTTGTAAGGCTGAATAGTGTTCTGCTGTGTATATATGTCACATTCTCTTTGTTCACTGTGCTGCTGACAGACATTTGTGCTGATTCCATGTCTTGGCTCCTGTAAATAGTGTTGAACTAAACATGGAGTTCAGATGTTTCTCTGATATCGGGTTTCCTTTGGGAGTACAATAGGATTAGTGGACTAAGGGGTAGTCAAGTTTTGAGGAGTCTCCTTACTGTTTTCATAATAGGCTACTCATTCTCATTTTGGCCAACAGTGGATGGATTCCCCTTTCTCTGCATTTTACCACTGTTTGTTACTTTTTACCTTATGGCAATAAATATCTTATATAAGGTGATGTTGTAATACAGTTTTGACTTGTAATTTTCTGATATTTAGAGTTGAATGTTCTTTCTTCTAAACTATCTGTGGGCTCTCTTGCTCTCTCTGTCTGTCTGTCTGTCTGTCTATCTATCTATCTATCTATCTCTCAGAAATGTCCAAGAAAATTGAATAAGATCCAACTAAACAGCAAGATTCCCTTTCTTCATAGAAGGGAGGAAGTGATGCTATTTAAAATGTTCATACATGCAGAGTATCCTGAGACTCAGTGAGATCATTACCATATAACTTCAAATACCTGTCTTCACAGATATAGAGAAAAGATAATCAGTCCCAAGGCACATGTAGAACCAGAAAATATTCCCAAATACCCAAAATTATTTCAATCAAAGGAACAAAAGTGGAGATATCAGAGGATTTGATGTTAAAATTAACTGTTAGTGACATTAACCAAAATAGTATGGCAGTGATGTACAAAAATACACAGAGAACATAAGAAATGAAAGGAGAGTCCAGAGCTCTGCCAGCACTTAGAGCCAGCTGGTGTTCTACACGTTCACCAAGAGCACAATGCGGAAAGAAGAATTTCTTCAGTAAACGATGGAGAGAAACTGAATAAGCACATACAAAAGGATCAATGGAATGAAGATTTGAACATAAGACCTGAATCTATAAAAATGCTAAGAAACGAGAAATGCTTCAAGACATTGGTAAAGGCAATATCTTTTAGCTAAGCTCTCAACACCACAGGTAACAGAAGCAAAAGTAGAAAAATGATGTTACACTGGACTAGAAGTTACTCAGCAAAGCACATAATAATAGAGTGAGCAGTAAAACTATAGAATGGTAAGAAATATTTTCAGAACACACACTAGACTAGATATGAATTTATAAGAAATTC
Organism: Chionomys nivalis; assembly: GCF_950005125.1. Lineage (NCBI taxonomy): Eukaryota > Metazoa > Chordata > Mammalia > Rodentia > Cricetidae > Chionomys > Chionomys nivalis. The sequence goes on from NC_080093.1 coordinate 37,800,959, forward strand.
AGAACAGCTCAGCAGCAAGAAAACGTCTAATTTTTAAAAAAGAAATAAAATGTAAGACCGAAATGAATGAAGAGGCCAACTGTGCAGAGGATAGCAGCTTCTATGTTCTGCTCATTACGTGCTTCCTTGCTGCATTTGAAGTTTATCCTGCAAGAGATCTTATTCAGACCCAGGACTTCATCTATCAACTCTACCAGAAAGAAAAGTCCCAACTCTTCCCTGTTTCCTGAACTCTAATCTGTCTAAACTGTCCCTCAACTATGTGGCTCTATCAGAAGCTTAATCTCTCCTCAGCCAAAGTGTACTTTACAGCTGAATGCCCAATGTTTTTCAATGTTGCCCTTCTCATCCCACACACATAACCTTGAATCTCAGCACACTTGTGTTTCTTTTTTCTTCTCTGGATATATCCAGAGTTTCAGGTCAAGGTTTTCCATTCTTCAGAGTGCTGAGTGCTTTGGTTCTTAAAAATTCTTTTTCCTCCACCACTCTGTCTAAATTTATGACCTTAATAGTAAGAAATTAATCTTTTTGCCTCAAGCCTCTTGTCTTTTTACATGCAGTAATTTATTATACTAATAAACAAAATTTGTCAGCTATCACTTGCCTGCCAACTGTAGTCTTTTAGGAATTTGAGCTGTACCACTAAAATATATCCCTGTCTCCACTCATCATGGAAGACTGTTATTTTATCTCTTGAATACTTCTTAAACTACTAAACTGTCTCCATCCTCACCACCAACTTCCTGATCTAAATCTTTATCAGTGGTGATCCACTACTCCAGAGTGGACATATGGCCAGTTGCTGGGTGGGTACAAGTGAGTTTAGATATGCAAGGAGTCATTGGCTTGTCCCTGTGTAGAGGAAATTCAACAGTCAATAGAGGAAAAATTTAAAAACTGGTGATGCCTTGGATATAAAAGTATTGCAAAATGACATGTGAGTTTCATATGCTAAAATATTGATGATCTAATGTAATGACAAAAAGTCCCCAAAGCAGCATATCCTGTTAAATTGAATAATGAAGATAAAAAATGCTTGGATGGACTAATATTCTATAAATGTATGAGATCCAAAATAAAACATCTGCCAACTATAACAGAACAACATGGACAATTTACAATTTTTTTATAACCTGATCTTCTAGCATCATAAAAAAGACATTATTGCTAAATCTTATCTCATGAGAGTTTTCCCAAAAATAACACATACACACATATTTATGTAAGTTTCAGCTCTTACACATAATATTTTGATGTAGTTTGAATTAATTAGTATACATTGTCTTTTCACTTATGTCCTCTTTAATTTTCATCAGCAAGATTTTGTGGGTTTTAGCACACTTTTTTTTATACTTTACGTTAGATTTATTCTTATGTGTGTTTTGTTGTTGATGCTATATCATATGGAATTATTTCTTATTCTTTTTTGATTATTTGTCAGTACAGAGGAACACAGTTGATTTTTTTCCTGTTCATTTTGCATCCTGCTGCTAACTAAATTTATGATTACTACTAATAGGTGGGGGTAAATCTGTAAAGTTATTTTCATTTGCACTATGATGCATGTTAATAGCTGATTCTTCTTCATTTGGAATTTGCCTCTTACTAGAAATTTTACTCTGATTGGTAGACAGAGCAAAAACAGATGCCTTTTCCACTCTGATTGACATGGTCAAACAGATTTCTTTTTCTTCCAATTAATATGGTGTAGTATGTTGGTTGTTTCTTTTTCCTATTTTTATTACTTAAAAAAAATACCAATCCAAATTCCCAATCCCTCCTCTCCTCCCAGTTCCGTCCCTCTCCCTCCACAGGCCCTTCCCCCACCCCTCCAACCCTAAGTGTGTGCCATGCACCTTGCCATGTGCAAAGTCCAAGGCCCTCCCTACTAATTCTAGGTTGATCAAGATTTACATCCAAAGAGAATAGGATCCCATGAAGTCGGTATATGCAAGTAGAGACACATCCCAGTGTTTTGACTGTTTTTGTATGTTGAATCATTCTTACAATATAGTGTTAAATCCAGTTGACAATGGTTTATAATACATTTATTACACTATTTTTTATGTTATTAACTCACAACAAAATTCTCAAAAATGAGACTTTTGCATTAGTATCTATTGTGGATACTGATGTAAAATTTCTTGTAGTGTTTTGCCTGGTTTGGGCTCAAACACTCCTGATCTGGCAAATCCTGATGTCAAGTATTTTCTTTTTTTCTATTTTTATGGGATTTTATGGGAAGAGTTGATAAATTCATTAATATGCTTCTATTCTCCTGAGAAACCTTCACTTATTTCTTCCCTCAATTAGCTCTCATTCTTCAGTTGTCATCTCAAAGTCTCTTACTCAAGGAGATCACCACTAGGCTTTCCTCTTAGCGTGGTTTCTCTGACACTCATTTATCAATAGCATCACGCACAGTAATACTTTCTAACTCTGCAATTAAGTTGCTTTCATTTCTATCTGCTACCATTATACTGATGTGGCTGAAGAAAAGACTAGTGTTTCCTGTGCCTATCATTGAACCCTGTGTTCCCCATGCCAGATACATATTGGACCTGCAGTAAATTCTAGTTGATGTACTGAATAGTGAAAGAATCCATGGATGATTATCTTCTGTGCTTTAGCCACCTAAGCCCAGGCTCTTCCAAGGATTCATGACTATTGATTCTCAATTTCTCTCTTCAAAACTTGTTTTTGGTGTTTTGCTCCCTGCTCTGCAGACCATTCTTTCTTGTGCGCTTAGAAAAGTTGCTGTTGTTGATTGTTCATTGCACATGCCTGCTTTACATTGTGAACTTGTACCAAGAGACAGATCAGATCACTCTAGTCAAAGCCGCAAAGCACAATTGTTCTCATGCTGGAAACCATCAGCACTTGGCTATGACAAAGCGTTGAAGCACACAGAAACAGTGACAGTAAATGGGCTTTGAGGATTTGGAATTTGCATTTATCATATTGAGTAGATTTCAAAGAAGCGGTGATTTTGTTGTGAATTGACTGCTATGGTCAGGAAGTAAAGGCAATTCCATAACTAGGCTATTTAATAGTTATTATCTAGGCAGTAGAAAAGAACGGAGCACAGCCAAAGCTGTAATTAGCGAAAGGGCATTTGGTTTTATTTGTGTGTGTGGTTTGGATAATGTGCTTGCTTTTGTCTTTTAGGGCATGATTACACAGTGCTTGGGTTGTTGTTTTGTTCCCTCAAAGTCAGAGTGGCTTTGTCTTTTCCTGAAATTATGTTCAGAAGGGGAACAGCATAACCTAACTGGCAGTACCACTCTAGCTTTCCACAGTAGGAAGTTACTGTAATAGCTCCTGGATTTCAGAAATAGCTTTCCTTCTTGAGTGAACCACCTCAGTGAGGAGCAGGGTGTTCAGGAGACTTTCCACAGCAAAACCGTTTGTAACTAAGTCTAAGACTACCAGGCAATATCTAGGCAGTAAGACTGAGATGCACAGGCTTTTAGGAAAGAACATTTTGTTTAGCATTTTTCTTTCTGTCCTAGTTCCAAAATGATATTATGTTATTGAGTTATGATGCTAGATAAATAAAATTCCTTACTTATTGAGAAATGCATGGCATTTATTGGCCTGTATTTACTATCATAACCACACAGAAGATCAGGGAATCATAGCAGTCTTCAAAACATCTTAAAATATCCATAGCCTCTTTGCAGAGTTTGAATAATTTTCCCAAGATTATCTACACTTTAACAACAAAGGAAATGGATTTTGAGAAAGCAAATCGGCCACTGATACTGGTTTGATGTGTGCTAAGATTTCTGAGAAGGATCCCAGTGTTCTCTGCAGCGTGAAGGCAGTAATAAGTACAGGCTGATGCCCCTTGTGCGGTTTCAGCTTTTTTATTAAAGTAGATGGTTATTTGATAACAGGAATTGCATAGCTAAGAGGAGCAAAAAGCATTGTGATTTACCCAAATTCTTCTGGGATCACTGAAGCCCATACTATGGAGGCTTGCAGAAAACCACTCTGTACTTCCTTGTATGAGAAGGCTTTGATCTTATCTAAGGTTAGGCAAAAGCAGTAATTTGTCTTCAGGTCAAATTTGAACTGAGACAAAACACTAAGTCATTGCTGACAACTTCTTTACTAAAGCAACTCAAAGTACTACACAGCTATGAGTTTTTGTAAGGCCAATTTTACAGCTTAATTAAAGCAAATAATCTACAGGTATGCAAACATTACCATATGTGTCAGAGAGAGAGAGAGAGAGAGCATGAGAGAGAGAGAGAGAGAGAGAGAGAGAGAGAGAGAGAGAGCGCATTAGAAATGTGTGTCTGAGGACAGAAATTGCTCAGCTTTCATAAAGAGACTCAGAACTCAGGGACAATCTAATCTTCAGTACCTGTGTATCTGGCCCTTGTAGGATTTTTCCATCATTTACCAAAGGTTTTACTACTTTTCCATAATTCTAGTACTTTTCTCAAGTTAAGTTTGCAGCATTATGAAGAGGAAATAGAACTATCAGGAAGACCTATTCATCTTACGTAAAATGATATTTTATGGCACCTTTAGACCCCAAGGGTAAGGAATCATTTCTAACTGTAGCTTGTTCTCATACTTCTTACTTCTTGCCTTTTCACACAGCCTTTCTTATGAATAATTAATCTCTTTATCTCTGTCTGTCTGTCCTTCTTTCTCTCTCAAAAATACCTATGAGAGAAGAAACAGTCCATCTTTTATTCTAACACATAGCATGACCTCCTTTCCTCATGAAAAATGTATTTTTATAAATATTTTATATTTTTAAATTTGTTTTTGTATTTGATATAATTTATATATAAATAATTATGCATATGCAAGTGTACAAACACATGTATAAACACATGTTAAGATCAGATTTTTATTCAGAATTATCAACTTTTTGATCTCCAATTTATTTTATTTATTGAAAAATTTTCCTTGTTCCATTTATATTCATTTTCTAAAAAATAATATTTCTGAAAATATTCAAATCCTACATCTATTAAAGAAATTGAGTCAACAAATTAGAAGGGTCGCCGGGTGGTGGTGGCGCACGCCTTTAATCCCAGTACTTGGGAGGCAGAGGCAGGCAGATCTTTGTGAGCTCAAGACCAGCCTGGTCTACAAGAGCTAGTTCCAGGAAAGGCTCCAAAACCACAGAGAAACCCTGTCTCGAAAAAAAAAAAATTAGAAGGGTCATTGGTGAACTCTATCAACATCATGGATTCATTTATCAAAACATTACATACAAGGACATATGTATCAACTACTAATGAAGGAAATTAATGTTTTGCTAGTAATATTGTATAAACCTAAATCTCAAAATCCAAAGAGATGGAATACTATGGATATTTTAAAATCAGTAAGATCCATTTAAATTACTTACTGAATGAATTGACAGGATAGCAGGTGAAAATCCAGTGATGATTAGAAAACAGTTAAATTACACATATATGAGCAAAATTTGTGGATGTAGCCAAGACCAGTGGATCTTGAGAGCACCTTCCCTCTCTCTGCTAAGTTTGGTTATGTAATGCTAACTCCTGATTATGTGGAAGAATAACGGAAACATGAGTTCAGTATTTTATATATAGAGAAGGCAGAAAGCAGCACACTCAGAAGCCATGAAGCAGTTGAACAAAATTCTCAGTGGCAGGACTATGTTATCTTCCTATAAATGGTTCAGAGAGGCCTGTGAGTCCCTTCAAAGTCCCAAAGGCTTTGACACTGCTGTTAGTTGTATGGTAGAACTAATCAGTCACTACTGCTGAAGACAACAAATCATTGGAGGATGTGAACAATTTACTTCAAAAGAAGATACTCGTCAGGAGAGTTTTCTGTGTGTGAGGCAAGCAATGCCAGGGATGCAGGTTTTGTGAGTTATCAGCCATCTATGGGTAGAATTTTGGTGATGTGGTGGCCAGTCATAACCCATGCTATTGTAAATAACTCTTCACTCATGCTCCTGTAAGCAACCCTAATAAATTTTCAGGAAAGAATGAAAGAGAGGAGAGAGAGAGAGAGAGAGAGAGAGAGAGAGAGAGAGAGAGAGAGAGAGAGAGAGGAAAGGATGGAGGAAGGAAGTAAGGAGGAAGGAGGATGAGAAGGAGGGAGGAAGAAAGGAAGGAGGGAGGGAGGAAGAAATGTATTTCAATATGAATAGTCTGTAAATAGCCTCCCAACAATAGATGTCTTGAACAGTTAAACAAACTCACTTCTGCTCTTATTTGAATCCTCATTTACTCATGAGTCCCCTGGGTATATTTCTGCTTGACCATCACACCCAGAAAACAGCTTTCACCCAGACCACTCACCTGTTGTGACAGTTTCTTAAGTCTAGATTTAAGATGCACACTGAATTTTTGTAAATCTCAGTAGCTTAAAGAGCAACATAATTCGTGATCTGCCTTGGGCTTTGTTAGTTCAAGACACAATGGTGTCAATTTTTCTCAATTCTATGCTGTTTGAGGGCAGCAGGAGTTGTCAAATGTGAGGAATTAGAATCATCGGTCTTTCTTATTCACCCACATGCCAGGAATTTGATGATGCTGTAACTGAGATTCAAGTTCTGTATCTTAAATGAAACACTTCTGCATTGTCTTTCCATGGTTTCCAAATGTGAAGATTGGATTTGGAAGGCATGCATCCTGAGACAGAGATAGAGAGAAGTTCTCATGACCTAGTGTTTAAAGTGACATAGAGTTATTCTTGCCACAGTCCAGTCAACAGACTTTTATCAAATTCATGGACTCTACTTCCCAGCTATGATCTTATACAGAAGAACACTGAAATCTTGGTGATGTCATGTGCTTGGAAGATTCAGTTGCCATAGCCTGGTTTTGTAAAGAAAATAACTTAAGTGTCGTTAATTTATGAACAACAGAAGTCTGTTTCCCAGAGTCGTGGAGCCAGGGAAGTTCAACAACATAGCAATAGCAGATTCAGAATTTAAAATAGACTTGTTATGCATTTTCAGATGACAAATGACAAATAGCAACTAATGCTATGCCCTCAAGAAAATATCAAACTAGCTACTCAAGTCCTTGTATTGTGGGACCTCCCAGAGACCTCCGTTGGGGTTTAAGATTCAACATCTCACTCTGGATGTTGAACATCCAGACACAAAGATTGAAACCATAGCAGAAGTACCAAAGGAACCCTTTGAGAATATTACAATTGATCGTAAACCTGATGACATTATTGGTTTGTATTCACCAGAAACGCAGTCCTAAACTTCATACATTCTTTTACTTAATGTTTCTTGGATATAAGTTGTATATTTTAGACACCGACATAGAATTATTTCCAGATTCAGTGCAATCCAAACCAAGATAATGTAGATTAATAAAATCTGCCTGTAGAATAGAATCAAATAATTTTATTTATTAGCCATAGAAACTTACACTGAATGTATTTTGTTGGAAAAAAATTGTTCCCATCTGTGGCAGGAGGAAGCTTCTCTGAATTTCTTTTAGAAATTAAGAAAAGACTATGCAGTTCTTTTGTCTTACCTGTGGGGTCAAGGGTATTCTAAGCAATAGGAAATTAAACATGGGCAATTTCAGTGTTCACTGAAACTCCCTCCTGGTACTATTCTATATATTTCTGTTTACTTATTATTTTTAAATGCATCTTCGTATTCTTTACTATATTTCTAAATTCCAACACCCCTACCCTGGCAAGAGGCATTTTTGTTGAGTAATCCAATGAAAATAATAATTAATGGCACTTATATATGCCATTATTATATATATATTTCCTTATATGCTAAACCCAAAATAACATTTAAAAGGAGAAAGACTATCAAGAAACAATTATACTGCTGTGGTGTATTAAAATGTTAATGGTTTTGGAAATGCAGTCTGACATACTTAGAGTCAACTGTTTGCAAATTAAATGCAAAAGTTTGGATATAGAGAATAATAAATTTATGGTTAAATATTACCATTTGGAAAAAATTTCTAAGAACATTATGAATTGTACTAATTTTCAAAAACACCATTGGGTCACCCACCTTTAACTCATCTATCAAAATCTCTGTCTGTGGATTAAACAAGCTAGTTGTGAACTTGGCATAACTTAGAACTACCTAGGAGATGGGCTACTGAGCATATGTGTAGGTGATTGTCATGATTCAGTTTAGTTGGAAAGATCTGCTCACTGTGAGATCCACTGCTTCCTGTTTTATTAAATCGAGAAAACGAGCTGGCACTAAGAAGCCTTTACTCCTCTCTACTTTACTGTGGATGCAGTGTAACTGGCTTCTTGCAGCTACTGTTGCCTTTACTTCCTCTCCATTGTGGACTATACCTCAAATTCTGAGCCAGAATCAACTCCTCTCAAATTGCTTTTATATGGGCATCTTAACACACACAGGGAAAAAGAAACTAAAATATAAAATAATGTATATAATCTGACAATCTAAAGAATAAATGCTGTTATTAAAAACAGAATTCAGTTCTTCTTTTGGAAGACTTAGGACAGTAAATAACACACACCAAAAAAGCAACCATCTGGATCCTTCTTAGAAGAGAGGACCAAAATACCATCTTGAAATGGTTTCCAGTCCTCTGTATAGATTCACCTTTCCTGAAGTAAAATCTAAATCTATTAGCATAGACACAGTAATTACTCTAATGGTAAATTAATCATTAAAACTATCTTTAGAAAACAGAATATGTTTTATTTAAGAAAATACAAAATGTTTAAAAATTATAATTTTAAAGGCCAAAAAAAGAAGAGAAAGAGAATTCCAGATTACTTAGCTCTATAATATTTACAAGCAATATATGTAATATTGAACTATAAAAAGTTTTCTATTTGCAATTAATGAAAGAAAATATTTGATGGAAATATTTGACCACATGTTCACTTTCTCAACGCTTACGTGATTCCAAACACACACAAATTCTTTGGTTGTAACCAAGAAATAAACCTTAATTTCAAGAAAAGATATGACCTCAGAATAAAAGGATAAAAAAAGATATTTCAAACACACAGAAAAAGAAACAAACTGGTGTGGTCATTTTAATATCTGACACAATGGACTTCAAACCAAAACTAATCAGAAAAGACAGAGAAAGACCCTACATATTCATCAAAAGAAAAAAAAAACCATCAGAAGTCATTGCAATTCTTAACATCTAGCCACCAAAGGCAAGGGTACCAAAGCTCATAAAGGAAGTACTGCTATAGCTTCAATCACATATTGACTCTCACACATTGAAAGACAAAGACTTCAATAGCCCTACTCTCACCAATTAACAGCTAATCCAGACAAAATCTAAACAGAGAAAGAATGGATATATAGATGTTATGAACCAGAACATTTCACACAAACAAAAAGAATATATGACCTTCTCATCATCTCATAGAAAGTTCTCCATAATTGACCACATACTCAAACACAAAGCTAGTTGCACCACATACAAGAAAACTGAAATAACTAACTGCATTCCATTTGACCACCAAAGATTCAAGTTGGCTACCAACAAACAACAGAAAACTTACAAACACTTGGAAAATGAGCAACTCACTGCTACTAAATGAAAAATGGGCCAAGACAGAAAGTAACAAAGAAATTTAAGACTTTCTAGAATTGAATAAAAATGAACACACAGACTACCCAAACTCATAGGACTCAACGAGGGTAGCTCTAAGAAGCAAGTTCATAGCACTAAGTGCTTTCATTACAGGTAAGAAGTGGACAAATCTCACACTAGTAACTTAAAAACACACCTGAGAATTCTAGAAATAAAGGAATAAATTACACCTGAAAGGGGTAGACAGCAAAACATAATCAAGCTCAGGGCTGAAATCAATACAATACAAACAAAAGAAAATACAAAGAATCAGTAAAAAAAAAAAGAGTTGGTTCTTGGAAAAAATTAATGAGGGCAACAAATAATAATCCAACTTAACCTAAAGGTAGAGAAAGATGATCCAAATTAACAAAATTAGAAAGAAAAGGAAGGTATAACAATAGACTGATGTGGGATTTCCCCTCTGTATGCTGTGAATATCATTGGTTAATAAAGAACCTGCTCTGGGCCTATAGCAGAACTATATAGGAACAGAGCTAGGTGGGGAAAACTAAGCTGAATGCTGGGAGAAAGGAAACAGAGTAAAGAAGTCATGGAGCCGCTGCTGGAGATGGATGTGCTGAAACCTTGCTGGTAGGCCACTACCTTGTGGTGATGCACAGATTAATGGAGATGGGTTAAAATAATATGTAAGAGCCAATAAGAAGCTAGAGCTAATGGGCCAAGCAGTGATTTAAATAATACAGTTTTTGTGTTACTATTTTGGGAACTAACAAGCAACCTTCCTTCTACAATAGACACTGAGGAAATCCAGAGAATCATAAGGATATACTTTAAAAACCTGTGTTCTACCAAGCTGGAAAATCTAACAGAAATGTGACACAGTCATATCTGATAGGAATGGCAGAAGTCATGAAGCCAGCACAGCTGTTTGACAAAGATCACAGTACTCGGACAACTTGGACTGACTTCACTGTCCCCCTTGAATTCTGACTATATGGATGGTGATGCCAAGTGTCCTAGAGCTGCTGCTTGATAAAGAACACAGTGCTTGAATGATTTGTACTGACCCTTCACTGCCCTTACTGGAAGTTGCTCCACTACTGTTCCCTATGTCTTTAACATGTTTAATGTTTGAACTCCTTGCACTTAAGGGCCCCTCACTGAAGGTTAGAGCTAGGACAATGTGACAATTATTGTGAAAATTGATGTTAAGAATAAAACTTATAGGAGCTGGAGAGATGGCTCAGTGGTTAAGAGCATTGCTTGCTCTTCCAAAGGTCCTGAGTTCAATTCCCGGCAACCACATGGTGGCTCACAACCATCTGTAATGAAGTCTGGTGCCCTCTTCTGGCCTGCAGACATACATGCAGACAGAATATTGTATACATAATAAATAAATAAATACTTTAAAAAAAACAAGAATAAAACTTATAGTGATTCCCTTGGAGAACTAGCTATATAAGAAATTAAGTCTTCTATATTAATTATTACTTGAGTGATACCAATGAGCACAAAATATGGGATCTGGAGCAAATCATTTAAGAAAAAAACTTAGGGAAATTTTGAAGCTAATAAACTGTGACTAAATCATTAAGTTTTTGCATTTTGCCTCAGAAACACAGAACTACTATGAACAAGGAAAATATTCTTGATTGCAAAGTTAATGACACTCCTTGGTACCTTCCTGAAGGCAAAGTAAGCAGTTTTAGGAACCCTGATGTTCTTTTACCTCCCTTTTTGTAAGCTTAAAAATGGTTCCTTTCAGCTTCATGGAATTGACTTGATCCCCCCTCTCACAGGTAATGGACCCCAAGTAAATTCTATGAATTAACAGCCTGTTTCCCACCTCCATGGTGAACGAAACAATTCTAAACTAGCTACAAACATGCAGTCTTTGTATCAACAAAGTGCAGACATCAGTTCAGCTCAACTGGAATCTACCTTGGCTTCCGAGATTACAAAAAGATTTTTACAATCACTCACTTATTTTGTTTCAGGACAGAGCTTAAGTTCACAAACAAAAAGGGGGAAGATGACACAGCCATACCTGATGGGGATGGCAGAAGTCATAAAGCCAGCACAGCTGTTTGACAAAGATCCAGCAAAGCTGAGCCACATGATGGCCGCCGTGCCACCTTTGCTTTTCATCTCCACCATTGCATACATGAGAGACTTTTAGTATTTGTACAATTTGGTAATATTGGATTTATGGAAAATTTCTTATGAATCATTTATGCCTTCTCCCAAGAATGCTATTTCCAAGCTTCCCCAACACAGTCCAAAACATATTAGTCCCCCCCACACACACTTTAGGGAGATATCCTTATCTACTTGAAGATCTTCTTTATGCCTTGGAGGTTGTGACACACATAAAGAAGCCAGAGGTCTCTTTATGAGGCTATGAGACATTTTTGAAACATCTGTCCCTCTACTTACTCAGTAACAAGATAACCAAAACGAAGTCAAGGTAAAAAGATGGTCTAGAGGAGTTGGGCACAGTTCAGATCACAAGACTGTTTCCACTATGTATCCAGGAAATCACATGGCATATACAGCAACAAAGTCAGTCTAACTGAAGCTACCTCTGGCCTAGACAGACACTTATCCTGATGGGCAAAAAAAAAATGAGGTAGAAAGATGATCAAACTATTCTATAAAGATATAAAATATAAGCATTGTATTATGCCAGAATTTAAATATAACTGTAGCGGTTTTGAGCTGAGGATATTTCTTGGGCATTCTGACCTTCTAGAGTTGGGAATACACTGCTTGGAACATGGCAGCATGCCCAGAACGGCTTAAAGATTGTTTTGGTCAAAATGTCCTTGTAGCCACAGAAGCAACCAGCCTGAGAACAACTTTTCATATATCTCTAGAAACTTTTAAGAATCTAGTTCTTAAAAATTGAGTTATCGGGTTAATGAGTAAAAATGATAACTTTATTAATGATGTTAAAACTTGAGGGAAAATGATTGGAAATGATAACTCTGTTTTGTTATAGTTTATTAATGATGATTAAAAGATGAGCAAAAGGAAGTGAGACACATGTCCAAAACAAAAATGATATGAGCAACATGAATGTAATCCTACTTACTAAATTCTGTATAAATAAAGAAGCACTCTGGCTGCCAGTCAGTCAGGCTGCAAGATTCCCATGATGATCATGGCCTGGATCACTCCCTCCTCCGCCTACTCTACTCTGCTGGGTCCTGTCCACCGTCATGGATGGCGCCAGGCAGAAATGGATAATTTTCTTAATAGTTACCACTTACCAAAGTTAATTCAATATCAGAAAGCAATTTAAACAGACCTATAACCCTTACTGAAAGAGAAGCAATAATTATAAGAATCCCAACTAGAAGAAGCTCAGCATCAGCTGGTTTTAGTACAGAATTCTACCTGATTTTCAAAGACGAGCTAATACCAATACTACCTAGAATATTCCACAAAATTAAAACAGAAAGAACACTGCCCAATTCATTTCCAGGAAATGCATTTGAGAGTGATCAACAGGAAAAAAATCCCAGTAGCTGATGAGAAGTATATATGGATCATGAAGAGTAGATCTGAGGAAGACACCAGAGTACCCGTTCCAAAATCAAGAATTAAGGAAGAGAGCAAGTACAATGGACTTTTTAGGAGCAAATGTGTTTTAAAGGCTAAATGGGAATATTTGGGTATACATTGTAGATGAAAAAGATTATGTAAGGTAAAAATAAAAAGAGAAAATACTAAAAATATTGCACTTTTTGTGGTTATTGTTAGTTTGGTTTTGCTTGTTTGCTTATTTTTTTTTTTTTTTTTTTTTTTTTTTTTTTTTTTTTTTTTTTTTTAGACAGAATTTCTCTGTGTAGCATTGGTTGTCCTGGAACTCACTCTGTAGATCACGCTAGCTTTGAACTCATAGAGATCCACCTGCCTCAGCCTCCTGAGTTTTGGAATAAAAGGCATGCATCACCATGGCCCAGTTAAGATACTGCACTTTTAAACTTAAATTTTGGTACAAATTTCTATGTCCATATTGACTAACAAGAAGAGAGAATCATAGATCATCTCAAAGTTTGCTTTGTGTATTGACTGGAAAGTCAGGAAAGAGTTGCCGATGACACTGGCTAATGTGCAAAGCTAACACAAGAGTGTGATTGGGTGTTTATACTTGGAAAGTAGCTAGATAATCAGAGCGGGCAATAGACACAAGATCTTCAGACGTAAAGCATGATGCAAGCATTATCTATTGACACTATAAACACAACCAGCATTCTTACTCATGGGGCCATCTTCTCTTGGCAGTTGTGGAGTGGTGTGGCAAGCTAAGACTCTCATCTGGGATAAAATGAGGTTTAAGCAGGAGCATGTGGGTGAATTCTAAGAAACCTCACATCTTGAATTATAGAATAGTACATGTGTGGCTTTCATCTTTTCTGTTATAATTACAGATGAAATGATTAAAGATAATATAGCCATATAGTAATCAAAAAAAAGTTCTAGAGAGTAGCAGAAACATGCCCCAAATGCCGTAGGACTGCAGTGCCAATGAAAATAGTCACCATTAGGCATTTTTTCAAATTAAAATATAAACTCCAAATTTTAAGCCATTTAATTACTTTATTGCTATTATCAATAATTCCCAAATACCATCATAACTAAAACAGGAAACCCATGATATAATCTAGGAAATATTTCATAAAGGCTCTTACCGAATGAGGAAAGGGCAATTAGAAACAGAGAGACCAAACATGTAAAATATGCCATGCTTGAATCTCCATGGGGCAGAGAGATGTGGGAGGGGCTGAAGACGGAGAAGCCATTCTGAGTTTCCATCCCCTGAAGCGTTCTTTTCCTGGCTGACCCCTACTACTCATATCTGATATACTGATCATGAAGTTGCTTTCATCCTCCTAAGCTTTTCAAGTGTTTTGTTCAGTTTTGCAGCTTTTCATTATTATTCCTGTTTAGTTACCCCACATTTCCACTTTCAATATTTTAAATATTATATTTGCAAAATTTCCTTTCAGCTACCAAATATTATTTTTGTAAATCTTCCTTTTAACTACTAGTCCCCTGAAGCAGAATTTACTTAATGCTGTCTCAGGTTCATAAGTGGGCAACAATATAACCATATGCACATGCTGCTTGCTATGCCCCCCTGAATATACATGAGTTAATTTGGTATTCCATGAATGGTTTCAAGGAGAGACTTCAATAAAAAAAAGTTAGAAATCAATTTTTTATTAATAAAATAAGACAGAATTACATGACAATTATAAAAGATAAAAGTCTTTTTTGCCAATGATTCAACAAATGCTGAGGATTCTTAAGGCTTGCTTAGAGTTTTTGAATGCCTAACTTATAGAGGTTAGATATTTAGGAACCTATGATGCTTTACGATATGGTGATGTTCATAATCTGAAGGTTACCATTAAGGTGATTTGTTAATTTAGCATTCATTTTGGAGACTTGCCTTCTTCTCCATGTAGTAATGTTTTGGCTACTGAAGATAATTAGTGGACACTGTCATTTAAAGTTGACTTTGAAACTTCAAATACATACCAACCCCTAAACTTAAAACTTAGAAAAGAAAAGAGCATATTATGTAAGTTGCAGTTGCCAAAGCAGAAAGATAGGGAAAAAAATCACGAGACATTTATTCAGTCACATCTTGAAAACATGAGATTTATCCAGATAGGGTAAAAGCACTCCTGATGAAGTAGAAATCTTTTCTTTGTTTAAAAAAAAGGCTAAAATAAATTTATTTCTTCACAAAGAAGCCTGAAAAAAAATGTTTCTTGATAGTAGCAAACCAAAATCCAATGCATCCTTCTTATTCTAGCATTCAATGGCTGCTCATTGTTTATAGGTTATGTGGTCTTCTATAGGACAGCCCGTTTTACATTCTATCATCATTTCAGCCACATTCCTAATACCTTAGTGTCTTTCT
Organism: Chionomys nivalis; assembly: GCF_950005125.1. Taxonomy (NCBI): domain Eukaryota; kingdom Metazoa; phylum Chordata; class Mammalia; order Rodentia; family Cricetidae; genus Chionomys; species Chionomys nivalis. Next base: position 37,816,436 of record NC_080093.1, read on the forward strand.
GACTTTACCCATGCTGTCCATCGCTTGGAAGGCTGTTCCTCTCCTTTGTACCTGGCAAATCACATCCCACACAATGAAATTCAAATGCATTTCTGCTTGAAGCTTTCTATAATCATACAGATAGAATTAATCACATTGTGAATATACAAAAAAAAACAACATAAACTCTGTAGGTCAGTCAAGGCAGTTAAAGCAAAATTGGTAAGCTTATGAGTTTGAGAGGCAAGTCCATCTAGAATTGTATTACCCTGTATTGTTGGGAGAGCCTTATAAAGCTTTTGAATCTCGTTTTCTTTATCAGCGATACCTGAATTGTAGTATATAAACATTCAGTAAATAGCAGTTGCTGCTGCTGTTAAAAGAAATCATTTCTTAAATCAATGCTTTGGCTCTAATATGCAGAAATTTAGCTGTTCTAATTTTAGTGCTACAGATCTGCCCAGTTGGTGTAAACTCCTAAAGAATTAACTAACCCATTGAGAACACAGATCTACATTCCTTTGAGTGTTACAGCCTCCTTCCTTCTCTTGCACTTGCAGAGACTGAGGGAGGATAATTTCCAAAGCCTACAAATCATGGGACTTTGTACCGAGTGACAAAGCAAACAGACATTCTGCCACCCTTCCTGGCTCCTGCTCTGAACTTCTCAACCCTGCCTGTTTATCACTAGCTAATTAAACATAACTTCATCGTTCAGCCTTCTTCCTCCCTCTTCTTGCTGTGCTCTGTTAAACCTCTCCCCTTTGTCCCATTAATTCTCTCCAAATATCATACCTCTCACTGGCTCGACTCATGGGGGAATTTCCCAGCTTCCTTCTGGTTGTAGAATCCACTCTGTCCGTTCCTCTTTTCAGCTCCCAAATCTCCTGTCCAGCATCAGACTCCTCCCGACACAGTTCTATCCACCCTGTAGATTGTCTTCCGGGCCTGGATGTTCTCTCCTAGCCATTCCCCTAAGCAGGCCTAGTTCTGGACTGTGTCTCTTTTGTGAGAAAGACAGTTCCAGTTTCTAGGACATATTCAGCTTTGCCAAATTTCTCTGTCTTTAGATGCCTCTTCCACTTCCCCCGCTGAGACAGATGACAGACATTTCTGGGCTCAAGTTTTTCAGAGTGGGGATGAACAGATCCATTAAAGCTGATGATCTGCCTTTGAAGTTGTTTTTCCTTTAAGAAATTCATCCACCTGGAGTGTCCTGTCACATTGAGAAGGTGTTAAAAATGCATTCATCACAAGAGGATCAGATTTAGTTGATCTTTGGGGACGGTTGAGCTATTTAATAGTTCACAAGACAGACCTGAAGTGTGTGTCTAGGACTTGAACCAGAGCAGACACTGTCACTGGGTTTGTTCTTACACTCCTCCTTCCTGAATGACTTAAGGTTTGTGTCACCTTCCATCCCTTGTCCTTAGTCATAGTTCACCTCACACTGACAGAGACAGACTGTGCCTTCATAGCTTTCCAAGACAGTTGCAGAGAAGGTTGGCAACATAACAAAGCCTGGAAGACTGCCAAAGAAGGGTTGATAAAGGGAACTAGAAAGGCTTAGACTAGGGAGCAAGGCCAGCTGACGGGTCCTGGAAACCCAAGGAAGCAATAGTGGGAAGTCACCTGACTGTCATCCTCTGGCTTCTGTCTTGTTTTTCTTCTTACCTTTGTTTTCAAAAGTATGGATCTGGGCTTGGAAATCTTCCAGTCAATGGGGAAACTGGGGCAAGAGAGTTTTTACTTAAAAAAAAAAAAATGTTTCTTCATAAAGACAGAAAGATGATGGTGGGAATCAGTCAGCTTCTTAGTGAGATAGTGTCCTTCTCATGAAACACACACACACACATGAATATGCACATGAATGCATACACACAAATACACATACACTCATGTATTCATGTACATATAGGCAAATGCATGCACATACAAACACATATGCACATATGCACAAACACATACATGCCAACATACACACACACACTGACATATCACCTACTCCTTACTCTGCTTTGGAAATGCTCCTCAGTACCATCACTGTTCAATCTGTAAAGTAAAAGATATTTTCAGTCTCATTAAAAAGCAAGAGGCACCCTTTCATGTACAGATAAGTGTATTTCTCACCCTTATCAAAGAAGCTTCTTTATGAAGCAGACAAATACATTCACAAATCCCTACCTGGGCAAAATGCAGAGAACAGGGAGCTATTTGGAAACCCAGTCCCAGTTGCTATGACAATAAAACTTCTACACCTAAGCCTCAGGGAACATTTCAGAAGAAAAAGCAGAAAGACTATAAGGGACAGAGAATTAGGACATCTGCTGTGAGATAGTGTCGTCTATAGACGGCCCAGAAGCTCTACCCACAAAATCTCAAAAATATGGTTACCTAAATAAGATATGCACAGTTGATAATACAAGTTGACATCCTTGTATGGATGGGAGCAATTTCACAAGGCCCAATCTTAGAAGAAGAGCTTTAGGGAACTAATAACTCCTGGGGGCGGAGGGTGGGGATTCAGTCTTCTCCAGGTACAAGGTCCTGGTAGGTTACTCAGTCCCAAGCAGCCGAGACTACACTCACACACATTAAAATCAACACTAAGTGAAATTAGGAACATATGTGTGTGTATGTGTGTGTGTGTGTGTGCACGCACGTGCGTGAGCATTTGTATGTGTGACAAGGAAAAGAGGTCATGAATTTTAGAGGGAATGAGTAAGACACGGAAGCAGTTGGAGAAGAGAGAAAGGAGTGAAGGGAATATAAACACAATACAATACTTATGTATTAAGTTCTCAACAAAAGTTAAATGTAAATTTAAAAAATAGGATACTTTAAAGATTTTATCCTCCTTATAAAGGAAATAAGCAGTCTGGGTTTTTAAAAAGTGAATGTTAATAACTATAAATCACAATCATTCTTCTAATCCATGCAGTCTTAAACTACTAAGTATAGTTTTCATCAATATTTCTGTGCTTAGTTGCAAAAATAGACAAGAGCTAGTGTCACGTCTCTGTGGTTACTTACTGTTAAGGAGACTGTGAGCTTTACAAGTCGGGGTTTTCTGAGTACTGAACTTGACCCACAGAAGAGTCCAGTCAGTGGCAGTGCCTGCAATAGCATGCTGCAGAGCATGAAGTAGTCTCAAGTCTTCACTCTCTCGGAGCACAGAGAAGAAAGGTTCTGAAAACTGGAGATCAGTTTTTCTAGTTTCAGTGCACACTTGGGTTCTGTTTATTCTCTTGGTAAAGGAGCTGATAAATAAGTATTTTCTTAAATATTTAAAAAGTGGGAATTATTTGTGACCAGTAATTGTTTCAAGCTAATAGTTCCTCTTTCCTGTTCTTTCTGAGAAGAGCACACTGAATTTGGCTGCCTATCACTCACTTCTGAAAATGGTAGATGAATTCATTGTTCCTTGAAGAAGTGATTTAGGTAATGAAGATAGATTTTTTTTGCACTGTGGTCAGATAAGATACAAGGAGTTAGTTCCACTTTTCTGTATTTATTTAGATCTGTATCCTAGTATATGGCTTAATTTAAAAAATAAACACAGGCTACTACATAAAATATGTATTCTTTGTCATTGAATTGAATATTCTATAGAAATATGCTAGGTCTATTTTATGAATGATGTCATTTAATTCTGATGTTTTCTGGCTATTTGTTTGTCAAGATGATCTGTTTATAAAAGAAAGAGGGTTTTGAAGTTTCCCACTAAGTTTAGGTTAATCTGTGTCTTGAAATCAGAAATATACTTTTTATAAAATTTGGCACACAGAGTTTGGTACATGTTTCTCAGGGCTATAGGGTTTTCTAGGTTAATTGTTCCTTTGATAAGAATGAGATGCTTTTCTTGATCTCATCTGATTAATTTTGGTGTTAAGTCTGATTTGTTAGATAGTAAAATAGCAAAGCTTACTTGTTGGTGCGGGAGAATTGTCTGTATTCTGTCTATCATGTTTTAAATAAACACTGATTGGCCAGGCAGGAAATATAGGCAAGAAAACCAGACAGGAAGTAGAAATGATGTAATGAGAACAGAATTCTGGGAAGCAAGCCTGGCCCCCTTCATGTTACAACTTGTTTCTCTCATTTTCTCTTTGTTCCATCTTGTTGACATCACTTGTCATTGTGTTTATGGGTCTGCACAATCTTTGCATACATGTTCAATTATTTTTATGTTAAGTTAGCTGTTATTATTAACATACCACTCTAATTTTGCTCTTCAATGTCCCCAAAGGATCCTGAATTAAAGACTTCAGATTGATGTTATTGGGAATAAGTGGAGCCTTAAGAGCTGGAGCCAACAGAAGTCTTTGTAGGAATAAGGGAAATCATTTCCCCTTCTTCCATACTTGCTCCTTTCCATGAAGAAATGTGTTTTTAATTTATTTATATACCACATATTTTAAAGTGTATGGTGAAGTCAGTCATGAGATATATTATACTGAGACAGTGATTTGATGCAATATAATCACTGTTTCTTTCTAGCCTTGTGTGTTGCTGTAGCATGTATGCTGAATGGGAGAGCCGGATGGGAGTGGAACTACTGTCAGAGAGACAGCTAGAATTTCCTTAGTTGCCAGGTTTAGAAGAATAAGATTCTGATGTTACATACTTTTATTTTAAGTAAAATTATCTAAAACACAAGTGTTCAATGGAGATTGAATGACCTAGCCCAGGAAAAAAAATGAATGTTTCTAGTTAGTCTGATATAAATTGAGAGCATCTATTTTCATTGAAAATAGATTTTTGTTTATACAGTCTTTTCTGATTACCATTTCCCCTCCCCTCTACTCTTCTCAGTTCCTTCCCATTTCCCCTCTCATCTAGATCCACCTCCTTTCTGTCTCTCCTCAGAAAATAAGAAGGCTTCTAAGAGATACCAAATAAGATAAAATTAGATAAAACAAGACAAATCAGAATAGGAAAAATTAAACAAAAGGAAAAGAATCCATGGTACAAGAAACAGATGTAGATGCAGAGACTAACTCAATCACAAATTCAGGAATCCCATACAAATACAAAACTGTAAGCCATAATACATACGCAAAACCTGTAAAGTTAAAGATAAAATTAAACTAATAAATAAAAAGAAGTAAAGATTTTAAAAGCTCTGAAATGATTTTATGAGATAAGGAATCTCCAAAGAAGCTGTTGAGTTTGTCTTTTGTTGGCCGTCTACTGCCGGTCATGCAAACTATCCTTAAGAGTAGTTTGTTTTCCCCATGAGACACTGTTGGAGAAAACTAAATTTTTATTTTCAAGTAGTTATCAATTGGGGATTGTTTCAGGGTTAGGAATGGGAACATATGTCCTCTCTTTTCATTTCTTGGACCCCATCTGGCACAAGATCCTGGGCATGTTGCCTCAGTCTCTGTGAGCTCATACTTGTGTGAATCCTGTTGATTTAGATGTCCTTGTTTTTCTACTATCCTCCATCACTTCTGACTCTTACGATCTTTCTGCACCTTTTTCTGTAAAATCCCTTGAGCCCTGAAGGAAGAGATGTGATGGAAATATCCCATTTAGGGCTGAGTGTTTCAAAGCATCATACTCTGTGCATGTCTAATTGTGGGTCTCGGCATTAATTTCCTTCTGCTGCAGGGGAAGCTTCTCTGATGATGGTAGAGCTAGGCACAGATTTCTTGTTCAATGAGTTATATAGGTATAAGTAATGACCTTTCTCTCTGTTTGTGGAAATGAACCTATAACCATGGGACCCCTTTTGCCAACAATTCATAGGTAACTCATTCTAAGTATTGAAGTTTCATTTGATGGTGAGAGATGTCCAGTTGTGATTTGGTTTCTGCCATTATTTGGCAATTTCATTTAAATAGCTTTCTTATTTGTATATAATTTAAGAAACATCTACTACTATATTAGGTTTTCATATGACTCTCAAATGACACTCAATTTTAATTGTACCTCCCATCACTTTCTTCCCTCCCCTTTCTTGTGTGGAGAATCTATTTTTTTTGTCATCATTGTTTTCTATGTGAAGAATTCAGTTTCATGGTAAATTGTTATTTTAATGTAATTCTCATATTTTCTGTGTCAAAAATTTAATTTTGAACATATTGAGTTTACTTTATTATTAATTTGCTTATCTATTAAATATACATGTGTATTAGATTCTGAGGACTGCCCTATGACAAAATATGAGTGTTTGGGTGGCTTATAAAACAAAACATCTCTCCTACTTCTGGAGGCGGGAAATTCAGGATCAAGGTTTCTCAGTGTGGTTTCTTCTGAGCACATTCTCCTGACTTGCACATGACTTCCTTATCCCTCTGCAGTCCCATAAACATTTCCCTTGTACATGCATCTAGTGAATTATAATGACATGAGTTCTTTATATCATTGCCATGTTTGAATACAGAATAATCACATTCTGAGGCACATAGAATTGGAAACTCACTATATCAATTTTTTTGAGAAGGAATATAAAATTCTGCTTTTATTATATTTTCTGTTAGAAATGGAGTTGCTTATAGAGATATACTACCCAGCACTGTGTCCTTCTTTAATTAATTTGTCATCGAGCCCAGGCTCAAAAATAATCTTAAAATGAACAGAGATAAACTTGCATTCCAGGCTCTGACTCTAATGTAGTGTTCCTTGCCTTAACGGGGCTTTAGAATCCAGCTTAGAGTCCAGCGCATAGCTGGAAAAACAGCTGGAAGGTGTGGCCCTCCAGATAGGCTTAGCCCAGTCAGGACTTGGCAGTGGGAGCAGAGACATTAAGCAATTCAGAAGCATTTGAGAAATAAGTCTGGACTTGGTCTGAAAGTCCAAACACAAAATCAACATTTTCTTTAAAAAGGAACAAATTGGATTGCTTGTGCTTTTCTGTGAAGCCTTTGGAAATTGTCTATATTATTTCACACATATTTTAATAATATGGTTATCAAATCTTCTGTAGCATCAATGGATGAGTAAAATACTGCATGGCATCTTGACATCTGTTTACCTGGTATTTTCTCAAAATACTGGTATTTTTAATCACTGTTTTATTATTTAGGCAAAAACATTTTTAAATTTTCAACACATATTCTAAAATCTAATGTGTCCACTTATGGTGCTTCTAAGGCATAATTAGGTTGTATACTTTTGGGCCTTTTCCATAATTCATGTTTATAATTTTCACATGTTTAACAATGTATATAAACATATATGAAAATACAAGAAGGAAAATAAAGCAAACATAAAGACAAAACAATAGTTTTTCTTTGTAATTTTAGTGTATAAATGAATAAGTTTAAATTACATACATTATGCTTTATTCTTAAGGAATAACTTTTTATGAAATATAGTCTGAAACATCACAATGTATCAAAATGTTCTATCAAAACCATGAAATACCATAAATAATATTAATTAGTAGGTCCATAATATTCACTATAACTATAGAGTGGTTAATAATATTTGTAGATGTGCTGAACTAATAATCCAGGCTGTGTGAGTTCCTTTTTGTCATGATATTTAAGACATGAAGACAGATACAAGGCTTAAATACTCCTTTAAGTAAGGATATCTGACTGCATCTGTCTCCAGGCCCCTCTTATAGCTGTCTCCTAGGGTTTTGGGTAATATCAGGAAAATGAAGACCAGTGATAAAAAATGTTCATTCCATAATGTAAGTGGGCATAAAATCTTCTTGAAGCCTGTATTTTCCAAATAATATAGTTTTCATCATAATTTTAAAAGTCTATGGCCTTTTACTATGTTGTAATTCTTTATTTTTCAAGTAAATCTTACAATTTAGATGTGATATCAATCTAGATTATATTAAAGGAGATAAGAAGAAGTTTTTTAAAGGAAAGTAAAACAACACTCACACTGTAAAATCTAGAGTGCTAACAGGATTCCAGATATGTAGCTATGCATTTGCTACTTCTATTCATGTAAGACTTTCCCACAAAATCTAAGGTTTAAATTTTAAAGAAGCAAACAAATACTGTGCTATGGATAACCTGAAATGCAAATAGCAGAAGGAGTGTTTTATAACACAACAGACTATGAAAACAAATGCCAGAAGCAGCATCTTTCCACAAACATAAGATACAGGATACAGACAACTGAGGACCACAAGATGTCTAACACTGGAGACAATTAATATAAAAATCATAAAAGTCTGTGGGATTTTTTTCTCTTTCAAGTTGTTTTTGGGAACTAGTGACTGACCTGAACCCACAAGAATAAAGATTCCAAATGGCTAAGTGTTGAGTAGGAGAGCTGGCCTGAGGAATAAAGAAGATGAGAAATAAAGAAGCAAAGGTAATATCTGGAACCAGAAGGTCTTGCATAAACTAATGACTTCGGCCAAGCAAGTTTCTTAAGAAGCACAACATCATATATACTATTGAAGAGGGAAACCAGCCAAGGTCAGCAGAAAGCTAAGTCTGACAATGTTGGCAAAGAGAACCTAGGATGCCTCAGACACAGCTGCCTGGGGACTGATCATGACAGCCCAGGTGGATGAAATCAGGTCCCAAGAAACCACAGCCTTGACTCATGCCAAGCACTGTCTCCAGGCTCAGACAGACTTGCCCTGTCTGAGAAGGACGCAGAACTAAAGTTCCATTATCCTTTCATCGCGGCCTCTGAGAAGTCTTGGATCTCTCCGACTGCCTACAGACTCTATCTGTCCTTCATGTGACTATAAACATGATTATCTGGACTCATGTAACAGTCACACATACAGACATTTTGTTGTTGTTGTTATCTCTACATAGTACAGAATGCATTTGACAGTAAAATGTGATGTACAAGTTGCAGAGTGTTTCTTTTTAATGACTCATCATAAAAGTCTCTCTGAGCTCAGATGTTTAAAATGTCATTTTAAATATACTATTCTCTCTGTCCTCTTTGACAGTGCTATTTATTTTTATGAGCCACTGAGCAGGGTTTGACTTGTCTGTTTGTTGCCTTCCTGGTCGCAGCCTCCATTTCTGCCTGAGACTCATTCGTTATCCAAATAACAATCTCCTGTCCTCTCCTATTCTTTAAGCTTAATCAATACAGTGCCAAGTCTTTTTTCCCTATCGTATATTCCAAATTTAGCATTGATTAAGTCATGTGGTAGAAATCCAATGATCCCAATAAAAATCATTCAGCATTAGGTTTCACTCTTTAATTAATGTACACACACACACACACACACACACATATATATATATTAAAATCCCTAATCTACCAAATATCACTGCCAGTAAGTGCTGAAATTAATGAGTAAATGAATAAATGTATGAGAAGAGGAGGAAAATATTCAGATAAAAGGCAGTTTTTAAGACTCTCTTGTTCTAAGTCTCCATCTTCCTAAGTAAAGATATTTTTTTAATTTGTTTTATAATATTGGAGGCTCATTTTATGACACATTTTATGGAAATTAGCCCTTTACTGGTATGCTTGGGAACATAATTAGAGAGTGCCCTGGGTATTTAACAAAATTTGGAAAGAGAATATCCTTAGTGCATTCCCAAAATTCCACAAAGTTTTCTCCTCTGACCTCTGAATAATGCCAACAAAGATTTAGCGATTGAATCTGGCACAGGCTTCATCAGAAAACTGTTTCCCAGCCCCTACACCCACCAGTTTCCATTAGAAATGTCTGCTCTGACTTACAAACATCTAGTTCTTTTAAATAAAGAAGTCAACCCACCTTCTCTGAGCCTTGAAGAGACTTATCTTTTGACCTTGGGTCCTCGCCTAACTCCCAAACATTCCTGCCTAGAATGGCAGGGAGGATCCATTGAAGGTCGGTCCTGTAATCTCAGCAGATACAAACAGAATTAGTTTCCAAGCCTAAGATATCTAGCCTTGCTTAGCAGCATTTTGATACACTGAAACTAAGTTACTATGGACTATAATAATTCCCCTTTGCTTAAACTATTGTCATTTGTTCTCACTGACAAAGTAGTAGACAGTTCTCATTTCTTAATTTTGACAACTATTGGAAATAAGTGTGTGTATACACATTATATATACATATAAATAATTTTTTCAGTAAACATCATAAGAATATTGAATAATGTGTCAAACGAGCTCATTCTACTCATAAAAACTTAATACAAAATTAAAATTTATATAAAGCTGAATTCAAGGTCTATGCATTTTGCATGAAGGCAGCATATCCTAATGTATATGCTTAAATTCTAGAAAAGCTTTGACAGCATCTCAGTATGTTTATACAAACTTGTATTCTAATTGAAATAGGTGGAGAGCCTAGAACCCTGCTCTTTTGTTCCTTATCCCACTGACCTCTGCAGTAAATATTCATGGCCACTATCTTTCAGCAGCATGTTTCTGGGGAAACTTCTGATATCTATAAGAAGTAATTGAAACAAACTTCCAAATTATGCTTCCCAGAAGGAAAAATTCAAGTAGATATCAATATTTGAATAAGGAAAACCATATTGTTTAGAAGGGTAAGGGGATATTTCTTACATAAGAAACAAAATACTATAAAAATATAATTAACTCATTTGTGACATTAGTGTTTCAGATTATTGCTTAATGAAATATTAATTACTGAAAACCAAACAAGCTAGATTGGGGAAAATAAATTAGCCACACGTGTAATTGGAAGAAAGGAATAGAAACTACAATAAACAATATTTTATTTAAATCAATAAAAATTAAAGACAAAACCCATGAAAATGAGGAAATGATCTGTAATTGCTAATTATAGATTCTCTTCTCTGAAATTCGTGTTGAAATTTAATCTAAATTAAGAGATATTAAATTAAGTGACATTAAGATAATTAGGGTTCTGCCTTGGTACATGCTTGAAACAATCCATGCAATTAATGTAATAATAAGACATCTTGAGAAAGAGTTTACTGAAAATAAATTCCACTGGGTTTCTCATGGAATGGTAACTTCTGCTCTCTCGAGACCCTGCTAATTGGAAGGCTATCAGTAGGTACAACCTTGGACTAAAATTACAATCTGAAATGAATTTCTCTCTTTATGTGTTATACTCTATGCTTCTGTGGTTTTAATAATAGAAAAGAGACTAAGGTGGTGAGTTAAATATTTAGTCAACATAAAACAGCATTTGACATATAATAGAATGGAAAAAGTTTTAAAATTTGGACAACACAAACAGTAAATATTTCAAGTCAGACCTTATATTAATTCCTTTAGGTTGCATAAGTGTATAAATGGTGGTGTAAACTGGATTTTTTGAATGAGGATGGTAGGCATATCTCTGGGAGATTATTTTGATTATGTTGATTGAGGTGGCTTTAAAGGATGAAAGAGTATGGAAAGCCAGCGGAGCATAGGCATGAACACATCACTTCATCTCTGTTTCAACTCCACACTGTCTTGAATTTCCGAAAAATCATGGTTTGTAATTAGGAACTGTGAGCTGAAATAAACTTTCTCTCCTTAACGAGGTTTTGGCAGTGTCTTTTATCAGAACAAAAGGAAATAAAGACAAAGTGTTTCATTGTTATCTTGCTTTATTACATAACACTATGGTGAGTTTATAAAGCATTTATAATGAGTTTCATTCTATTTTCCTATAAGTTTGAGATATTTCAAGCCAAAATAAAATTAAAACATTAGTATGTATGCAAGCAGTCACTATTTCTGATATTTAATTTCTTATAAAATTTGTATATTGGTGTGGGGTTAGTATATATATTTAAATGATATGAAATATGGTATATAGCTTAACTGACTTTGTTGAAAATATATGTATGTTGTTAAGGGAATTAGTAGGATATGACAATATCTGCTATTTAAGGTGTTCACAGTCAGAATTTTACTCTTTTTTTCCAGGATAGCTTAATGTATTGTTTGAGATTACTGCTACACATAAACTGTGAACCAAGGCTTAAAGATGGCATCTATTATAAAATTTGTCATATAAATTTGATCTGTGTCAAAGGCTAAATTATCAGCCTTCCAGAGCAGTCCCAGAACAGTGAGTGAAGACCCTAGTTGTTAAAGTTTTGCATTTTTTTAATTTAAAAGAAATTGTGGTGACGGAGAATAAAATAAGACAAAACTCTGTAAATGTAAAGCCACAGAAGTTCTAGTTTAGTTACTGCTAGTCAAGTAAAATCACTCCTTCATAACATTTTATTTCATAATACTAGGAAATTTTCAAGTACTAACTCTAAGCCAGGCACTTTTGATGACAGAGCAGAGGTGTTCATTAGGATGTGATTGCTAAATAGAGACAAATGAGGGAAAAGTATATGTGCATATTTATGTGTGTTTCAATAAAAATACATAGCATGTGTGCTTCTGTTATGTAGATATTCAACTGGATATATTAGCTATTATTTCATAAATGCTCATGAAAATTTGAGATTTATTCTACCTTTCTCACACATGCAAATCAGTTGTATAACTTGAAAATTCATTTATTATACCTTAGTAATAAGATCTTGACAAGGCGAAATCTCTTTGTTGGCCAGTGACATTAGGACAGCGCTAAGAATCTCCATCCTTGTCCAATGGGTTACTTTTCTAGGGTTTTCATTCTTTGTCTCCTTCTGAGCACTTTGTCCGTCCTGTACTTTTTCCTAGAATTCCACATCAGTGAACATCACTGTACATCAGCATATCCTTTGACATTATTCCTGCTTTATGGGTGAGAGATTTGGGCACCACATATTGAAGTTATAGCTTTCTGCTTCCTAGACACTAACTCTAACATTGAACTATATTCTCAGTTTTTCTGGCCGTCTCACCTCTGTCTAATTGCTAAGCATCATGGTGGGTTTTGCCATCTTAGAGTTGATGCCACTAGGGTAGTTAGGAATCCAATGGATTAGAAACAAGTTGTAACATCATAAAAAGATTCAACCAGGACACCTAATGTCTTAGTGGTGCCAAGCTAAGTATCTATAATATAAAGCCCTTCAACATGCACTCAGTATTCAAAGTACACTATTCTGAAATAATCCTTCTGAATACTATGAATATGCATTTCTCTAATTGGTTAATAAAGACTGGCCTATAGCTAGGAAGGAAGAGATTGGGTGGGAAAGCCAAACTAGGAAAGTGCTGGGCAAAAGGGTAGAGTCTCGGGAGTCAAGAGCATATGCAGAGAAAGCAGAACAAGCAGAAAATGGGGTAACAAGTCATAACTTATGTAGCAGAGGGTAGATAAGAAATATGGGTTAATTTTAAGAGTTAGCAATTAGGAAGTCTGAGCTATTGGCCAAACATTGATAATTAATATTAAGTCTCTGCATGGTTACTTGGGAACAGCTTGCAGTATAGAAACTTCTGCCTATAGTACACAATGGATCACACGTTTTATATACCCTTTCTGCATCATAGAATAGTAGCTCCAAAAGACTTTTCAAAGTTAAAATTGTCAAGGATTGTGATTTGACTTATATAATGATATTGCCTGAGTTCTTACTCTATACATTTAAGTAAATTTCAAGAAATGGAGCCACGCTTATGACAATTGTTCACTGGAGTAAGAACAGGAATAGTGTCCTGTTTAGATGGACTGCTCTTCAGTATCGAGAGGGAGGGGGAATGGTGTGGGGGGTGGAGAAGAGGAGTGGGGATAGGGGGAGGGGAGTGGGGGGAGGGAGCAATATTTGGGAGGAGGGGAGGGAAATGGGAAACGGGGAGCAGGTGGAAATATTAATTAAAAACGAATTAAAAAAAAAAGAAAGAAAAAAAAAAAAAAACCTCTGGTTTTCCCTGCTATTAGACAAGATGGACACCAAGTCTATTGTACAGAGAAATAATTGAATTTGGTTTACAGTTGGGCATTTTCAGAAATAATTCTCTCCATTCAAAGAAAGTTAATTTGCTCATTTCTCACTAGCACTTCCTGCTCCAACTTGCAAACACATATTTTGGGAAAAGCATTTTATTAAAATGCAATATGCATATATAAAGTTGTATGAAAATTAAGTTTAAAGTAGATATATTTTCACAGTTCTCGCACCATCAATAAGTCCTGATCCAACCACTTTTCCAGTGTCTGCTCTCTGTACCTCAAGTTGCACCGTGTTTCTAATCTCCATGCCTTGCGTTCTTTTGAGTCTTCTGAGAACAAAACAACATACATTCGGTAGTTTCTGGTTTCCTTTTGTACCACATCGCATTTACTAGATGATCCAAACTTTTTCAGTATTTGCCACATTGAATGCAGATTAATTTTTTTCACTTCCAATTCACAGAGTTCTTAGAGGAAGGCATCCCACAAGCTGTTAACTTTGCTCATATTAAAATCACTTTGGCATTTTCCAGTTGGTGTCTGCTTTGGAAAATGTCACAATTAAAAGTCTTGCACATATTATCTGGTGAACACATGTGCACAATTCTGTTTTGAATTGCCAAGTCACAGTCATGCATTCACAGAGTTGTGTGACAGCATGGTGGGAGAATTTTACACTGCAAGTAAGATTTTTAAAGTTCTCCGGTTTGTCCATATATCAACATTTGACATTCTACATTAGTTTCTGTTCCTACCTATTTGATACCAAATGTAAGTTTGCTAAATAGGCGCATGATCAGAAATATCCTCAACCTGTTACCTTACATGAACTTGACCTTGGCAGTGTTAGCTTATTTATTCCTTCCTAATGAAATGCATCTGGGACAGAGTGAGATCACCCACGAAGGCTTCAATAGTGAATAATTGCCCTTGGTCTCCTGCTTCCTCGGAACAGATGATCTTAGCTCTCAGTTGCCATGGTCTCAGCACAACAGGTTGGTCAAGACAATTTTTTTTTTCCAATTTCCTTTGATGGAGACGCTGCAGGATTTTCTCCATCAATTAGAATCAATTTCACTCCAAAAAATGTATTTTGGTTACTATAGTTTTTGTTGCTGTTGTGGTGGTGGTGGTTTATAACTTATAGCTAATGAAGAAGGGGTTGTTCATTTGTGACGTAACTCTTCATGGTTTTCAGAAGTGTCCTTGCTCATGATAGTTGTGAGAGTTGAAAAGCAGGCTGTTTGTCTGCTGAGTCACCTTTCTAAAATTCTTCCTTAGTCAAAAGTGCAACTTTTGTGTTTGGGGAAAAAAAACCAGAAATCCACTCAGGAACACATTGAGATCTTATTAGCTTCTCCCACTATCTTTGTGTTTCCTTTTTTCTGTTTCACTTTTTGACATTTCTTACTATATTTTTGAGATTATAATATAAACACATCATTCAACCCTTTACTTTTCTTCTTCCAAAACCTCCACTATAGCCGGGCGGTGGTGGCGCACGCCTTTAATCCCAGCTCTCGGGAGGCAGAGGCAGGTGAATCTCTGTGAGTTCGAGACCAGCCTGGTCTACAAGAGCTAGATCCAGGACAGGCTCCAAAGCCACAGAGAAACCCTGTGTCGAAAAACCAAAAAAAAAAAACAAAAAAAAACAAAAAAAAAACCTCCACTATATCCCTCCTTGCTTTTTTTCAAGTCCTTGGCCTCTTTTATTTATTAATTGTTTAACATGCATAATATGTATGTGTATATACATATATATTTCAAAATATAACCTACTCAGTATGTATATTACTCGTATACATGTGATATAACACGTATGCACATGTTGTATACATGTGATATAACCTACTCAGTATGTGTATTACTTGAGTACATGTGATCTCTCAACTGGTATGCTCTTCCTTGGGGAAGACTACTTCTTAAACTATTAGCTTTTATTTCATATCTTTTCCACCAAATGCCTTTTGGCATTTTTTACTTGTTCTGAAAGAATGGAGTAATTTTTCACATACTTCTCTGAGTATAGATACATACAATTCTTTTGAGGAATAAATGTTATTGTTTTGTTTTATTAATATATATTAATATTACACAATAAGATGACATTTCCATACAAGTCATAATATATTTGGATAATATATATGTAGTTGGGCATTTCTCTCCCACCTGCCTGTTACCAAATACCTGAGAGCTGCTTCCCAAATAATTGATTTGAAAGCTTAATATTACTTATAAATGTTCGGTCAATAGCTCAGGTGTATCATTAACTAGCCCTTACATTTTAAGTTAACCTGTATTTATTATTTATGCTCTTTCATATAGCAGTACCTTTTTAACATGGCACATTCATCTCCTGCTTTCTCTGCATCTTCTGGCAACTCCTTTAACTCCACCCTTCCTCATCTCATTACTCTCTTTGTCTTACTCACTTAACTGCTTCCTGTTCAGGTATTGGTCAGTCAACTTGTGTATTAAACAAGTCAAAGTGACAAATCTTCACAGTGTACAAAAAGATATTCCACAGCATATTTACCCCATATTACCCTTTCTAGTTCTCTCCTTTCTCACTGATCATGTTCCTCTTTTCAACTCCTCTTCCTTTTCCTGTGTGTGTGTGTGTGTGTGTGTGTGTGTGTGTATGAAAGAGATAGAGAGAATGGGATTTTTAGGTTGTTTATGGTAGTGTTGGAGAGGGGAGAGACAGGGAGGGGAACAGAGAAAAATGTAGGGCTCAATAAAAATAATAAAAAATCCATAGCACTTAGGAGGCAGAGGCAGGCAGATCTCTGTGAGTTTGAGGCCAGCCTGGTCTACAAGAGCTGTTTCCAGGACAGGCTCCAAAGCTACAGAGAAACCCTGTTTTGAAAAACCAAAAATAAAAAAATAGTAAAGTAAAATAAAATAAAATAGTCAAGTTTCTTCTGCCTTTTGTTCTATATTCAGGGAGGACCTTCCTGCTTAGTCCACTGATCTACATGCCAGTCGTTTCTGAAAATATCGTAGACACGCTGAGAAGTATACTTTGTCAGCTTTCTTGATAGCCAAGACCATCCTTCACCAAAGAATAATTTAGTATATGCATATTTTAGAGGCATTTTAGCTCCATATAAAAAGCCTATTAGAATTTCATTTGATTTATATAACAATTTTGTATTAATATTTGAAATATTAAAATATCTATGATAGTTCATGTCATTAACATTGTTTTGTACTTTATTTAGATTTCATACTTGAATTTTTACATATCTTATACTATTACTATATTTAGGCTGAATATTTTTATATTTTCCCCCAATTGCAAATATATTATTTTCCAATTTCCTTTCAACCTTGTTATTGCAAGGCCAGAGACACAGTAAGTGAAGCTCCCACTGGATTCTATCCTAAAGATTTGATGAGAGTACTAGAAGGAAGTGTTTTTTTTTCCCTTAGAACAGAGATTTTAGACAATTTCTTTAATCAGTTCAACATAAGGAACAGCGATATTGAGGCTGAGGCACAGAAATAGTGAGGTTCTTGGAGCTGGTATTTTTGAAGCAGATTTAGTACATTATCAACTGTCCTCAACAACTCTAGACAATAAGTTTATTCTCTTCATCTGAATTAAATAAGATTAAATATGTCTCAGTTGTCTTTGTATTTAAAAGATATGAACATGTTTGAATTTGGCCTTCCCAAGTGATTCTCATACTGGCAAACTTCACAAAAGCATGATTCCGTTATTTACTATGAATGTGTGAAAAGGAACTTAGTGAGATAGATTTGAGCATAAGAGAATCATTGAAAGGTTTTCTAAGGTTGTTTCATTAAATAGGTGAACCCTAAGAGATACAGTGAAAAGGGTGGGTGCTCCAAATGAGAAAAGCAGAAGTTGTGTGAGAACATAGCAATCATGACATTTTCATGTGTGAAGAGTTTTCTTTCAGAACTTAGAAAGTCACTGAATAACCATATTACTCATGGGAATTTATTAATTAAAAGTCACTGATAAAAAAAAAAACAAAGCAAAAAAACCAACTGATTATATCATGAGTAGCATAACTGTACTCTGAACAAAGATGGCAGATTGAAAGTAGAAGTAAGAAAACTGTATAAATCAGGAGTTAGAACTGAAGATGTAATGTGAACTGGAAAGTTGATAGAGATGGTTTGGGTTCAAATCCATATGATCGGAATGTCCACAGAAGGAGACACTATTATGGAAGTAAACAGTAACAGGTAGGACAGTAGGAGTTTTCCTTCTCCAGGAAAGGAGGGCATTACTCTATTCAAAAGTTATTGATACTAAAAAAAATAGTTTCTGAGAAATGGCACTGAATGTTTTGGGGTAGAGTTGGAAAAAGTAATTTTAGAGAAGATGTCTCAGTGAAAATTAAGCATTGTCTGATGAGGCTCTAAGTTATGAGATTCTGATCTTCTTTATTGTGTAGAGAGATTCTGTAACATCATAAATGATGTCTGGATGATCTGGATTCTCTGGTCACCTTTGGAACAAGGTTAGGAAATCCATCTCAAACATTGGCTCCTCATTCTAGTTTTATTTTATCCCATGTATTTTTATGTGGATTGACTTCTCCTTTGTACCAGGCTTAATATCTATCTGGTTCTCTCATGTTAATAAAATGCCTTCTTTAACATACTCATGTCTATATCTCTAGAAGGGCCAAGATTTCACATTTTTTATATATTGTACTTCAATATTATTTTGGTGTAGTAGTGTGAACAAAAGACTTATTCAGATAGGTTTTATGGAAATGGGGATCAAAACGCTGATTGTTTCCAAGAAAATATTATTTTTATTATTATGTATGAAATCACAACACAATTTAACAAACATTTTTTAAATACTGTGGTAAACCATGTCCCTGCCTTAAGAGGAGAAAACTGTCCCAAAGGTCAAGTGAGCCGTAGATCTGCAGGGGCCAAAAGCAAGCCATCGTGTCAGAACTGAAGCGTGACACAGTTTCATGAGGGTGGCACCTATGAAGAGGCAAAGTGTCCATGCAAAATCTGCATTTTCTTTAAAATGAAGATGTATGGATTACTTATCTGTCCTAAGTCTAGTTTAGGTGAGGCAAAATAAAAGATGGAGAACAGAAGGACACACCCCTTGTTTGTTTGAAGTGCAGGAGAAAGGTGGGTGTGGAAAGAACAGGCTTAGTTGGCTCAAGGAGCTGTGGTGTGAGCCAAGGTCCGTTTTATTTGTAGTCCCTCTTAGGAGACTGAACTGTCCTGCTCATCAGACCTCATATTATCCTAGTGTGGAACCGTTCAGACAATAGCCTCTTTATTTCCTTGTGTACTTGAGCTATGGCGGTGCCTCTTGATTCCCACAGTGAAAGCCCAAATGTGATTGTTTGCTGTAGTGCATACATAGAGATAATACAATGTTAAAATCTGAGATACATCCTCTCCTTAATTCCCAGCTCATAGAATTAACACACAGTAAAGACATTTGCTAGAGTTTTTGTTTTATGAGACATTAAGCTTGTACTTGAATATAAAAATTAGGCAACATTTCAGAAACTATTTTAAAAGTAAACTCAATTTTTTCCAGTTCTAATTTTATATAAGTCTGCCCAAACAAATCTATTTAGGTGGTCTTTTACTCAAACTCAGACTATGAAAAATGTCATTTGATAGAAGCTCACCCATATTTTACCCATCTGATTATAGCTGAGATGCCTTACCTTAAAGTAAAAGAGGCTCTAAAATCTAAATACCTTGTACTCTGGTTTCATCAAGAAAACATACACATACAACATGAAAAGGATTTAGTGGTGCATGTGTGTGTGTGTGTATGTGTGTGTTTAAGAAATAATAATAAAATAAAAAGAGGCCAGAGGCCATGAATTTGAAAGGAAATTGTGAGAGGGACATTGAAGTAGTTGGGGGAAGAAAGGGAAATTGCATAATTACAATTTTTTAAAATAAAAAAAGACTATAGACTAGGCTAAGAATTGTGGTTCTTGCACATTCTAGCATGTAGACAATAGGATCAGAAGCTCAAGGACAGCCTCAGCTACATAGAAAATTTGAGGCTAGCCTGGGCTATGTGAACTCTTTCCCCAGCAAACCCATCCAAATCAAATCTGAAACAATAGCATTCTCAAAAGAAGAAATCTTAGTCTATACTTCAGTTCCTTGCATATATCATGTAGTCCTCCAACCCTCCTAGTTAGGGTATTCCCCTAGCCTCCAGTTGAAGGAGAAAGCAATAAGCAAAGGCCCTTTGGGGACATGTAGACCTTCTGAAACCTGCATGTTTAAATATATTTTACAATTAATCTTCTATTTGCCATTCTCTCTCCCTCTAGAAGTGCCAGGAAGACATACCATCTGCAGAATGGCCTGTCTGGTCTACTAGAGAACAGCCATTCTCAACCTGTGGCTCATCACCCACAAAGGCTATCCAAAAACACAGATACTTACACTACAATTCAGAATACTATCAAAATTTCAGTGATGAAGTAGCAATGCAAATAATTTCATGGTTGGAGGTGTCATCATAAGATGAGGAACTGTATTAAAGTGTCAAAGCATAGGGAAGGTTGAGTGTCACTGGTTTAGAAAAACATAGATAAGGTAGGAAGCAGGAGGAGTTGGCTGCCTCCATCACATGCATATAAGTAGAAAAACAGTCATCAAGCCGGGCGGTGGTGGCGCACACCTTTAATCCCAGCACTCGGGAGGCAGAGGCAGGCGGATCTCTGTGAGTTCGAGACCAGCCTGGTCTACAAAAGAGCTAGTTCCAGGACAGGCTCCAAAGCCACAGAGAAACCCTGTCTCGAAAAACCAAAAAAAAAAAAAAAAAAAAAAAAAAGAGCTAGTTCCAGGACAGGAACCAAAAAACTACAGAGAAACCCTGTCTCGAAAATCCAAAAGAAAAAAAAAAAAAAAAAGAAAGAAAGAAAAAGAAAAAAAAAGAAAAGAAAAACAGTCATCAAAAACGGATTTCAATGCCTCAGTCTACCTTCCCCATCAATAGACTCTAGAATGTCATTGCTCAAGACCGACTATGCTGATTGATTGGCTTGGGAGTCTTGGTTTTGTTCTGCTTTCTGCGTTTTTTTTTTCTTTCTTAGACTCCAAGCCAACCTAGCAGATGTTGAAATGTGGATCTCTATCACCACCTGCTGGGCAACAGCATATAGTGCCGCCAAATAATAAAGGGAAAAAAAAAACAGTTGTTTTCTATAAGCTTTATCTCCTTGCTAAGTCTCCACTCACTTTCTTCATTTCACTTTCCCTTGATAGCCATGCTGGCTCTCCACATAGTTGTTATCTTTTTTCTCTTTAATTTGTAATTTTTTTTGAAAGAGAGTTGATAATTAAAAAAAAAGTAAGGATCATTAAACACAAAGGAAATGAACACAAATTACTTGAGGAATAATGAGCAGAATGAGTTAATGGAAAGGAAGAAAAATGTACACCATCAATTTAAGGCTAGATAGTGTCTGTGTTTGAACATTAAATTTAGCTCCAAACTTCCTGGCAGGCACGTGAAAAAAGGAAACAGGATGGGTTTCATGGCTCTTGTCTGATAAAGAACCTTATCAGTTTTTCAGTAGAGAAAAATTCAGAAAATCCTTGGGTTATAAAGGAGCTGAATTCGTACACAAGGAATGTACTTTCTCTCGTCTCCTGCATACATTATTAAAGTTTTCACTGTTGCTGTCTTCACTGCTGTTATCTTATACACAGCCCTGTAAAACATCACATTGGCAGGAACCTTGACTGTCTAAATCCATCCTGAGTGAGCTGCAGTGGGACCCAGTCCTAAAGTACACATTAACGATGGCTGGAGAGATGTCTCAGTCAGTAGCATGTTTTCCAAACAAACTTAAAGAAAGAAGTTAATTCCCAATGCCCAAGTGATGTGGGATGTCCTTCCATGTTGTTTTTACTGTTTGACAAATAAAGCTATTTTGGCCAATGGCTTAGTAGAGTAAAGCCAGGCAGGAAAGCCGAATAGAGATATAGAGAAAGAGTAGGCAGAGTCAAGGATACTCCACATAGCCACTGAAGAAGAAAGATGTCAGAACATTGCCAGTAAGCCACAGTTTCATGGTGTTATATAAACTAATAGAAATGAGTTAATATTCGATATAAGAACTAGCTAGGAATATGCCTGAGCCATTGGCCAAACAGTGTAGTAATTAATACAGTTTCTGTGTAATTATTTGGGTCTGGGTGGACAGGAAACAAAAACATATTCACTGTCTACACTCAAGAAAAACTGGGTGCAACTGTACACACCTGGAACCCTAACACTAAGGAGACAGAGACAAGAGGATGCCTTGGGCTTTCTGACCAGTCAGCATGCTGGATCAATGAAATCCAGGTCCAGTGAGAGATCCTGGCTGAAAACTTAAGGTTGGCAGAACTTGAGAAAGACATTCAACACTTGACCTTTGGCTTCTACACACACTCTCATAGACACACAGACACAGACATACACATGCATGTATGCATGCACGCACACACACATACACACACTTGAAATACTTGAATACATATATACTCATATAGATAATAAAACCAGAGAAATTTGAGAAATACTTTTATGGCCTATGAAGAGGTTACTGATAAACTAAAATCAAACAAATTACCAAACAACAGACCCAAGTCTATTTTTCTATCATATGTCTTTACTTTAAAATGATAACTGGGGGATAGTTGAAATAACTTATAATTACATGATTTCACAACCGATGTTAATGATTAATATCCACAAACCTATAGATTAGAGATTCTATTAAATAGTTGTG
This sequence comes from Chionomys nivalis, assembly GCF_950005125.1. Lineage (NCBI taxonomy): Eukaryota > Metazoa > Chordata > Mammalia > Rodentia > Cricetidae > Chionomys > Chionomys nivalis. Next base: position 37,838,906 of record NC_080093.1, read on the forward strand.
TGATTGTCCTCATCCTCTTACTTTAAGAAGGTAACACTGAATTTACCTGTGATGACAGGAATTTCATGAGGATGAAGTGATGTGTGACATGTCAGGCTGTGGCAGAGTATATTCAGGAAGCAAACAGAAAATACACTATTGTTGATTGTTACAATATTGCAGAAGGTAAGACTTATTCATTTTTGTAGTCTTGTACTAAACAGTAGATTTGTAGATTTTCTTCAGTGTTTCTTGGTAAATAACAGAAAATTAATTATGAATGATAGAGTATAGTAGAAAAGTATAGCTATATGCAAACCACAATACTGACTAGTCATGTTGTAGATTTTATTTTACGTAGTTGAAAGAGGGTTCATAATCATGATCATTCACTCTCAATTTTGATATGACGTTTCCTAGTTTACTTATTTACCGTTCTCTAGAACTTAAGTTTCTAAGAGGGTATTATATTCTCTCTAATTTCCTTTGAGTCTATGCTCATTTGCATTCTTCCTACTTCATAAATGAAGTTTGAAGTGATACAGTTCAGCATTTGCATGGGCTGCCATTCTATTTCTGTCCAGCTAAAAATAAAAGGAGCAAGATGATTGGGATGCAGTTATCAGAAGGTCTCCAGTCAACCCATACCAGTAGCTTTGGAGACCTGCTCTGCAAGACAATCTTCCCGAGTTCAGGTCAGAAACCACAGAGCACTGAAAGGGAATTTAGGATGGCTCTAATCTGAGGGAAAAGGCACATTTGTGTGCTGTTCCAGTCATGTCTCTTTATCATTCTGCTTCTGTTCTAGTTCTCCTGACTTAATTCTAACTCCTCCTAGCTTCTACTCCTGTAGCCTAAAAGTCCTCCTTTACAAACAAGGCTTGGAGTGATAAAAATAAATTACACAAACTAGCTCTCATTGGTCAAAAGCTCATTCCTAGGGGAAGCAATAAGTAGCTAAACCATTTACCATGGCAACACAAGGTTTCAAGGTTTCAGGAGTAAGGCTGTGATTGGAGCCCAATGGCTCAGTGTCCATAAGACCTTATCAGCTATATTTGGCCAATAAAGAATTGGCATGCCTTATCCAGGGTGTTTTGTGTAGCAACCTTGGTTGGACATCTGTGACTCTGACCTTAGGCATAGCTGTAAAGTTTTAAACTTATGATCTGTTTACAAAAACCCTTAGTCTAAGTTTGAACTTGCCCTGAGGTAAAAGTGAATTAATTGTGTGCAGTTAGTCTGAGCAAAAGAATAAAAGCAGGTTTTTAAGTGTCTACAGTCCTCATGGGACAGTAGATCTAGTTAAGAAGCATATCCTAGCATATTTTCTATATATCAAAATTATACAGATCAATGAGAGGCCATCTTCCTGACCATCCATAGATATATGTGTTCCCAGTAGAAGGAATATTTTATTTTCTTGAGATAAATACACAAGCAGTGAGAAAACACTAAAATTGGGGAAGAAATGAAGTGACTCATGACAGAAATTACATATAGGGAGAAACAATTACCTACAGCCAGTGACCGTACAGATGTTCCAAGTAGGGCTCCCCATCAGAGACTCTCTCATCTGGAAGGTCAGCCTGTTGAACACTAGTTGTTACCTGCTGTATATTTCCATGGCCTCAGACAAACCCACATCCAGTGAATTACAGAAGCTCAAGAGAAAGGAAAGAGGTTTTCCTCAGTAAGCAACAGTCACAGGAAGGATTTAGGCAGAGGGTTGAAGGAGATGACAGACATGGTTTCCACATCCTATAGCTTCTCCAGATGGAAACAAGGAAGACAGCAGCAAGAGCAGAGAAGCATCTCTGCTCTTTATAGGTGATGGTGGATGTTCACAGATTACTATGTGTGAATCACAAACCTGGGTAGGTCTAAAAGTTCAAAGCCATTATTCTGAGATACCCTATCCTACACTGGGGTGATTTTTAAACAGTGGGTTTTCTTTCATCCCTTTCAAGAAAGACTGATTAATTTTGATTTTATGTTTGTGTCTTACCTGCATGTGTAGTTTTGCACTGTATGCATGCCTTGTGTTTGTAGAAGTTTGAAGAAGGTACCACATACATGGGAACTGGAGTTAGATTGTTGTGAGTCAACATGTGGGTGCTTGAGATTAAACTCAGGTCCTCCAAAAGAGCAACAAATGCTCTAAGGGCTGAGACATCTTTTCAGCCTCTGTTCCTTTTAAATTTAAATTATTCTGTAGTATACATTGAAAGCATCAAGTGACATGTGATTGCATTATTCTAATCAACCTTTTCCCAGTATAAAGTATTTTGTGTTTTCATTAATGTATATTATTTCTATAATCATAAAATATATAAAACAGTTGTGGTGTTATTTGATTTTGATTCTGTCATGTAGCTACTCTGTCCCTGTACCCATCAAATGCTTGCTAAAATGTGACCCTAGCATTTATTTAATCTCTGTCTATATTGTGCAGCATAACATTACCTTACTTTTGTTAGTAGATTCAAATTATACATTGTATTCATTCCTCTGCTGATTTAGGGTACATCTGTTATGTGAACTATCAGAAACTTGTCATATTTCTTTATCCAACTAACTAATTATCTTGTGCATCATGAATAATAAAAACCCAGAGACAGATGTTGGGGTTCAACCTGAAGATCAGAAAAGAAAAACAGCCAGTCACTGGCTCTTACCTCTACCTCAGACCAAAATGCCAGTCCTGCCTCCATGAATCCTCAGAATGAGACTGAGTTGAGACCTGTCTCCCCGTCTTATTTCCCTCTTTAGTGCTGGGATTGAAGGCATGCATCACCACCACCAGGTCTCTATGGAGAACTAGTGTGACTGGTGGGTTTAAAGAAATGTGTCACCACTGCCTGGTCTATATGCCTGGTCAGTGTGGCTGTTTTACCCTCTGATACTAAGGCAAGCTTTATTTATTAAGATATAAATGAAATATCACTACATCTTATGCCAAAAACCGCACATATAATTTAACAGTTTTACAGTAACACAACATAATACAAAAATTTTCTCTTAAAAATGATTAATTCAATACATATTATTAACTGTATATATTTATATATTAAAACATGTAACATGTTTTAAACAAATCCACCCTACTTTCTCTCCCTCCTCCCTTTCATTGTTGTTTTCTTTTTTTTTTTTCTTTTTGATTTTTCGAGACAAGGTTTCTTCGTAGTTTTTGGTTCCTGTCCTGGAACTAGCTCTTGTAGATCAGGCTGGCCTCGAACTCACAGCGATCCACCTGCCGCCTGGCTCATTGTTGTTATTTTTTAATCCCTCTTGAAACACTGCTGTATGTGCATGAAGTCCAAAGATCTCCTGGAGCATGAGTAGCCTTTTAGGAACCACATCCCTGAAGGAAACTGATGGTCCCTCCTCCTTCCCCAAAAGCTCCTCAGATTAGGATGGGGCTTTGTGAAACTCTTGCCCATTGTGCTGGGATTTGGGACAGACTGATAGTGTCTAAGTTTTGTGCATTGTGGATGCAGTTCCATGTGCTGTGAGTGCATATGTGCAGCTGTGATGTCATGGCCACCAATTATTTCATTACAGATGTCCACCCACTCTGGTTTCTACAGTCTTTCTGCTCCTTTGATCCTTAACCATTGGGGAGAGAGGGTGTGATGTAGATGTCCCATCCGGAGCTGAGCACTCTACGGTTTCTTATTCTCTGCACATTGACTTGTTGTGGGTCTTTGTTATCAATCAACTACCATGACAAAGAAACTTCCCTGAATGATGAGAGATGCCCTAATATGTAACTATGAAGATAATAACGTAGGGAGAAGTTTATAACTATATTCAGTTGGCAGGATAATAGTATTAGGTTCTCGCTTGGGGCCTATGAGTTAGCTAGCCATTCTTTTGGAGGCTAGTTAGTGCCAGGCATAAAAATCTATTTTATAGGGAGAGCTTTAAATCCAATTCAAAAGTTGTTGAGTACTCCCATCCCATTCATGCCAATGTTGCACCAGTAAGCATGTCTTTCCAGACCATATGTTACGCTAGCTTTCAGGGCTCACAACTGGGTAACACTATTGATTGTTCATCTCTCCCATTAGTACGCATAGTACTTTCCAGCACTATGTAAGCTCGCCGTTAGAAATGAACTTTCCGGGATAGTACCAGTTTGATTTCTCCGCATTATATACAGGAAATATCTAACAGGCTGGGACGTTTGGTGAGTTTACATACCATGAGTCATAGGACTTAATGTCATTTGAGTTCATTATGGGATCCTATAATCTGTTGAGATTTCAGGATATAGTTTTACTCTCTCATCTCAACATGCACACAACATAAATTTTATTTTCTAACATGCCCACAACATGGATTTTATCTTCTATTTAATCACTTAAATAGTGTTGTAATTTTTAGATAAATCCAAGAAAGAATCTGGAACCATGAGTGTGTATGTGAAAATCTGTGTTGTTCAGATGCCAGGCTTTTAACAGCTTACTCAGGCAGTTTGAGTTATTCACTGTCAGAAAACAGTATTTAAAAACTTGCAACATTTTAATTGTGTTTCTCAGTCTGTTTTGTGTGTGTGTGTGTGTGTGTGTGTGTGTAAGTGCAGGTGCCCATGAAGGCCAAAAGTATTGGCTCCTGGCTCCCCTTCAGCTGGAATTACAGGTGCTTATGAGCCACTGAACATGGAAGCTGGGAGTGAAACTCAGCCATATGTACTATCAACAGCAAAATTCTTTCTCTAACCTTATAACATAATTGTTATTTCTATAAATATTTTATTATAGTATTTACATCTTAATGTAACCAATCATTTTTAAAATATTAATTTTCTTTTGCATGAAATAATAAAGTTTTAAGGTGTGGTAAAACCTTTTATTATTACCTAATTTCCAAAGTGGGTAGTTTTTGACAATCCAAATGGATAAATTTTGTTTTAATAAATCATTCAATGGCTTTATTTTAAGACATACTTATTATTGAATATTTCCAAATAAAAGTCATTTTGACCATGGATGTCATCCAAGTACACACTTCTTAAATATCTAGACTTTAGACCTCATTACACTGTACTTAGGTAATTGAAGTCATTATGCTAACTCTAAGGGAAAAAAAAAGTAAAACATCATTATCTTGACATTTACCATGGCCAACTTTAAAGTAAAAAAAGAAAGAAGAAAAAATGGCATGTATATGAAAATGAAATCATGACATTTAAGTGTTGATGAAGATATTCATAATAATTATATTTTATAAACACTTTATGTATAGAGTCAATAGTGGCCAACATAATTACAGCATTTGTTTCCAATGATGTTTTAAGACTGAAGATAATAATCCAACAACCTTTTTTTGCCTCTAGGATTTGAAAGATAATTAGCTGCTTTAATTAAAGGCCAATGAGAGATTTGGAACAGGGAGCCCACACAGAAATTAAACATATGATTAATTCAATGTGCTCATCAACTGTGCTAAAGACAGAAAGCACAGCCTTGATTGCGATGAAGAGTACAAAAAAAAAAGAGTGTGTCAAAAGCTTTGCCATGCTGCTTATCATCCTTTCTTCTGAATACATTACTGCCCAGATAGAACCCCAATTTATGATGCTTCAGTTTTCTTCTGATTTACTTTACAATGATGCAAAAATCAGTATGAATTCAATTATAAAATATCATACTTTAAAGACTGAATTCTGATCTTTTTCCTGGGTGACCTTATATGGTGTGCTGTTTTCAATCAATGCTGGACAGTGGGAGAACCACAGCTCCTGGTCTAAAAAAGGTTCATGAAGAAGCACTTAAAGCTGCACAGTCTACAGTTCTATGACATGGGCAGGTAATGTTCATTAAAGTTTGAGTTACAATGGTTTGTGTTTAAAATGGATTTGATTGTATGTAAATTAAGGAAAATCAAAATGAGGATAATATATATCTAAGTTCTTTTCCTTTCTATAAATGACATCTGCATTTGTAAATGTAAGTGGGCTGTCTGGATGTCAGCTACCTGTCTATGCTAAAAAGGAGGAGTGACAGATGCAGCAGTAAAGGAGTAGGCAGAGAGTTCAGGTACCTGCTTCAGCAGCCTCAAGCTAAGTAAAAGTGGGTGATGGCAGATAGGCTTTTAGTCTCCCGAATTGTATAAAAAGATCATGCAAGAGTTTGGAGATCAGTGCAGGATACCTGGTCTGCACAAGGTTTCTAAGCATTTATCTCATCCCGAGCTCTGGTTACACTAGCATAGGATCAAGAAGGTTGCTCTCATTCTCATCAAACTTTTGGATCCAATATGGTCCATATTTAGGGTTCTAAGAATAACATTTTATTCACAGAAAAAAGCCACTCTTTGATGAAAAAAATTGAACATTACTATGCTGTTTATCAGGGATTCCCATGTTTGCTGCTCTGGCATATTCTGATGGGTGAATCATTTGGCCAGTACCATGCTTGAGGAAACAAAGAAAAACAAAAACAAATAGCTAAAAACCATTGTTTCTTATGTCCTTATCACCAGATGTTCAGACAGACAGTTTCATAAGTAGTTACACCTACTAAAGTTTTAATAAATGCTTTTTTGAGAACAATGCAATTGCCTTGGTTCACTTTCACTTTGTGAATTCTCTTTAATAGCTCTTTCTAATTTGGATAAAGTTTGTTTTATTTATAACCATTACTTCTGTCACTGTGTTAATAACCTGAAAGAAAAATCAAGGTTTAGTTTAAGTTTGAGACTAACAATGGTTTGTCATTTAACCTAGAGGGAAGAGCCAATGATATTGTGATACCATAGCTTGCCTATTTAAAAAGACAATTATAAGACGCCAAACAAATTCTGGCATATGCTTTTAAAATATTATTCTAAAATACTCTAAAAATGTTCTAGGAAATAGGTTGAGGATATAGCTAAGGATATGTCATTTTTATATTTTAACATTTTAAAAGACCTCGGTACTTCTTTGAGTGAGAAAGTAACTTTTTAATTTACTTTATGCAGCACTGAACACAGATTTCAAATGATATTCAGATATATTTTCCAGAGATAGTACTATTTGTTTTCTATAGTTGAGAAATGAGTCAAATATCAAAGAACAGTTTATTAAAGAGAATTCCCCCATGATTGGTCAACACTGACTAAATAAATGAATAGGTAAGACCCCTACCCCATTAGGGTAGCTCTGAGATAATGTATGAGGTGGTGATCTTCTTCTCTGGAGAGTGAGAAATGCGATGTTCAGTGACCAGCATACCTGACAAGGGCCTCTTTGATGTCTACCCGTGAAAAAGAAAAATTGCCCATCTGGAAATCCTCTGTAGCTTTCCCATTCAGTTGGTTGGATCCCAGATCCCCTGGGCAGAGCAGTAGGACACCGCACCTGGATCCCTGTGGCATCTCATCTGTATCAGTGAGTTTTTATTCCCATTTTATACTTAAATTCTTGAGACCTTTTAACAGACTCACGTGGTTTCATATAACAAAATAGTCTTTCGGTATTGGAATGATTATCTAAAACAATTTCAGGATGTTTTGTATTTGTTTCCTAGACCTCAGTTAACAGCAAGTATCATGAATCAAAATGAATTCCAGATTTAGCATTAGGCTTTATCTCACTTTCTAAAATATTATTTTACTCACAACTACGCAATATTATTTTAAGAAATATTTCAAATGTCACAGGACAATTGCTGCATCACTGTCCATTTTAGTTGCATAGATTGAGAGTGTAGTTCATGTTAATGAGGTTTTCAGTAATTGTTTTTATAGCTAACAAAGGTTATAATAGTAGGTAACTGCTCTATCCATGAGCCACTTGAGCAGCTCATTTTGATCATGTTTTTACATTTCTGTTATCCTCATATCCATTATAAGCTAACATTTTGCAATACTGAATCCAACTGATATTTTGAGGTTGGTACAAAAGTGATTATAATTCAGGATCCATAAATTTTAAATGACAAACCTATCTTTATTAATCAGAAATAGAATCATAACAATCATCATATATTTATCAACTAGTGATGTTCATTTATCCCTGTAACATAAACACCAGTATATCAGAAGTCAATGAGTTTTGTGTTTTGTGTTTTTTTTTTTTTTGGCAGTTTTCCAACTTTACTTGACATTCAACAGGTTAGTTCTCATTCACGATGACTGTCTGTAGATTCTTGAATGTGGTAACAGATATGTAAGTTACCAATGTTTAGAGCTTGTTTGGTGAGTCCTCATCCTCATTACATTTTCTGGACAAACATACCCAGATATAGTATGGAATTCCTTATTCCTTTGGCCCAGAAGGCTTTATTTAGCTTGGTATCAATCCATACATCTGGAGTCCCCATCTCCTTCATTGATGTGGAAGTCCCCTCTGTATGCTGTGATTACCATTAATGAATAAAGAAACTGCCTTGGGCCAGGCGGTAGGGGCACATGCCTTTAATCCCAGCACTCAGGAGGCAGAGGCAGGTGGATCTCTGTGAGTTCGAGGCCAGCCTGGTCTATAAGAGCTGGTTCCAGGACAAGCACCAAAACTACAGAGAAAGCCTGTCTCAAAAATCAAAAAAAGAAAGATACTGCCTTGGCATGTTGATAGGGCAGAACTTAGGTAGGCAGGGAGGACTGGACTGAATCCTGGGAGAAAGAAGGGCAGAGTCAGGGAGAAGATAAGGAGATGCCATGAACCACGACCAGAGATAGATGTGCTGAAACTTTGCGGGTAGGCCACAATCTCATGGTGATATACAGATTAAAAGAAAAGGGTTAAATTAAGATGTAAGAATTAGCCAATAAGAAGCTAGTGATTTAATTAATACAGTTTCTGTGTGGTTATTTGGAGGCTAAGCTAGCCATGTGGTTGGAAGAACAAGTGGCCTTCTCCTACACTTCATGGCAAATTTCAGGATTTCTTTTTGTGCCCTAGAGGCATGCTACTTGAAGTCCACGCCATGGTTGTGCTTGTGAATGTTGATGGTGTATTCTCGGGTCACCACCTTGTTGATGAGAGAATGGCCCTTCTTCTTGCCACCCTTCTTTGCAGTGCCATTCTGCCGGGCTCAGGTTGGAAAGAACAGGCACAAGGGATTGTGTCTCAATGACTTTTGAAAACATTTTCAGTATGTTGTTGATTATAGGTGCATTTTTCCCTGCAAAAAAAGGGTCAAGATTCCTGATGAAATGGAAGTTTGTCAATAAGAAGTTTAGTGAATACAGTGGATGTGTGGACTAGCTGATTTTTTTAATGACACAAACTAAGATGTATCTGGGAAGATAAAATCTTAATTAAGAAAATGCCACCTAAGTTGGCCTATAGGTATATCTGCTGGAAATTTTCTGATTAATGTCTAATGTGAAAGGCCCACCCACAGGAAAGTAGATACTTAATTATATACCTGGCCTTAAATATTACATGAAGCCAAGTGACAAGGATTACATGATAATCACAGAAAAAAGACCTAAAGCCCAATGTAATAGTATATAAATTTCACAGCTATATCAGTCTAATTTCTGAAAGAATTGTCAAAAAACAGACTGAAAAAGGAAACTAATTCAACAAATGGTGTATAAAAACTGAATATCCATATATAGAAGAATGAAAACATTCAAATCTGTCACCCTGCAAAAGAATTGGTTCAAGTTAGATAAAAAGACCCTAATTTAAAAGCTGAAGTGTGAGAAAAACACTTAAAGATATGGGCATAGGCAAGAACTTTCCAAATAAGAATCCAATAGCACAAGAAATGACCCAGGAAAAGAGAGAGAGAGAGAGAGAGAGAGAGAGAGAGAGAGAGAGAGAGAGAGAGAATATCTATGGCAGTTATGCATCTGACAGGGAGCAATATCTAAACTAGAGAAAGAACTGAAAATATTAAACAACAAAAAAGATGTTGTCAATCAATCAATGACATTAACTGAAAGTTCTCAAAAGAAGAAACACACTGCTCAATAAATGCTAATGAAAGTGTTCCACATCATTACCAACAGAGAAATGTGAATTTCAATGATTTTGAGTTTGCACTTAATCCCAGTCAGAATGACTATCATCAAGAGGAGACAACACTAAATATTTGAGGAGACATGGGTAAATACAAAACCAAAGGGGTAATGTTGGGGTAAAATGGATACAAAGGAGATACCCTTATTAAGTAACTAAAATAATGTATGTTTTTTATTTATGGTTCCTATACTTTATATAATTATGTAAAATCATATATGTATACATCACCTGAAAGTAGAACGAGAGCATAGGGCTCAATTTTGGAGGAAAGAGAGATAAAAGAGGCTACGAGTATGTGAGGGATTGAAGTACATTATCTGATTTATGAAATATACTATATAACCCAATCTTGTATTCAATGAATATATACCAATGGAAAAAATAAAAGAAATATAAAATGTAAGTGTACACTTTATAAAGTATATTGCTAATCACTAAATAAATGCTATTTTGATTAAAGCATCTTAAGTGATAAATATTTGTAGAAGATGGTTTTAGTTAGGATTACATTGAAGTTATTCATAGAACATTCTGTCCATCTGAGATATACATCACACATAGAGATTAGTCTGATTTCTAACAACTTGACTTATTTTCCAGTGGTATGAAATCACATATATTCAGGATAAATCATGATTTGAATTTTCATCACTTCTAGAGTTAGCCACATGCATTAGCATGATGCTGTCTCTTGGGCAGTAGTAGTGAGATTCAAGTCCCAGTGAGTCACAGGACTATGAGAAGAAATAGCCAATGAGGTACTGCTCTGCTAAGTTGTAATGTTCAATAGGTTAGATGTATTAAATGCCTTTTTCAAATATAATATTGTCAACTATGTTTGTCTGTTCTTCATTCTCTCACTGTCCCTAGTCCAGTTCCAGTGCCTGGACCATGCTTAGTTGTACACCTGCTTACGTACAGCCATAACATGGGCCTGTAACCAAACCACTGAATCACATGATAACGTGAAAGTCAAGCTCAAAGATTTCACTCATGTTTGTTTTACTGTGAAAACTCCCCTTTTTAGTAAGTAATTTCTTGCCATTGTCTCTGTGAAACACCCTTAGACATGAAATAAATTTATAAACATTTTTAATTTAAGAAAACAAAACAGCTGGGTGGTGGTGGCCCACACCTTTAATCCCAGCACTCGGGAGGCAGAGGCAGGCAGATCTCTGTGAGTTTGAGGCCAGCCTGGTCTACAAGAGCTAGTTCCAGGACAGGAACCAAAAGCTACAGAGAAACTCTGTCTCGAAAAATCCAAAAAAAAAAAAAAAAAGAAAACAAAACAAAACAAAACAGTAGCATAAGCTAAGCTTGGATCTCTGTTGCTTGCCACTACAACATACTCCGTAGCATGGAATCTCGCATACCCCTTATTAGAGAGTGACTGGTAGGAACATCAATTTCCCACTGCAGTATTACTGTGAATCGGGGTGGCAGGGGACATGAGATCATACACACACACACACACACACACACACCTATTCACACACACCCTGTTCCTGCTAAGTAGCTTTGCTTCAATAACCAATACTCTCAAAAGAAATGGCAACCAAACAGTGTTCCATGGACAGTTTCTGAGTTAGTAAATAAAAGCTTTTCAGTCTGATATGGAGCGGTGAGCTGTTGGCATCAAAAGTCTCATCTGAATAGCTTAACCACTGGAGTGTAGCAGAAGGTCGCCTCAAGTGCAAGCTCACACCAGAGTCAGTACAGAGTTGTTTTGTTCTGATGATCTTTCATGCTCTTTCCAAGCCTCTGGGGATTCTGTAAATTGGACATTGTTTGGTATCTCTCCATCATTCTCAGTAAATGACAGCATAAGGAATGTTATGAAAATGATGCCTCATATTTGGGCGATTGGATGATCTTAAAAATTGCAGGAAGTCTTTCATGTAGGCATATCTGGCTCCAACTTACAGTTCATAAGCACCACTGGATGTCGTTTCCCATATAACACTAACTTATTTTCACAGTGTCTTTTTTTTTTCACTTGAAAACACCAGTGGGAATTACAAAGAGAGGGGCCTGGACTTATAAAGGAGTAGAACAAACACTGTATCTAAGCAACGGTAAGGTAGTAGGTTCACATATATAAACATCATGGAGGAAGTGATTACGGTTCATTGAGAATCATGGGACATGTTTTGTATGCCAGATATTCCAGAGAAGTATGAGTTCAGGTGAGTATGCCCCCTCTCCCCACTAGATTATTACCTCTGTGAAGTCAGGGGTCTTGCTTCATTCATTCCGGTGTCTCTAGCATTTGGCACATCGCTTGGCATAGAAAATATAGTCAATTCACAGTGTAATAGCTCAAGAATTGAAGAATTTGAAAGAAGTGACTGAAAACCACAATTGTATTGGTGCTTCTCATGGGCATTAGTTCTTTCAGGAAACATCTTGCCTTGATGAAATTAAAATACAGAAATACAGCATAGAAAGAAAACGTGTGCATAGAAAATTGAACTTTTCCTATGAGCAATGCAAGGATACCATTGAACACATTATTTCCTTAGATCTTGTTAAGGTTATATGAGTGGGACAGGAATGAAGATTAAATGGGTACTGTGTAGTTGTTTGTATGTCGAGATGTGTGTTCTTAACTATAGATCTGCAAAGTAAGCCCTCCCTTCCTAGAAAACATGTTGAGGGATGTGGCCTGCCATGCATAGGATGCTTTTGGTCAGTAGGGGGAGCTGTGATCGAGTACTACCACATGGTACAACCTCTGTTGTTATACCACTTCTACAACTCATAAACACTTTCAGTAATGTAACATGATACAAGATTAACTCAAAAAAAAAAAAAACTTAGTAGCCCTCCTTTACACAGATAATAAAAGGACTGAGAAAGAAATCAGAGAAACCATCACCTTTCATAATAGCCACAAATAGCATAAAATATCTTGGAGTAACTCTAACCAAACAAATGGAAGACCTGTATGACAAGAACTTTAAATCTTTGAAGAAATTGAAGAAGACACCAGAAAGTAGAAAGATCTCCCATGCTCTTGGGTAGGTAGAATTAACATAGTAAAAATGGCAATCTTGCCAGAAGCAATTAACAGATTCAATGCTATGCCCATCAAAATTCCAGCAAATTTTTTCACGGACCTCAAAAGAACGGTACTCAACTTCATATGGAAAAGTAAAAAACCCAGGATAGTCAAAACAATCCGGTTCAATAAAAGAACTTCTGGAGGCAACACAATCCCTGACTTCAGAATCTACTACAGAGCTACAGTACTGAAAACAGCCTGGTATTGACATAAAAACAAACAAGATGACGAATAAAACCTAATCGAAGACCTATATATTAATCCACAAACTTATGAACACCTGATCTTTCACAAAGAAGAAAAAATTTAAAATGGAAAAGAGAAAGCTTATTTAACAAATGGTGCTGGCATAACTGGATATCAACATGTAGCAGAATGAAAATAGATCCATATCTATCACCATGCACAAAACTCAAGTCTAAATGGATCAAAGACCTCAACATAAAATCAGACACACTGAACCTCACAGAACAGAAGGTGGGAAGTACGTTTGAACACAATGGCACAGGAGACCACTTCCAAAGTATAACCCCAGTAGCACATACACTGGGAGAATCAATTAATAAATGGAACCTCCTGAAACTGAAAAGCTTCTGTAAAGTAAACGACATGGTCAACAAGACAAAACAACAGCCTACAGAATGGGAAAAGATCTTCTCCAACTCCATATCAGACAGAGGTTTGATCTCCAAAATATACAAAGAACTCAAGAAATTGGTCATCAAAAGAACAAATAATCCAATCAAAAAATGGAGTGCAGACCTAAACAGAGAACTCTAAACATAGGAATCTAAAATGGTTGAAAGACACTGAAGGAAGTGCTTAACATCCTTAGTTATCAGAGAAATGCAATCAAAACAACTCCGAGATTCCATTTTACACCTGTAAGAATGGCCAAGATCAAAAACACTGATGACAACTTACACTGGAGAGTTTGGGGGATAAAGGGTATACTCCTGCATTGTTGGTGGGATGCAAGCTGGTACAGCCCCTTTGGATATCAGTATGGAGGTTTCTCAGAAAATTAGGAAACAACCTTCCTCAAGACCCAGTAAATATACCACTTTTGGGTATATATCAAAAGGATGCTCAATAATACCACAAAGGCATGTGCTCAACTATGTTCATAGCAGAATTGTTTGTCATAGCCAGAACCTGGAAACAACCTAAATGCCCCTCAACCAAAGAATAGATAAGGAACTTGTGCTACATTTACACAATGAAGTACTACATAGCAGAAAAAAATAATAATAACTTGAAATTTGCAGGCAAATGGATGGAGCTAGAAAACATAATTTTGAGTGAAGTAACCCAGACCCAGAAATACAATTATCATATGTATTTAGTCATAGGTGGTTTTTAAACATAAAGCAAAGAAAACCAGCCTACAAATCACAATTCCAGAGAACCTAAACAACAATAAGGACCCTAAGAGAGACATACATGGATCTAATCTATGTGGGAAGTAGAAAAATACAAGATCTCCTGAGTAAATTGGGAGCATGGGGACCAAGGGAAAGAGTTGAAGGAGACAGGAGAGAAAGAGAGGGAAGTAAAGAAAAATATATAGCTCAATAAAATCTATTTAAAAAAGAGTTAAACACTCCCTTATACCAGATTTACTTCTATTCTTTCAATATGTCAGTTCTCACCACCTTTATGTTATCAGTATAGTATAAAAGAAAACTTACATTTTGAATCCTGTATGTTAAAGGGAAATTGAAATGTATTGTCTTACTTACTTTTCTATTGTTACGGTGATGAAACAACATGAATAAAGAGTTTATTGGGGACTTACAGTTTCAGAGAGTAAGTTTGTGACAGTCATGGAGGGGAACATGGCAGCAAGCAAACAGGCATGGTGCTGAAGCAGTAACTGATAGCTTACATCCTTATGTACAAATAGGATATAAAGAGAGCTTACTGAGAATGACATAGGCTTGTGAACTCCCTGCTGTCACAAATCTTTCTATAACTTCCACTAAATGGAGTCTGACCATTCAAATCTATGAGCCTTTAGGGGCCATTCTCATTCAAACAACCACATAATCCTCCATACCTTAGAATTCTCAGAAAGAATGTAAATGTGCTATGTATTTTAGTCTTTAGTTTATTATCTAATAGGATGTAAAGTTAATAAAACAGATATTATTTTGCACACAGTTGTTTTTCTTTTTTTCTCTACCCAGTGAACCACCTTAAAAGACAAACAAAACAAATCCTCTGATTACCGTTGATGCCAAATCTATTCACAAAAGGCACTCCCAAATTTTCACCTTCAAGATGCAGGTCAGTACTATTGAAAAGAACACAGAGAAGGGATTAAGTTCTAACCTGAAACTAACCTTTCATGAGAGAAGTGACAATAAAACTCACACAGAGGAGGATAAAATCATTACTCTAGTAAATGATCACTCCATGTGGCCCAGGATGTTGGTGTTTTTCATGAAAGATGTTCATATTCATCAAACAAGAACAGACATGAATAGTGCTGGAACACCACAGGGCCAGCCATTTCATGCTTGCTAAGTTAAGTATTCTTAAAAATCTGTAGTATTTGTTTGCACACACCTCAAGATGTTTGGCTGGCAGGCAACATCATTTACATTGTTCATTTATGTCTCTGTTGAGGTGAAAATCTTTTAATGTTTCAAATTTCCAACATGTATATGAAAACATGTAAGACTTCAGACATGGGTGTTGAAGTTACTAGTTTAGAGTAGAGTAAGGCTACTATAAATTTCAAATAGTAATTAGTCACTTTGTTTTCTACTCCAGGTTTTAAAGAGTATTCGATGGCTCATGGTTTCTCTTAGATTTATGCTTAGCTCTAGCCAACTCCCCATCCTCTTTGACTCATTGCATGAGAGGGAAAAAGTGACTCTGAGTCATCAATCTGATGTCATATGTGCTGACTGAAACCCAAGGACTCAAAACTCAAAGAAAATTGTGTATGTATATTCAGTTTCCCTGACCTCACATTCCCAGTTCCTGTTCAGAATACACCTGACAAAAGTGGTTTTGTTACCCTAAGTGATTAAACAATACACAGAACGCACATGTAGATATTAAAATAGTTTTAGAACTCTGTTGATACTAGGAATACAAAACATGAAAATGGCCATGTCTCATGGAGGGTGAGCCTCTTTCTCTGATGAATACTTGTGAATATATAAAAAGCACATGATAATTATTAACAGTAGATTGCATATTATGGAAAATGAGATCTTGACTCAACAATTGGGGTGATCTACATCATGTCCAACTTAAAAATATTCTAGCCTTGTCCTAAGGGTTTGTACATAGGAGGAATATATAAATACATAAGGGGGAAACAGGTAGGTGGGAAAAAATTATAGATCTGGACACTCACTACCCCCTTCTCTTTTCTTCTAGGCTGTTATTCCTGGAGCTGTTTATTTTTTTAAAAAGGTATTTAAAAGTTTAGATACTTTTCTATGTGCAGAATATATAATTAGGAATACCTATGCTTTAATTTTCTTTTGTATTAAGTGTGTGTGTGTGTGTGTGTGTGTGTGTGTGTGTGTGTGTGTGACATGTGATTTAGGGAAATGTCAGGAGAAAACAATTTGAGAAAACTGTTTCTCTTCTTCCATAAAGTGGTCCCTTGATATCAACCTTAGGTAGTGAAGATTGACGGCTGATGTCTACCCAGAAATACCCATTTACATAAAAAGGAGCTGGGTAAAGAAAAATACTTTATTCACTGTGGAAAAAAAAAAAAAACACTCCCTAAGGTTTACTATGAATGTTTCTCTTGATCATGTGGGAAAAACAGCTTGAGCAGTGTCTTTACAGGAGAATTAAAAAAAAACAAAAACAAAAACAAAAACAAAGTACGAAATCAAGAGTGAGTTCTTGAGTTACTTAGCTAAAAAATTCAAGCAAATTTAATTGAGAAGATCTTTTCTTCACTCTGATGTCAGTAAATAATGACTGGTTTCTGATTTGGCTACAATCTCCAAATCATGGGGATTAGTTATAAAGTTTTTCTTCTCTCTTCCATGCAATCATGTGTGAACCCAGTAGCTATCTGGACAGCTAACTCGGGATTTTGCAGATTCATTTCTTGTTTAACTTTGATGCTTTATTTTATTTTTTATTTTTTGGAAAATTAGTGGCCACAGAAGTTGAGAAACAATCATAGAACTCTCAATCTTGCTCTTAAGTGTTGTCTCCCAGAGGAGAGATGCTTCTGTAATCCAGCGTCCTCCAGACAGAGGAATCGTATTGCCTCGAGCTGTTTGTCTTGGGACTAAGAATGGAAAAGCATTCTATGGTTTGTTCCTCTATTTGCTCCTCATCTGTGAGAAGTTCAGATACAATCTCCAGCTTCCTCATCTCAACACAGCAGCCTCTAAGCCAAGAATAGTTAAGTGATGGGTCTGCAGACTAAAGGAGGCTGAATGCATGCAGCAACATCAAGAAGAATGCTGCTCTGCAGAACTGCCAAAAGAAAGAAAATGGGACTAAAATGAAGCCTCACATAGTCTTCCGGTGGGGTTTCTGGATGCATTTCACTGCCACAGTACACCATATCATTCCCATAATGTGAGTGGATTTTAGAGAGCATCTGTCTAGAATGCAGTTTTACTATGCAGTCTATTTGTTATAAATGCTTAGCAAAATTTTCACTCTGATGATTATCTCGAATACCACCATAGAATCTTGGTCCAGGGTCAGATGGAGATAGAGACAGAGACCCTCATCAGAGCAACAGTCTGGATCTCCCAAGGTCCAGCTGAAAGGCAGAAGGAGGGAGAAGACGAGCAAGAAAGTCAGGACTGCAAGGAGTTGGTCCACCAACTGAGTCAGTGTGCCTGTTCTAATGGAAGCTCACCAAATCCAGCTGGACCGGGACTGAATGAGCATGTGATCAAACCGGACTCTCTGATTGTGGCTAACAATGGGGGCTGACTGAGAAGCCATTGATAAAGGCACTGGGACTTGTTTTTACGGCACGTTCTGGCTTTTTGGGTCCCTAGTCTATATGGATGCACAGCTTCCTAGGCCTGGATGTAGAGGGGAGGGCCTTGGACTTCCCACAGGGCAGGGTTCCCTGCCCTCTCTCAAGCAGGGAGGGAGAGGGAGGAGGGGGTGGGGGGAGCAAGAGGGGATTGGGAGGAGGGAAGAAGGTGTAAATATTTGAATGGAAAAGTAAAAAAAGAAATAAAAAAATTAAAATAAAAAAATTTCACTCTGTATATATTCTCCAAACTTATCTTGGTTGTTGAGTTCAGTGTTCTTTGGCATTTAAATTTATTCAAAGAAACATATTTTTCATTTTGAAGAGAAGCAATAAAATATCGATCTAGCAGCCTAGGAAAATAAATAAGAGTAAAATTATATACCATCAAAACTAGTAATAGGAGATTAATATCAAAATATAGTATTAATTTCTCTAGAATTGTATTGTACATCTATGAATGAAAATTCTTAGGATAGTAAAAGAATAAATGCTACTTGAAACAATGGTATTGAAGATGTACTAAAAGTATAGAGAACATTTTAAAAGTTAACATTAACTACTAACATTTGCATATACTGTTTGAGTTTCATCCCATTCAACAATTAATCATGGCTTACCCGGTTTATATTTTTCATCATTTTTAATGCCATGACTCATCAGGGTGGATGAATTAGTCTCTGACGGCCAGTTCCCAGCAGTTGAGCATCCAGGATCAACTTCCTGTTCTATGGTTCAGTTGTCAAGACTTTTAAGGCAATCCTTAGTTTCTTGGGAAATTTGTAGTATTTTCTCAAGATTCCAAGATCCTGTAAATATATTTTTATTATTTTAAAACGAAAACTACATATGTTTCTAGCTCTCCTCATAAACAGCCAATATATTAACTTTCTTTTAAGTATTTGCATTTAATTCAGTAATTGAGCAAAATATCTTAAAGTTTACATCATTATGCTAGATTCTATGAAAATGAGAATACAATAAATACCCTGGGTCTTTTCCTTTACTCACTCAGATGCTTAAATTATGTATAAACAAAGTTGCAGTTATAAAATTATATGAAAGCTAGGAAAAATAGAAATGATATCATAAGAAAAGGGAATTTTAATCTTATACTATCCT
This sequence comes from Chionomys nivalis, assembly GCF_950005125.1. Classification (NCBI taxonomy): domain Eukaryota; kingdom Metazoa; phylum Chordata; class Mammalia; order Rodentia; family Cricetidae; genus Chionomys; species Chionomys nivalis. The sequence goes on from NC_080093.1 coordinate 37,858,022, forward strand.
GATTTTAACAGAATGCATGGGTTTTACACATTATGTAGTCATTGGGACGTCATAAAATGATGCAATGCTTCCTTCCCACAGGTATCAGTCATGCACCTTTACTCCTGGGCTGCTGACAGGCCAGAGAGAAGACAGCCTTTCCCTCACACACAGGAAGCAGCACCTTAGTTCTATGACTAACCCAAGCTGGCCACAGGTGATGGACTTAGACAGTCTACAAGTCCTGATCTGAATTACTCTATGTGTAGTTCCTGGAAACAAATGACTGGGGCTTCATCTCCCTCACCCCGGAAACTTCTTAACCTGGTACTCTAATCCTTAGGATTTTGGTGACGTCAGAGTAGATACTTACGTCACCTCCTTGTTAAATGAAAATTATATCGTCAGCTTTTTACCTTACTGTAGCAGAAACCAGAAATACTGTTGGTGACTAGAACTCATTTGTTGTAATTGATGTCTTCATAGTAACTACTGTGATAAAATTGCTCATTCTCTGTTACACCAACATGTATCAAACAAATATTTTACCTATTACAAAACTCATATATTTAATGCCTTTCATTATCCTGCAGTTTTAGTTAGGGCTTCTATTTATGGGGAAAACACCACAACTAAAAGCAAATTGGGGAGAAATTCAACTGTACAGTTGATAGCCCATCATTTATAAAGTCAGGGCAATAACTCAAGGCAAGAACTGAAATAGCTCATAGAGGTGTGGTGCTTATGGACTCCCTCTCCATGGCTTGCTCCATGTATTTTCTCATACAGCCGAGGACCACCTGTGAAGGCGCGCTATTGCCTACAGTGAGCTGGGCCTTCCCATTTCAATCATGAATCTAGAAAATACTCCACAGGCTTTCCTACAGGCCTATCTTGTGGAGGGAAGTCTTCACTTGAGGCTCTCTCCCTCCAAATGTCTCTAGCATATATCAAGTTGGCAAAGTAATACCCAACACACCTCCAAATTTCCATATATGTCAATAATAATTATCAAAAATACTGAAGTCTGACTTAATTTTTAAAATATCTGGTGGGATAAGTGCTTCATAATTACGCTGGGTGGTGGTGGTGCACTCCTTGAATCCTAGTGTTTGGGAGGCAGAGGCAGGCATATCTCTATGAGTTTGAAGCCAGCCTGGTCTACAGAGAGAGTGCCAGGGCAGGCTCCAAAACTACGCAGAGAAATCTTGTCTCAAAAAACAAAACAAAGATTGCTTCATAATTAAATTAAATATACAACTATCTGGAAAAAGAACAATTACAATTTCTATAGCTAAAACTATATGTTTCACAAATATGCCAAGTAGAAATTTCTATGACTTAGATTAACTAGAATATCAGCTGTATACCTGGCATAAGAAATGATACAATCAAAATTGCACAATTAATGAGGCTTAAAGACAATTTTATTCTGAATGTTGTAAGGTATAGTTTGTAAGATTTTTAAGTAAAAAGGCAATGAGGTACTGTACTATTTCCTGGGAACAACAACAGCAAAGATGCCAGAGAAACCATTGATAGCAACAGTTGTCAGAAACCAAAGAAAAAGCATCTGTAAGAATATATCCCCAAAACTAAACTTTCCCATTTTCCTGTCTTCCTTTGAGTAAACTCAATAATAGGCCCTAGACACAGGGAATAATCAAGGTAGCTAGTAAAGTCTATCAATTCCCCAGAACAGAGAGACAGATGAGAATGTATGGCGGTGAAATATGGCTCACTGCAGTAGACTTCTGTGAGAAAAAGTGGACACAGGAGAAACCTTGATGTTACAAAGTAGGAGAACAAATGAGTAAGTAAGGTTCTCTTGACCAGAGTCAGACAAAGCATTACTCTATTCCGTTTCTCTTTGCTCCACATAAAGAGCCATCATTGCAGCATCAGTGAGGCTTATTTTTATGATATTTTCATGCTGCCCATATATCTCAAATCTAACTGACCTCAGACCATTGGTGAAAGGAATTTTCAGTACCCTATTTGGCTGGGAGAAGGTAATTCCCAGGAAAGTGTGGTGTCACTAAGAGTGTCTAAAACTTTGCATGTCATCTTCCCAAGCAATGAAGAATGGGGCCTATGGTCAGCTATGTGACTGAGTGACTTCATAACATCTTTGTCACAATCCAGGTTACATACTTTCCAATTCTGTGTTCAGCAATTATTGGTAACATGGAATTGTAAACAATGAAAAATGTTAGAACCAAGGACTTTTCTTTGCTCAGAAAGCTGGTTGTGAAATGTTACCAGCACAGTAACAGGTCTGCCATGGTCTTGGTTTCCAACTGGTTTCATCATGGCTTGATTTTTCTGTATCCTTCTTCTGGGTTATTCGATAATATCTTGATTCTTAGCATACAAGATAACTTTATTTAACAAGCTTGCATAATTTGAAGCTTATAGAACAAAATTATTAGGTGGAGTAAGATGGACAAATGGACAACCAGAATCTTAAGACATTTGGAGATGGCGTTAGTCTCACTTTTCCTCAGGAATTACATCACAATTAAGTCAGCACATCCCTAATAAGACAAACAGCCTTCTCATAAAGTACTATACATATATTAAATATTTACCCTATTGCTTTTCTTTCCAAAAGGATTTTAAGTATCAATCCATTTATATAGTCAGCTGTTCAATGTTCAGGTGTGAATGCTTTAAAAATGATAGTATGGAAATGGGTATGGATTCTTTCCTGAAAATCTCACAGACTACAAAGAGGGACAAAGCAGCCAGAAGTTAGAAGGCCGAGAGGGTTGAGGACTATTTTCAGGATCACCATGGAGATAAAAGGTAGAAGAAGTCTTCTTAGTTGAAAGGATTATAAGGAGTTATGTGTAGGATAGGAGTATGGATACATAAAAGAAAGGCACACAAACTTTAAATTGGGATACAGGGTTAATAAAAAAGTGGAAGAAGAGGAATTAAAATTAGAGGAAACAGATGTAGATGCAGGTAATGGTGGGGCTTTACAGAAAATTACAGAAAGAGAGGAAAAAGAAAATTCGTGTTTATTTATATACTGATTAATACATTTTCCAAGGGGGGCATAGTATTAAAATGAGTCCTGATAACTTATTGCTATACTCAAAGAAAAGAGCATCTCTCAATACTCGTTGCAGAACCTTCTTCTTCCAGTAGATGGCAATTAAGGGAGAGAACTTGCCAAAGTGTTCAATGTACAGAGAATAAAAGACTGTTAAGTTCTCAGCCCTAATGCTACATATATGTCATATCACTCATGAATATTCAAGGGACTAGAAAGGTTCTAAAAGCCAGAGATGATCAATAGCATTAAGGACACTGTTTTCCACACACAGCGGAGCAGTTGCACATATGAATCTACAGCTGCTGTGACAAGTGGTACAAGATCTGTGCAAACTTCATAAGCCTGAAATCACACCACTAGATGAGTAGATACTGCTTTTATCAGTTCCTGAAGAAAGGAGGCTCCATTTTCTTTAACAGCGTAACCACAGGTAAGTCGTCTATATACCAGCGAAGTCTCTTCTCCCAAGAGTATCTCAGCAATATAATAATAGATTTCAAAAACTAAAATTTTGCCTTACATTTTTTCCAAGGAACTTCTTATGTACAATATTTTAAACAAGAGTAAAACATATATACCATGTAACAAAATTACCTTTAAATTTGTATCATTATGCCATATTCCCCTAAATGATAACAAGCATCCATAACCCAGCAAGTAGCCAACAGCCACCCACACCATTTATTGGGAATTTGGGTAGTGTTTTCTCTAGACTGCTTCCTCTTATCTGTGGGTGAAGGTTTCTTACAGGTCCCTGAGGAAGTTGAGATAATGGCCAAGTCCTGGGAAGACCAACAGTAACCTTCATTGATAAATAGCACCTGTCAAGTTTCAGGAGTTCTCCCTTTTCATATTAGCCTGGAATGAATCCATAGTCAAACCTCTTCTCTAAAGCATTTTTAACTTCCATTTGACAAATACATTTTTGACTTCCGTTTTTTTTTTTTTTTTTTTTGGTTTTTTGAGACAGGGTTTCTCTGTGGTTTTGGAGCCTGTCCTGGAACTAGCTCTTGTAGACCAGGCTGGTCTCGAACTCACAGAGATCCGCCTGCCTCTGCCTCCCAAGTGCTAGGATTAAAGGTGTGCGCCACCACCGCCCGGCTTGACTTCCGTTTTAAAGTTAAGATATTCTTAAAATATCTATGCTGGCTTATTTAATCAGTTCTCTTTCAATCCTACATCTCTTAGCTGCTATTGTTTGTGCATCAAAATTCAAAAAATTCAGTATCAACACAAAACTATATAGAATCCAGACTCCCTGTGTATTTCTCCTTGTTACATTGCTGTTTCCTTTTTATTACTTTTATTCTCTCCTTATGGACTTTACTTTATTATTTTCAACTTTTTATGTCTTTCTATGACTGTCCATACTCTTTTTATGTCTTTCTTAAGCCTACACACACTGTAAAACACACTGGAACCTGTTCAGAGCTTTTTATTTCCAATCTGGACCTCATTTACTGCATATCTCTAATAATTTTTTGACCCTGTGAGAAAACTTTAAAATACTTAGCCAAAGTTGGATCCTTCTTGTGGCCCCATTGGCTGGTTCTTCCTGCTTCTTGGGTAGTAAGAAGCAAGCCTAAAGCTTTCGACCTGGTCAGAGATGCATTTGACCAGGAAATGCATTCAGTCCCCAAACTATGGAATTCCAGCGCCTTGCACTGAGGCGTGCATTTCTACTTACCTTTTTATTTCTAATTAAAGTGGAAAAATGGTGTTTATGTCCTCTGCTGTACCCAAAGAACTTCTTAAAGGAGCCATGCCTTTTTTTACTTCTTTTTTCTTTTATTTTTATTTTCAAGCTTTTCAGGATCTATGGAAATTCGAGAGCCCCATGTTGCCATTTCAAAATTTTTTTGTTCAGTTTTACTCTTTTATTCTTTGTTCTTTGGGAGCTCACCACCCAGTTCCTGAATAAATGCATGGAGGCATTTTCTTTCTTATGAATGCCAAGGCTTGTTTCTAGACAGCCTTTCCTAACATAATTACCCCTTCTATCTTTTATAGCTGGGCTTTTATTGTTCTCTATTTCTATACTCCTTTCTTTACTTCTTATTCCACCACCTGTTGTATAGCTGGGTGGCTGACTCCTGGTGTCCTTCTGCTTTTTTTGCTCCTCGATTATTTTCTACAGATATCTCTTTCTATTTATTCTCTCTGTCTGCCAGTCCCGCCTTTCCTTTATCCTGCCTTGCTATTTGCCATTCAGCTCTTTACCAAACCAAATGGGTCTTTTAGACAAGCAAAGTAATTCATAGAATTAAGTCAATACAATGTAAAAATAAGTGACATATATTTTCATCACTAAACAAATGTTTGACATCATAAACAAATGTAGCACATCTTAAAGTAATCTTCTACAACAGGATATGTTTTAAAAACATGTTAGTCTGAAGCAGGAGAATTACCAGGAGTGTGGGCCCATCTGGGACTATGCAGTGAGTCCCAAACCAGCATGAGCTACAGAATAAAACCTGTCTCAACAAAAAATAAAAATAAAATACTAACAGCAACAGCAACAACAAAATTAAACAAATTAAGAATAGCATGTGTTCTAATTCACTTAATAGTTAGTCATGTGTACAAAGCAATTTATAATGAAATGTATAAATAAAAGTTATGGTGCTTGACTTTTGCCTGTAGAGGAGAATATGTTGTCTGTTTCTTCATTCTTTTATCTAATTGTGATTCGTTACACCCTCTTAATAAAAACCAATTTGAATCTTAATGAAGGAAAGATATATTCACCTCTAACATATTCTTTCATGTACACGTCAGTTATGTCTATCTTATAAGTGGTATTGTCATTTCCATATTATAGGTTAAAATGCTCTGAAATTTAGTAGGTTAAATGATTATTTAAGTTTGTATGGCAAATAGAAGAATCATAACTTTTTACTTATGAAATTCTCACCAATCAAGACATGACCACAATGAAGGTAAGAATAGTGCACTGGGATGATGCTCTTGCATACTGTAAAGATTTGTCACTTGTATTGGTTTAACAAAATGCTGTTTGGCCAGTAACCAGGCAGGAAGAATAGGTGGGGCAACCAGACTAGGAGAATTCTGGGAAGAGGAAAGGTACAGATGCAGTCATCAGCCAGATACACAGAGAAGGCAAGATGAGAATGCATTACTGACAAAAGGTACCAAGCCACATGGCTAAATATAAATAAGAATTCTGGGTTAATTTAAGTTGTAAGGGCTAGTTAGTAATACGCCTGAGCGATAGGTCAAACAGTTCATAATGACTATAAGCCTCTTTGTGTTTATTTATGGCTGAACAGCTGTGGGACCAGGAAGGACAGGAACTTTCATCTACAAAATAGGAACTGTTTTTCACTACATAGATATTAGCTGGCCCAGCAGCTATTAACTATTTAGATGAATGGGGCCTGGGAATAAGACCTTGAGTCACTATTCTCAGTGACAGGACTCCACTGAATTGCCAGGAGTCACTTTGCTATCCTGTGATGAGGAGCAAGGATTAAGCCCTTTTGTCAGAGCAAATTAAGAGACTAGGATTCATCAAACTACAAGTAAGTTAAGTGAGGTGACATTATAATATATGTTGACTCACAGGTTTGCTATATTGGCTCACTGTCCAGTTATTTAAACAATCTGATCAAGTTCTTTCTTCTTTCAAAGAATAAATCTGAAATATAATATACATCTTCCTATATGCATTAATGGAAGGTAGGCTGAATTTTTAAGTTAATATTTTATGGTTGTATCTAGTTTTCAAGTTCAGGACACTGAGTTTAAAGAAGCAAGGAATGAAGAGGGTGTTTTGTTTTGTTTTGGCTTACAGTTCACAGAACCTGTCATGGCGGGGATGTCATGGCAGTAGGAACTCGAGGTGGCCACACAGTTGTATCCACAGACAAGAAGTGGAGAACCATGATTATAGGTGCTCATCACTCTTTTTTTGATGCAGTCCTGTAGTTTAGCTATGGAGTGATGGGTCTTCCATTTCAACTAACCCATTCAACAAAAACTCTCACTGATATGTTCAGAGGCTTGTCTCCTGTCTAGATGATAGTCAAATATTATCTGTGACCATGGCCTTGTGATGATTTCCCAAGCCTTTCTGAGACACAGAAAAGAGAATAATCACCAGGACTGTTAGGCACTTGGTTGTTGCTAATTGTTTCTGTTACGCACAAGAAGAAAATTGACACGAGGCAGGTTGTCAATAATCAACTGGGTGACTATTTAAAAGGCTTCAAGAAAGCAATTATAGAAATATATATTTTTTAGAAAAAAATGATAGATTGAACTCAATATTATGTGGTAGGATTTAAGTCTAAAAATTGTACAAGTATATGGGAGCTAAATGCTCATTATGACCTTTGTTGTTCAATGAACTCTTAAAGGAAAGAGGTGGGACACGAAGACTGAATTAGATCATGTGTGTGCTTGCTTAAGAAGGTGATCCCACTGGCCTCTTTGGAACTACTGGGCCTACAGGAAGAGCTTACTCTTTCTTGGTTAAGAGCAGCCTTCTCTGACCTGAAAGCTATGCTGTAGCTTCAACTTAGGTGGAACACTTGGAAGATGATATTTATCCTCCCTAATACCTGACCTCAATTTCTTACCTAATTGCAGTTTGGTTCTATAACTAGGGTGAACTTGGCGAAGATCAGGGAACTAAAAAAATGGGATTACTCACCAAAGGAACCTGAAGACATAGTTAATGTGCAGCAAAGAGAATCATGAGTGCATGCCAGAGAGTAGATTTTGATAATGTTAGACCGGAGCGGGGGTTGAGGATGATGAAAGATGAATGTGATAAGCTAGACTTTGTCAGTAAGGAATCCTTATCCCATGAGTAAAAACTCCCTGGCAAGGCCGGAGGGAATAGCTCCAATATTTACTCTGTTCGGATGGTTACCACAAGCAAGGGGAGAGGGGGGCTGGGGAAGGGGAAGTCTCACATTCAATTAAGTAGAAATGACAGAAATGCCTTGGCAGAGTTTTGACTAAGAGTTCAGAAGACTTTGAGAAGCAAGAGACTTGCGGAAGTTATTCAGTTGTGTAGTGCCAGCTAACTTAGTAACTGGAGGGATTGAGATCACTCGTATCTGCATCTCTAAACTGGCTCGGATTGCACTGGGATGGGGGATGGTATTACTGAGAGCCAGGGCCAAGGCCCCAGAAGGGTATAAATGTATACAGTAGAGATTTCAGTACATTGAACTTTATATATTTCACATTTAACTTAGAATTGAAAATTAAATTCAACAAGTACACTTGGTGCATTCTTTCTGTTGCTGTAGTTGTTGAAAATTTTGCTTTTCATTTCTGGAATTCTTTGGAATTTGACTTCTATATGAGTGATTTGCTGTATGTTTGGCTTTCACAAACAGCTTCTCAGCTTGTCCCAAACTCTGGATAAGTCACCCTTCCTCCACAGTGTCCTTGCTTTTCTACTGTCCTGTTTTAATTTGTCTAGAAAAGTCAGTTTCCCCAAATAAATTTTTAGGCCCTTGCAAACGGGATCAATATCTTATGCCTCAGAAGTTATTATGGTGTTTTATGCTGAACAAATCATTTGTTAGAATTTTCCATCTATTATTTAAGATTTCCATTTATTAAGCACGGTACACCTTTTTATCACTAATAATCAAAATGTAAACATTACAACACTCACGCATTATCTTCTTAATTGGCTGAATCACTTTAAATCCTTGAGATAAGCTTAAGTAGATAGCATATCTGATATGGAATGATAAACTGTGATGTGTAAACACCATAATAAAGTGAGTCGTTTGCTTTGCAGCCTGAAAATTAAGTCATCAACGTCGGATAAACAAAAAGACAAAGAAGTCACAGCAATATCATATACATTGTTAAAATGTAGGCTTCTTTGCGGTACTTTTGTCATCTAGTTCATCACGATGTCTAAAATAGTACTGTTGCCATCCCCGGACTCTTCCATGTCTCACCATATCAAAATGGGAAATTTGATATGCTTCATAAGGAGATCATCAACATGTCTTAGCCCAGCGAGAATCTAAAAATTATTGAAATCAGGTACCTGATAATAGACTTTATTGCAGAAGTGAAAATGCTATAGTTCTCATGAGCAAAGATCGGTGAGAAAACGTGTGTACATGCGTGTGTGTGTGATTGTGCATGTAAGTGTGAGTAATTTTCAAGAATAAAAACATATATAAATAATCTAAGTGAATATACTGTTAGTAAGAACGTACCTTTAAATGTCTGAGTGCTTCAAACAAAAAAGTTCATTTGAAGATTGAGATCATACCTTCAAAGGAATACTTACCCCTAGTTCCTTGATTAAAATCAGGCCATCTCCTCCTTGATCAGCCCTGACTTCCTGTTTCTTTCAACATTTACAATTACTCTCAGGTTGGCACAGAGTCACTAACTTCACTTTCCCAAGTGCATTTCCTGGGCAGATTATGGACCCTTATTAAAGGTTCAGTGCTGCATCTTAATTCTACCTGCTTTTGTAATTCTAGGGCGTTGCGAGCAAACAAAGAAAGCCATGCTTCTGCTTTAAGATTTGTCTGCTTCTGAAACCCAGAGTCCTGTAGTGTAATCATTTCTGTGGTAACCACACAGGAAGTATCTTGCCCTGACAGTTTAGACTCGGAAGAAACGGTTATGGGGCTCTGTAACTCTTCCAATCCCCAGTGTTAAACACCTCATTTACAGAATCCCAAGCTGCTGCTTTGCTTGCCTTCTTGGTCTTAGCATTGACATTTTGAGTCTTACAGTTTCATTGGTAATTTTTATGGTATTTTTGTTTTGATATCAATATGTTTTCCTAAGGACAGGCCTTTCATTTATGTTTTATCACAAAGATTGTTGGCCCTCTGTATAACAAGCTTCAATATCCATAGTTTCAACCAATTGTGAATCAAAAACATTCAGAAAAAGAAAACTGAATCTGTACTAAACATGTGGAGATTTTTTTCTTATGATTATTCCCTGAGAAATGCAATAAATAATACTGATTCATGTAGCATTTGAGTTCAAAGGCATATTGTAACTAATCCAGAGAAAAAGGCAGTGGGGGTCTATGCCTACTTGACAAACATAGATAAAGGAACTGAGAATATTTGGATAGTATTATCTGTAGGGCATCCTAAACTCAATCTCTCATAGGTACCAAAGATGGCTGTAGTCTTCTGTCAATAAAATTGTGTGTATGTTCCATGTGCAGTGTGTATTTTATAAGAAAATTTAGAAGTAGGATAAGAAACATTTCACTTGTTTTCTTTCTGTTTATTAAAGAGACAACTGTTCTGCTTCCTGAGAAGCCAAGCTCTTAGAAAAGGGATTAGGTCACATGTCAAACCTTTATTTCTTTTGCATCTTGTATCTTTAAAAGCACAAAAAGAAGTTGAGAGACATCAATGAATGAAGAACCCGCCTAATCAATTTCTTCCTCAAATGACTTCATTTTCAACAAAGTACAAAATGATGAAATAAGCATGTATGGGTGTGTGTGTGTGTGTGTGTGTGTGTATGCTAAAAAAAAACTAGAGTGTGACATTTTGGTGAATATTCTTTGATTTACTCTATTTTTGTTTTTAATCTAATGTCTTGAATTGGAGTGTAATTTTAAGAATACTTTATGGTTCAGTGATTTATTGTTTTGGACTTAAAGCAATGTTAGTTTCTTGCTCATTAAGTTATTCCTGCCTGTAAAATCATAAAACATGTAGGCAAGGTACCCTTTCTGCTTAGAACTCTTTGAACAATTCATAAGAACAGTATAGTGTCAATAAACTAAATTTCCTTAATGAGCATTTGTGATTCATTTTCAAAATAACACATCAATTCAGGTATTGTTTTCTTAAGATCTTCAAGACAGTGGCCGACAGCTCTTTTGCTGTTATAGTTAGTGTGTGATGTAGCTCTGACTGTGCTGATGATTATGGACACACCCTGATGAGACAATGGTAGCAAGATCTACCTTCTGTACCCAGAACACATTGCACTTCTTTCTCACCAAAGCAGTCCTTGGTGTTCATGACACTTGAGGTAGCTGTCCACAAAATAGCCTTGTCAGAATGTACTTTCAGACTGGAACTCCCTAAATTTCCACACATGTTCCACTATATACTCAAAGACCAATCACCTCACTAGTATTGGGGTGCATGTATTGTGTCATAATACAGATTACCTAAAGCATTTTTCCATTTGAAAGCCATAAGGGGCAAAAATGAAACATGGCACTAGAGAAATTCCCAGGAATCCACAAGAATGACCCCAGCTAAGACCCTAAGCAATAGAGGAGAGGTCTTAAGATGAAATTTTTGGTATTGCATCAAAACAATGTTACTATTTTGCCTTAATGTAAGCAAAGAATTTCACACCAAAGGATTTTATAAATTTCTAGAAATGAATAAAACACTAATTCCAATCAACATTATCATTTATTACTTAAATATATGTTAAGCAGAGAGTGGCAGCATACGTATTTAGAAGGTTATTGCATTTGACTTCGCTCTAAAATATGAGATTCAAGTCAACTATGATGCCTCTCTATCTTGCTTAATTCACAATTCAGTATTTTTCTTGTTGGTCTGTTTTGAGGATGATATAATAGCATTTATTGCCAGCAGCAATGTTTATGTATGGCCATTTTCTAGAATATGTAAACTAGTTGAAGCTACATGCACACAAAACAAGTTCTCTATACAATCAACAGATTTATTTTTCTGAAGAACCCTAAGCAAATTGGAATCAAAGCATTTATTCAGAGTTGGTAACTTCTCTGAATACAATCAAAGAAATAATGAATGAGGATATTTTACCTAGGAACTAAAAGGTGAAATGATTGAAAGGGCTTCAGAAATTAACTCAAAGAAATTTATATTTTAAAATGACAGAGTTCAAGAACAATCTCAACAGAGAACTTTCTTCCAGTGGACGAAAGTAGGTGTGACCAGGCCTGTGTGTCACCTGTGTTTCTTTCATTGTAAAAATACAGAATAAAAAAAAAAATAAATAAATAAATAAAAAAAATAAAAAAAATAAAAAAAAAAAATACAGAATAGACCACAATGTTGATGTCTCATCATTATCATTGCTTTGTTTCAACTGTCAGGCACGAAAAATTACAAAGAAGAAAACTTTTCAAAAGGAAAGAAACGTTTTGAAAATCATGACCACCTTGTGAGTGCTTAATCCAGAAAAGCTGGTTGAACAAGATCTGTACAGGAAACTGAACGACTAAGCAAAACACTGTTAAGATTTTTCACATCCTCTTAGAGAGGGGATCAAAGTGCATTCCTGTGGTTTCATGTACTATGAGAATGGGTTGTGGGTATAGGAGTGTCCATGAGCTATTTTCCAGTATTAGAAGGTAGTTGTGTGTAGACTAAGGTCCTTTTATTTGGGCCCAGTTCTTTAGTTTCATACATAGCAGTTTTCAACATAATGCTGTGCCTTCAAGTATCTCAGCTCAAGATGGCAACATAGTAAAGAATGCTATATTCAAAAACTAGAACTGGATGTCAGTCATGGCATTCTTACTTGCAAGTCATTAACTTCAACTTTGCTTTTGAAATGTGCATGGCAGTTCTCTTTTCTGCTCTGCCTTTTCTAATTGTATAACTGTGAGGGTGAAATAAATATGTTAGAGACTTTGTAAGCAAGTATATCTAAAACAGATGGAGTACTTCACTTCTGACTGATGCTGCAGAGAGGATTTCTCTTCTCTAGCTTAAATCTAAAAGACCCTATAGAGATGTGCTTAAGGAGGACATACTAGGCAATCAGCTATGACCCTGTCCTTAGTGTGACTACATAGCAGCAGTGCAAGAGTCGGGTGGTCAAAAGATAGAATCCCAGGTGATCAATGAGAATCTTCACTTTCAGGGACAGAATTTTTGGCACAAAGACATTTTGTCTATTTAGCTATACCCTCAAATAACCATGCATTCCTAAATGTACACATTTTATTCAGAAAAGAAAATAATTTTAAGTATTCCATGTTTGAGATCTCTTATAAATGTCGGGAATTATTCCAAGAAAAATTTCAATATTCTATTTTGTTTGAATGCATGACATTATTAGGCGTACCTTCTGAACCAATATTTGCCTTCCTATTTTTAGAGCTACTTATACAATATTGCTCAGCAAAGTGGCAAGGAGGCATTCATGCTTGAATCAATGGAAATAACATATGGGACAGCCATGATCCTGTGATGGAGAGTTAATGAGATGCCTACTACTCCAGAATGCTTAAACTGCTTTCAATTAAATGTTGCTAAATGTCATTTGGTCAAATATATTAAAGAACATGAGCAAGGAAATCAGGACCACGAGGCGTGCACCCACCCACTGTGACAGTGGAAATGATCTCTTGGGAGCTCTTCAAGGCCAGCTGGACTGGGACTGAATAAGCATGGGTTGAAACTGGACTCTCTGAACATGGCGGACAATGAAGGCTGATGAGAAGCCAAGGACAATGGCACTAGGTTTCGATCCTAATACATGAACTGGCTTTGTGGGAGCTTAGCCTGTTTGGATGCTCACCTTCCTGGGCCTGGATGGAAGTGGGAGGACCTTGGTCTTCCTGTAGGGCAGGGAATTTGGACTGCTCTTCAGTATCAAGAGGGAGGGGGAATGGACTGGGGGGAGGAGAATAGGAGTGGGGATGGGGGAGGGGAGTGGGGGGAGGGGGCAATGTGTGGGAGGAGGGGAGGGAAATGGGAAACGGGGAGCAGTTGGAAATTTTAATTAAAAAAGAATAAAAAAAAAAAGATTGGACATTGACACAAAATAACAATAACAACAACAAAAAAAAAAAAAAAAGAAAATTGAGGCCTTACTGTCTAAAAGCCTCAGTGTGGAGTGAATACCAAATGCATCCATATACATTTACTTCCACATGTTCATCTGCTCTACAGCAAGACAGAGCAAATTCAGTTTAATAATGCACATGACTAAACCTTATCCAATGGGTTAAAATATATCTATTTATTCTAAGGAAGAGTGGGTCATGCAGAGTCTGAGAGTTTTTCATAGCCTGACATTTACAGGAACAAGCTGTGCTTACTTAGTTTTCATTCTCCTTTTTAGAGAAGTTCATCCTTGCCTGAAGGATCTCAGTATAGGTGAGTACACACTAGAGGGTGGGATCTGCTGAGTTTCTGTCTTGAACCACAAAGAATGCAGCCAGTCAACCAAATACAAACACTAACACATTATTCCCTTGCCACCTGTCCATTCGGGCTCAATGCCATGTAAAGTTTGGCTTTAGAGTTAAGGAATTGTGGGTACAGAAAGCTTGTTGATTGATTGGGAAATGTAGCCAGACCAGCAAGGAAACAAAGACAGTTCGAGTTTCTAGGGCACTTGCTCTTCCTTCATTTTTTTCAAGTAGCTTTGCACTGACCCCAAGTAAGTATCTATTCAGGAGCTAGTCCAAACCAAGCAGGTATTAACAGTGGTACCTTTGTCTTTGATCGCTTCGTTCCACACCTGTCCTGCTATCTCCACTCAGCTTTGTCTCTAATTAAACTCAGAGTTATTTATTTTTTCTTTTAATGAGATCATTCTAAATCCCATTTGCTCACTACTAAGGTTGTTTAAATAACGTGTCTACAGCAGGTTATTAAACTAGAAAGACACTTTTCATCGTTGTCATCAGATCATTAACAGTGAGGGATTTGATTTTCAGATAGAAATAAAGAGGGGGAAGAATGCTAGAATGCAGAAACCAAAACTCCAATGGATTGCACAGACAAAACTTTTCCAAGTCTGTTGATCAATCATGGAATTTAGATTCTATTATGGGAATGCTCAGTATCAGCTCCAACAGTGATGGAAGATTTCCTTTCAGGAAACATCAGCTTCCCTTTAGTGGATGGTAAACCAGATAGTCCTGTCTGACTACTTATTACTACTGACACCATGTCAGTAGTATGAGCTCATTCTAAGAGAGAGACATGTCTTCATTCACTGTGCATTTAACACGCATTCATCTATTTATTGGTCATTATTAGGGATGGTTTCATGTTGTTCTCAAGAATAAGATTTACCCCCACATCAACTCTCTAAATAGCTGTGCTAAGTAATACGTTTCTCTATTGTAAACAGCACTGTCTTCTTTAGGACCAAACGATCCAGTTGGTTCTACTGAGTTCAAACCATATTGCATTTTAGGTACATATATTGTTTCAGTTACACATCATTATCTCTATAATAACAACCAAAAACTTCTTTGGAATTTTATTTTTATCTCTTCAAACAGGAGATGTGTCACTGTGAGATGCAAGAACAGGAATGTTGGCTGCCACATTTTCTGCTGTGATGGCAAAAATTGGTTTGATAAATACACAATAAGGAGAATAAACTTCTAAATACACTCTAATCTCTGGTCTGAAAACAGTCTGGAGAGGTCTATCTAAACTTTGAGTCGTGATAGATACAAAGTAATGTTCCAGAACACTTTTCCTAAGATTGTGTAATGCAATATAGTATCTTTGTGTTGCAGACGTATAGTCTGATAAAACTGTTACCTTCTGGTTGTAATGATGCCCTTATTTCTCCCAGGAAATTGATGGGGTCCCTCTTCAAGATCTTTGATTTCTTCTGAAATTACCTCTCTACCTTCCTCATTATTTATCATTGATCAGTTGGTTGTGACAGCTCAATAAATATTAGTGATTAATTCTTCCCATCCACATGATCTTAGCCCATCACGTATGTGAAAGGTCTGGTCCTGAGTGCTTTGTTACTGAAAGACACTAATGTTAGACTTAGGTGACTTACCTTCTGCTCTATCTTCTCTATGATTCTACATCTATTGTTCTTGTAGGATGAGGTATCAGTTCTCAATTTGAATTTTATTTTTGTACACTATATTGATAATATTTTGATTTTTCTTATTTTGAGACAAGGATCTCATTATGTAACCCTGGCTGGCCTGAAACTCTCTATGTGGACTGGACTGATTTCAAAATGACAGAGATCCTGCTGTCTCTGCTTCAAATTCTGGGATTAAGATTGTGTGCTAATTTGCTCCATGACAACAGGTCTTTTGAAGGCTTTCTTGTTCTTTCTGTAAACCTTTCCTGGACCATCCAGGGTCTATGTATGATGACTACAAGGGAGAGGGAACTGAATTTGGATGCTAATTGTCTAATTGTCATTATCTTTATGTTGCAAATTTTCTGTGAAAACTGAAAATTTAGAGATAAGTTAGGAATGAGTTCTAAACAGAACAAGTCTGGTGGGAAAGAAAGACAATAAAAAACAGACTGCAAATTCTAGGTAATGATTCCTTGTCCAAGATCCAGTGAACTGTCTGTTTTTAAGAAAGGCATCTTCCTGTAGATTGGCAAGTAGTTTGTGGAGGACTGGCTTTTTAGTTAAATCTCAAATATGAAAAGAATCTCAGCAGAAGAAGACTCTCACCAGACAATGCCCTGCCTAGGAATCACTCTGGAGTCTCTTCTGAGCCCTGTAACACATGCAGACATAAGGAACACTATGTTTCCATAGCTGAGGTAACTGCTGTCCTGTATTAAACCCTGCAGCTTCTTCATGATGTAAGTATTTGCATAATTTTCAGTGACCGCCCTTAGGGAAAATGTGGCTTTATCTACTCTTTCATAAGGAGAAATTTAAAAAATGTGTGTGTGTGTGTGTGTTTGCGGTTTTTGAGTTCATATTTCAGTTCAAGTATGTGCATTTTCTTTCTTTTTTTTCTTCTTTCTTTTTTTTTTTTTTTTTTTTAAATTTTGGTTTGATTCAGATAGATCTATTCAATCGCCCACAAATGTTTCTCCCACTTCCCTACTTCTGGGCAAATTT
Source organism: Chionomys nivalis (assembly GCF_950005125.1). Taxonomy (NCBI): domain Eukaryota; kingdom Metazoa; phylum Chordata; class Mammalia; order Rodentia; family Cricetidae; genus Chionomys; species Chionomys nivalis. The sequence continues at coordinate 37,874,877 of NC_080093.1, forward strand.
TAAAGTTAGATGTCCAAGTTTTGTTGCTCTGTAAAGCAAGATTGCTCACAAAGTGGATCTTTTGCTAATTTTTCTCAGAAAGCTTTATTTATGTGTTTCCTTCACTATGTAATAACTCTTTGCAACAAAGTATTTCTATTTCAACAAAACTCAGTCTACAGAGTTTTATTTAAAGAATATATCTTATATTGCATTAAGCTTGGTACATTCAAACTGCATATAACTGTAACTTAGATGTTTCAGTTTAAAGAAAGTTCAGGAGACCTTGAGATTTAAGAAGTACATGAAGCAGTTTTTCTGATCTGAATTTCATTTCCATATTGCAAATATCAAATGCTCTAAAGAATATTTGCCCAACCCATCATTTCTAATCCCAGGGACTTTTCTATGTTCCCTCTTCACCTCGTTAAGCCTTTATTCTCTTTACGCTTAGAGTCCTCTGAACAAACCTCCCTGTGTCCACAGCAAATAAGCCCTGACCCCAAGCAGCTGACTTCTTGTTCATCCAGATGGAAATTAAACTTCAATGTGCATATTGCAAACACCTGCCACCACCTGTTAAAAATGCAAACTGTGGACCAGGAGGCAGGTAGAGCTTCCAATGGGGAGGGGCCCTCTCCAGTAGCCTAAGACGCTTTAATTCTCAGGATGGCCTCCTGTCAACCCTCAAGTCAAATTTGAATTTTTCAGTGCTGTTTTGACCCTGGCTATCACAGGTGGAATTTAGAATTGTTCCTTTTTTCACATTTTGCTTATTTTAAGCCTCTCCAAAAAGATTCTTGCTTATGTATCAGATTTACGGAGAATGTTAGAATTTGCATGTTTGGCTTTGAGCTTAAAGATGATCATATTTATGAAGAGAATGTAAGTTCTCCCCCTCTCCCATGTTATATTTTGATGCTCATTTCTGGCAGTTTCAAACCCTTACATATTTGTATGGACATATAAAATTCATCAACCCCTGAAAAGTTAAGAGTGTGAATTTTATGTGCTAGTTGGTTACTGAGAAGTTACCTCTAATATTTCTGTGATACTGTGATGACCATATGAGGTCTTCTGAGCTATCCACGTTTTTAAACCAGTCTAAGTTTTCTGTCCTTCATTGTTACAAAAACTAACTAAATAACTAACTAAATAAAAAGCAGTGTGATATTTATAAAACTCATCTGTTTTCATTAAACTAGAGTGTGCCTGTTTTTTGACAGAAACATGAAATGAATCGCTTTAAGGAACTTGTCAAATCGAAGATAGCCATATGCCAAAAAGGCATTCAATAAAAAGCAACATTTTTTAAGATACCAAAAAGCAGAGAGCAATCAAAAGGTTCCTTCTATTCCTTTGCTCTTTATGAAAACAATACAACAACCTCTTTCTTCTAAATGTGTGTAAAATTTTCTTTCAGCAGCACACAGCTCCAGGCCTGCACATTTCTGGGGGTGCACAATATAAATACACAGGAGATCTGTACTAACTATTCTGCAAGTATCGCAGGATAAGTTCTTCCTAGAGGAATCACTCTGACCTGTCATGACTCCCAAAGCAATAAGTGAGCATTTAGCAACAACTGGACACAGTCCACAATCTGAAACAACTGGACATAGCCTACAACCTGCAACAACTGGACACAGCCTACAACCTGCAACAACTGGACAAAGCCTACAACCTGCAACAACTGGACACAGCCTACAACCTGCAACAACTGGACACAGCCTACAACCTGCAACAACTGGACACAGCCTACAACCTGCAACAACTGGACACAGCCTACAACCTGCAACAACTGGACACACCCTACAACCTGCAACAACTGGACACAGCCTACAACCTGCAACAACTGGACACAACCTACAACCTGCAACAACTGGACACAGCCTACAACCTGCAACAACTGGACACAGCCTACAACCTGCAACAACTGGATACAGCCTACAACCTGCAACAACTGGACACAGCCTACAACCTGCAACAACTGGACACAACCTACAACCTGCAACAACTGGACACAGCCTACAACCTGCAACAACTGGACACACCCTACAACCTGCAACAACTGGACACAGCCTACAACCTGCAACAACTGGACACAACCTACAACCTGCAACAACTGGACACAGCCTACAACCTGCAACAACTGGACACACCCTACAACCTGCAACAACTGGACACAGCCTACAACCTGCAACAACTGGACATAGCCTACAACCTGCTACAACTGGACACAGCCTACAACCTGCAACAACTGGACATAGCCTACAACCTGCAACAACTGGACATAGCCTACAACCTGCAACAACTGGACACAGCCCACAACCTGCTACAACTGGACACAGCCTACAACCTGCAACAACTGGACATGGACACAGCCTACAACCTGCTACAACTGGACACAGCCTACAACCTGCAACAACTGGACACAGCCTACAACCTGCAACAACTGGACACAGCCTACAACCTGCAACAACTGGACACAACCTACAACCTGCAACAACTGGACACAGCCTACAACCTGCAACAACTGGACACACCCTACAACCTGCAACAACTGGACACAGCCTACAACCTGCAACAACTGGACACAGCCTACAACCTGCAACAACTGGACACAGCCTACAACCTGCAACAACTGGACATACCCTACAACCTGCAATAACTGGACACAGCCTACAACCTGCAACAACTGGACACAGCCTACAACCTGCTACAACTGGACACAACCTACAACCTGCTACAACTGGACACAGCCTACAACCTGCTACAACTGGACACAGCCTACAACCTGCAACAACTGGACACAGCCTACAACCTGCAACAACTGGACACAACCTACAACCTGCAACAACTGGACACAGCCTACAACCTGCTACAACTGGACGTAGTCCACAACCTGCAACAACTGAATTCAGCCCACAACCTGCAACAACTGGACACAACCTACAACCTGCAACAACTGGACACAGCCTACAACCTGCAACAACTGGACACAGCCTACAACCTGCTACAACTGGACACAGTCCACAATTTGCAGGGATCATTCATTCCCAGAGCTGTAAGGAAAGGTCTTCTCAGGACCACAGTCCTTAGCTTGGAGGAAACTCTTCTCTCTGGTTCTTCCCATCATCCCCTCTCTGAGCCATCTCTCCAGTGTCTTCTGCTGACTGTTGTCAACTGGACATACTTAGAATCTGGGGAGGTGAGTATTCACAAGGAACTAATAGATCAGATTGACTTGTAGGTATTTACATGGCAAAATTTTGAAGGTTAATTGATGTAGGAAGACCAAAGTCACTGCTTGTGAGTTCCTTTCCTTTGCCAAGTGGTAATAAACAGTATAAGAAATAAGAAAGGTGGCTGGGAGCAAACTAGCAAGCTAGCATGCTTGCATCTCTCTATCTCCTTGACTCCAGGTGCACTGTGATTAGAAGTTTTAAGTTGCTCCCAGCTTGACTCCACCACCATCAAGGCATGCAACCTGGAACTAAAAAGTAAAAATGAGCCATTTCTTCCCTAATTTGCTCTTGGTCAGGATATTTTAGCAGAACCACGGGAAGAAAATTATAATCAATACTCTATACGTTCAGTTCCTTTGTACTTCTCAAAACCCTTTTCTTCATTGTGTTTTCCAACCTCTTGTTTCTCGAGCCTAGCCTCTCACTATCGAAATTCACAGCCCATTTTGTACTCTTTTAAAATATAACCATAATGTTGCCTTTTGTTGATGCAAAACACCCAACTTGCACTTCAAATTGGAGAAGAGACTTTACTCTGAAATCAAGTACCAGTGACCATGGCTTGGAGAACACAGATTTAGCTCACCCCAAATCCATGGTGCAATGTATAAACAGTCTGATGTTTGGTTGGCTGGAAACTACTGCTCTGCCTGTACATTCCAAATGGTTTATCTAATAATCACAAAGTCATTAGGTCAGGCACAGAAATGGGCAACAAAGACTCAAAAGATGGCCTATGATAATTTAGCTCTGGGGTTGCAAGATTCCAAACTGTCTCCAATCATTGACATTCTAACCATTTAATTAGCCTTACAGAAGGTACAGCTGAAGATGGTTTTACACTCTCAAAACACTGTTTGTGTCTTTCTAACACTTGGGTTTCTTTACCAGGATTGCTTTCTTTTACAGCCCACACCTCTCAATTACCTTCCTCTGTCTGTTTTATTTTATAGATGTTGCCAAAAGTAAACACACAGGCCATGAATAAGACTCTTTTCTTCAGTGCTAGAGAATGAACCCATCTATGGTTTTATATATATATATATATATATATATATATATATATATATATATATATATTAGACAAGCTCTGATGTTTCAGATACATCCCCAGTTTTAAGAGAACACTTGACAAAGTCTTGCCAGTAAAGGTAGTATAGGCAGTCTTGCATTATCACCAGTCTGGTGTGTTTGTTAGTTCTTTTTTAATACATATTTATTTTTATGTGTACATTCATGTGCCTGAGTATTTGCATGTACCTTCAGGTGCCAGGGGAGGCCAGAGATATGAGATTCCCTGGAGGGACATACTCATGACATGGGTGCTGCAAACCGAACCAGGAACCTTTGCAAGACAAGCAAGGGCTCTTCACTCCTGAGCCAGCTCTCCGGACTCCAGGCTGCCACCATTTCTTTGAAGAGTCTTTCCTTCACTACTATTAATTTTAATAACTTTGTTTACTTTGGCATTTGAATTTTCATTTCTGAATATTTATATTTTGCTTATTTTGTTCTTTGATTTCCTATTTTTGTCAGAATCAATGATTCCTAAGAGATTTGAGATATTGTCTCTATTATCCTTTTGTGAGTGTGTGAAATATTGTTGGCAGTTTGGAGAGAATCTCTTCATTTTGTTCATTTGCTTATTCTCATAAGAGATTTTTGCTTTTCTATTTTTTCCCATCCAGAAATTATGCTTGTTGATAATATATAATGTTTATATTACATACTTTTTTTTTAATCTTAGATCTACTTAGATCCATTGGTCTTGTGTGGAGTTGTAGGTCGACATGTATTTGCAGACTCAATTAAGAAATACAAGCTCACAATTGCTAAGTTTCAGAGTTTGTAAAGAATGCCAGCCTGCTATCCAAAGCAATGTGCCCCTTTGCATCCTTCCCACAATGGATAAGAATTCCTGCCAAGTCACCAATTGAATGTACAGGAAAGTGGATGGAACTGGAAATCATCCTGTTAAGAGAAGTAGGTCAGACACAGAAAGATGAGTATCACATATTTTATCTCTCTGTGGAGATTATATTTTAAAAATGTACACACAAAGGACATGAAAGTAGAGGGGAACTGTTTGGAGGAGGAAGTGGAATAGCATGAGTGGGATGTGTGCCTAAGAGGGAGCCAGGGGCAGAAACTAAATGCTGCACGTAGGAGAACCGGTCATAGTGATGCTCATTATTTTGTAATATTAGTATATGCTAGCTGAAATGTTCTTAATTAAAAATCTGTTGATCAAACAAATAACTTTCGGCTTTGAATTCATGCGTTTGTTAATTTTTAATCAAAGGTTCTGTCACAAGTGTATTAAAATATTGAGGAGAAAAATTCTAAAGGAAAACATTACTAAGTGTTACAGAAGAATTTATATGCAGACTCAATGGAACTAAACTACCATGAAGAAAGTTGGAATTCCCAAATTTGGATTTGAATAACAGTTTTGTTCTTATGGAACCAAGAAGCTGACCTTAACACATACCTTATTTTTTTTTTTTTTGCCCCAAATTTTCTGGGAATTTTTCAGAATAAAATTCATGCTAACACTGCATGTGACAAATCCAAAATGTAAAAGGGGAAAACAGGATGGCACAATCATGTACAAAATTACAATTAAAATTACAGAGCCTAACATGGTCCTGCTTTAGGTTCAAAGAAATCATCAAATCATTTACTGACATTGCCTAAGCAACTCCATAGAAGACTCTAACCTGCCACTGGGTTTTTATCTTCTCTGATATTTATGTTTTCTTATCTGGAAAAGAAATGCACAGAGATATAGAGACAAGATTTTAGTGCAAATGTATTAGCTATTTTTATTTGGTAGCAATTTGAATTATGCTATTAGGATAAAATAAATGTAACATTCTTTTAATATATTCATGAAATTAAAATTTACTTTAAATCTCAGAAACTAAGTATAGTAATAATTTCAATAAAAATGAATTTCCACATTATTATTGCTAATTATTGTTATTATTTTGTTTTCTCTCACAGCAAGTGCTGGGTTCCACAAACAACCACAGCGAAACACTTGGTAAAATAGAGGTAAAAAAACAACAACAAAACCCAAAACTAATGTTGATAGCTTGTCAGTGACACGCATGCTTAAGCCTGAGACATTGGGTTGGTGGCAATCATGACACACTGAATGTGGCTTCTGTTCAGACAGCACTAGAGGGAAGACACATGAGCAGGTTCACATGTACTCAGGAAACCTGCTTCACCTGTCTGTCCTAAAAGCCTAGAATTGCATCACCCCTATTACATGGGTAAGTAAGCTTTTACAAAATGGATACACTATAACAGTATCTACATTCAGACTCATAACCTTATCATAGCCATACAATTACCTTACTGTCAAGAAGAAGAACGGCCTATCTTATTTTAATAGGTAAATTTTACATGTTTATGAACATTGCACAAACCATGTAGAATATACCAGTAACACACTCTATAAGAAAAAGGACTGAAAACTTTTGAACTGTCAGTGTGTATGTGATTTATGTAAAAGAGTGATTGGCTTCTTTATTTAGTTATTACAGAAAGACAAATTATTACAATGTCTATTTTATGACAGAATACTTACTTAATGTGAAAAAGAAATGGCTAATAAATAGCCAGATTCCTCATTTGTGTTATGTAACTTGTTACAATACCTTTAGAAAACTTTGTAGTAGCATTTACTAGGGTTTAAAGTATATATGCATAACCTGTTACCTGAAAAAAAACCAAAGATATGCATCAGAATGTTTATAGAAGCATAGTTTATACTAGTTAGAAGTTAAATGCTGCCAGTGTTCAATGAAGGAAAATTTTTGAGTAACTTGGGACTTACTTATTGAACAGGAGCTATAGAGAAATGAAAAATCGAAGACATAACATGCACACAATAATGACAATCACAACAGTCATGCATACACTCTCAGAGTTGATGAATATACTGCTTGGAAAAGTCATATAGGATGTCTAATTCCTGTACCTCATAAATTTTTGAGTTTTAAAAAATATGGAAAATTACAGAGAAAGCTATAATAACACTTCTACTTGATAGCAAACTACTCCAAATGTTTCTTGACTTCAAAATGTTTTTGTTTCTTTTAAAGAAAACAAATATGTAAATGTGTTAAAAATCCATCCTCATTCTCTATGCCATTCATTTTATTCTCAGGGTTAAACTGTATCCACAGCTTGGAAGTATCCTTCTCAATCATACTGTTGAGGTGTGTGACTTAAATGCTCACAATTCTGAAATCTGTACCATTTTATCTTTAGAATTCTTTGTGTGTGCTAAGCATGGAACCCAGGGCTTCACAAGTGCTAGGCAAGTGCTTCACTATTGAGCTAGATTGTGGTTTTGATACTTTAAAATTACCTTCAGCAATAGCCTACTTATTTTTTGCCATATGATCCTTTCAAATTATTTCATATATTCAGGAATTATTCATATTGTCTTCTCTATATCTAGTTTATTCATACTATGTCAAAGTTATCTACAATTGATGAAATACACTGAATGGAACTGAATGGAATTTTGAACAAATAAAAAACTTAATGTAATTATGTTCTCTAGATTTTGTATGAAGAAGAGCACAGCTGTAGGTGAATCCACTTTACTATCCAATTACAAATCCAGACTGTTCTCAAACTCACTGTGTAGCAGACGACGAACTTGAATTCCTGAAATTGCTGCCTTCATTTCTCAAATGCCAGGATTATAGGTGTGATCTTCGACTACTTTTAAACTCAAAATTCAGTTGGAATAAATGCATAACACACACTATCGTAAAACAAAATTTCACAGCATAGAATGAAACTGGGTGATTTCTATTTCATTTGTTTCATTCCGTTCTCTGACCCTAGAATTACTGGACCTGTCAGGCGGGTTACACCCCTAGACTAAGTAACCCGCCAAGGCGGTCAACAGTTTTGTATTTATCATTTCTACAACCATTATGCATTTTGATGTAAATGTTGGAATACTTTGCTCTTTGTGGATCTCAGCCTTCTAGTCCCATTGTCTTCTCATCATCCAGCTCTCATGATAAACTATTTTATTTGTCTAGTTCTAAAGTGTTCCAAGTCTAGCTCATTTTGCTGGAGTCAGGGCAACTATCATTCATTCTCTTTTGTTGAATTCATATTAGGAAAAGAAGAGAATTTATCAAAGGCCATTTGACAAATTGTTTTAAAAAGTATTCTCCCCCCCCTTCAGATTTCTTTATAAATGAAGTTTTCTTTCTGTAACTCATTTGCACACAGGTCAGTTTGCTTTTTTTCTTAAGTGAGATTCAGTAAAGGGAAGTCCTTATCAAGGTTGTAGCTATGTACATGGCCTCTTTATTACCCAAGAAATGTTCTTTATTTTATGTGATATTTATAAAACTGAAGAATTATGATAGTAATAGCTTCCCTAATTCGGGGGGAGAGGAGGAGAGTAGGCAGAGTAGAGGAGAATAAGAGAGGAAATTATTTGTCTTATTTTTGAAATATTTATCAGGCAAGGGGAAATACATTTGGAATGTTAGTTCTCAAAACTGCTTTATCTAGGAATGTTGGAGACTAAAACAACGGTTTTCATTGGCTGTAAATGGTGAGTGAGAGGGGGCTGCAGGAAGTTTGGGATCTGGGTAAACTTGTGTTCTTTGTGGTTCTATCTGCGCTCTTCATTCTAGAGAGTCACCAGTCACTAGGCTCAAAGGGTGCTCTGAGTACTCAGGAATCTCCTCACTAAAGCCTCCTCCCACGGCCACGGCCACACCTTTTTTTTTTCTTCTTTTAACAGCTTCCTTGCCAGGTTTTACATTAGAGGAAATGAAATGAATGTGCTGTGGAAACATAGCACAGGTAGGCTGCTCTCAAGTCTTTTTTTTTTTTTTTGCCTTTTCTTCCTTCATTTTGCTTTTTAGCTCTTGGTGAGTGTGTGAGGCTGGTGAGTCATCTCCTTCAAGAAACAGCGGGAAGGGTGAGTCATAGTTTAGGAACTGCAGTTGTGACTCCCCACATGGATTGTTTAACCCGTGGTTGTCCCTTAGGGGTCAATGAGAACATCCTTCATCTGTTCTGTAATTTTCACAAACCCCTGTGACAGCACAAGGGAATGATGGTGTCCTGGTAAAAACTCCAGTGGTGTCCACACAACAAATATTTATCCCCTGTACATTTGGGAGTTTCCCTAACTTTACAGTAAAGCTGGAAACTGTTTTGGGAAGCATTTTTAAAGCATATTTCCCCCTTAATTTTACTATAATAAGTACTATGTTTAATCTTGCTATTGTGAGTTTCCTACTTATCACAAACTCAAGTATATAAAGCATTTCAAGTTGGTTTATGCCATAGGACAAAAAAAAAAAAAAAACTAAACAAAATGAGATTACGTATCTCTTCTATATTCTTAATTCTACTTTAAATACATGATGTTTTTATTTCCTAAGGCTAGCAATGTGCATGAATGCACCAACATTTCTGTTACTGAAGTTAGACATATAAGTAAAAATAGATAAAAAATGGAAATTAACTAGAGTTTATATAATTATCTTTTCGCTTCTCAATTGACAACATAAATATGATGCTGAAAAGCTAGTTTACATGTGTCAGAATCAATTTTCCATTATGTCAATCATATTAATTTGTATCCAATTAGTTAACTTCTATTTTTAACACATACATGCAGCATGCATCCAAAATATAGATGACTTTCTGTTAAGTATTTATATTAAATGGTCACATCGGCTTCCTTGAAATTGGCATTACTATTTAGTAATGTGCCATAAGTATTGCCAGCCTCAAAATAGTACCTCTATTGGCTTTTTAAGTTTCGTTCTCTTTCTTTTTTGGCAAAGACTTTTCACTGTAGTTCAAGATAGACTCTTCATTACTGTGTAATGGAGGCTGACCTTGAACTCATGGCAATACTTTTGTTTCAGCCTCCCCAGTGATGAGATTGCATTTCTGGTCCAGTGATTACCTGGTGTGGTGTGTGTGTGTTTGTGTGTGTGTGTGTGTGTATTGGTATACATAATTTATGGAGCTCAGAGATCAACCTCAGCCAAGGGTGTCATCTCCATTGGTTTAAAACTCACCAATTAGAATCAACTGGATGATCAATGAGCCTCCAGGATCGCTCTGTTCCTGTCTCTCCACTGTTAGGATTATAGTCGTGCCATTATGCCAGGTTTTTAGATTTAGCTTCTGGGATCAATCTCAGTTCATCATGTTCATGTGACAAGCACGTTAGTGACGAGCTACCATCCAGTAACTATTCACTGACTTTTATGAGCACGAAATGCAAAATCACCCAAGAGGCCTGTGAGGAAAAGAAAAAATGACAAAATATAAAACTACCATGCAAGCAAAACCTTACTGGGCAAAGTTCAGAGGAAGGGCAGATACTATTTTACGGTTGTGTGAAGAATGAAATGAATCACTGTTGAGGAGCCTGGAAAAAATTCCCTTCCATACATCAGGTAGGGATTTTCCCGACACCCATTAAGCTTTACAATTCACGGTTCCAGGTCTTTGCTTATTGCTCAACTTTTCTATTACACCTGGGCTCTACTTATACTCTAACTATGTACTTTGAGTCTATTCAGAAATTAAGAAAATAGGCTCTCCTCGAATATCAACATTTTAATTAAATGTCATTGTAATTAAATTTTTAGCATTGATTATTGAAAATGCCGAAGCAATCTAGAGCTTCAGATTGTTCCTATTTCTTATTTATGTTAGTACGAAAGTCTTGTTTGGCGGCCAGGAGCATTGCTGGTGAAATATAAAAAGTACTCATTACAGCATAATTTTAAAACCCACAAATAACTTGTATCTCAACTGTCTGCAAGTTCTTGAGAGTAAGAATAGCCTTAGTGATGGAACTTCTACATACAAAAATGGCAACAAATTCAAAGAAATAAAGTAAGTTTCCAAGGTCACATAGTAGTAAGTGTTATGGCTGAAATTAGCACCAAGTCCTCCCCCTTTTCCTCTTCTCTTCTACTGTTGTAGTTAATGAGCTTTTTATTCTATAATGTGCTTAGTTTGAAAGAAGTTCCAGTTCCTTAGGACGGAGCAAGGAGTTTAACATAGCTGAAGCCCAATGCATTCTGCCACTCCTGGGAGGAATAAAACCACAGAAGAAAGAGGGGGAGAAAATCCATCCTTCCTTTTCCCTTTTCCGTTCTGTAACTGAGTCGGTTCAGGGAGGAGTCTTGCAAGACTAGTTTCTCCTTGGTTTTGACCAGGGCTGAGCCAGTTCTTCAAACAAAAGACAGCCAGTTACTAAATTCTGGTTGCTAGGTGTGGCCTCCGTTCATATCCTATAAAATCAGAAGTCCAGCCCTCCACTTTCAAACTGAAACCATCTGAACAGAGGCTTTCTTCAGTTCCTTGGAAGCCAAGAAAATAAAAAGGTAAGGCTAAGTTTTTGTTTTACAGAGTTCTGCTTGGTTTAGAAAATACAAAATTCTGTAAGAACTCCTTGCTTGGTTTTCCTGGGGCTTCAGAGAGAAGTGGTGTGACTGCTGAACTAGCTTATAGTTACTGCTAGTGGAATTGAATACAATTTAATGAATCTTACTGTAAAAATTACACTGTGATTTTATCTTTTAGACATCAAAAATTATAAAGTTTTACCGTTCTCATCTGCAAAATGCAGTTTTGAAACTCTGGCAAGTTTACTTTATTGCCTTATTGCTGAGTTACCAGAGACAGGAAGAAAGTGTGCTTCTGCTCCGGCAATCTTAAAAGGAGCTTTTTCTTCCCTCCTCTGTGGAACATGTTGTCTCGAGAGCTTTGTGTTTTCTGTGAGTACAGTGCTGGAGCACGAGTCAGGATGGAGGTGGGAGCCCAGAGAAATCAGAGGTGGCAAACTGCAAAGGACTTTTTCAAAAGAGAAGATTCTTGTAGCTAAATATTTTTCTTTAATTAAACTAAATGCATATCAGCGTCAAAGTCATCCCCATGCCCTCTTTTAATTAACGTTTTGAATGAATGTTATGTTTACTCATAGTTTAAGAAGGTCCGCTTATTACTCGTTTCGTTTAAACAGGGTGTGGCCACACTCCCTCCCTATTATCTCTGTGTCATAGACAGGCTTTTCTGGTGCACATTTAAAAACCTAAGGGGAAAGCAGATTTTTCCTGGCTGATGTCAGATGATAAATCATTCCACTGACTGCCAGATGGGCCACAGAAACTCTCCTTCCTAATGGCATCTTGTAGGTCACATAAGCTAAGGATATAAACGCCCTAGAAAAACACAAGGCAGATCTAAAAGTACACATCCTTGCAGAGCCTTGCAAGAGCAAGAGAGGACGATCCCTAACTACACACTTGGCGTATTACAAAACCTTTCTTCTGGGACTTTTCTCTTAGCCCTCTTGAAAACACTAATAAAATTTCTTTTCTTCCAAATTCTGTGAGGCAATTAAGAAAGTTGTGCTTCTTCTTTCCATAGATGTCTATCTACAAGTGTGTGAATTCTGAGAAATCAATGTCCCCCAGTACTGAGTGAGGAATGTGTTTTGCTCGCTACAGATAAGGCCTGTTTCAGCTGATTCATATGTGGTAAAATGCTGGTTTCCTGATTCAGAAATGGTTTCTTCCTCAGAAATTACATGGTTACCAGAGGCCAAGAAACACACCCACACCTCTTAGATACCAAATATGAGATTGATGTTGACAAGACTATAGCAACACTCTTAAGAAACCAGCTTAATTTACATGCTTATTAAATACTTTCCCTCCCTCCCTCACCTCCCTCTCCACTCTCTTTTGAGACAGGATTTCTTTGTGTAGCCCTGGCAGTTCTGGAACTGGCTCTATAGACCATGCTGGCCTCGAACTCACAGAGATCTGCCTGCCTCCTCCAGCCAAGTGCTGGGATTAAAGGCGTGTGCCACCACCGCCTAGCAATTTGTTACATTTTTAAATTCAAAACAAAACAAAAGAATTTTCTGATCTTTAGCGGATGAATCATGAGCAATTCTAAAAGTCAAACCTTTTTCCTTCAAGCTTGCACATATTTGTCAGAAAGATCAAATATTCAGCCTACTTAATTTCTCCTTCCTTTATGCTAGTTCTCGTCTATTAGTATTCTAGGTAAAACATAAGCTACATGCATCAGAGCTTCAATGGATATTAGAAACTTTATTTCAGCATTCTCATTTTATAAATTAAGTTTCATGCTTTTTGTAAAGTCAGATTTTGTAGAGAAACTTCAAATAAGGTCCATGACACCAGGATTCTTCTATTTAAAAATACTATTGTTTTGGGCCAAATTTGTTGGTTAAATGTGTGTAGCTGTTTCCAATGTGCTGTTTGTTTATTCAATGATGCTTATTTGTTTATTTACTAATAATTCATAATTTTTATGAATACACAGTATTCCAGGTGCCTCATGAGGTATTGGATTTGTACAATGAATGGGCTCTGCCTTCAGGAAAAACTACTAGAGGTACAGACGACAACATGACAGGATAATGTATAATCGCATGAGGTTATTGGATAGGTAGAGACAAGATGCTTTGGAAGGTTCCGTAGTGAAATGCTGAGTTCCAGTGAAGGCACCATGAAGATGTGATAAATACTCAATAATTACTCTTCATCAAATAGCAGTGAGTCAGGCAAAAGACATTGTGTAGATGAGGTCAGAGTATTCCAGGCAACAGAAATTCCCTCTTCAGAGGCCTGAAGCAAAATATCCAGGAGGTACCTTCTGTTAAATGGCTATTTAAAGTGATGTCATTGTACAGTCTAATTATCTTCTCATGTGGGCATTGCACAGTCTAATTATCTTCTCCACGTGGGAAGGACTTACAAAACCTATTCAAAGCCCAGCTGCACATAAGAGAGATGCATGTGAAAATCAACACCCTCAGGCTGCTGTGAAGCCTACGGAGTCTCCATGGATTTTCTATTAATGAATCTGATTCTCAAGAGTATTAAAAGTAGTATTGATCTTGTTCTCATCTCTTTGTTAACTAGTGTAAAGTAATTTATAGTATTTTGCAGCCAGAAGCATGTATTTATATTATGACTACTGATACTATTAGCAGGATTTCTATCTGAAAAGGACAACATGTACGTACAAAAACAATGAAGATGGTGACTAGCTATTTTGTCAAGAAATGGCTAGGGATTGCTAATATCATTAGCAATCTGGTCGTCCTAGCTTACAACCAGGACATAAGCCACATAGCTCTCTTCCCTAGGGACACTGTCTTATGTTAAGTAAGTTACTCAACGAGCTTTTCTTCATTTTGTGTTTTGAAATGAATACAGCAATAATGCTGAAACCAGGAAGAGTTGGCAAACCAGGAAACTCAGCTGCTTTCCACACAGATTCTGGAAGTCACTTTCCAAAGCACTCAGAAAGATAGAAAACTGAAGATGACTACGTGCATATACATATACCAAAAGGCTAATCCTTAGAAGTTTCCCACTTAATCTATATATAAGTAGAAATTAATAGGTGGTGCATATTCATAAAAGAGATTTTTGAGTAGAAACAATGTGAGATAGTATCATGTTCTAAGGGGGTTATCCCTCAAATGAGCTCATTTTAATTCTAGAGATTAGCTTGGATTACAAACTCATTGGTAACTAATTGAAATATATATTGAGAAGAGACAACATTATAGTAAAACAAAATAAAATTGAAGAAACAAACTCTTTTGAACCCATTCAATTAAGTTTGTGTCCATGAGGAATCTAAGTGCTGAGCAGGCAAAGTAAATCAGATCTGCCTGACATTCTTCCTGTGGTACTTGAGACGTGTGCTCTACGTAAGTCATCTGGTTAATGAAGGTTATTATCTTGCCACTTAACAGGCTGTGATAACATTAATTTCCTTTGGAACACATGCATTCTTTTGCAGCCCTTGCATCTTTAAACTTTGCTAAAAGGTGGGAGCTGACTTTAGAATCCATTTTCTTCTGTTGACATTCATGAGAACCATTCTGTTCTGGATGCTTTGCTTTTCTGGACCATCCTTCTGGGCTATCATGCACATTGGGCTAGAATATAGATGCTCAGAAGACAGAAGTTCAAAGCTGTATTTTCTAGGGACCCTCTTGTCAAGTAAATTGTTCAACCTACTGCTTCTTGTTCTGTTGCACAACATAAGTAACGGAGTCATCATTATTTCATTAAGCTCTCTCAGTTTTCGAAAAGAATGTTGGCTCTACTCAGGTCTCTTTAATAGCATAAAAACTGTGAAAGCCCCATACTTTCATAAAAATCCTAAGATCAGTATTTAGCTTTCATACTCACTTTTGATATTTTACTATATTCTGTTTTGAAGAATTTTTTTTTCTGTCTCAACTGAAAACAGTGAAATTACTGATTTGATTTTTTTTTTAAACAAGTGATCAGATCACTCATTTTGAGGACTACATTTTACTAGAGGCTTGGGTGTAGTGGCCAAGAGAACAACTCTGAATGCGGAAACTGCCAGCACGACTGTGAAGCTGAAGGTGTGTCAACTTGGCCGTCACAATGTAAAATACTGTGTGGCAACAGTAATTGCACTGGATTCGACCACAGCGGGACGTGCAATATCATGCATGATTGCATATCATGAGTTTACCTGGGGGGACAGCTTCGAATACGTTGGTTGTGGGAGAGAATACAGGACATTGCTGAATGTCCTTCATACAGACGATGGAACAGTAACTGAACCAGCCTTTTTGAGCATTATCATTTCCCTGTGGTATGGAATCTTGTTAGTTACTTGGAACTTAGTCATTCTTCTAGCAAATTCAGACTGAAATACTTTGTCTGGGCATGCTAGACAGGGACCAGTTTATGAGTTTGATTCTTCATAATTCTTATGGCTAAATTCCATGAAATAAAATCCCAGGGATTATCTTTTCAGAAGTATTCACTAAGAAATCTCCAAAGGGCATGAGAAATAGATAGGTGTTGACATTGCACACTGGTTCCCAAAAATGTGAACTCAGATGAAAGGAATCATGTATGTGGAGAAAGCAGATTAACTGTTAACATACTTAACATTTTAAAAAGATTTTGTTCCATTTAATTCAAACATCACAGCTGCAAACTGTACAGGCACCTTAAAAAGCATCCTCTAAGATACTTGCCAAAAGTTAGGCATATTGCCTCATTACCCAAGTGATTTTTGTTAATACAACCAATAAATGCATAAAACAATTATTTTATTTTTCTGGGTGGCATACAACAATAATATTTAAACTGTTTAAACATGTAGAACATGAAGATAGTTATTTATTCAAATGGTTTTATACCAAACAATGGGGGAATAAAAAAGAAATCTACATTATTGAGAAAGAAATATATAGAGTTTTGAGTTGATCCAGTCCAGCAGATTGTTCCAGATTAGTTTACTTTATAAAAGTAAGCATGTTTTCTCTAGACCTGCTTTTAGCACAGGCCCTGATGAATCCCTCAGGTGCCAGGTTGACTATTGACTGGTCCTGCTCTTCTCTCTTTGCCCATTACCATGCTTACCATGATACAGAAATGATACTCCATCTAAAATGAAAATGTTATCACACTGCTTTCAAAATACATACCTACTAATGTTGCTATTAGCTGTGGACCAACATTTAAATTCTTTGTTCCAACTTCCATCAACATTTCTCCATCTAGTGAACTTTACTCTGCTTCTCATATATGATGAAATTTCCTCCTTTTTCCCCCTGTGAAACTTCCTGTCAGATTTGTTTTAACTCATATCAGTAAAGCCTCACCTGAACCAGCACTGTTCTCAG
This sequence comes from Chionomys nivalis, assembly GCF_950005125.1. Taxonomy (NCBI): domain Eukaryota; kingdom Metazoa; phylum Chordata; class Mammalia; order Rodentia; family Cricetidae; genus Chionomys; species Chionomys nivalis. The sequence goes on from NC_080093.1 coordinate 37,891,860, forward strand.
AAATTTCCTTAGCCTTTTTGCTTTCAGTAGGAGAACACAGACCAGCTCTAGATCCCCCAAGGCAAAGGGATGCCATATCAAAGCTTTGTACCCTCTGTGCTTAGCGTCTGCTGGGTGGTCTGGAAATTTAGATCAGAGACCCTGTGCTTATATGCTACAGTCCTTAGAGGGCAGGGCTGTAAAGACCAAGAAAACAGCCCCATTCCATTTTTGAGTAGAGGCTGTGGGTTTCTTTTTAACAGTAATAGCAGTCCTTAAAAAGTATCTACACCTCACAGTTTAGTATTCTCAGAAGAATAATCATAGTAAATAAGAACTAGTTTACTGTCTATTGCAGTGTCTCCAATGTATTAGGTAATATTTATGGGTGTTGGGTTTGTTGTATTAAAGTATCTACCCATTCTCTTTCCAGATACATCTTCAAAAATGGCAATGGTATCAGAATTCCTCAAGCAGGCCTGGTTTATTGACAACCAAGAACAAGAATATGTTGTAAGTAGTCAAAATATTATGAAGTAGTTACCATGTTAAAACAGACATCAAAGGCCAGGGGCAGTGGTGGCACACGCCTTTAATCCCAGCACTTGGGAGGCAAAGGCAGGCCGATCTCTGTGAGTTTGAGGTCAGCCTGATCTACAAGAGCTAGGACAGGACCCAAATCTACAGAAAAACCCTGTCTCGAAAACAACAACAACCAAAAATTAAAAAATAAAAATAAAAAAGACATCAAGACGGATGAACAAATGGAGATTAATTTATGTCTCTCATATACATAGCAAGCTGTAAAATCATCCAAAGGTGGTCCTGGGTCAGCAGTGAGCCCCTACCCATCCTTCAATCCATCCTCGGATGTTGCTGCCTTGCACAAAGCAATCATGGTTAAAGGTGAGTGTGCATCCATAGAAGAGTTCCCTCTTGAACAGTTCACAGAAACTGCTTAACGATTATTGGGACATGAACCTGAGTGATACAATGTCTTTCTCTAGGGACATAAAAAATTTACATAATAGCCTGTACCTATATCAGTACTAGAGTGTCTGAGGCAGGAGAATTGCCATTTGAGGCCTACATGTGCTGTGTACTCAGTCGCTGCCTCCAAAAGAGGAAGGGCACGTTCCTGCCAGTGCTTAAGAAATTTTGGTCAGTGATGAAATCCCTGTTGCTGGAATAGAGGTCCTTACCTGCCTGTTTCCAGTAGAAAGCAGTGTTTAAATCAGAACCCGTGATCACACTTAGGGTTTGAGCATGCATCTGGAACACTGGCGTCCAGAAACTACTAATTGACTCTTCATCTTCTATTCACATTAATGAGATGCCATCTTACATTCTTCAGCTTTTTGAGGACCATGACATTCATTCTCTAGGCTAATGTCATTCTCTTCCTCAACGTTGTTATGCTGTACCTTGACCACCAGCTTGGTAACAAATCATTTTATGGCAATTGTTGGTGATTAAGAAAATTGATGTTAAAGCCTCAAATCTTTATCTCCAGGTGTGGATGAAGCGACCATCATTGACATTCTTACCAAGAGAACCAATGCTCAGCGCCAGCAGATCAAGGCAGCATATTTGCAGGAGACCGGAAAGGTGCGAGAATGGTGAACCCACACGTTGATTTGCTTATGTCTATGTGGAATTGAATTCTGAAGCTCAGTTCCTAGCTCTTTCCGTTTTAAACCTTTTGACCCATTATCACCAAGACAGAAATCTCAGTATTTGTCTCCTTCCTTGCAACAGGATGACTTTTAGCAAATTTGGTTCACACACTGACCAATTAGCTGCAAAGTTTTCCAGAGGTGATGTTTTGTGTTGTAGGTAAGCCATCAATTTAAGGAAAATAAGCATCGAAATTAGTGTGGGAGAAACAAAGAATTTGTTCTGATTAAAGTGCTGTTTTTTTTTTTTAAATTGTTTGTTTGTTTCTTTTACTACAACTAAAAATGAGCAAACGAACTTGATATTTTTCATAGCAAGTGTAGATTATTGTTAACTGGGTGCAATAAGAATCCTGGGTGGTATCACTTTTTAAATTAAAGTGCTTGTTAGTCCAATGAAAAGCATGGAATAACTTTGTGTTCTGAACTTTGTGACTCCTTTCCCCTAAGAAACACAGAGAACACAGTCCCTTAGGAAATTTGTTATAGATGCAGCAAATTTCATCTCATTCCTCTAGATTAAAAGATTGAGACAGCATCCTAAACATCCCACATGCTTTCAACGCTTAATGAGGGAGCTATAGAGAATGACCAACGTGAGAAATGTCACGAGGTGCATGACTGTTGGCAACTCACTCTAATCCTTTTGTTCTTCCAGCCCCTGGATGAAACTTTGAGAAAAGCCCTTACAGGCCACCTGGAGGAGGTTGTGCTGGCTCTGCTGAAAACCCCAGCCCAGTTTGATGCAGATGAACTCCGTGCTGCCATGAAGGTAAATGCTTTTTCCCCCACAACAGTTTTTAAGACTTGTTTTATTTGTATGATTGTTGTGCTTGAATTTATGTCCATATGTCTGTCGGAAGCATCCATTCCAGACTCCCGGCCTGGGATTTGCTTTGGTCTGGACTCCAAATCCCATCATGCCAGGTCCTGACTCCTCCCCAGGGAAGGGTCAGGACCACTCGCACAGGGCATTTAAGTGGGCTCCCTGAGAAGGAAAACATGATCCCGCGTTTACCTGTGCTCTCTGTTTTCTCTCTCCCCTGCCATGCTCTCGCTCTCGGCCACCCGAGAGCACTACTACTTAGTAAAACATGGACATTTTATTTGGTTTAATTTGTTTTAATTGGATTTCTTTGCACCGGCGGAACGGCTCATGTTAGAAAATATTCCTAAGAATGTCCTCTTTCTGTGTCTGGGACTCTCAGAGGTCTATATAGGATCATATTATTGGAGATATGGATGGTTGTGAGTCACTACATTGATGATAGGAATTGAATCTGGGTCTTCTACCTGAACAAGTGCTTTTAACTACCGAGCCTTCTCACAGCTTTCTAAATGACTCTTTAAGAAAAATTCCTTTCCGAAAAAAAAATGTGCAGGACAAATCTGTGATTTACTATAGCTGGGCCTTCATCATCTAGTAAGGACTGTCAATCACTTCAAATTCAGTGAATAAGCAAGTTAATATTTTAATGAATAAATTAGCAGATACATGAAAAATTAAATATTGGAACTAATGTTCTTCATGCAATTTTAAATGCATGTATCAAATATCTACATTTTTAAATCTTTACACCAAATACTAAACATAAACTATTTTCTTTTTAGAACAATATTCGATTTTTTTAATATGAACACAATTGACAAAATGACAAATTACAGCACACTTTGTGTGGACAAAATAAGTTGATATTTTGAATGAAAGAATGTAAATGTATTTTCTTTTCTTTAAATTCAGGGACTTGGAACAGATGAAGACACTCTCATTGAGATTTTGGCATCAAGAAGTAACAAAGAAATCAGAGAAATTAACAGAGTCTACAGAGAAGGTCAGTTCTAATATCTGAGTTCTTAGTCGGACAGTGTTATGATTTATGGCACGAGTGACCCTGGCAGGTTCCACTATGAGGCAGACAGATATGCCATGTGGAGAGAGCTTGGGTATAGAGTTTATTCAGGGGGTATTGTGAGGGTATAAGGGTAATGGGTATGAGAGGAAGAGATAGAGAGAAAAAGAGGGAGAGAGAGAGAGGAAAAAATAAGGGAAAGAGAGGCAGAGAGTGTGATAGAGAGAACAGAGAACAGGCAGAGAGAGTGAGGAAAGAAGACAGAGGAGACCAGCTTGTCTCCATGGGAAAGGTGAGAAGGAAGGGAGAGATTGGGAGTGGGCGGAGCTTGTCTCTTAAAGGGACAGAATACCCAGGTCACCTCTTGTGTGATTTAGAAAGTCTACATTTTAAAGTGTTCCCTTCCTGGTTGATACATATCCCTGGAATGCAGGATGAGATGGGAGTGAGAAAACACAAGCCCCAATCCATATGCAGCTTACACCTTATTAGAAAATGTCCCCCCCCCCAAAAAAGAAAATGTCTTCCGGGTCTAGTGAACATAAATTGTTACAAAGAGAACTGGATTCAGAGCATTGACTTTACATAGCTTTAAGCACATTTCTATTGCTCTGAACTACACTGTGCCTTTTATTTTGAAAAGACTAAATAGTAAGAATAAATATTTTGGATCAGACCACTTTCCATTTATCTTTCTGATCTCTTGCTGGGAACTTTACCATTGAAAACATAAATCATTCAGTTCCTCTTTCTCTGTGCTTAAATAGATACTTGGCATGAAAGACTCTCAGTGACTCATTGTACAGAAGCCTCGAGTCAAATGATTCAGTCCTCACTGCACAGGGGATGGCTGTACATCTCTGGGGATTTTCTAGTTCCTCTGAACTGTTGGCTTTTTGTTTTGTTGAACTAATATGTGACATCATGAAACATCCTTATGTCTGACCCTCTTACCAAGCACTCAGGGGACACCATTGCACATTGTTTTCAATTTTAGTACATGAGTCAAATTGGGGCCATTTTCAACCACGTCTTCTGTTATTATTACTCCAGAACCAGTGTCTTAGAATCATTTCTCAGTAAAAATAATTAAAGAAACATAATTATTAATGTGTTTGATAAAATGCAAAGGAAGACATCCACATTTTCCTATGATCCTAAAGATACAGTCCAGAAATAGCTTAAGGTGCTACTTTTACTTTGCTACAAATTCAGTTATTTTTCCCATTAAAGCACTATATTTTAAAATAGCCAAATGGATGTCTATAGACATGAGATTTAAATTAAAGCAACATACTTGAAATTGAACATATTGAGTATTTATAAATTTAATGTAAATAAATAGCCAATGATCAAGCAAGTACTTTTTCTTTTAAATACTGTTCTATCCATTCTAATGATTAAATTTTCAAATATTTCAAAATGATTTGGTAAAGCTTGTTTAAACAATTCCTTCTTGTTAGCTAGTATGACTCAATTTTCATGCACAGTATTTCTCAGTTTCCTTCCATCAATCTATAGGAAATTATTTTATAGCCTAACATTTCAGCTGCACAAGTTTATCCATTTTCATAAAAATATTTTAAGATATGTTACACAAATCATTCAACCATGTAAACTATCAGTGAATACAGAAATCATGATTTTTTCCAATAGTTTACTGAAAACATTTATGTTCTCATCTCATAGAGCTAAAGAGAGATCTGGCCAAAGACATCACTTCAGATACATCTGGAGACTTTCGGAAGGCCTTGCTTTCTCTTGCCAAGGTATAACTTAGATATCTTTGCTACTATAAATAATAAAAATTTAGATTTGTGAGTGTTTTCAAAGAAGGAGAAACTCTTTCCTTTAAAAATAATACCACCTAGTTGATGAATAATACTTGTACGTATTTGAGGAAATAATGTGATATTTTGATATATTTGTATTTTTTAATTAATTAATTTTAAGCCATCTTTTCTCATTTTACACACCAATCCCAGTTTCTACCCCCTCCCCTCCTCCCGCTTCCTCCACCTTCCTCCATTCCACCTCCATTCACTCCTCAGAGAGGGTAAGGCTTCCCCTGGGGAGTCAACAAACTCTAACACATTACTTTGAGGCAAGATGTAGAATTAACGATATAAAAATTTCATAATCCACTCTCTACTACTTTTTCAGGTGAGATATTTGAAGCTTATCTTCTGGTCATTAAAAAATACCCGCTCTGCTTTGATTATGTTCATCTTACTGTGTAGTAATACCACAATGTACTCCTCGTGTCTATTAGAGACTGCCCTTCCATTAGCATCCTCGAATCCAGTCCCACCCCGCCATCTCTGGTCATCAACAATGTATAGTCTGCATCCATGGGTTTGGGTGTTTTAGGAAGCACATCTAAGTGAGGTCATGCCAACTTGCTTTGTTCTGTCTTGCTTATGTTCCTCAGAGCGGCACTGCTGAAATGATAGATACTGTTTTCACTATTTTTTCCTCAAAAATTATGTCTGATTTTAAGAGAATTAAATGTATCATTACATCCTATAGAAAAACTTACAATATGTTGGGACATTTTTCAGGGTGACCGCTGTGATGATCTAGGAGTGAATCAGGATTTGGCTGACACAGATGCCAGGGTAAGCAAGAGGGAGATAATATCACGGAAGCAAACCTCCCTACCTTCTTATTCCTTCTGTCTGGAAGTAGATCTCAGGTCTTGTGAGAAGCCAATGGTTTCTTAGTGTTCATTTCATTAAACATAGAGTTTTGTAGGCCAGGAATGGAATGCATAGTCTTTATGTTTCTAATTTATTTCATTGTTTAGAAAGTCAGAGATGACTAAAAAAACAGCGAGAATTTGTCTGTCTTTCCCAAAAACTGTTAGACTGAGAACATTCCAAATTTTGACTTTAAAATATAAAAATATAACTATATGCAAGCCCAACCCCTTGGAGGTAACAAGTTGTTACCTATTTGAGATTCTCTTTTCTCTGTCTCTCAATTTGCTGGGACTAGAGGCATTCACCATCATGCTCAGCTGGGAAAGGAATTTATTACTGAATAAAGTTAAATCAAGAAACACATTGAACATTCTATTTTAATAGAAATTGTGCAAACATATCAAAAACAATAATGATATATAATTGTCTATAATAAAAATTACTCTTACTCTTATTTTTGTGAACATGCTTTCCATTTTCAGACTATTAGGGCTCCCTGATATATATTTATAGAAACTGCATGATTAGTATGGTGAATGATTACATAGAAATTAATAGTTTAAGGTGGGTAGTGGTGGTGCAAGCCTTTAATCCTAGCACTTGGGAGGCAGAGGCAGGCAAACACTGAGTTTAAGGCTAGCCTGATCTACAGAGCAAGTTCCAGAACAGCCAAGGGTATGTATAGATACCCTATCTAGAAAACAAAATAAGAAAGGAAGGAAGGGAGGGAGGGAGGGAAGGAGAGAGGGAGGGGGAAGGGAGGGAGGGAAGGAGAGAGGGAGGGGGAAGGGAGGAAAATGTTTTAGAGTCAGTAGAACATATTTGTAGCAAAAAGGCAGGTTATTATTTTCATTTGCAAAGGAGGAAGAATTGTATTTAAATTGTTTCCTAAGATTGTACAACTTTCAAATTTTGCAGTTGAAATTTTTGTACAGAAATCATAGCATCAAAATTGCACATCCTTCAGTAGCTAATAAATGTGTACATAGAGGGGGAAAATGCAAGACCTTATTGTTCTCACTCTCAAGAAGGGCCAATTTCAATGATACCTACTCTGATTTATTAAGTACAGCATAAATGGTTATATAGCCCTTGTTAAATATAACATTTTTGTGTGTTTTTTATTTCAGTATATAGTCACATGCTTACTTATTGATTTTTGACAGGCTTTGTATGAAGCTGGAGAAAGGAGAAAGGGGACAGATACAAATGTGTTTGTCACAATTTTGACTACTAGAAGCTATCCTCATCTTCGCAGAGGTAACAAGAAATTAGTTTTTCTTGAATGTGTTTATGGGAGATAAAATGTTCCTTTGGGAAGACCAGTGGGAGGAAGGAAAGAGGTCTTTCCATATCAAATGGATGTAGTGATGCTGACCACTCAACTGCTGTATGCCTGTTTGTCAGCTTTGAACAGCCACTGTTCACGACACTGAGAACATACTTTGTGATTTTCAAGTGGGTAACATCCTTTATTTTCACCATTTCTATTCTTTTGAAGTTTTAGAGTAGTTATGACAAGAGATATGAATAAAATATAACAAATGATAGAAAAAAAGATACAAAAACCTCTCTAGGGTCTAAATGAAGGAAAGAATATGCAGACGGCCCAGAAATAAGAGAGAGCAAAAGAAAATTCCCAAATTTCTAAAGATTCAGAGTTAAGACTTAGGGTCTGAATCTTTGGGAAGGGAGAGTGTAAAAGGGTAATATAAGGTTCATTACTGTATACCAACAAGTCAAGTTCCTATATTAAACAAACTCAGTTTGCTGCGCTGAGGTTAGAATGGAAAAAACTATTAATTCTGCTGTGAAAGTAGTAAAGTCGTTAATCACCTGTCACTTCTGATAATGGTTGACACTTGCAATATGAAGATGGAGTAGACATATTATGTGGAGTCATGCAATTAGCCTTTAAAATGTCGCCGAAGTTCGGTGTACCCAAGTGATTCCTTGAATCAATTACCCTGATTTTGCTAGAGTTTCTTAGAAGACAGGCTGCTTTGAAGATATCTTAACTTCAATTTCCTCTTCAGTGTTTCAGAATTACAGAAAGTACAGTGACCATGATATGAACAAAGTTCTGGATCTCGAAATGAAGGGTGACATTGAGAAGTGCCTCACGGCCATTGGTATGTATAAGTTGCATAGGTAGAGCCCTGACTTGAACTTGTACACTTACATTTCTTTGCTGCCTTGTACAAAAATAATATATAAGCCAAAACCCCTGTAAATATAATACGTCTATACATCTATGTTCAGAATGATGCAGTCTGTAAGACAGATGAAGAAATAGGAAGGCCTTTTTAATGCAGCAGATTTTCAAGATATGCAGATGCAGAATATATTTTTGAGCTCCTGTTTATAAAGCAATGCATCAAGCAGGCCATACTACCTGGGTCAATACAGATGCTTATCAAGAGCAGCACATTCAAGTCTTGGGGTAACCATGTATTCAGTCTTGAGCAAGTCCTGCATGATCTAATCTAGTAGATCTGGGTAAACTTCTGAAAATCTGAACCTTTTACATGTCTCTTAGGGACAGTCTGATTCTTCAGCCTAGGGATCTGAATGTCTAAGGAGCTCTGATGTATATCAGTCCTGCTGTCAGCAGATCCCACTTTGAATAGCAAGATAAAGAAAAGACCCCTACAAATGTGCTATTATTCCATCCATATCAGCGGCTTTATATTCATTCTGCTGCTTTGCTGCCTTGACAAATGTTTGTATACAACACGAATCAGGTATTTGTGTGCCTGGCCCTTACACTGGTTTCCCCATACCCACAGAGAGGATATATATTCAGGGTAGATCACTACTGAATATTGACAGGGGAAAAACTGCTGATAACCACCCTGTAGAAAGTGACTCTGTCTTCTAATAAACTAAACATCCTATATTAGGCAGGAGGGCTAGAACTATTTTTGGCAAAGTTATTTCCTATTTATTCAGTGTGTATCTTTATTTTGCGATGAATTCTTCAAGCGAAATTTGCATCTCTTACAGTGAAATGTGCCACCAGCCCCCCAGCTTTCTTTGCTGAGAAACTTTATGAAGCCATGAAGGTACTGTTCTTACACACTTTACTTAGAGGACAAATATCTGTAGATAGGAGAGCACAGAGCCTAATGTTTCTTGAAAATCATAATATATAACTTTAAAACTATGCCTTATGCAGTTTGAGGGGAAACGTGTATTAGAATAAACTTGCTGGATTTGTGCATTCTTTAAAAGGTAAATGTAAAAGTGATTATATGAGGTGAGCTAGCAAGACGTTTATAGGTGATTTATAATTTGCTTGAAACCTGAGTCACCAGAAAAAGAGTGGTGCATCCCCCCTTTTAGTGTGTTGCTTTAATAACCTACTTCAACCAAGGTTGTGAGCTTTATGGTTTTGCCTTTTTAATTATGCTTCTTGCCACAGACTAATAGTGATCTTTTAAAATGTCATTCCATATTTAGAGAAAAAGAAGGCGGTATTGATATGCATTTGAAATATCACTGTTACTTTATTACTCAGCAAGGAGTTTGCCCCAGCACTTACTTTTTGAGATCTCAAGACAATGGTTATGAAGTGATCCTTCCTTTGTAACCTACACATAATAAAGCTCAAGGGAATGAGGGGGGCATGAAAAGAGCTAACAACTGAAATAATATTGAGGAAGTTCTGTAAAATGATAAACATGTTTCCAATGATTCTCAATCAAGACAGGCACAATAGGTCTAGTTGAATATTAATTAATTGCCTCTCTGTATGATATGAAAAAAGAACATATACCCAAAACTTCAGGAATCAATATAACTTTCTCTGATCTAATCTAAAACCTTAACTCTGGGCCAATGAAATGACTCAGCAGATTAAAGTATTTGGTTTCAAGCCTGATGACCTGAATTCAATCCCTGGGACCCACATGGTTGAAGGAGAGAACCAACTCCTTGAAAGTTGTTCTCTGATTTCCTCATGAACACTGTATCATGTACATCCATAAATATACCTTTGAGTGTACATACAGAGATCAATATAATAAATAAATAATAAAATATAATAAAAAACATAAAAACTTGAGATTTAAGAAAGAGTAGGGTGTAAGTAGATGAGCATGAAGGAAGAAGAGATAGGAAAATGAAGCAGGGCTGACTCAAGAGAGGAGAGCAGCATACACTTGGAATTGAGAACAGAACCAGTTTTTTCAAGACAGCAGGTATGATTAGGTTGACAGCCAAATGGCTATAGAATTATGAAGTGTAGTCAGAAGCTGCTCGTTCATTCCCGGCTGCTCAGACCCGAAATAATTACACAATACTGTATTAATTAAAACACTGCTTGGGGCCTGGCAGTGGGTGGCACAAGTCTTTAATCCCAGCACTTGGGAGGCAGAGGCAGGCAGATCTCTGTGAGTTTGAGACCAGCCTGGTCTACAAGAGCTAGTTCCAGGACAGGCTCCAAAACCACAGAGAAACCCTGTCTCAAAAAAATAAATAAATAAATAAATAAATAAATAAATAAATAAATAAAACACTGCTTGGTCAATTACTTAAGCGTATTTCTAGCTAGCTCTTATATCCTAAACTAATACATCTCCATTAATCTGTGTATCACCACAAGGTCATGGCCTACCGACAAAGTTTCAGCAGGCTCTGGTAGAGGCGTCTGTCTCCTGTGGTGGCTGCATGGCTTCTCATTGACTCTGCCTTCTTTCTCTCAGATTTAAGTTTAGTTTTCCCACCTAGATCTGTTCTGCAAAGCCACTGGTCAAAACAGCTTTATTCATTAACCAATAAAAGCAACACATAGACAAAAGGACGTCCCACACCAATGAAGGGCATTGTTTGCCCTGAGAAGATAGTTGGTTCATTGTAGGAGAAATGGGTGAGTGCTGAAACAGTTATAACAGATAAATTAGATTTATTGTTGTAATAGGAGCGGCTGCAAAGCCACCCTCAAGCAGCAAAAAGCTGCATTAAACTCTTCCCCCCGACCCTTTTTTAAGCCCTCTCAGGTTTTTAAGTGGATTTAGTCCATCACGTTGGAGCGCCACTCTGTTGTAATAGGAGCTGCGGCAGGCTGCGTCCCACCACCCGGCTAGCTTTACCCAAAATAATTACATGGAAATTGTATTCTTTTAAACACTGCCTGGCCCATTAGTTCTAGCCTCTTATTGGCTAATTTTTACATCTTTGATTAACCCATTTTTAATATTTTGTGTAGCACCACGAGCTGGCTTACCAGGAAAGATCTTAACCTGTATCTGTCTGGAGTGAGAGAATCATGGCGACTCCCTGACTCGGCTTTTTTCTCCCAGCATTCTGTTCTGTTTACTCTCCCCACCTAAAGGTTGGCCTATCAAATGGGCCTAGGCAGTTTCTTTATTAATTAACCAATGAAAGCAACAGATAGAAAGATGACCCTCCTCCATTAATTTATGATTTTAGAGAAAAGCAACAACTCTTTGCTGTAGTGTTATTTTGGTTGTGCTTTAACAAATAAAACTTGCCTGAGCATCAGAGTGAAGAGCCTGCCACACTAGTTAGCTATAGAGGCCAGGCAATGGTAGCATGCACCTTTAATCTGAGCACTTGGGAGACAGAGGCAGATAGATCTCTGTGAGTTCATGGCCACCCTGTAATACACCAGATTAAATCAATCTAAACAAGAAACAGAGCCCAAAGGAGGTGGCTCATACCTTTGATTCTAGCACTAGAGAGGTGGAGACAGGAAGTGATAAGGCTGGGTTGAGAGGAACACGAGGTGGTAGAAGACAGAAATTCAGGATTCTCTCTGAGGTTTCTTAGAGATGACATTCAGTCTGACAACTTGTAGAGACAGCATATCCCATTTGGTCTGGGGATTTTGTAGAGAGAGGTAAGAACTAGTGGGTGGCTGCCCTGCTTCTCTGATCTTTCAGCTTTCACCCCCTAAAATCTGACTCTGAGTTAGTATCAGGACCAATTACAAATCTTGCTACACTTACATTATTGGGTAGTTCAGATACAGAGAAGACTGGATGATGGAAAGCCAGTTAGAAAGCTGTAGAAACTCTTTATATTATTTGCTAATATTACTCCTGGTTTCTTCTTTCATTGCCACGCCCCCCCCGTGTGTGTGTGAGAGTGTGCATGTGTGTGTGTGTGTGTGTGTGTTATAGAGAAAGATCTACACAATGGGAGGGGAGGGAGAAAAGAAGAGCATAAAGGGTTGATTTTCTCTATGCAACATGTGTGGAAAGCATAAATGGGACTTCTTTTGAAAATACGGTCTTCGATGAGAGATTTCCTGAATGTAATGAAATCGTGGTTTGTCTGCACAGGGAGCTGGAACTCGCCATAAGGCGTTGATCAGGATTATGGTCTCCCGTTCTGAAATCGACATGAATGATATCAAAGCATTTTACCAGAAGAAGTATGGAATCTCTCTCTGCCAAGCCATCCTGGTATGTTTGACTTTTCGATAATGGCACCTCCATAAAAGAAAGTTCTTTGTGCAATATTTTCCAAAAGGAGGGCTGATGTGCTGTGCTGCAGATGTGCATTGCATATATAAGACTGACTCGGCTTCTTAGGGTGAATGATTCGTAAAGAAATTAAGCTTCACGTAATTAAGTCTAGTCTATCAAAGAACCAGCTGTGTTTTTGAAGCACAGAAAAACGGTTAGTCTTTGTGCATAAGCAGTCCTGAAATAATTCAGAGCTCTTAGAAGTATTGATACATATAGTGATTTATTTTATAGTTAAAACTGAAGAAGTAAAAGCTTAGTATTAAAATTAATTTCTAGTGTTTTACTTATTGCTAAATATTTTTCTATGTAAAATGTTTAAAAATATATGTTCAAGTCATATTATTAGAATGTTGGAAGATAACACAGAACAAGAAGTCAAGGGGGATGATCCTATTGGATGATAATTATTTAAATTCACATTATTTGCATTTGACAATTAAGATGTTTGAAGAACAAATGAGAAAATTATAGACTGTAGTTTTCACTCTTTTTTGAGTGATTCAGATATTCTTATGTAGAGTTTCAGATTATAACATACTTCTATTGATTATATGGTATATAAATTCTTAGAAATAGTTGTCCTAATACACAACAATATTTCAGAGTCGACTTTATTCTTCAAACCTTTTGATTCTCCTCTTCAGAAAGTTTAATTTAGATTCTCTTGAACAGAGCTCTACCACACACTGTGAAGTATGACCTGCTTTGCACCTGACTCTACAATTATCATTCTTTTCAATTAAAATAGCTTTTATTCGTCATGATTTTGCATCGTGTGACACAATCTCTCTTTTTTAACCAACAGGATGAAACCAAAGGAGACTATGAAAAAATCTTGGTGGCTCTGTGTGGCGGAAACTAGATGTCCCTGCAGCTCTGCAGCACTGTGATACAAGCGTCTCTTAGCTGCTGCTTTTCCTCTACCACATAGGCTTACGTAGATAGTTGCTTTAGCAGATAAAATCTAATTGCCCACTTTGAATAATGTAGCCTAGGAATAAGTTTTATATCATACCTTAGTATAATAGAGAAATGTTTTATTAGTTATTGTTATTCCAAATTATAAATCCCTGTAAGCAAATTACTTTGTTAGCGTTCCTGAGAAATAAGTTTATGTAAACTAAAATAAAATAATTTTATAAGACAATTGGTGTTATTGGCTCTTATATTTTGATTTTCTCTTTTTGTGTGTGTATGTGTGTGTGTGAGCAAATGACTAGTTAGGCAAAGAAGAAAAGTCAGTTTTCCCTATTTGAAGATGGTTTTAGGCATGAAATCACAAAGTTCTACAAGACAGCTTCTCCAAATAACCAACAATTTCCTCAAAGTAATAGGATACAAAATCAACTTACAAAAAAGCAGTGCTTTTCTGAATACCAATATCAAGCATGCTGAGGACAACATTGTGGAAACAGTCCAATCAACGATAACATCTAAAAACTAAGAATAATTCTAACTAGATACTAAAAGATATCCACATGCAAGTTTTAAATCTCTGGAGAAAGGGATCGAAGAATAATACACTAGAAGGAGAAAAGACTTCGTTATGCTCAAGGATTAGTAGAAGTAATATTGTGAAAATGGCCCTTCTAGCAAAAGCAAACTCAAATCAAAATCTCCATTCCTTTCTTTGTAGAAATATAAAAGAAATATAACACATATGGAAGCACATAATAACCCAGGATAGACAAAACACCCCTAAGCAATAAGAAAAAGTCTGGAAGGATTACTATACCAGATTTCAAGCTATGTCACAGATCTATGATATTAAAGCATCATTGCATTGACATAAAAATATACTTGTAAATCAATGATACAAAATGTAGCCTCTAATTATGAGTCCACACAATTACAGATATCTAGTATTTGAGGAAGATGCCAAAAATACACACTGCAGGAAAGACAAAATCTTTAAGAAATAGGACTGGTACAACTGGTTAATTCAAATATGAATGGGTGGACTAGACTTGTATCTAGCACACTAAGCAACATGAGCTTCACATGGATCAAAAGACATCATGTCAAGCCTGACATACTGAGACTGCTAGAGGAAAATATAGACACCGCTCTATAAAGTGTGGGTACAGAAAAAATGGTCTCGGGGCTTTATTTGCTCAGGAATTAAGGGAGAACCATTGGCAGGTGGAACCACAGGAAGATAAGAAGTTTTTATACAGCAAATGAAACAATCAAATGGAGAGGAAGATCATAGAGACAGAGAGAATATTTGCCAGATATATAACTAATAGAAGATTTAGCTATAAAATATACAAAGAACTCCAAGATAAATCATTTAGAAAGAAAATTATTCAGTGAGAAACTGGAATACAGATCTGAGTGGAGAGATGAAAAGAAGAAATAAAAATGGCTACAAAACATGTACAGGACAGTTGTGAGGCTTGGGCAAACTGTGAGGCCACTGGCAGTGGGACCAGGATTTATCCCTAGTGCTTGAACTGGAATCTTGGTGTACATTTTCTTTGGAGGGATACCTTGTTCAGCCTAGATATAGAGGGAAAGGCCTTGGTCCTGCCCTGGAAGTGATGTGTCAGGCTTTGTTGACTTCCCATGGAAAGCTTTATTCATTCTGAGGACTGGATGGGAAGTGGGGTGGGGGGGGAAGGGTGAAATAGAAGGAGGGGAAGGAGTGGGAACTGGTAATGCTATGTAAAATCAGAAAAGATTGTATTGAAAAAATTTTTCATAAAATTGTTTTATATAATCAACTATTGGGGGAAGGAAATTAAAACAACTTTGAAAGTATATGATGTCTATTTATGACATCTAAGAATTATAAAGCATTCGTCATGGCAATAGCACTTTTTGCTATAATAATTAACAATTTTAGCACTGTTAATATGAAGAGAATGCAGTGCATTTTCATAAAGCAAATGTAAATTTGAAAAAAATCAAAATCAAAATTGCATTGACGTTGCATGAATGATAATGACCAAAATAAAATAACATAAAATAATAGCAAGTCCTGGCATGGATTCACAGAATAAGTGGTCATAAGGCATTATAGGTAAAATTGAAACTGACCCAACTACTGTGGAAAACACTATAAAGAATTCTCAAAAATTAAAAGTAGATTCATTATAACTCAGCTATTTCACTCACTAGTGTATGCTCCAAGGCCTCAACACCCTAATACAGATACTTGCACAGCTGTGTTCATTGCTGTTCTGTTTACAATAAATAGAAAATGAAAACCTAAAGTCTTCAATTGATGGATGGAAAATGAAAATGTGGCAGATGAACACAATGTCATTCTCTTGTGATGCTGCGGTGATTTTAATGAGAAAGCCCACCATAAGCTCACATGTTTGAATACTTGGTCCTCAGTTGGTGGAATATTTGGGAAGAATTAGAGGGCTAGCCTTGTTACAAGAGGTGAGTATTGGGTGACTTTGATAATTTTAAATCCCATTCCCTTCCCAGTTCTCTCCCTTTGCCTATCTGGTGTACTGCTCCAGTGCCATGTTGTTTTGCCTGTTGTCATGGTCCCTGCCCTGTTGGTCATGGACTCTAACCTCTTGTGTCTGTGAACCCCAAATTAAATGCTTTCTTTCACAAGTTGTCTTGGTCATGGTGTTGAGTCACTGCAATAGAAAAATAACAAGACAGATGTAAGAAAAATGAAATCATGACATTTATAGATAAATGAATAGAACTGGGAAATGTACTGGGTGAAGCAACAAAGACTCAGAAAGACAAATGCTCTATGTTTTTTTTTCTTATTTGATGATCCTAGCTTCTAATCTTGAGATTTGAGTGTATAACCAGGAGTAAACACAGAAACCACAAAGTAAAAATACCCCATGGAGAAAGAGGAGGGGGTAGTCAAGTAAGGGTGATATAGAAAACAGGTGTTATGGAGGTAGATATAGTAAAAATTAGGGGACATCAATGGAGAGGATGGAGTATAATAAAGGAGGTGGAGGAAGAGGAGATAAGTAACAGTAAGGAATCTGTAAAAAGCCATAGTGATGCATAATGTGCTATAAGCTTACTTATGAATCACAAGTAGATATTTTAGAAATCCATGACTTGTTAACATGAACAGAATAAGTGGCCGTTGAGAGTCCAGTTCCAAATGATACATCCACAATGCACACTGTATCCCCAAGACTCAAGGGAACCTTACAAAACAGGGAGGAGAAAGATCACAAGAGCTACAGGACTGGGAAGCCAGATTTGAGATTTTTGGTTTTTCATATGTGACATAGAAGCAGTACTCACAACATCTCAATGATATAGTTGCCTAAAGAAGAACTACATTTAGATAACTCCAGTTGACATGACTACAAAAATGTAGGAAATTTCATGGATTCTGTTCTTAGATACAGGCAATCAGAGGCTGCTGAGAGGGAGAATCTATCTGTTTCATAGCTATCTCCTTAATAGATGATCTCCAACCTTAGTAAACAGCCTTAAACACACAGACACACACACTCACACACACACACACTGTTACTGTTCCGTGTTGCTAGTATATACATATACACAAGCATCACTAAATAGATTCAGTAGATACACAGTAGTAGACATAGATGTGTATATATACGGTATATATTTGTAACAATATAATAATAAAGAAATAGAGGACATGAACTTGCTATGGAGTAGAGGTAGACATAGGAAGAGTTGGAGTGGAGGATATGATGTAAATACATAGCTGCATATGAAATTCTCAAAACTATTTAAAAAATAACATAACATGGGGCTGGAGAGATGGCTCAGAGGTTAAGAGCATTGCCTGCTCTTCCAAAGGTCCTGAGTTCAATTCCCAGCAACCACATGGTGGCTCACAACCATCTGTAGAGGGGTCTGGTGCCCTCTTCTGGCCTGCAGGCATACACACAGACAGAATATTGTATACATAATAAATAAATAAATATTTAAAAAAAAATAACATAACATTTGAAAAGAGGAAAGGCTCCCTTCCCACCCTGTAGGCTAGGAGTGTCTTCAGGAACCCACCATGATGTCTGTCTGTAGCATTTGGCCTGTATTCCTCTCTAAGCCCCCACCACATTGTTGTCTCTCTATCTATGGGGGTACAGGCAAGCCAGTACTGAGGGAGTGAAAGAGGCATAGTTGGTACCAGCCTGCCCCATCTGTGGTGTAGTGGCGGGGTAGGGGTGAGTGAAAGACAACCTTCCCTCTCAACCTACCATACCCATGTGGCAAGGGAACTGACCAATCCCTTTACCAGCTGCAACACTTGGGAATGCAGGCCCTGCACCTCATCTGGGCAGCATAGCAGAGCTGACGCTATTGACTGGGGTGCAGTGAGTCAGCCTGAGACTGTGAGCATGAGAGATCTAGCCTGGCCCCTTATCTGTCATACTCGGGAAAGTGGGCCCTGAACCTCTCCTGAGCAGCACAGCAGATTTAATTCTACTGGTGGAGGCACCTGTGGACAGAATCTGAGACTGTGAGAATGGGAGATTTGGTCCTTTCTCTTGCCCATTGGCCTGCACCACCAGCGGAAGGTGGAAGAGCTGGCCCTGGGGTCAAAAGAGTGGGAGAACTGGCCGTGCCTGCTCCTCACTAGCTGCAGCACCTGGGAGAGAGGCTTGTGTACTATGCAACTCTTCTATCACCACAATAGAAGTGACCCTGCTGGTGTAGGTATGGGAGAGCTGACCCTGAAGGCAAGAAAGCAGGAGAACTGGCCCTGCCCCTTGCTCATTGTTACAAGGGATTAACTAACCAGAGCAAGGCTGGAGAGCTCACCCTGAGAAGAGGGGAGAGCTGTCAGGCTGAGCAAGCCTGCACCTACCCAGGCCCAGAACCAGGTTATGAGTTGGCCCACCACCAACATCCATTCCATCTATGATCTGCGGTAGTACATGAAGGGCCATGTTCTGCAGACCCAAAGCTGCAGGTTCCCCACTACATGGCACAACAACAGGATATCCAAGAAGATTCCCAGTGAGGGTCCAACACTGATAGTGTCACAGACACTAGAGGCCTTGAACCAGACCAATGACTCTTTGCAATGAACACTTGCACGGAAAGACATATGAATAAAAGGGCTTCCTGCGTGACTCTGTAGTTTCCATGACAAGATTGATTTTTTTTCCTGTTTTTCCCCCTTTTCTCTTAAATTTTATTTTATTTTTTGGGGGGAGGTTGCAAAGGCAGAGGACAGATACAAAGGGACAGGGATTTGAATGGGATTAAGATGTATGATGTGAAAGCCACAAAAAAATAAATAAATAAATAAAAAGAAAGTTAAGAAAATCCATAAACCCTACTATAAAATACTTGC
This sequence comes from Chionomys nivalis, assembly GCF_950005125.1. Classification (NCBI taxonomy): domain Eukaryota; kingdom Metazoa; phylum Chordata; class Mammalia; order Rodentia; family Cricetidae; genus Chionomys; species Chionomys nivalis. Next base: position 37,910,844 of record NC_080093.1, read on the forward strand.
AAATAAATAAAACCACTACATACTAAAATTAACTAGACCCAAAATCTATATACAACTCAATGAATCTATTTATAGTTACAAATCCTATTTGAAGTGGAAGCTATGAAGCTCCATGTTAAATCTAACTCTTTCAGTACTAAATATATTGGATGCACTTATCCACCACCAGAACTAGAAATTCCACTACAGGATTAGAACTAGGAAGACGATCAGCTTTATAGTCTCACTTATACCTCATGTCAGTGTATACCTTGTTCCTATAGTCGGTGTTAGGGTTGGGATTTTCTGTTTGATGTACAGGCATAACAAACACCTCATAGCTCAGAGGTATGTGAGAGCTGCTTGGAGACGAATCATCATCTTCAACCATCCATGAAGATGGAGAAGAGACTTTAAACACTTGTTAGGAGTTTTGTATTATGAGCTAGGGGTGGGGCACTGAGGATTAGCTTTATCCTTCTTATGGGAGAGTTGCTACCCATAGGTAGTCACTCTCTTTTCTAAGCTCTCCTGTCTCTTGCACTTCCATTCCTCTTCCCTAGGTCTATCAGGGACTACCATTCCTATCCTGCTGGCCGGGATACATTAGTAAAACAATACCTTTCTGATGTTTAGAATTCTGTGAAGTTTACACATAATAGTGCTGAAGTGACTGACACTTGAGAAGAAAGTGAAAAGAACACCTTTATAATAAATTAAGTGGGTGAAAAACTGTTTTGAAATAAATAATCATATTATTTGTAATAATGGGTTAGCCAGTATAATTGATCATGTCTTGTATATTCATCTTGTTATTGTAGGTAGCGCAGACTTCAGGATGATTAAATATGGCTCCAAACCGAATTAACTTGAAAATGGTGAATTGTCCAAGAAGAAGATGTTATCCTGTCTGTTACAGACTGGGCCAGCAAGACAGGACTAGGAATAGTGAGGGAAGCCACAAGAGCAAGCAGTCAAATGGAAATAGTCTTTCCTGTTAGACAACAATGCAGGTCTGGATTGTTGGTTTGGTAGCCGAAGGGACCTCCTTTCCACATAATTCATTCATAATAATGTTGTGCCTTCTTGTTTTTACCATCCTGTCTACTTTCTAGATCTGAAAACAAGCTGTAAGGTGAACATCTTCACAAACGTACTCCCATCTGTCTGGATGCTTGATTCGTGCTGCATACTCTTCTCATTGACATGGCCCCAACTGGGTCTCTCACTGTTCATGCTTTAGAGTATTACAAGAAATATGGTGATTATAAATAAATAAAAAATGAGAATATCAGCATCTAGAAAACCCTCAGTAAATATTAGACATACAGCTGTCACTGCTCAGGGCTATGTCGCCATCATGAGCAATAGATTGTCCTCTGATATGATAATGCTTGACACAGCTTATAGTATGAGAAAACTCACACCATTTACTAGAAAGAAAAATGTGATGTAAATTTTCATATTTAGTAAAATTCTATGGCTGATATGGCCTGTGTTCTCTCTTTTGCAGTTTGTCAAATCCAATAGTACTAGTTTTTTTTCCAGCTTCTTATTAAAGCAATCCGAATGACAAATCTTCACAGTGTAGAAAAGGACTTTTCCATAGCACCTCCCCATTTGCTTCCCAAGATGCCTGGAGAGCATGGAGCTCCCCTTCCCCATGTGCTCTGGGCTATAATGTGCAGTTCCAAAACCATAAGCCAAAACAAATCTTTGCCCCTTCATTTTGAGATGCTGGGAGTTCCATCCAGAGCCTAGCACCTGCTAAGTGTGTGCTCTACCACCAATCTACATAAGAAAACCTTCCCTCTGTGTAAGTTGATTTGTCTTAGGTATTTATGGTAAGTGAAGCTAACCGTCACCTCATAACTCTGTGAGCTTGGGATAAGTAACCTATTGCTCCTGTTTTTATCTGCTGTCTTAGTCCTCTTCTATTACTGTGAAGAGACTCCATGACCAAAGCAGCTCTTACAAAAAGAAAGCATTTAAATGGGGGCTTTGTCCGTTACAGTCAGAGGCTTAGTCCGTTATCTTCATGACAGGATGACAGGGGAGTACTAGTTTTTTTTTGTTTGTTTGTTTGTAACCCCACCGAAGATAGATGCCGGAACTTTATCAGGTAAACCACTGCCATGTGGCTATATGCAGATTAATGAAGATGAGTTAAATTAAGATGTAAGAGTTAGCCAATAAGAAGCTAGAGATAATGGGCCAAGCAGTGATTTAAATAATATAGTTTCTGTGTGACTATTTCAGGGCTGAGCAACTGGGAACCAATAAGTGGGCTCTTACAACAATTTCCCACCATGAAGATAATCTGAAACTATAAACCACCCAATTAAATGTCTTCCTTTATAAGAGTTTCTGTGGTCATGGTGTCTCTTCACAGAAATAGAAATCCTAAATAAGACAGTGAGGTAGCCAGCAGTGTGAGTGAAGAGAGGAATTTGAGGGTCCTGGGCATGGTTGGATTACTGAGATTCCATAAGAGAATTTTGGTGTCTAGCATGTGAGTGCCTCCTGCATAGATTAACAGCACTTTAACAGCTGGAATACATATGTGGATTCCCACTTTCCAGTCTTCTTCATTCACGTATCAGCTTATTTTCTTATTACATCAAGCATAACATTTGTTTCTTATTTGTGTGACAAAAATTCCATATGAATCTCATATATTTTGGCATAAACATGTAGCTGTAATGCAATTAGCAGTGATTCCAGCTTAATTAAGTTGTGTAAATTTTTTTTAAAAAAATGTACACACACACACACATACACAGAGAGAGAAAGAAAAAGCATTGCACACATTTGAGGCCCCAAAGAGAAGCCTACACAAACTCAGGCACATACCCAGGCTGAGTTATTAACCAAAGTATCCTTCTGGAAAAGGACTGTTTGGGACAGTGCAATGGAAACATAGTTTTAGGCTCTTTCTCTATCTGGAACCAATGAGCGTGGTAGCATTTTTGTGGAGATGGTGACCATTGAAACATTTGTGTTGGCAGCATACAAACCAGCTAATTGATTTCAAATGGTTCAACTCTCGTAATTTTTTTTTGTTTTGAGTTGATCAGGGTTTTGCTCAACTCTAGTATTTTTAAATACCATTACATCATGGATGTGGTATGCTTAACCTCTACATTTGTTCCTTTTCCATGTCTGAATTCTGAGCTCTATTTTAGTTCTTCCAAATCTATTATATTAAAATAAAACTATCAAAGGAGTGTGTAAAAAACTTACCTATACATTTGCAGAAAAGCTGTATTTTATGCATATTTTCAAATGAAAATAAAGAGAAAAAGAGCATGAAGGAGAGAGGGTGAAGCAAGAAAAAAAAATGAAGCACAGTGCATGGGGGGAAAATAAGGGTGGGGTAGGGGGAAGAGAAGGAGGGAGAAAAGAAAGAAGGGAAGAGAGGACTGAAGGAAATGACTGCCTTATCCATACTGGGAGGAATAATTTGAAATTACAGAGAAAGCATAGTTTGCCATATGTTCTGGTTGACTGTTGTCAAATTGATACAAAATAGAACCACCTCAGAAGAAGGAACCTCAGCTGATGTATTGGCCAAATCAGATCAGCCCGATTATCCCTGGAGGGTCCAGCTCATTGTAGGCAGTACCATCTCTAGGTTGGCGTGTTGGGATGCATAAGAAAGGTAGCTGACTGTATTAGGCAAGGGAAACAGGACTGATTTCATATATATACATGAACAGAACTCAGTAGTGCAACAATGCCTGTCTACTGAAGGGAAGACTAAGAATCTGTCAGTCCCATTCTGGCGCTAAAGTCCCAGAGAAGCCCTAGAGAACTGCTGACGGTTGACATTTGCTGGCATCAGTGAAGCAAAGAGGAACACGGCAGATGATCTTGCTAGTGAGAACGAGGCAAGAACACAAAAAGCAAGGGTTTCCCTTTTCCACGTCCTCTTCTGTAGGCTGCCACCAGCAAGTGTGGCTGAGATTAGGGTGGGACAGCCCACTAGATAATCCGTTCTAGAAAATCCATTAGAAGCACATGCAGTTGCTTGATTTTTAGTTGATTCCAGATGTTGTCAAAGTGCCCATTGTATCTTATTTCTCCATTGTAATTTAGTTGATTCCATGGAACACAGTGTTTCCCAGACCCTATTGACCACCTATACTTTGTACCTCTTTATTGGTTCTTTTCTGTCTTCACTTAAAGATTCCAGAATTTTTTTCAAGTTCAAAAAATATATAAAATTAGAAATAGTGTTTAGCCTAGTATGTATGCACAGTATTGGATACCACAGAAAGCTAAGAACATTGCTTATTTTTGGTAAAGGGTTAGAGACATGGCTCTGAAATTAAGAACACTTGCTACTCTTGAAGAAGACCAGGGTTTTGTTTCCAGTACCCCCATGGAAGCCTACAACAATCTGTAACTCCAGTTCCAGTGATTCTAATCTAAAAGAACACTTGCTACTCTTGAAGAAGACCAGGGTTTCGTTTCCAGTACCCGCATGGAAGCCTACAACCATCTGTAACTCCAGTTCCAGTGATTCTAATCTCCTTTTCTGGCCTGCACATGAACCAAATGCACAGGTTGCACAGAGCTACGTGCAGACAAAACACTCTTATACATAAAATAATAATTGAAAACAGTACAATTTAATGTAATAGGTAAATTACTAGTTAATTATTTAGCTGAACAAGGCATTAAAAACATAGTGAGAACTATTTGCTTAGCTCACTCAGTTCCACAATTCTTTCCTCTTTGCTCACCCAAGTGCTACGGGATCCCGAAGTTCTGGTCCAGGCATGCGGAACTGCCTGGAGTCCTGAGAGAGTAGCTAAAGTTTCCTGGGTTACCACACACATTTCAGAGCTCCGCTAATCTTCCTAGAATAAAATGTTGACAGAAAGGGAGCAACTGGGACATTATTCACAATTCCTAAAATGCACTACCAAGTGCATTTAATTACAGATGTTCTACTAGAATCATCATATAGCATCCTAGCATTTTTTCCCACAAGTTACAGAAAAATGGACGAATGTGCCAGAATGAAAATGGTTAAGACACGAAGTAAAGAAGTTCCACCACTTCTGCTTGTTAATGTTCTTTTGCTGACAGAAAAGCCAGCATTGAGCTGTGATGTTTTAGGTTTGACTCTCTCAAGGTGCAAAAAGTTCGGAAGTTTTTTAGGGGGCTATGAAAAAACAAACGTCACCTAAGCAGGTGGATCATTAGGTTTTGCACTTTAGCACCTTGGCATCGACATTACTATTACTTTTGTCCAGCTAATCTACTTTTAGACACTAATACTAGGACAGAACATATCTTTAGATATTTTCTAGCTGTGTAAGAAGGTAATGCACTATTTATTTATTATTTATTGTGATGGAGGCATTTATAATTCATTTCAAAATGATTACTTCTGTTGGAAGACTTTGACTCCGGCTTCAGCCATTTTTTGATCTTTACCACCATCTAGTGGTGACACTGTAAAATTTCCCCTTGGTGAGCTTAGTGTAAAGAATCACACTCGATAAAATGTAATACAACTACAAAAGCGTATCTGTTTATTTCTATGGTTTACAGTCTAGACCAACGCATGTCAGGAAACGCTTATGGAAAGAAGAAGACAGATAAAGAAAATTGTAGAAAAGCATAAACAGGAGTGAGAAATTATGCTTTAAAAATTGAAATTGATATTTGTTATTATTGTATGTCTGTGTATGTATAATGTGTGTATGAGTGTGGGCCAGAGGTTGTAGAGGTCAGAGGACAACTTGTGAAAGTCAGGTCTCTTCTTCCACTTCTGGGTGTAGGACTTGAGCTCAGGTTGCCAAGCTTACACAACAAGGACTTTTACATTCTGAACTATCAATTGACTCTAATTACGTGTCTACATATGTACTACTGGAATAGAAAACAATTATTTCTTTATATCCATTATTTTTGTTTGAAAGAAAATACTGGTAAACTCCCATCCAGTTTCCCTGTTTAAAGTTTACATTATATGATGCTAAGAGTTTTAGAAACCATAGGAGCCATTCTTATCACTTATGTAAATCATTGCACCGGTCACCAACTGCAAGATAGCAATAACAACAGCCATGCCCACAATTGAACTAGACAAGAACACAGCAGGACATTCTAGGTACACTGTCAGAACTATTAGCTCCACCTAGAAGTGAGCAATTTGGAGGGTACTTTGGCAGACATCGTCCCAATGAGTGCTCTCTGACCAGAAACTCTTGGCTTTGTGTTGGAGTCCTGTGACAACTGCCTCTTGAATTTGCTGCAGAATGTCTAATACCGAGCCACAATTAAAGGCAGCATCCTAAATGCTCAAGGGTTTTAGCATCGAATCCAGTGTATATGCTTGATACTACGGGAAGAAACGCAGAAAGAGCAATGAAAATGGAAACACAAGGGAAGACATGCGCCGGTTAGGGCCTCATAAAGTCAACAATCACCGCCTGGGTTTATTTCCAGCAATCTTCACATTTCAAACATCTGCCCTAAACACTAGATATTTTCTTTGCATTGATTATTCTTCTCAGGTCTGTGAAGAAAAGAAGAAAAATTTGTTTGACTTATTTGGCTCATTCTTTAGAAACAGATAATAAAACAAACCTCTAGAGAAGGAAATCCTTTAGCCAGTAGCCTTTAAGTTACCCACCCACTTGGGCGTGGCCTCTTACACTATAAATGCCAACGTAAAGTACCTACTCCCTCTCTCTTCCAGCTGCCGGATTTGGTTGCTGTTCCCCATTCAAGCAGAGGACTGTGATCTGTGCGTCTACTCTTAGATAAATAACCCTTTATTATACTCAATTCTGAGCCAGTGTGGGTTTTCTCGTTAGCATCCATCTTCATCTCACGCCCCATGAGGATCTCAGCCTCGCACCTGCCGAGTGGACATGTCTAAAAGGCCCAAATGATCCATGGTCCAGAAGGTCTCCCATCCCTGCCCACCTGGCTTGCTTTCACCTACTGGGTGATTTTTTGTAAAACCTACCACAGCAGAGCTAAGTGTGTGGCGACTTGGAAGTTTCCCTGCCATATGGCAACTTGCGCAGCTTCCAGTTTGTGCTCCCTGTTCATGAGTTCTGGGCTCCTTGCTCCATGTACAGAATTAATTTAATTGTTTTTAATTTGTATGGCAAAGCATATTTGTCAGTATTTAATCAGGCACCAAGGTCCAAAACCAAAGCAGCCCAGGACTGATTTTGTGCCACCACCGGTTGCACTACATGGCTGCAATTGTGACACCTGCTGGACAATAAAGATTATTACACCTAACACAATTTACTGAACCTTGTAACAAAGGTAAATATTTGATTAATAAATAAGTCAATAAACTTGAAAATTATATAATCGTAAACAATATTACCATACAAAATTTTTCAATAACCTTTTTGCTGATACTATGGATTATATTCTGCAAGGTTTATATGATTATTATGATACTTGTGATTTAGTGATAATAGTGATATAGTGATTGTGATATAGTGATATATTGATTGTGATATAGTGATTTATTGGATATTGGGACTCAGTTTTCTTCTGCATATTATATCCTTAAGAAAATGGTTTGATACCAGAGCCAAGAATGAGATACTTTTAAATATGATATAATCTTTACAGGTTAATAATGAACGGCTATCTGACAGAATTAATATCATTGAAAATCATAAGTCACCTGAAAAAATTAATAGTATTGAAAAAGATAATATTAATTTGACAGACACAATTAAATCCTTGTCAAAAGGTACTGAAAGAATTCATACTGTTGAATTTGACAATCAAAATTTGTTAAAAAGTCATGATAGGTTAGCAGATAGAGTATCTCTCCAGGAAGGCAATCTGCAAGCTATCCAAATAATGTCCAAGAGTGAGATGTTATGTTTAAAGTAAAAATTTCAAATGTTGGGATCATATTTTCAGTATGAGAACCAGAGGCTATGTGCCTCAATGAAATCACTGGAAATGTATACAGGCCAGGAGATTCAGGCTTTCCAAAAGATAGTTGTAAAAAGATTTGAAATAATTGAGGAAATTATTGGAGCTGATGAACATGGAAAGAAGGTGCAAGGACAGAAATTAACATTACCACTACTTGTGAGACATGACTTACCCAGGGTTTTAGCTTTCTACCCTGTAGTCTATTCTGATAAAGTATCAAGTGCGAACATGAGTATCATTACTCCTGAATTTTGGCATCCAAATCAAGAGGAGGATATTCAATTCCTAGGAACTGGAACCCTATCTCAAGTGAAATAAAGCACAAGATGAGTTGAATGCATAGGACTAGAAGGACAGAGAGGAAGACTGAGGCCGTATGTGGCTAATATTGCAGTGAATTTATGGGATTGTGACCTGTTACAGCAATGAAATAACCAGATTAACAATCCTGAAGCCCCAGAAACTCGTATTTCTGGGAACTATATTATAAGGTACTCTACAAAGAGGTAACCATCCATTCAGGCTGTAAAAGAACACAAAGCAACTAGCAAACCTTTAGTGTTACCAACAGCCCTACCTTTAAAATGGTTAATTGAGAAACTAATATGGGTTAAATAGCGGTCATTAACAGAAGACAAGCTGCAGGCTTTAGAACAGCTGGTACAGAAGCTACTAGATGCTCACCATACTGAAGAATCAACGAACCCTTGGAATCCTCCTGTATTTGTTGTTAAAATGAAGTCTGGTAAATGGAGAATGGTGATAGGTCTAAGAGCTGTCAACAAGGTGTTCTCATTTGTCAATCAGTAGAAGTTTATATTTTTCAATGTTGTAGAAATTCCATGTTTATGTGACTGATTGATACTATCTTTTCTTCCTTCTAGTTTTTAAGTGATACTTGTTTGAGTATATTTACTACAATTTTGTGGAAATCGGTAAGGGCTATAAGAAAAATTCCCATTTTTTTTCTGCACAAAAAAGTTTCTCCTTGTTAAGGAAAAGTTGAAAGGAATTTCTTATCTAGTTTACCATACTCATGAAGTTCAGTCCCATTGTTTATTGAAAATTTTAACTCTAAACTTGATATTTATGATCATTTAAACATACTTGGTATTTTTATTTATGTGCAAAGATGTTTTGCCTAAATGTATGTTTGTGCCCATGGGGACTGGGAAAAGGCATCAGATTCAGTGAAAGTGGAATTTAGAAGGCTGTGAGCCACCATGTGCTGGAATCAAAACCCAGATCCTCTGTGGGTACAACCAGTGTTCTGAACTGCTGTAGATTTATAAATATTTTACTACTAGGAATTATATTTAGTACAACTTTTCAAACAATATATGTGTAAATTTTATTTTGAACAATTTCAGACTTTCAGAAAAGTTGTAAGTCTAAAACATAAAATTTTTAAGTACCTTTATTTCAGATCCCTTAATATAACATTTTCCATTTTTCTTTCATTTCCATACAGATTAACTCCCCTCCAGAGAGAGAAAGAGAGAGAGAGAGCTCATTGTTCCCCCCCACTCCTTTCATGTCATACACACATACAAGACTTTTTGTATCTATATAAAAGTTAGGGTCCACAAATGAGAGGAAATGTGTGCCATTTGTCCATCTTAATCTGACCTAATTCACTCAATGTGATAATCTTCAGTTGTATTCATTTTTGCAAATACACAATTTTATTCCGATTTATGGCTGAATAAAATTTCAAGTATGGATCACATCTTCCCTTCTGCTCTTGTACTTCCTCATTTTCATCTTCTGAGACAGGTTTCACATGGTTGACACTGGCCTTGAACCTGCTACATAGGCCAAGGAAAGTCTATAGCTCCCTACTTTCCTGTCTCAAATTCCCTAGCAATCGAATTGCAGGTGTTCACACTGTGCACAGGTTATGTGGTGCTGGAGATTGAAATGGACCAAGCTTTCCTTATCCATTCCTCTGTCAACAAACCCTTCAGTTGGGTCCTGTATTTATCTGTGGTGAGTAGTGCTGCAGTAATTTCTGTCTGTGATATGCTACCTTGGAGTCCTTTGGACAAATTAAGTAGCCATCTTTTTTTCAGTCATGGTTTTTCAGTTGAAATATTTCCAATGACAAGTGGGAGTATTTTGTAGTAGCCCTGCAGTACTCTTTTACCCCAATGGACTGGAGGAATCCAGTACTCAAACCTTCAATCCACATGCCAAGCATGCCTGGTACAATTATCAAGACCATGTCAAGCGTAGACAATAAAAGATGGAAAGGTCATGTTGGATATTATTAGGGTCTGTGGAGTTGAAAGATTATGGATATCATGAAATGTTAGGTTTCTGTAGTAAAAATAAGATGGACCAGGAAAAAAAGAAAGGGAGTAGATAAAGTTTGGCAAGTCAGAAAATAGCTTGCACATGAAAAGATGTCAGTCTCCTTCTCCAAAGGGGGACTGTTGGCCACCACATGGGCTAAAGGAGCAGAAGCAGCAAGCAGGGTTTGGAAGGCTGTGAGCATGACAGAAAAAGCTTTTTATAGTCAGCAAGATAGCTTATTGCTTTATTCCAGAGATTAGGTATATAAGAGTTCTTAGGGTTATGGGAGGGAAGGGCTGATTGGCCATGACACAGTACCTTATTATCATATAAGGGGAAGAAAAGAGCGGGATTTAAATGCTGAGTCATACAACATTTGCAGAAAGCTCTGTGCAGGGTCATCCTCCAAGTAAGTTCAGGCATCCCAGCTTAGCGATAACATTAGTGGAGAAGAGGAAGCTCCGCTGAGAAAGGGAGTCCTGCATTTTGCACTGAACTCAGAGGGCTATCCAGACATAGTGGACTGCAGCCTTAATAGCAGGTTTCTATAACAGATGTGTGTTGGGAGCTGTGAACCCCAAGATCCTGAATTCTTGTAAACAACTTAGTTTCCTCTGCTCTGAGACAGCTTGCAGCTGCTTTTAGCAGGAGACCCTCAGGAGTTCCTAATGGCAGGGGAATGGTTTCTGGTGCATTTGGCTGGGGCGTGGTTATCAGTTAAGGATCCCTATATAAGCGGCTCTTTTACACAATAAAGGGGGAATTCTTGTGGCATTCCTGTTTAAAGGATGACTCGTGTCTCTGTGTGTCTTTGTGTGTTTCAATCTCCAGCCCCTTGTCTGGCTCACAAACTGTATGGTAGTGCATAGAGCACAGATGGGCGCTACAGACGAGTAAGAAGTATAGAAAAAAATGGGTACAGAAACACAAAGAATAGTCATAAGACAGAACCATCAAATATAAAAAAGCTAAAACAAGACCATTAAGACATATCACACAGGACTGATGATACTTGAAAACAAAAGAAGTAAAAGTAAAAGAAAAAGTGAGAGCTGGCCGGTGGCGGTGCATGCCTTTAGTCACAGCACTCGGGTGCGGCGCACTCCCTGACCAGCAGGGAAGGACGACCACCAGTCGAGGATTTTTTTGCAAATCATGCTTTATTGGAGCCTCTTGGTTGAAGGGAGAGCGGAAGCGAGGGGCCCCAAGCGCCAAGCGTGGCTGCTTATATAGGAGGTAAGGAAACGAGTCGTGCCTGGATTGGCCGATGCGCGCCTGCCGATGCTCCTGGCCACGGGATTGGCCCTAAGCACATCATCGCCACTGCGCATGCAAGAGGCACGGTTCCACTGCATTGCCTAATTTGGAATTGTTCACCAAGCGAGGCTGGGGCCAAGCGCCATCTTGTAATGGCGGTCACTCAAATTGGCTCCCAACACTTGGGAGGCAGAGGCAGGTGAGTTTGAAACCAGCCTGGTCTATAAGTCTAAGAGAGAGAGAGAGAAAGTGAAATGAGCGAACTACACATAAAGTACAGATTATTGCACCAGTCAGTGCTCCTTCTGGTGGGGTGAGCTTGAATTTTGTCCTGACCCATGATGATTCTTATAATAGACCATCCTCACTGGGGGAGGTGCAGGTTGCAACTCCAGTTCAGGCCTGTAAAACCAGACTCCTTGATGTGCAGCGCCCCAGTGGAGGTGAAGCAGATCACTTTTGGCCTGAGTTACTGGCACAGATGCTTTTAGCATGACAGTGAGCTTTACAGTTTCCATGTGCTCTCACAGGACCCTCCAAGGTGGTGGGGAACTTCTTTCAGCCAATGACTTTTGAGAGGCTGGACAAAGTTGTGCGTGGCCTTGGGTACCAAAAAAAACTGAGGCCTGTAGGCTTTCTCTTCTCTCTCTCACCTGGATACTGGGGTTCAGTTTCTGTTTATGGTTTGCACAGAGGCCTGTGATCTGTGAGTTCCCCCTAAATAAAGAACCTCTTTATTGTACTCGATTCTGAGCTAGTGTGGGATTATTTTATTAGCATTTGCCTTCATCTGGCAACCAACATGTGGTCTGAACCCATGACTCTTAGATTAAGGGTCTCATATGGCATTTAAACTTAGGGTTTAACATAACTTAGGGTTCTGTTGACATGAGACACAATTGCTCCTGACAGCACCAATCTATTCCTGCGAGAATAATGTTGAGCATTGATGACACTACACTTGGAGCTCATTTCCATGTTGGCAAAAAAGAACTGTCCATGCCTTGACCACTGACAAAATGTATGAAGTCCAAACTGGGCAAGCATGATACAAGAAAAGAGACTGCCAAACTTTGCCAAGATAGGGTAAAATGGTTTTAAATTTTTTCCTGCCTCTAAAAGTGATCTGCCAGTTACTCTAGGCTGTAGCCAAAATTGGTTGCTCCAACATTGCAAATGATACTTTGGGTGATTATCCAGGTAGCCAGTTGTCTCTGTCATCTACTGCACGTTTTGGAAGCTGCTTGATTGCACTTCCTTCCTACTCAAGTAATATTATCTCCCTTCTCAGGCCTTCAGTGGGGTTGACGATTAGACAGTTGTAGTTATTTTCCTCAAATGACTTAGCCAAGCCATTTCTAAGATAAGACTTAGACTCCTTAGGATAGAATAATTATTAAAACATTTAACATATGTTTCTTGCTTAATATTGTTTATACTGGTTATAAATCTAATTTTTATACTTGATATCTATTCTTACTGTATATAGTTTTACACTGGGTTTGGAACTCTTATTTAGACAAAAGGGGGAAGTGAGGGGGAACCTCTTTCAGTTAATGACCTTTGAGAGGTTGGGCCACGTTGTACATGGCTTTGGGTACCAAAAAGGTGCAGGTCTGCTTGCGCTCTCTCTCTCTCTCTCTCTCTCTCTCTCTCTCTCTCTCTCTCTCTCTCTCTCTCTCATTTGGATGGATTCTGGGTTTAGTTCCTGTTCCTGGCTTATACAGAGGCCTGTGATCTGTGACTTCCCCTTAAATTAAAAAAAAAAAAAAAACTCTTTATTATGCTCAAGTCTGAGCTAGTGTGGGATTATTTTATTCATGTTCCCCTTCTCCAACATGTCCCAGAGACTTAATGTTAGGCTCTCAGCCACATGCCAGCTTCTTATCCACTGGCTCTACTGGTCCTGTAGCTCTCTGTTCACACATGTCCAGTAGTCCTTGGTCATGTCTCTGTCAAAACAAGCATTTGCTTACAAATTCATAGCAACCTCACTAACATTTGGTATTGACAAAATGTCCTGTTCATCTACAAACTCACATCAAGAGGAGTTATCACTGTTTAGTTCAGATACAGTGAAAATTAAAGTTAGAGGGTCTTTTGCTCAGCAAACATTATTTTTTCAGTTTGAGATTGCATCTTTGCTGAATATCAGAGCTGACTAAACATATTCTAAAAGTTGGATGTGGACCAGATCGGGACTAATATTTATAATCTTTTAAAAAATATTTGAGGCCATTGAAAACTCATTAGTTTCTTACTACTCTAGCCTAATGGCTCCCTTTAGTAGATTGTCTCATTAGTACAGTTTCCTCTTTCCATGGACTTCTTTTTAAAGCTTATGATAATTTAAATTAAATTGTTAATTTGTATAACTTTTTAAATTAGTATCCCAGAACTATTTTTCAAGATGAAACCAAAAGAATCCAACGTGATTGCTAGAAGATAGAAAAGGCTCATTAATTATTGTGAAAAAAGATATTGAACATGAGTATTTCTTGTTCTGGAAGAATTATGGCTTTATCCAACTGAGAATTTTTTATTTCTGTTAACTAATATGCTGAAGAAATGTTCATTTAAAAGTTTTTAGGCACAGTAAGCTGTTTTCTTTGGATAAGAAAATTTTAGGCAAACCTCTAGTAATGTTATAGAAGCCTTCAAGAACATCTTCAAGGTTGTAACTATGATGCAAAAGAAAAAAATGGATTTCAATCATGTAGTGTTAAGGTTATTATTTTCAACCTGTATTCAATCTACCTTTCTTCCTTCACTGCTATATCAAATATCTGATCATAAAGTTTACTGTTTTTTATACAACACAGCAATAGAAGACAATAGTTTAGAGCCACAAGGTATTAAAAGACAGCTAATAAATAATATCCCAACTATTTTAAATTTATTAAAGTAACAAATTTTTTATATTTGGGTTTGCATATTTTCTAAAAACACTTAAAATATGTGCTTAAAATGTGACAAATTTTCTTATAAAATATAATGTGTTATTTCACACATGAATATTTGTCAGAAGCCCACAGGACTTCTCTTAACAGTAGACTCAAGAAGGTGTAATCTAGGGCAGTCAGGTCCGGCAGGCAGGCCTAGGCGGCGGAAGCACCGGCGCGCAGGCAGGCCCAGGTGGCGGAGGCACCGGCAGGCAGGCCTAGGCGGCGGAAGCATCGGCGCACAGACAGTTCCGGGCGGTGGAGGCACCGGCAGGCAGGCCCGGCAGGCAGGCCTAGGCGGCGGAAGCACCGGCGCGCAGGCAGGCCCGGGTGGCGGAGGCACCGGCAGGCAGGCCCGGGTGGCGGAGGCACCGGCAGGCAGGCCTAGGCGGCGGAAGCACCGGCGCACAGACAGTTCCGGGCGGCGGAGGCACCGGCAGGCAGGCCCTGGTGGCAGAGGCACCAGCAGGCACGCCTAGGCGGCGGAAGCACCGGCGTGCAGGCAGGCCTGGGAGGCGGAGGCACCAGCAGGCAGGCAAGTCCGGGCGGCAGAGGCACCAGCGTTCAGGCAGGCCCGGGTGGCGGAGGCACCGGCAGTCAGGCCCGGCAGGCAGGCCTAGGCGGCGGAAGCACCGGCGCGCAGGCAGGCCCAGGTGGCGGAGGCACCGGCAGGCAGGCCTAGGCGGCGGAAGCACCGGCGCACAGACAGTTCCGGGCGGTGGAGGCACCGGCAGGCAGGCCCAGGCGGCGGAGGCACTGGATGCAGGATAGTGAGGGCAAGAAACAGTGAAGCCTGCACTGAGAGCAGATTGCCCCGCTACAATTAAATCAAACCCAATAGATAGCATCGGTAAGAGGAGATGGGCAGACGCCAAGGCAAGAATCCACCCAACAATCTGAAAAACAACATGAAAACACCAGAACCCAATGATCTTACAACACAAGGACTTGAACACCCTAACACAGGAGAAGAGGAAAAAACTGACTTTTTGAAAGCAATAGAGTCCCTTAAACAACATGTAAAAAACGCCCTCATAGAAATGGATGAGAAGTATAACAAAAAGTTTGAAGAAATGAGTAAATACGTAAATGATACCCTGGGAAGCCAAGAAAAAACCATCAAACAGGTAATGGAAACAGTCCAAGAATTGAAAACTGAAATGGAAGCAAGGAAGAAAACACAAACTGAGGACCAGCTGGATATGGCAAATATAGGTCAATGAGCAGAGACTACAGAAACAAGCATAATCAATAGAATACAAGAGATAGAAGAAAGAATCTCAGATTCTGAAGACAACATAGAGAAAATAAACGGACTGATCAAAGAAAACACCAAAACCAACAAATTCTCATCACAAAACATTCAGGAAATATGGGACACAATAAAAAGACCAAACCTAAGAATAATAGGGATAGAAGAAGGAGAAGAGGCACAGCTCAAAGGTCCAGAAAACATTTTTAACAAAATTATGGAAGAAAACTTCCCCAACATAAAGAAAGATATTCCTTTGAATATTCAAGAAGCATACAGAACACCAAACAGACTGGATCAAAAAAAAACGTCCCCTCGCCATATAATAATCAAAACACAAAATACACAGATTAAAGAAAGAATATTAAGAGCTGCAAAGGAAAAAGGCCAAGTAACTTATAAAGGTAAACCGATCAGACTTACACCTGACTTCTCTATGGAAACCATGAAAGCCAGAAGGTCCTGGATAGAGGTACTACAGAAACTAAGAGACCATGGATGCAAACCCAAACTACTATACCCAGCCAAGCTATCGTTCACTATCAATGGAGAAAACAAGACATTCCAGGATAAGAACAAATTTAAACAATACGTTGCCACAAATCCAGCCCTACAGAAAGTAATAGAAGGAAAATCACAACCCAAGGAATCCAACATTGCCAACACTGCCTACAATAACCCAGGCATCTAGCGACCCTTCAACAGCACAACTCAAAGAAGGGAGACACACAAACTCTTCTACCAAAAGCAGTAAGAATAACAGGAGTTAACAACCACTGGTCATTAATATCACTTAATATTAATGGTCTCAATTCACCAATAAAAAGGCACAGGCTAAGAGATTGGATACGAAAACAGGATCCAACAGTTTGCTGTTTGCAAGAAACTCATCTCAACCACAAAGACAGGCATCTACTCAGAGTAAAGGGTTGGGAAAAGGTTTTTCAAGCAAATGGTCCTAAGAAAAAAGCAGGTGTGGCCATACTAATTTCTAACAAAACTGACTTCAAACTAAAATCAATCAGAAGAGATCGACAGGGACACTTTATACTCATAACAGGAACGATTCAGCAGGATGAAGTCTCAATCCTGAATATCTATGCCCCTAATATAAAAGCACCCACTTATGTAAAAGAAATATTGCTAAAACTCAAGGCAGACATCAAATCACACACACTAGTAGTAGGAGACTTCAACACACCTCTCTCACCAATGGACAGGTCAATCAGACAGAAAACTAATAGAGAATTAAGAGAATTGTTGGAGGTAATGAATCAAATGGACTTAACAGACATCTATAGAACACTCCACCCAAATAGGAAAGAATACACCTTCTTCTCTGCAGCTCATGGAACCTTCTCGAAAATTGACCACATACTTGGAAACAAAGGAAACCTCCACAGATACAAAAAAATATCAGTGTCCACCTGTGTCTTATCAGATCACCACGGATTAAAGTTAGAAGCCACCAACAAAGCTACCCCCAGAAAGCTGACAAACTCATGGAAACTGAACAGTCAACTACTGAACCACACCTGGGTCAAGGAAGAAATTAAGAAAGAAATTAAAGTCTTCCTTGAATTTAATGAAAACAAAGAGACAACATACTCAAACCTATGGGACACGATGAAAGCAGTGCTAAGAGGAAAGTTCATAGCACTAAGTGCCCACTTAAAGAAAACGGAGAAAGCATACATTGGGGACTTAACAGCACACCTGAAAGCTCTAGAAAAAAAAGAAGCAGACGCGCCCAGGAGGAGTAGAAGACTGGAAATAATCAAACTGAGGGCAGAAATCAACAAAATAGAAACACAGAAAACAGTCCAAAGAATCAATGAAACAAAAAGTTGGTTCTTGGAGAAAATCAACAAGATTGACAAACCCCTATCCAAACTAATTAAACGACAGAGAGAGAACACGCAAATAAATAAGATCAGAAATGAAAAGGGGGACATAACCACAGACACAGAGGAAATTCAGAGAATCATTAGATCTTACTACAAAAGCCTGTATGCCACAAAACTGGAAAATGCAAAAGAAATGGACACTTTTTTAGATAAGTACCATATACCAAACCTAAACCAAGACCAGGTGAACGATCTAAATAGACCTGTTAGTCGTGAAGAATTAGAAACAGTTATCAAAAATCTCCCTTCCAAAAAAAGCCCAGGGCCAGATGGTTTCAATGCAGAATTCTACCAGAACTTCCAAGAAGAGCTAATACCTATACTTCTTAATGTATTTCACAATATAGAAACAGAAGAGTCATTGCCAAATTCCTTTTATGAAGCTACAGTTACCCTGATACCAAAACCACACAAAGACCCAACCAAGAAAGAAAATTACAGGCCTATCTCACTCATGAACATCGACGCAAAAATTCTCAATAAAATACTGGCAAACCGAATCCAAGAACACATTAGAAAAGTTATCCACTATGATCAAGTAGGCTTCATTCCAGAGATGCAGGGCTGGTTCAACATACGCAAATCTATCAATGTAATCAACCATATAAATAAACTGAAAGAAAAAAACCATATGATCATTTCATTAGATGCTGAAAAAGCATTCGACAAAATTCAACACTCCTTTATGATAAAGGTCTTGGAGAGATTAGGGATACAAGGGTCATACCTAAATATAATAAAAGCTATTTACAGCAAGCCGACAGCTAACATTAAATTAAATGGAGAAAAACTCAAAGCCATCCCACTAAAATCAGGAACACGACAAGGATGTCCACTCTCTCCATACCTCTTCAATATAGTGCTTGAAGTTCTAGCAATAGCAATAAGACAACATAAGGGGATCAAGGGGATCCATATTGGAAAGGAAGAAGTTAAGCTTTCATTATTTGCAGATGATATGATAGTATACATAAGCGACCCCCAAAACTCTACCAAAGAACTCCTACAGCTGATAAACACCTTTGGTAATGTGGCAGGATACAAAATCAACTCCAAAAAATCAGTTGCCTTCCTATACACTAAGGATAAGGAAGCAGAGAGGGAAATCAGAGAAGCATCACCTTTCACGATAGCCACAAATAGCATAAAATACCTTGGGGTAACTCTGACCAAGGAAGTGAAAGATCTATTTGACAAGAACTTTAAGTCTTTGAAGAAAGAAATTGAAGAGGACACCAGAAAATGGAAGGACCTCCTTTGCTCTTGGATTGGGAGGATCAACATAGTAAAAATGGCAATTCTACCAAAAGCAATCTATAGATTCAACGCAATCCCCATCAAAATCCCATCAAAATTCTTCACAGATCTGGAGAAGACAATAATCAACTTTATATGGAAAAACAAAAAACCCAGGACAGCCAAAACAATCTTATACAATAAAGGATCGTCTGGAGGCATTACCATCCCTGACTTCAAACTCTATTACAGAGCTACAGTACTGAAAACGGCTTGGTACTGGCATAAAAACAGAGAAGTCGACCAATGGAATAGAATAGAAGACCCTGACTTTAGCCCACAAACCTATGAACACCTGATTTTCGATAAAGGAGCTAAAAGTATACAATGGAAAAAAGAGAGCATCTTCAACAAATTGTGCTGGCAGAACTGGAAGTCAATCTGTAGAAGAATGAAAATAGATCCATATCTATCACCATGCACAAAACTCAAGTCCAAATGGATTAAAGACCTCAATATCAGTCCAAACACACTGAACCTTATAGAAGAGAAAGTGGGAAGTACTCTACAACACATGGGCACAGGAGAACACTTCCTACGTATAACCCCAGCAGCACAAACACTAAGGACATCATTGAATAAATGGGACCTCCTGAGACTGAGAAGCTTCTGTAAAGCAAAGGACACTGTCACTAAGACAGAAAGGCAACCCACTGACTGGGAGAAGATCTTCACCAACCCCGCAACTGACAAAGGTCTGATATCCAAAATATACAAAGAACTCAAGAAATTAGACAGTAAAAGGTTAATCCATCCAATTATAAAATGGGGCACTGAGCTGAACAGAGACTTTTCAACAGAAGAAGTTCAAATGGCCAAAAGACACTTAAGATCGTGCTCAACTTCCTTAGCAATCAGGGAAATGCAAATCAAGACAACATTAAGATACCATCTTACACCTGTCAGAATGGCTAAAATCAAAAACACCAATGATAGCCTCTGCTGGAGAGGTTGTGGAGAAAGGGGCACTCTCATCCATTGCTGGTGGGAATGCAAACTTGTGCAACCACTTTGGAAAGCAGTGTGGCGGTTTCTCAGGAAAGTCGGGTTCAACCTACCTCTTGACCCAGCAATACCACTATTGGGAATATACCCAAGAGATGCCCAAACATACAACAAAAGTATATGCTCAACTATGTTCATAGCAGCATTGTTTGTAATAGCCAGAACCTGGAAACAACCTAGATGTCCTTCAATGGAAGAATGGATGAAGAAAGTATGGAATATATACATATTAGAGTACTACTCAGCAGTAAAAAACAATGACTTCTTGAATTTTGCATACAAATGGACGGAAATTGAAAACACTATCCTGAGTGAGGTAAGCCAGACCCAAAAAGAGGAACATGGGATGTACTCACTCATATTTGGTTTCTAGCCATAAATAAAGGACATTGAGACTATAATTCGTGATTCTAGAGAAGCTAAATAAGAAGGTGAACCCAAAGAAAAACATATAAGCATCCCCCTGAATATTAACCTTCATCAGGCGATGAAAGAAGACAGAGACAGAGACCAACATTGGAGCACTGGACTGAAGTCTCACGATCCAAAGGAGGAACAGAAGGAGAGTGAGCACGAGCAATGAACTCAGGACTGCGAGGGGTGCACCCACACACTGAGGCAATGGGGATGTTCTATCGGGAACTCACCAAGGCCAGCTGGCCGGGGACTGAAAAAGCATGGGACAAAACCGGTCTCACTGAACATAATGGACAATGAGGACTACTGAGAACTGAAGAACAATGGCAATGGGTTCTTGATCCTATTGCACGTAATGGCTTTGTGGGAGCCCAGGTAGTTTGGATGCTCACCTTAATAGACCTGGATGGAGGTGGGTGGTCCTTGGACCTCCCACAGGGCAGAGAAACCTGCTTGCTCTTTGGGCTGAGGAGGAAGGAAGACTTGATTGGGGGAGGGGGAGGGAATGGGAGGTGGTGGCGGGGAAGAGGCAGAAATCTTTAATAATTAAATAAATTAATTAATAAAAAAAAAGAAGGTGTAATCTACTGGTCTTCTGCTCTTATTTAACAGGTTACTAATATTCTGTATTTACCCTTCACCTTGGTTTCAACTAACATAAAAGCAAAGCTCAGAAAATTAACTGTTTATACAGGAAAAAGGCCTGAGTCACTAAAACTAGCTTCAGAGAAAAAAAAAATTCTCACTTGGGCACCCTGCTGGAGTCAAAAGCAAGGTCCCCAGAAGAGATTCCTTTTAATTCAACTAGCTAGATGCTAATGCCAATCAAGTCCACAGGTCAGTGTAGCTAGCAACTTGTGTTTCCAACCACTGCTTAACACTAAAATAAACCTCAATAAGTATTAAGTACATAGGTGTGTAAAAATGTCTCTGCAACTTAAAATTAAGAGCAAAATTTGTGGGTAATGGATAAAAGTAATCATCTCTACAAATAGGGCATTTGTGAGTACGTGTCTGAAGAACTGGTTGTTCTTCATCTGACAGACATACAGTCCAGGGAAGCAGGATTGAAGAATATTATTATGATGACTAAAGTCTAATATTACAATTATAAAACAAAACTAAGGAAAGTATAAACAGAAAGACCACAATGAATAAAAAAACCTGTTTAAAGAAGTACATGCAAATTGAACTTGGCAGCAGCTTAGATAGGCAAGACACTAGATGTTTGTTTATGTATGTATCTATTTAGTTTAGGGACACATTTTCAACTCCTTTCCTTTTTCCTTATTATGTATTTTACTGCTTGAGACTTTTACACATGTATAAAATGCAGTACGATTATAACAACCCCTACTCCCTTTCTCCAGTTCCTCCAATAGACCTTCAATATATCCCCATTCCAATTTCATGTCTTCCTCATTTATAAAATAAATTACTAAATCCAATTAGTACTTCCCATATGTGCTTTACATATGTGCACGGGTATAGGGTCTTGAACTGGAGTGTGAGAAACCTACCAGTGTTCCAGCTGAGCGGTAGGTGGCGCTCTCTGTAAGTTCGAGGCCAGCCTGGTCTATAGAGTGAGTTCCAGGACAGGCTCCAAAGCCGAGAAAAGAGAAACGTTGTCAAAAAAAAAAAAAAAAAAAAAAAAAAAAAAAAAAAAAAAAAAAAAGATTTTTCTTGCCATAGCAGCTATCAATTGCCAATAGCTCCTCAGTTAATGATGGTGCCTGAAGAACACCTCCATCATCTATCCCAGAGTATTGGCTCTGCAGAATTTTGATCTTGTGTAGCTCTTGTGAAAATAGCCACAGTTGCTCTGAATTCATAGCTGCATGTCACATTCCATATTCCAGCTATTGCTTCCTTTTCACCTCCTCTTTTGCTGTGTTCCTTGAACCTTGACAAGGGTATGAGTGGGGCCAGTGAGCTTGATTAAAGATGTCTTATTTAGCCCTGCGCACTGAACTTTTGACCAGTTTATGTGTCAAAAGTCGCATTGACTGACCACTGCAAAAAGAATCCTCTCTGACAAAGGTTGAGAGCAGCCCAAATCTATGAATATAAGCATTTTTATTTAGAAAGAAATTTGAAAGCGTTTAGCTAAACAGTAGCAGATTGAATGCTAGGGAATATGACCTTCCCAGCTGTGATCTTTTGACCAGAATGACAGTAGCAGATATGAAATGCTCTCCTGTGTAGCATGCTAAATCCAATTAGAGGGTGTTTAGCTACTCCATAACAGTTTTTCCACCATTATACCAGTGGCTTAATCTTGCCTGGTAGGGTAGTACTGTGGTTTGCAGGGTCCAGAGCTGCATAAGACTATCAATTACCACTTTCTGGTGGTGGCAGCCTCCAGCAGCACAGGGCCATGACAGGAATCCATGGAGTCAGAGAAGCTAATCTTTTCTATCTGAGTGGGGGTTAGGGGAAAACGGCACTCACAAACTCTTTTGGTGTTTGTTTTCCTTCTTCATTCTTTCTCTGCTTTATTCTTTGTCTTCTATCTCATGTTGTTTTACAGATTTCATTCCCTAACAAAATCTTCCAGGCAGCACAAGAGTAAAAACGGTTACATTCCATTTCTCAAGTGAATGATTATAGGTGAAAACATGTTTTTCATCTCCCTCACATGATTAAACATTTCTGTATTACAGGTGAAAAAATTTATTCCAAGAACCCACATACATTCATACCCAAGCAACTTGTCATAGATTACCAATGTGGCAAGCAAGGTGTTCTTGTCAGGTCTTTTACTGGCAGGCTGCATTTTGCAGTTACAAAGAAATGGCCAATTGCTTTATTACTTATTTTGAAAGGTAATCTTATAAGGAATCTTAAAGAAATCACAAACCTAAACTTTTATTTATGAAAAAGAATCAGTCATCTCTACATTAAATCTTTAGGGTACATATCCATTCATTAATAGTTTTTTATTATTAGGAGATTGAGGACAGGAATGGGTATAAGGAATTAATCATCTTTGGTCATCAACCCAACCTAGCAAGGAGAGTATGTCAGCCAGTGATACTTGGTCTGCTTTGTTCTTGTTCCATGACCTTAAAGAGCTTCACATTCAACTATATGCTTTTGTAAAACTTTGAATTGTCTTCTTGGGGTTTTCACCTCAAAATTATTTAACAAAGACATCTTAGTCTAATGTTGTTATTTCCAAAGCTTTGTTTCAGTTGTGATATACTCCAAGGTCTGTGAACATATCTCTCAACCTGAAGGTTAAAAGAGTTTAAACTAGTTGGGCTATAGGGACTCAATTGTTAGTTGCTAAGTTGAGATACAATCTATGCAGTCTCCAATGTGAGTCTCACATATCCTGCTATGAAACACATCCTTGCATTTATTTTTATTCATCAAAACTCTGTATAAGCTATCACTATTATTATAAAATTAGACAGTACAGCTTAGGGAGGGATCATCTTCTTGACAATTCACAGGTAAAAATTCCCAGTAGAACAGGATGTTTCCAGGAGATAAACACACTGTATTACAGGCATTGGAGATCTCCCCACATCCACTCACACCATGCTAGATACCAGAGAAAGAGAGACGAGGCAAACAGGTAAAAGCACAGCATAAGCAAAAGACATTATGGGGTCTGCTTTCCCATGGCCTTGCTTAAATAAGATTGGCCCCTCAGAGAATCCTTTTCTGGTGGGCTGACATCTGGAATTCAATTGCAATTTACTGCTCTTCTGACATGGCCGTGGCAATCAATATCTGTTCTATCCATCCGTCTGTATAGTACCTTACAGCTTTATGACAACTAGCAATCAGGGTGGAACTACCCATGTCAGTTTGAGATTTATTTCTCTATGTCTTACAGAAGATGCCAGATCTTGAGCATACAGCTTCTTCATTAGCTAAATGTGCAAAGAAAAGAAAAGAAGTTGAGAGCCTGTCCCTAAACTAAATAAATACATCCAAGAACCACACAGACACATATCAGTCAATAGACAACACATACATATTAATACAGCTGAGTCATCCAACATCACCTTTTAAAAATATCTCCTGTTGAGGTTGGAAGGTAAAATATTCCCGCATAGGCCCCTCTGTGTTTCTACTTGGTTTCCAGCAGGAGGTACTGTTTAGGGAGGCTGGAACTTTAAGGAGGTAGATCCTTGAAGGAGGAAGTGAGTCACTTACAGAGCTCTTTGGGTTATAGAGAGTGTTATACTTCTAGTTTTATCTCCACTACATGCTGGAGTGAAGATGGTGGGTATCAGACACATGCTTGCGCCACTAGGTAGCTTCCTGTTGCTAGGCATCCCACTCCATGATAGACTTTATCCCTTGAAATCATAAGCCAAAACAAGATGTTCATATTCTTCCTTTATTTTTGGAATATAAACATGTGAGCCTATGCTTCTGATTTTATTTCAGTTTCATCCTCAATATAGTATGTGTTCAAAATTCACTGTAAATCAATGCATTGAAAGGCTCACTTGAACACACAAGTTTCCAGTTTACTCATCTGCAAACTTAGGTAATGAGAGAGAGGTGAAAAATAGCTAAGTGAGATAATCTCACCAAGATGCTGTGGATGAAAGCTGAAAAGAAGCCTGTGTCTACAGGGGTTGACAGACTGATTAGAATTTTAGTACTGTGGTGAGACTGGAATGTTATGGGTCCAGAGATTAATTACCTTTTCTTGGGCTAGCCTTAGATCTTGGAAACACTGCTATTCAAGAATTGACATCTTGTGACTAATAAATCAAAACCTTTGGAATCTATTGGCTTAGCAGTCCCGCTGACTTTCCTGAATCCAAACGCTAATACTACCAGCAGATAGCATTTTAGGCCTGTAGACTTGGCTTACCCATCTTGCTGTAACCACCTGTCTCGTGTTTTTAATTTTAATTATTTTAATATTTTAAATATTGAATTTTAATATTTTAAACTTGCCCCGATATGACTCTCTTTGCTCCATAAAAGTATCAGACTTCATGAAACTGCCTTCACCTTCAAACATGAACTTTGAGGTAAACTAATCTGTGCTCCTGGTCCACTGTCACTCAAAGTGGTTCCAGAATAAGTCATCTCTTACTCACTTGAAGATGAAATCTGTGGTTTTGAGTTGAGAGCACATCCAAGTCTTATAATTTCCATTCATTTTTATTATCGTTGATGTTGCTTTTAATATTATTATCAATATTGTTATTTTTGAGGGAAAGAAGCCAAAAATAAGCACCAGGAAAGAAGATACGAGGAAGAAGAAATAGAAAAAAGAAAGAAAGCCAGCAAAATTAGATGAAAATGAAGAGACAAAAGTTACAGAAATTTGGGTCATGGTCTGTGCCCCCAAAAAGCTAGGTTCAATCACTAAAAGAAGATCCAAAATAATAGTTAAAAGCAGAAAAAGAGAATTAGTCCATGTGTCCATATTAGGGAAAGGGTCAAGAAATCCAATGACTCTCTCTGGTCTATCTTTGGGGTTCTGAAACAGAGTTTGAATAATGTGCCAGGGATATTGCCAGGGATATTCATACCTAATGACCATGTTAGCTAAAAAGTAGTCCCAACTACTATTGAACTATCACTGTTTCTCTAGTGTTGCACATCTCTTTCCTGTTTTGGAGAGCAGAGAATTTTATTCTGACTGGTCCAGAATTTTCTCCTTCTAGCAGAGATGCCTGGCGAAATTGCTGTGTCTTGGGTTCATTATTCTGTATGTCTGGTAGTTAATGTGTCTCTTTAGAATGAATTCATTTCTGTCGGGCCAGTTACAAAAGGAACCAAACAGGAAATGAAAAAAGGAAAAAGGGGGGGGCAAAAAAAGTTATTGGACTTTGCCATAAGAAAGATAAAAGGTTTGCTGAGCTATAAGCACATTTAAGTTTTTAGGTATTTTGTTTATTTGTTTATTTATGAGGGGCGCAGAGAAGGTGATAATGTGTAGACATCCCAGTGTTGCGGTCTTAGAAAAGACTTTATACATACTTCAGTTTTACATTGATCAATCAGCATTCTGCACTTCTCTAAGGGACCAAATCTCCAATCCTACCGACAAAGCAAAGTTGCTGTGCTCAAAGCCATGGAGAAGGATCTCAAATGGACTGAGCCGGTACAGTGCTGCCCCCTGGTGGTTCCCCTGTGCACAGAATGGTTCAGAGGGACTCGTTTCCTGATGATAGTCCCTCTGTTCGTGAAAGTACATTTGGCACAACAAGATGTTTAACTGGAGCAACAGATAAAACAATCTTGAATTTTCATTACAAATAAAAATAATGTAATAAAGAATATTTGTAAAAGAACTTTAAATTACTGCCCTCATGCCACAACAGCTTGGAGACTACCGTTGTGATAAACTATGAAAGAAAAACAACTTTTTTCAGCAGTCTGATTTAGGCCTTATTTCCCCCAGGAAAATGTGATTTATCTGCTTATGTGTGCATAATATCTATTAGTTTATGTGAATGCAGTAGCTGGCAAGTTGATGAAAGATCATTTAATAAGAGATGTGAGATTTGTTGGGTACTTCTTCTGGAAAAAATTCAAGCGTGGTAAATAAATTCAGGTTGCTGTTTGTTTGTTTGTTTGTTTGTTTGTTTATTGAATTCGCTAACTTTTTGCCTTACAATGCATGGGAATATTTTCCAAGATCAACTTTGTGCATGTGGGATCGGGTAGGATAACTCCTCTCTAATACAACTGTCGGGTTTTTTCTTTTTCTTTTTTTTTCTTTTTTTTTTTTTGACAAAACTACGGATGGGATTCAACGTCACTTGGTAAACTACCATTTTCTTCAGAAAACATTTCATTGTAAAGATGAAACACAAAGTTGCTTCGGAGATAAATTAGCACACTGCTTTCCTCATCTGATGGTAAAGGCGAATGTGCCCGTGTGACCACTAGATGGAGATATTGTCATTTATAGAAGGCAGTCGTGGCTGAAGGGCTGGGAGATTTATTTTTCCGCCCTGTGAATAAGAAAAATTATATATGTCCTCTGTGACCCACAGCATACATTTACTGCCACCTACCATCCCCCAACACACGAGAGAGAGAGAGAGAGAGAGAGAGAGAGAGAGAGAGAGAGAGAGAGAGAGAGAGAGAGAGAGAGAGAGAGAGAGAGAAATAAGCTCATTTGAGTGGCACAGAGCAAAGTTAAAAGACAAACGCCGTCTCAGGAGTTAATAATGGATTGGCCACAACAGAGCTACAAAATAAATACAGAGCGAAACATCCCGCTCGGAGTCTGACATTGTAATTACAGGAGTGGAGCGGGTTTCTCTGGAAGCATCAATGCATTCTACATGGGTAGGATGGAGCCCTAATCCGATCAGCTGCAACTGCCACAGCAACAGACGGACACCAAAAATAGGCCCCCTCTGGTAATCTGTCTGGATTACTAAATTCAGTGATGGCTTGGCAACAAATCAGGGAAATGTTTGCGGAAAAGGATTTAAATATATCATGAAGTTCTATCTGCTTTACAGAGAAACGCACGAGGCCCCGATTCAGAGTGACTGCTTCGGAGCTGCTTCCAAACAACCAAGTTCATTCTGTCAAAACATCACCTTGCAGTCCTGCCTTTTGCAATTTAATCATCTTAAATCCATTAGTGGGGGCAGGAAAAAAAAATAGATTTCAAAGGGTTCTTCCGATATCGCCGCCTACATTATACATTACAATCTTAGGGATAGCATTTTAGCATTATTAATGATGTTAGTGTTAGTAACTAGGAGATTATATGGATTTCACTTGAAATAGTTGAAGGTAAGATTTGTTCTTCGCTGTACCAAGATGTCTGTGACACAGTCACGGGTGTATAAACAGAAAGTAGCTTAATACTTGGCGTATATGCTAAGTAGTACTGACTGGAGAGAAAGACACTTAGGTTGACAGTGACTGCAGATTCAGAATTTAAAATGAAGTAGTGGTAAGTATTCTTGGCGGACATAGTCCTAAGCATTTAGGGTTAATTATTTTATGGGCTGTCATGACAGTTTTTTTAGCGCGTCAATACAGACCTTTCGTCACCATAGGCCCACATTCTTTTTCCAGTCCAGGAAAGTATTTCGGGTGTGTAACATTCAGACTGTTCTGCCATTTTTTTCTGTTGGGTACTGCAGTTGCTCACTTTAAAAACAATGCTACCCCCTCCACCCTAAGCTGTTCAGGGCAAAGTCAACCAGGATGCTTCAGAGGATGCCGGTAAGGGTTCTGTTCATCATCTTCCTTCTGCCTCTGAGAGGACTGACCTCGTCATATCCTGGCATTCTTAAAACCTGTCATTTAAAATGCAAAACGAACAGTAAGTGGTTTAAGAAATAGCAGCTATTCTACAATGCAT
This sequence comes from Chionomys nivalis, assembly GCF_950005125.1. Classification (NCBI taxonomy): domain Eukaryota; kingdom Metazoa; phylum Chordata; class Mammalia; order Rodentia; family Cricetidae; genus Chionomys; species Chionomys nivalis. The sequence goes on from NC_080093.1 coordinate 37,939,452, forward strand.
TTACTAAATACATCACACAGAAGTTATAAATACAAATTTATGATAAAATGATACCTCTAATGAAAGCCAGAATAATAACTTCTAAGGTTTCCGAAGAATCAGTCACGTTAGTTCAGCCATACTTGCCAAGTCCACTTGCAATATTCTCACCCTAACTGTTTCTACTGTTGACCAGGAAGCCTGGGAAATTTTGTTAAATGCGTGGGTGTTTTACTTTTAAACTATTGCATAAAATATATCTTTTGATATCTGTATTGTTTTTTTACCTACCTATGTGACCCATGCCAATAATTTTAAAATATTCTCAGAAATTTATAAAGTTTATAAAACGCAGGGAACTCTGAAGCATCGACTCTCTTTAGCACTTAAAATATGTGGATATATTTTGCAGTCTTTATTCTGAGAGGTTGAGAGGTTCCTTTTGTTAATCAGGAATCATGTCCTGTGATTAACACTACCTTTGATGTAACAAGCTCACCTAGTTTTAGAATCTTATCACTGGAAATTTTGATAGCAGTCAATGAAAGTGCACTCAATCATTGATGGGAAATTATACACATGAGAGAGAGAGAATAGTGAATAACTAGCAAGCAGTACAAACTATAACCAGGCTATAGAAAATTTTCTTAGACCCTTAATATTCAATTTATTTATTATTTTAAATGTCTTTTTAAAAATTTTGAGATAACTATATCTGTGATGTATATGTTTAATAATATTTAAAGAATAAGAGACCTTTGATTTTTAGCATAGCACGATATTCATGACTTTTGATAAGTCTTTAAGTAACGATATGAACATTGGTGAGTTTGTATTACGTAAAGATCTCATGGGAAGCAGTAGTAAAACACTGGAACAGTATGATGCAGTTGCCTGCATGACTAGTAAGGCTTCGTCTTCTCTGAATGTACACAGGGAAACAGCCGTATACATAAAATATCAAATGCTAAATTGTTTGCAGCAGTAGCTTTTTTTCTGATGTTTGTTTCTTCACCAAGGTAATTCAGTTCTTATGACTTCTATCCAATCCAGAAGGATCGCTTTCTGATGACTCTTCAAAAGATACATATTACTTTCAATATTGTTATTATGAATGGGGGTTAACACCAAAACATGTATCACTTAGGAATAATGACCGTTTACTTGTTCTTCTTTTCTTTGGTCTCAAAAATAAAGGCAGGTTGTCCATTGAAAATACAGAAATTAGTGAAAATCAAATCAAGGCATATCAGCTACATAAATATTCAATCAAGTTTTAAAGTATGCATTATGTTGAGAAAAATAAAGTTGAAAGTTGTCAGCTTAATGACTGATAATTGCACAGCCTTTGCAAGGCAAAGCACACTGGGCGTGTGTTACCTAATATATAAGCACTATGGATTCTGCTGTGCCCCTTCTGCTGCTTTGTACAGTGTTGCCGGGATATCAATTTTCAAGACATTATATCCAGTTGTAAGGTTCATTCTATTTTCTTCATCACTTCTAACACTTCTTCGTTCACTTTCCTTCTTGTAGCTGAGGTTCTGTATTTTACAGAAGCACTGTCTAGACTCCATGTGATGACAGTATCATGAGCACAGACATTTTTCCAAGTCTGTGCCCACAGTGCACAGCCTTCAGAACATTTTAGTCAAATTAAATTCACTTAAACCTACAGACATATGGCCATGCTGAAGTAAGGTGACCATAATGACTGAAGATCTAAGATTGAATTTCAAAGTTTAAAGCTACTGAATATCTATTCAGATCATTGTTATGAAAAGAGCACTGGGAAGAATCAAAACAATAACGAATAATTTTTGCCCTCAACACTCTTGAGTTGCAAGACAATGACTATACTACAGCAAAGGAGAATACTCTAAAAGTTGTGTTAAGAGGAGGAAATGCAGTATGTAGGCACATGTCCAGGGGGTGTTGAAGGTGCTTCTGGAAGCCAAGTGAGCTGCTGCAGACCCCTGCTGATTCAGTTTGTGCATATATCCATAGGGAACTCAGTTTTGTCTTTGCACCATTGTATACAGGATCAGCAGGACATCCAGGCAAAAGTTTGGTTACAGATTTGTGTAATCTTATGGAATTGAGACTATGTATATTTGTGTGTTTGTGTATGCATGTATATATGTGTGTGTGTACAAAATTATTTTCACAATAGTAAAATTTAAAGTTGTGGTAGTATTATGGACATGCTAATTTAAATTCATTATTCCAGAATTCTGGGGGGCGGGGAACTAAGGATCATAAATTTGAGGTCAGGCTGGGTTCTACAGCAATATCCTGTTTAAAAATGGACATATAAATACAATTTTTGGTCTTCTCTCCTCTTCTTTATCTCTCTCTCTCTCTCTCTCTCTCTCTCTCTCTCTCTCTCTCTCTCTCTCTGTGTGTGTGTGTGTGTCTGTGTGTGTGTGTGTGTCTATGACATGTGTGAGGTGGGATACTCTCACCCCAGCTTATGTGTGCAGGTCAGAGGACAACTTTGTGAATCTTAACCTGGGTTTCTGGGGTTGAACTCCAGTTATCTGTTATCAGTCTTTACTTTCTATGCCATCTTGCTGTGCTTCCGAATTTTAAATCTCTTTTAAACTTTTAATAAGCTATTTTAAATCTTTGTGTATATAGTTACTTCATTGCTCTAAGCAAGCATCTGACAAGAAGCAACTTTAAGAAGGCAAAGGCAAAGGTTTTTCTGCTCATGATTGAAGGGGTAAAATCAAGAATGGTATGACTGCAGGTGATCAGGGAACAGAGAATGGAAAACTATGATGCTCATTTGACTTTCTCTCTTGCCTTCTATTTTTTTTTAATACTAGGCCCTAGCCCATGAAATATCATCACCCACATTAAGTTTTATTTTTTCCCTGTAAACACCTTTAGTGCTACATAGGAAGGTATGCCGTACTAATGCCCTAGGCATTCATTAATCTAATCAATAGAAATTAAAAACATTATAATGTGGAAGGCACTAGGAAACTCCAGGGAAAAATATGAAAAAGTAAAGAAAATATAGTGAAGTTTTAATATTTTGACAAAACAAATTGTCCTCAACTTGTGTGTACCTTAACAACATATCCTTGAGGCAATTTAACCATATACCTTATGTAGCATATACTCAAGTGGTGTGGGAGGTCCTTCATTCTATGTGTTGCTTTCATTGGTTAATAAAGGAACTGCTTTGGACCTATAGCAGAGTTGTAGGGAACAGAGCTAGGTAGGGAATACTAAGTGGAATGCTGGGAGGAAGAAGGCAGAGTCAGAGGGACGCCATGGAGCAGCTGCGAGAGATAGATGTGCTGAAACTTTACTGGTAGGCCACAACCTTGTGGTGATATCCAGATTAATAGAAACGGATTAAACTAATATGTAAGAGTTAGGCAATGAGAAGATAGAGCTAATGGGCCAAGCAGTGATTTAATTAACAAAGTTTCTGTGTGATTATTTCATATCTAAGCTATCTATCCAGCTGGGAACAACCAAGCGGCCTCCCTTTTCCAACACTCAAGAAAGCTTATGTTTACTCACAAACTGATTATAATACAGACACTTCAAAAAACTGCTTAAATGATATGATACCCTCATAGTAATGTTTCTCATCAGAAAGCAAATTATCTAGCCCATATTTTCCCTACTCCTATCCTAAATATTCTCCTTGAGTTCTTGACTTAACCACTCTTATACCCCTCTGATCTCCTCCTTCATATTTTCTTTTGTTTTGGATTTTTCTTCTTCTTGTATGCTTTCATGTTTTCATTGTTATGAACCATGTTGCTACTAGTTTAGAAAGCCTTGTTAAGAAACATTTAAAATTTAAAGTTTTACTAAACAGAGCTGTCCATCATGTTTCTGATTGCTAGTGTATCATTTCAAAGATGTCCCATTCTCCAGATTAATTCCTCAAGAGACCATCTCATTTCTTTCCAGAAGTCCTTAAATAACACTGCCAAATTCATGCACCTTAAAGTCAGTTTGCATCCTCTTTTTCTCTTTTAAAGCTTTAGAGATTTCCCTCTCATCAGTAACCTCATGTGGCCACTTAATATTAAAATTTAATTAATTAGAGTTAAATAAAATTTATAGCCACTTTCTCAGTTGCATTGGCCACATTTCAAGTGCCCCATAGCAATATGCATATCTATAACATGGGACAGGACAGAAATAAGGTTTTGCCTTGTCCTAGCAAGTGCCTTTGGGAGCGTCATATTCTAACAATGGATATTAGCTCAATCCATTTATTTCACACCTAAGACACCCTAGTCAGATGCACTCCTTTCCTTTGTCATTCTGAGTCCTGCAGGTCAGTCATAGCTTCGCCTCTCTTCTTTAATGGTAAGCTCATATTTATAAGTCATGATGATCATCTTCAGCACAATTTATTGATTTATATTTATTTGTAGACTGTGTATATGTGTGCTGGTAAGATTTGTAACCCTATGATAAAGCCAGTAAGAATTCAGGAGAATATACACTCATAAGTTTTCCAAATAAGAGAGGAAAAAAAGGTTGCTTCTGGATCTGCATTATTATGAACTAAGTTATTTTAAGTTTGCAAACTTGGGCAAGAGATATTTCAGGCATGAGGATCCTAAGTAAATGGCACAATCCTCTGCGTTCATGATAAGAAGAGTACTATCAGAGAGGTACCACTTCCTCCAAATCCATCTCCAAACTCAGGATAGTCTCAACAACTTAAAGGAAGAAACATTCATTTCTTGCCTCATGGTGTCAGAAGTTTCACTTGCTTTTGTTGTTTTGGGCCAATGAAGAGCAGAATACCCTGACGGTGGGAATATTACAAAAGAGGATGGCAAGGGAGGAGAGAAAGATTGCAGGGGCAGAGAAAGAGGGAAGGAGAGTAGGGGAGGAATTAAGAGGAGGGTAGGAAGAGAAAGGGTGAAAGAGTAAGGGAGGAAAAGGGAATGGAGGAAGAGGAAGGGCAAAAGAGGGAAAGAGAGCAGGGGTGGGGAAGGAAAAGAGCACGTGAGAGCCATCACTTGTGGTTAGGGTTCTAACATCTTCTTCAAGGACACATTCACTAGTAGGCCCCACCTATTAGACTCCATTTCCTTCCACAAGTGGCACTCAGGTCTTCAAACTTATACCATACTGCCTTTGAGGGCTTTTGAGTTTCAAGTCTCATGTATATTGCTGTAGATTCTTGTTCCTTTTGTTTGTTGGTTTGTTTGTTTAAGGATATTTAAAGTGGGATGGTTTTGTCTCGAATAAAGAAGTTGCTGTCTGTGTGCTATTTGCATACTACCCTGTCTGAGCATAACAGTTCTAGCCCATGACACTAACAATGTTATCTAGCCATTGGTGACTTACTTTTCCAATGAAAATCATTCACTTTGGCAGTAATGCTTTACTTTTTCCTGCTGCTATGGTCTTTGCTGTCTGTGACTCTGGTGTGTGTGTGTGTGTGTGTGAGTGTGTGTGTGTGTGTGTGTATATATATATATATATATATATATATATATATATATAGAGAGAGAGAGAGAGAGAGAGAGAGAGACCCAGAAGACTTGTGACAATACTCCCCTCCATAATTCCAGCAAGCACAGAAAACCCTACTTCTCTGCATTGAACTCCCACATTAAATTCCTGCTGGTGGCAATGGTGGCAATCTCTTCACCGACTGTGTCACACTCTATTACTTGTGTATTGCCACTAATGTTAAATAAAAAAAAATTGTTAATGGGTTAGTATGCCCTTCATATCTGATTTTCCAAGTTGAATTTATATCCGTCATTATTGGCCAAATGTCAGAAGTTGATACATGCCATATGTAATATAGCCAGAAAGCTTTGCTAAATGTTGGTTTAAAAAAACATGGGTAGACTCTTTCCATTTCTCAACAACTCAAGTATCCATGTCACTGACAATTTCACTGAAATTGACAGTAATACAACCTGACTGTCTCCTTTGTCATTCTGGAAAGGCAGCTAGAAGAAAATACATTTAAAGCCTCAAAATGCATTCTCTGTAGACTGTGTCCAGTTTATTATTTTTCTTCATTTTTCCCTCTTCTTTTTGCCTTTTATGACACAAGATCCCACATTTTCCAGGCTAGCCTGAAATGCAAATAGAGAATGACCTTGGAATCATGATACCAGTCCCTGTTCACCTCTCACATGCTGTGATTACAGACATGGATCACTAGGCTTGATATTTTTACCATAGGGACATCAAATGTAGGGCCATATATGCTAGGCAGTCACATCACCAACTGATCTATATCTTCAGCATTTAATCACTAAGGATAAATGGTACAAGAATGAGTGAGATAATGTGCTTGTCAATATTGTTTTGCCTCTGTATCAGAGAAAGAACTACTGGACCAAGTTCTAGACAAAATATCAGGAGAGCCTGTTTTAGTTGAAGCTTCCTGTCCCATGTCAATGCTATCCAGAGAATCATGTTTCCTCCTGCCTCTGTGTTGGCCTGGATGCTGTGTAGATTCCTCTGAAACTCAAATTAACGTAGAAAATGAATCAAAATAGTGGAAAATTCAGTGGCTGTTGAAAATATTTATTTTTAAGAATCATAAATTTTCCAAGCTTAAAAGTGGATGATTAGAAGCATCCGGAGTCTAAAGCAAATAAGTTGAAAGCGACTTTTAGACAGATAGCGGCATGGGATTCTGATCAGTCTACTGGGAGGTTATCGCCAAGGGAAGTCCTTCACTACATGATGTGTGCATTGAAATTACCTTGTCCTTTAACAAGAACATCACAGAAAGGTCAAACATCAGACAGACCCTCATTTCCTGTGGTTGCCGGCTGCCCAACTACCTAGTTTGAGTAGTAGAATCATGTTTTCAAAGATATTGTCTTAATTCTTACATCATCTCTAATCTCTCTTGAATGGAACCACCAGCATTTGAATAACTACATCATGACAAGCTCAAAGTTTTGTATTTGGTATTAGTTTTATATCCCCAAACAAAATATATTTAATATTATTCTTTAATAGTTATTAGCCCTAGTATTGGTTTTCTTTTCTTTTTTCTTATTTTTTTGTATTCTTTTCTCCTTGAGGAGAGCATTTGTGTTCAAAGTTCTGTTTATTTTTTGAGTGGTTTTAATTTACAACATTTAAAATACTTTTTTAAAATAAACATTCCTGTAAAAATAGCCTTGAAAATAAAAACAAATCCTATTTCCTATTCGACAGTCTTACAGGATCTAGATAATATTAACAAATAATGTATATTTATTTCTTCTTTGATAAGTATTAACAAACATTTCATACACACATATGTATATTTCTGTAATTTGGTCATAACCTAGAATGGATATGTATCAGCACTATGGAGCAGAATCCTTATTGTAGTGAAGTGTTTGTGGTAGATTTGCTGTGTGAACATCCACAAACTTTTGCAGTATTGTTCTGTGATAGGAGCCCATGGCTTGGTGTTATCAGTGGAAGCAAGTTCGTAAGGTTTGTCCTTAATTAGTTTATGTAAATGTTACTTTGAAATAATCCCTTAAAACAATCAATACACTGCCAATTGTGACTTCTTATTTACATTCTTATTTAGTAAAGCAGTTTCTCTAATGAGGGCTTCCAGGCAACATTTCATTAGCCTACTGTGAGGTCCTGAACACACTCTAGAGGGAAAAAAAAGATGGTATTGACTTCGACATCGCCATTAATTCAAACTACTTCCTTTTATTTGGTACAAATTGGATAACTTTGTTACACCCATTATGCATTTCCCCCACCTCAACACACACAATTAAGTCCCCTGAATTATACCTCCACAGAAAACTTCAAATGTCTTTCCTTTTTGAAATACTAACAGAAAATACTGAAGAGTGTATTGTATCTGTGAGTTTGATTACATTGAGCCTAACAGATAAAAACGAGTTTGTTTCTGCTTTAAAATACATACATATAATGGAAAAACTTTAAATGCACATACTTTTCTAATATAATTCTGTCCATTTGTTAGCAATAATGCAAAGATACAGAATACCTTGTGATGCGATCCTCATCTTGTGTGTCACAAGTTTGTATTGTATTTAGCTGTGGCTGCACTTGGATATTAGTTATTATGTCTGCCATTGCATAGGGACTGAAAATGTTCCTGCCTGGTTTTGTGGGGGTATATTTACTGGTGTATGTGTGTATATGTGTGTGTCTGTTTGCTGTCTGTGTGTGTGTGTAAAGGAAGATTCATTTTCTTGCTGTCTAAAGCAAATTATATGGGACAAGAAAGATTAGTTTCATGTTATCTGTTTCACAATTTACAAAGCATTTTCATGGCTACATGATCATTTTAATACATCCACCTCAATACCTAACTGAACGCAATTGCTAGTTGAGTTTCAAATGTCCTCCTTTTTACAGGAGTACAAACTCAGGCTGTACCTGACCATCAGTTTGGGATTAACTGATCAATGGAAATAAGACGTTCCTTTCATTGTAATAGGGTAGAGGCCTTTTTTCTCCTCTTTCTAGTTTCCAGTATTTCATATCTTTAAATGATTGTCTTTAGCTATGACTGTGGTTGTCCTGGTTAGTCTTTAATGTCAATCTGATACAATTCCGAGTAATCTGGGAAGAAGTAACCTCAGCTGAAGATTTGCTTTGATTCGATTAACGTTTGACCATGTTTGTGAGGAATTTTCTCAGTTGAAATGGATGTGGGAAGGCTCTGTCCACTGTAGGTGGCAACATCCCTAGCAAGTGAGTGTGGAATGAAAAAGAAAGCCTAACATAACGGGAGCCAGCTTAGTTCCTACCATACAAATACCACTCATAATTATACCTTTGATGATAAAAGCCAGGGGAAAGGAGCTAGAAAAAGTAATATGGCTGGTTTTATTATAGTGCATTAATGGAAACTCATCAATTCATTGTCTTAGTTTGATTTCCTATTAAGGAAGACTCAGGAGGAGGCACACATTCACTACTGGTGTGATTGGGTGATTCCAGGTATCACTAGAAATAGAACATGGGAAACTAAATGGGAAGGTCATCTTCTGATCAGAAAGCTTGTTACCAAACAAGAATACACTGTGACTGACTCTCTTAATTCCATTAGGGAACCCTGGAAGACAGACTAGAAGAATGTTGCAGACTTATTTAGTCTAACAGGCAAGGGAACTGGGTACTGATGTATTATCTTAATCTGTTCAGACAGCTATAGCACAAAATCCATTAGCTGGAAAGCCTTTAAGTGATAGAAGTTTTTCTTCCTATTTCAGACATAGAGAAATCCAAGATGAAGGCACTAACAATATGGTGACTGATAAGGCATCACTCCCTGGTTGATAGATGGAATGCTTTTCATATTAACCTCCCATGAACAAAGGGATAAAGAATCACTCCTTAGCCACTTCAATAGAACATCAGTTCCATCCCTGGGAGCTCTGCTGTAACAACCCAATCACATCCAAAACCCAGCTCCTAAGCATAACTATTTTGAGAGTTAGGTCTTCACCATATAACTTTTAAGAGAAACACAGACATCAGGTCATAGTCTGTATACTTCAATCTAGGATTAGTTTTTCAAAAATTAATCCCCAAATCTAAAATTCTTTAGCAGGAAGTCAGAGTAGTGTGAGTTGTCTGACCCAAAGTACCACATTGAAAGTATTGTTTAAGAAACAAGCCTATCATATTTCATTGACCTTGGGGCTACTGTAATTTTCAATTGTGACTACCCTTGGAGAACACAGATGCTGGTTTCTAAGTTTTGACACAATACTTAGTAAATAGAATGCAGATGTGCTTTAGTTTTGTAGAAGATACCTTAAAATGTTAGTAAACTATAAGCATTCCAGTAACAAAGACAATTGGAGTAATTCTAACTATTTCCTTTAAAAGCTATGTGCATGCTTGTAAGTACCCTGTTTATAGGTAAAGTCCATAACTGTGTAAGACTGTGAAAGAAGACAGAACTCTCTTCTGCTATTGTTTGTTTGAGATTCTATAGGTAGGAGAAAGTTCACTTGATCCTCTTTCGCAGTAAAAGTGACACATAACCATATATCACTGTAACTTTTACTTATGGTGGCAGAATAGGCTTCTATAAAAATCATGGCCAAAATTATCTCCAGATTATCTTTGGTCCTTAGTGGTCTAGAAAGTCATTTGTGTCTCCAGAGGAAATTCCCAATTCCCCCTCTGTTGTTTCTGCTCAGATTAAGCAGAAGACTTTTGATTGAAATGCTGCCATTTCTACAGTCAAGAGAAGCATTCAGATTGTCATGAAATGTATTTGTGTTGTTTGATACTGTTGCTCTAATCTCTCTCTCTCTCTCTCTCTCTCCTCTCTCTCCCCACGTTTCACATCTAAATTGTATAGATTTTATTATAAGTAGTAAAATAGACTTCTATGATAATAAATAATTCATTGAAAAGAGCAAAGATGATTGAATATAAAATGAGCATCTATGCCAACAAAACATATTTTATCATAATCATATTACTTATAGTCATAATTTAATAAAGATTATTGAATCAGGCTTTAAGTATCTTGTATATGTACATCCAGAACATACGAGTAGAGCACTAACGATATAGGTTTTATCGCTCTTCTGTTTGAGACAATTTCTTAAAGCTGGAACTGCTTTTCTTTACTTATCTACCCCATATTCTGCACCTCTGTTTTTAGTTGTTGTGTGTGCATGTCTATCTCAGTGTGTATACATCTATGTGTATATGTCCATGTGTGTCTCTGTGTATATAAATATCTGTGTGCACATGGGCTTGTATAACTGTGTTTATGAAGTTTATGTGTACATTTGTGTGTTTGTATGTGTCTATGTGTGTATTTGGCTCTGTGTATATGTATATAAGTGTGTCAGTTTCTGTGCATATGTAACTGTGTGTGTGCGCACGTGTGTATACATGTGCATATGAAAGCCAGATGATAATCTCTCATTATTCTTCAGTCACAGTCACCATTTTCTATTTGGATGAAGTTTTTCACTCATCCAGAACTTGCCAAGTAAGCTGTGGTATCTGGTCAGTGAACCTCAGAGTTCTGCCTGTCTCCATTTCCCAGGCTCTAGGGTTACAAGAGTGTGTCATCACACTCAGCTCTTTACATGGGTTCTAGGAGCTATCTCCCCGGCCCCACTGTTCACTTTTTTTTTTAAAGTTTCTTTGTTATTTTTCTTTTATCAAAAATATTCTCTTTTCTGATAAAATCCTGATTATAAGTTCCTTACCCTCTTCTCCCACCTTCCAGTTACTCCTAACTCCCCACCTGTCCCCATCCAGATCCACTCCCTTTCTGATTCTCATTAGAAAAGAATAGGCTTCTAACAGATAACAACCAAACATGACAAAATAAAATACATTATGATGAAGCAAAAATTATCATATTGAAGTTGGACATGAAAGCTGAACAGAAGGAAGAGACCCAAGAGCAGGCAAAAGAGTCAGAGACTCGCTCTTTCTCATAATCAGGAGTTCCATAAAAGCACTAAGCTAAAAGCTATAGTATATATACAGAGGACCTGGTAAAGGCCCATGTAGACCGTGTGTTTGCTGCTTTAGTCTCTGTGAAATCATATGCTTCTTGCTTGGTTGGTTTAGAGGAAGGACTTTGTTCTGGTGTCCTTCATCCCCTCTGGCTCTTACGCACTACACTAGGTTTCCTGAACTCTGAATGAAGGGATTTGATGTAGACTTTTCCATTTAGACTCTCTTTCCATATAGTGTCTTGTGGGTCTGGGTTAAATTAATATGTAAGAGTTAGCCAATTAGAAGCTAGAGCTAATGGGCTAAGCAGTGATTTAATTAATGCAGTTTCTGCGTGGTGTGATTATTTCATTTGTTTTAGATCACTGGTGTTAAGTTGCTGGTTGTGATCTGCTTTTTAATCAATTTATTGCCTTGGGAGGAGGAGTCCTTGAGTTAGCAGGGGGTGCCCACTCGCATGGGTTCTGGAGCAAAGCAACAGGAATGAGGAGGAAGGTTAGAAGAGGAAGAACTGTGTGATCCACAGGAGATGGGACGAAGGGTTCAGGTAAGACTGCTGAGGGTGTTCTGTTGCAGAGCTGGGGATGAGACTGGGGGATTGGAACTAAGGAAACAGGGAGTGAAAAGAAAGTCTGCAGGTAGCCTACCTGGTTTTCTGGCAGGTGTGACCTGTAGGTTATCAGGGGCTTCCTTGTTGTGAGATATCGGAATGAGCCTAAGCTGTAGGCTGAGCTTTTATAATCAAGAAGTCTCTGTGTCATAATTTGGGAGCTTAAAGGTGGGATAGAAAAAGATTCCTTACAGTTCCTGCTGGAGTTGGAGGCTGGGAAAGAGTAATGAATGTGAAGAGAGAAGCTAAAAAGGGAAGAACTATGGGATTAACAGGAGATGGGAAGGGGCAGGAAAGGCCACAGTGGTGTTCTGCTCCAGAGCTGGGGATAAAACTGGGGGATTGTATATGGGGGAAAAGAGAGAGAAGAGAAAAATCTATGAAAAGCCTACCTTGTTTCCTGGCAGGAGAGGTCTATGTATTAGCTTGGGGGCATCTGCTGGAGTCGGGGGCTGTTTCCTTGTTTTGATAGGCTGGTGTGTTCCCAGTGAATCAACTATTTACTTTCTAGTGAACTATAAAGATTAAATACTTCAAGATCTCTGATATTGGATCACTTTATAGAACAGGCTTATTTTGACAAGAAGAACAAATGAAGCAGGACAAACCCAGGTGACTATAATTTGATTTCTTACTAATGAAAGGCTACAGAACTGGCAAGTACAAAGTCATTGTCTCATTACTTACTAAGTAGCTGGTAACCTATAAATTGTTTGAATGGCTAGTCTTTGGTTGTCTATTGTTCCATGGAACTGAACAAGGAAATCCACGTGTCATTAATGAGAACACTGGGTGCTTCTAGATTTATTAAGGCATACAGGATGGCTTGTACTACCTAACGTCAATGATTGACTCCTGGATCAGGGATTCAAGTTTAAATTCACATTAGTATAATTAATTTGCTTTACATAGTAAATATTCACAAGTGTGTAGGTGCACATGGGTGAGAGGGCAGAAGAATAGAAATAGAAATGTGTGTGATATCTCAATCTCTATACATAGAGACAGACGGACAGACAGATGGACAGATATATAGGAGTGATTAGTGAGTCTCATTGGGTGCCCTGGATTCTCGTAGATGATCTTGCATTTCCATCTCCAGTCCAGAGCTACTAAGAGTCCTGTGACTCCTCTGTTGGTGCGCTTTATCCTGACATTCCTGTTTCACTTTTCAGCCTCTGTGGAGCATCAGTTCTCTTCTCTGTATCTGTCTGTCGCTTGTGTATGCATTGGACTCTGGTTCTACAAAGGTACTTACAGAGAGTGCTGTTCAGTACATATACTGAACCGAGATTTCCAATAAGTATACACTGTTCCAGCCCTCAGAAATCTTTTACTTCAATTTTTAAATTTTTTTTGATTTTTTAATTAAAAGGTGATTGTATCATTTCCCTCCCTACCTACAATCCCTGATATGGCATATTTGGCTACCTCCTTTCAAATTCATGGCATTCTTAATTAATATTGTTACACACACAATATATATATATATGACTAAATATATAAATATAAATTGTTAAGTCCATTTAGTGTTGCTTGTATGTATATTTTTAGGACTGACTACATGGTATTGGATAACAGTTTAGGGGACTTATTCCCAAACTAATTCTCCCTCTCTCCATAGACTTTAATTGTCTGTAGTTGTAGTTGTTGGTTTTCTTTTACTTTTGACTTTTTACTCTTTTGGCCTTTGGTCTTTGGTCATTTAGGGGTGAGCCTCCCAGCTCCCAAGGAAATCACACATGGAGGCTTATTCTTACTTAGGAATGCCTGGCTTTAGGTTGGTTTGTTTCCTGCAAACTTTTTAAAAATTATCCCGACTACCTTTGGCCTCTGGGATATTTCCTTTTCTTACTTCTGTATAGCCTACTTTCACTTTTACTTTATAGCTGGGTGGCTAGGTGGCTGGGTGGCTGGGTGGCTGGGTGGCTGGGTGGCTGGGTGGCTGGGTGGCTGGGTGACTGACTGGCCTCTGATGTCCTCCTCTCTTCATTCTTTCTTCCTCCCTCTTCCTTTGTTTATTCTCTCTGCATGCCAGCCCTGCCTATCCTTTCTCCTGCCTTGTTATTGGCCATTCAGCTCTTTACTAGAGCATCAGGTGTTTTAGACATGAAAGTAACAGAACTTCACATACTTAAACAAATGCAACATAAAAGAAGACAACATATCTTTGCATCATTAAACAAATGTTCCACAGAATAAACAAAAGTGACACACTTTACAGCAATATTCTGCATGTAGCTCTTCATCTAGGGGTAGGGTCCAGTGAGCTTTTTTTTTCCTTAGACATGATGGAATGTCAACTGATGATGTATATATTTGTTTAGTCTTCTTTTTCCTTCAAAACCTTCAGTTCTTGTCTGCTTTTATTACCACTTCCAGTCCCAAATGCCTGCCTTTTTGTTGTGTTAAGGACATTACAAATCCCCTTTTGCCCCTCTTTCCTCATGTACATAGAAGTTCTTTTCACCCCCACGTCCCTGACAGAATTATCTCAGGCTGGAGTAGGTTCCATGGGGAGAAAGAACATCATCATTTCTAGCCAAGATATCTACCGAGTGGAGGGGAAGTATGCTGGCTGGAGAACAGTAGATTAATATTAAATATGTATTGAATGAGTGCATCAGGGTATGTTCACAAAGGGAAATTGAAAACCAATTAGAAAAGTCACATTTCTCATTCACATATTATACCTTTCCCTCATAATAAACTACATTTAGCACAAATTCTGATAGAATTTGAAACAGACATATTTATCGTATTAAAGCCATTTTTAGAAATGTATTCTATCTCTCAGGACACATATATTCCTTTCTCTAAATGAAGTGCTTACTGCAAGTTCATTGATCCTTTCCCATTGTTTTTGTTTTCCTGTTTCTTTGCCCTGGGGATTATTATTATCCTGGATGCTGAGGCATATCAAGAATCTTCATGTAAAAATTAATACACGTGCTTAACTGGAAATTAAAAGCTGCTGTGTTTTCATGGACTCTAGACACATTCTCCCTTGCTCACACTCACCCTCTGATTCTTTTACTTTAATGCACTCTCCGTAGAATTGCTTGATCAACGAAAGCGTGTCTCTTGATGAAAACAGACTGTTCCTCAAAGAGCAAATTAAGGACTCTCAGTCCTGGAGGTAAAACACTGTGAGTTCATCACGCAGTGCTGTAAAACAAATGTGATATGTGCCTGGCAACTCTGCCACACAATCAACAGGAAGCCTCACATTCTGAGATGGGCTGCTCCGCACATTTTCATCAGGTACTTGCAAATGCAATCAAAATAAGCCAATGGGATGTAAGACTTGTTGTCATGACTCAGCCTGTTGGATTTTTCTCCCCTTTAGTAAATCATTTATTTCACATTAAATGAATGTGCTGTATTTTTAAAAGAACATTTGAAAGTCCATAGTGTGTCGGAGGAAAGAAGATAGTTTTATGAAGAATCACTTCTCAAGTAGCTGCCCCAATCCCTTCTGCTGTTCATCTTTCAACCCTCCTCATTGTCATTTATCCTATTTTCTGTTTTCACTGTTTCTCTTCTTTTGTTTGCCATCTCTTTATTCTTCAGTTCAGGTTTTACGCACAATGAATAAATGCTTGTAAGAAAAATAAAGTCAAACAAATATTGATTACTTGGTAAATCATTTTTAATCATTTACTAAATATATAGAGATGCAATAATGTGCTAACTTTTGGTGTGCTTATGTGCACATATGGTTTTCAGTAAACCAAGGTTCATATTTAAATGTGGTCCTATAAAAACACACCCGATTTTATATGATTATTTTGAAATACAGCTGTTATTTTCAGCAAAATTCAAACAAAACTCCCTAGTTCATATTATTTACTAAGTTCTGCATATTAATGCAAAGGGTAAACCAACAACATTTTAATTTAAAATTTTTATGTGTATGAGTGATAAGTGTTTTGCCTGCATGAATGTCTGTGCACAACTTGCACTTTTAGTGCCTTCAGAAGCTAGAAGAGGGCATCAGATTTTGAAACTGGGGTACAGATAGTGGTCAGATAGTGGTGAGCTGCCATATGGGTGCTGGGACTTAAGCCTGTAATCTCTGGAAGAGCAATCAGTGGTCTTAACCACTGAGTCATCTTTCAGCCCATAAATACTTTAAAGAATGGTCACTGTCTAGATAAGGAGGTGGAAGTTTACATTAAACTCTTATCTTTATGAAGCATGAAAAATCAGATTTAACTAATTATTTTATTATTCATTTGTTTAATAATTTAATTTATTTGAGTCGGTGTTCATGAACTCATCTTTTTTTTTTATTTAGCTTATTCACGATTTATTTTTATTTTGATGTCTGATCTTGAATAATACTGTGTTTTTTTTTCCAGTTTAATTATTTTATTCTAAATTTTTTTTATTTGAACTTTTTTTTTATTCTTTTTTACTTAAAATTTCCAACTGCTCCCCGTTTCCCATTTCCCTCCCCCTCCTCCCACATATTGCCCCCTCCCCCTGTTCCCCTCCCCCTATCCCCACTCCACTTCTCCTCCCCCTAGTCCACTCCTCCTCCCTCTCGATACTGAAGAGCAGTCCAAATTCCCTGCTTTACATGAAGACCAAGGTCCTCCTACTTCTATCTAGGTCCAGGAAGGTGAGCATCCAAACAGGCTACGCTCCCACAAAGCCAGTTCATGTATTAGGATCGAAACCTAGTGCCATTGTCCTTGGCTTCTCATCAGCCTTCATTGTCCGCCTTGTTCAGAGAGTCCAGTTTCAACCCATGCTTATTCAGTCCCAGTCCAGCTGGCCTTGGAGAGCTCCCAATAGATCAGTTCCACTGTCACAGTGGGTGGGTGCACGCCTCGTGGTCCTGATTTCCTTGCTCATGTTCTCCCTCCTTCTGCTCCTCATTTGGACCTTAAGAGCTCAGACGGTTGATCCAAATTGGGTCTCTGTCTCTCTCTCGATCCATCGCCAGATGAAAGTTCCTGTGCCATTCTCCTTGGCCTCTCGTCAGCTCTCATTGCCCACCACATTAAGAGAGTCCGGTTTTATCCCATGTTTTTTTCAGTAGCAGTCCAGCTGGCCTTGGTGAGCTCCCAATAGATCGGTCCCCCTGTCTCAGTGGTTGGGTGCACCCCTCATGGTCCTGACTTCCTTGTTCATGTTCTCTCTCCTTCTGCTCCTCATTATAACCTTGGGAGCTCAGTCCGGTGCTCCAGTGTGGGTCTCTGTCTCTATCTCCATCCATCGCTAGATGAAGGTTCTATGGCGATATGCAAGATATTCATCAGTATGATTATAGGATAGGTTCATTTCAGGTTCCCTATCCTCAGGTGCCCCAATGAGCTAACTGGGGACATTGCCCTGGGCTTCTGGTAGCCATTCCAGGTTCAAGTCTCTTGCCAACCCTTAGGTGGCTCCCTTAACTAAGGTATGAGTTTCCCTGCTCCCCCATCCAACCTTCCTTTACCCCCAATCACCCCGATTCCCCCAGTTCCCCTCATCCTCTCCTTCACACTTTTCTCTCCCCATATCCCCTCATCCCCATCCCACCCCACCCCCCAAGATTCCCATTTTTTGCCCATCAATCTTGTCTATTTCCCATAGCTGGGAGGATATCTATATGTTTTTCCTTGGGTTTACCCTCTTGTTTAGCTTCTTTAGGATCACAAATTATAGACTCAGTGGCCCCTATCCATGGCTAGAAACCAATTATGAGTGAGTACATCCCATGATCTTCTTTTTGGGTCTGGGTTACCTCACTCAGGATCGTATTTTCTATTTCCATCCATTTGCATGCAAAATTCGAGAAGTCATTGTTTTTTACAGCAGAGTAGTACTCTAATGTATATATATTCCACACTTTCTTCATCCATTCTTCTATTGAAGGGCATCTAGGTTGCTTCCAGGTTCTGGCTATTACAAATAATGCTGCTATGAACATAGTTGGACAAATGCTTTTGTCATATGCTAGGGCTTCTCTTGGGTATATTCCCAAGAGTGCTATTGCTGGGTCCAGGGGTAGGTTGTTCCCAATTTTTCTGAGAAACCGCCATACTGATTTCCAAAGTGGTGGCACAAGTTTGCAGTCCCACCAGCAATGGATGAGGGTACCCCTTTCTCCACAACTTCTCCAGCAAAGGCTATCCTTGGTGTTTTTGATTTTAGCCATTCTGACAGGTGTAAAATGATATCTCAAAGTTGTTTTGATTTGCATTTCTCTGATCGCTAAGGAGGTTGAGCATGACCTTAAGTATCTTTTGGCCATTTTAACTTCTTCTGATGAGAATTCTCTGTTCAGTTCAGTGCCCCATTTTTTAATTGGGTTAATTATCCTTTTAAAGTCTAGTTTCTTGAGTTCTTTATATATTTTGGAGATCAGACCTTTGTCTGTAGCGGGGTTGGTGAAGATCTTCTCCCAGTCAGTAGGCTGCCTTTTTGTCTTAATGACAGTGTCCTTTGCTTTACAGAAGCTTCCCAGTTTCAGGAGGTCCCATTTATTCAATGTTGCCCTTAATGTCTGTGCTACTGGGGTTATACATAGGAAGCGATCTCCTGTGCCCATATGTTGTAGGGTACTTCCCATTTTCTCTTCTATCAGGTTCAGTGTGTTCAGATTGATATTGAGGTCTTTGATCCTTTTGGACTTGAGTTTTGTGCATGGTGATAGATATGGGTCTATTTTCATTCTTCTACAGGTTGACATCCAATTGTGCCAGCACCATTTGTTGAAGATGCTTTCTTTCTTCCATTGTATACTTTTAGCTCCTTTATCGAAAATTAGTTGTTCATAGGTTTGTGGGTTAAGATCCGGGTCTTCTATACGATTCCATTGGTCGACTGCTCTGTTTTTATGCCAGTACCACGCTGTTTTCATTACTGTAGCTCTGTAATAGAGTTTGAAGTCAGGGATGGTAATGCCTCCAGAAGTTCCTTTATTATATAAGATTGTTTTGGCTATCCTGGGTTTTTTGTTTCTCCATATAAAGTTGATTATTGTCCTTTCAAGATCTGTGAAGAATTTTGATGGGATTTTAATGGGGATTGCATTGAATCTATAGATTGCCCTTGGTAGAATTGCCATTTTTACTATGTTGATCCTCCCAATCCAGGAGCAAGGGAGATCCTTCCATTTTCTGGTATCCTCTTCAATTTCTTTCTTCAATGCCTTAAAGTTCTTGTCAAATAGATCTTTCACTTCCTTGGTTAGAGTTACCCCAAGATAGTTTATGCTTTTTGTGGCTATCGTGAAAGGTGATGATTCTCTTATTTCCCTCTCTGCTTCCATATCCTTTGTGTATAAGAGGGCGACTGATTTTTTGGAGTTGATCTTGTATCCTGCCACATTACTAAAGTCGTTTATCAGCTGTAGGAGTTCTTTGGTGGAGTTTTTGGGGTCGCTCATGTACACTATCATATCATCTGCAAATAATGCAAGTTTAACTTCTTCCTTTCCAATTTGAATCCCCTTTATCCCCTTATGTTGTCTTATTGCTATTGCTAAAACTTTGAGAACTATATTGAAGAACTATATGGAGAGAGTGGACAGCCTTGGCGTGTTCCTGATTTTAGTGGGATGGCTTTAAGTTTCTCTCCATTTAATTTGATATTAGCTGTCGGCTTGCTGTATATAGCTTTAATTAAATTTAGGTATGACCCTTGTATCCCTAATCTCTCCAAGACTTTTATCATAAAGGGATGTTGAATTTTGTCAAATGCTTTTTCAGCGTCTAATGAAACGATCATATGGTTTTTTTCTTTCAGTTTATTTATATGATGGATTACATTGATAGACTTGCATATGTTAAACCAGCCCTGCATCTCTGGTATGAAGCCTACTTGATCATAATGGATAATTTTTCTAATGTGTTCTTGGATTCGGTTTGCCAGAATTTTGTTGAGGATTTTTGCATCGATGTTCATGAGTGAGATTGGCCTGTAATTTTCTTTCTTGGTTGGGTCTTTGTGTGGTTTTGGTATCAGAGTTACTGTAGCTTCATAAAAGGAATTTGGCAATGACTCTTCTGTTTCTATATTGTGAAATACCTTAAGGAGTATAGGTATTAGGTCTTCTTGGAAGTTCTGGTAGAATTCCGCATTGAAACCATCTGGTCCTGGACTTTTTTTGGAAGGGAGGTTTTTGATAACTGCTTCTAATTCTTCACGACTAACAGGTCTATTTAGGTTGTTCACCTGGTCCTGGTTTAACTTTGGTATATGGTATTTATCTAAAAAAGTGTCCATTTCTTTTGCATTTTCCAGTTTTGTGGCATACAGGCTTTTGTAGTAAGATCTAATGATTCTCTGAATTTCCTCTGTGTCTGTGGTTATGTCTCCCTTTTCATTTCTGATCTTATTAATTTGCAAATTCTCTCTCTGCCGTTTGATTAGTTTGGATAGGGGTTTATCAATCTTGTTGATTTTCTCCAGGAACCACCTTTTTGATTTATTGATTCTTTCAATTGTTTTCTGTGTCTCTATTTTGTTGATTTCAGCCCTCAGTTTGATTATTTCCAGTCTTCTACCCCTTCTAGGTGAGTCTGCTTCTTTTTTTTCTAGAGCTTTCAGGTGGGCTGTTAAGTCTACAATGTGTGCTTTCTCTGTTTTCTTTAAGTGGGCAGTTAGTGCTATGAACTTTCCTCTCAGGACTGCTTTCATAGTGTCCCATAGGTTTGAGTATGTTGTTTCTTTATTTTCATTGTCTTCAAGGAAGACTTTAATTTCTTTCTTTATTTCTTCCTTAATCTAGGTATGGTTCAGTAGTTGACTATTCAGTTTCCATGAGTTTGTAGGCTTTCTGGGGGTAGCATTGTTGCTGAATTCTAGCTTTAATCCATGGTGATCTGATAAGATACAGGTGGTTATTAATATTTTTTTGTAACTGTGAATGTTTGCTTTGTTACCGAGTATGTGGTCGATTTTTGAGAAGGTTCCATGAGCTGCAGAGAAGAAGGTATATTCTTTCCTATTTGGGTGGAATATTCTATAGATGTCTGTTAAGTCCATTTGATTCATTACCTCCATTAATTCTCTTATTTCTCTGTTAGGTTTCTGTCTGATTGACCTGTCCATTGGTGAGAGAGGAGTATTAAAGTCTCCTACTATTAATGTGTGCGGTTTGATGGCTGCCTTGAGTTTTAACAATGTTTCTTTTACGTACGTGGGTGCTTTTATATTAGGGGCATAGATATTCAGGATTGAGATTTCATCCTGATGAATTGTTCCTGTTATGAGTAGAAAATGTCCCTCTCCATCTCTTCTGATTGATTTAAGTTTGAAGTCAACTTTGTTAGAAATTAGTATGGCCACACCTGCTTGTTTCCTAGGTCCATTTACTTGATAAGCCTTATCCCAGCCCTTTACTCTGAGTAGGTGCCTGTCTTTGTGGTTGAGGTGTGTTTCTTGTAAACAGCAGAATGTTGGATCCTGTTTTCGTATCCAATCTCTTAGTCTGTGCCTTTTTATAGGTGAGTTGAGTCCATTGACATTAAGTGATATTAATGACCAGTGGTTGTTAACCCCGGTCATTTTTTTTTAGTAGTAGATTTTGTGTGTTTCCCTTCTTTGAGATGTGCTGGTAAAGGGTTTCTAGATGTCTGAGTTACTGTGGTCATTGTTGGACTCCTTGATTAGTGATTTTCCTTCTATTACTTTCTGTAAGGCTGGATTTGTGGCTACGTATTGTTTAAATTTGTTTTTATCCTGGAAAATTTTGTTTTCTCCATTTATAGTGAACGAAAGCTTGGCTGGGTATAGTAGTCTGGGCTTGCATCCATGGTCTCTTAGTTTCTGCAGTACATCTATCCAGGACCTTCTGGCTTTCATGGTTTCCATCGAGAAGTCAGGTGTAAGTCTGATAGGTTTACCTTTATAAGTAACTTGGCCTTTTTCCTTTGCTGCTCTTAGTATTCTTTCTTTATTCTGTATGCTTTGTGTTTTGATTATTATATGGCGAGAGGATGTTTTTTTTTGATCCAGCCTATTTGGTGTTCTGTATGCTTCTTGAACCTTCATAGGTATATCTTTCTTTAGGTTGGGAAAGTTTTCTTCTATAATTTTATTAAATATATTTTCTGGACCATTGAGCTGCGCTTCTTCTCCTTCTTCTATTCCTATTATTCTTAGGTTTGGTCTTTTTATTGTGTCCCATATTTCCTGAATGTTTTGTGATGAGAATTTGTTGGCCTTGCTGTTTTCTTTGATCAGCGTGTTTATTTTCTCTATGGTATCTTCAGAATCTGAGATTCTTTCTTCTATCTCTTGTATTCTGTTGGTTATGCTTGTTTCTGTAGTCTCTATTCGTTTACCTCGATTTTCCCTGTCCAGCTGGCCTTCTGTTTGTGTTTTCTTCTTTGCCTCCATTTCAGTTTTTAAGTCTTGAACTGTTTCCATTATTTGTTTGATTGTTTTTCCTTGGTTTCCTAGGGTATCATTCACTGATTTACTCAATTCTTCAAACTTTCTGTTATACTTCTCATCCATTTCTATAAGGGCATTTTTTACATGCTGTTTAAGGGCGTCAATCACTTTCATAAAGTCAATTTTATCTACTTCTTCATGATTAAGGTGTTCATGTCCTCCTGTTGTGAGGTCGCTGGGTTCTGGTGGTTTCATATAGTTTTTCAGATTGTTGGGTGAATTCTTGCATTGGCGCCTGCCCATCTCTTTCTCTGAATGCTCCCCTATGGATCTTCTTTTACCGGATCAGGTCTCCTTGCCTACTGATGTACTTTCCCAGTGATGGCACCCTGCAATGATAGCTCTCCTGGTGCTCCAGTGATGTCTCTCCTGGTACCAATATCAGATCTCCGTGCCCAAAGACGGCAATCCTGGTACCCAGATTAGCTCTACCACTGATGGCTCTCCTGGTGCCAAGATCAGATCTCCGTGCAGGTTGGGTAGTTCGTAAACAAAGGCCTTACCTTGTTTGGTGCAGGCAGGCCAGTGAACCAAAGGAAGTCTCGCCTGCCTACTTGCCCTGAGGATTTGCCCCCAGCGCCAGACAGACTGAGCTGGATGGTGTTATGTGCCCAAAGAGGAAAGGGGGCAGAAGGAAGAAGGGTTCTGGATGCAAGCTGGGTGGGACAAGAAGAGAGAGGCAGTATGCAGGGTGTAGAGCCCCTGCAGGGAGCCCAGGGAGTATAGGGTGGGGGATGAGGAACATGAACTCATCTTTTATACTTCAGTTTAGACCTTCATGTCAAATAGTGTAAACTTTTTTTTTTTTACAGACTGAGAGCTGTTCTTGCTTTGTGGTTGGGGCTGTATGCAAGAATCTATTCCATTGCTTGTAGTGTTTCAGAGTTACGTGGATACAGTGTAATCCTTAGCCTCTCTGTTGAAAAGATAAATTCTATTTCGACTTTTGCAAACAGATTATAGTTAATGTATGTCTTTCTTGTTTTACCCTGTGTATCACTTGGCGCTACTGAAAAACTTCAGGGTTCTTACACAATGCATCCATCTACTAGAGACCACTATGAAAACTAATCTGTTGAAATAAAATAAAATAGGCACTCACTTGGAGTGCACATTTTCTTGTAATGCCTTTCCTAATTCCTTCTTGAACCCTTAGTCCTCAAAATTCCAGACTATGACCTTATTTAAAATAAAGTCTTTGAAGATAGAGTTGGATGAAATATGAATAGGTTTGGTTCCTCATTCAATATGATCATATCCTTGGACATAGAGACAGACATGTAACCAGGAAAAGTCTAGTGATATTATGTGCCTCCCTCAATCCAGAGCTGGAATAAGACCTGGAACAGTTCTTACTGAGATACACACAGCTCCATGAGTGTATTCAGCAGAGATGTCTGCATTAGGATTGTAGCATGATACTTATCTGCTTCAGCTACACAGTTTATGGTATTTTTCAGTTACCCTTAGGAAATAAATAAAATATTCTTACTTGGGTCAATTTTTAATCAAAAAGAAACAGAGATTTTTAAATAAAAACATAAATAGGAAAAGTTCATAGTTTTAAAGTCTCTTAAAAACATCGAACCTACTGGCTTAAAACTGAACAAAAATAGCAACATCAGTTTTTTTGTGAGGCAATTTAGAATGATAATTTATCTTGAGCAGGTGAAAGTAATAACAAGCATTACTTTTTTAGTTGATCCATTAATTATGAACCCAAAATGTCTCTGTGGAATTTATGAATACCACCAAAATTCCTGAGTGCCCAGGCCCTCTAAGGTGAGTCTAGCTTCAAACAGACAGCTCACCAGTGAGTGTGCAGTCACAGAGCGTGGAAGATTTTATTTGTTCTCAAGGACTGTGAGAGCCTCATTCTAGCAACATACCTGGTCAGTTAAATGTATCAAGCTTTTAAAACAGACCACAATACAAAAGCCAGATGCTATTCCACGTCTGATAGTCTGAGAATACATCTTTCAAAATGAAGTACAATAAAAATCCTCAGCTGCCAGCAGCCTCCACAGTGCAAAGCAACAAAGCAAACAACCAGAGTCTTTAGAAAAGATGATAGAAAGAGAAACACAGCAAACCAGGAAAATGTGGAAACTTAATGAGCTGCATTAATAAACATACTGTCTTGTGGGGGAAATATGACATTTCTAGATTTTAACCTCAGTTTCAAATTTTGATATTGACCGTGTGTGTATAAGACAATGTAATAACAATAATTTGAATCTTAATGCATCTGTTGCTTTTGCAGACATTTAATTACTTATCATTTAATGTTTATATGTACCTTTATCACTGGTTGCAAAGTCTGCAGCTTAAAAAAACCATTGTATCAAGAGAAAACAGTTATCTGAAAGCTTGATGGATTAGCAGTGTGCAAGTGTGACTCTAACACCAATGAACTTAACTCCGACTCCTTCAGCAGAATGGCTTTCCTAAGAGGTGTTCATTTCAGTGCAACAACAGCAAGAAACCCTGTGTAAAGTCTGCAATGGCTTATTGAGCTCATCATCTACTCAGTCTAATGGTGGAATGCCAAGGAACTTTTTTCACCTAAAACTCACCAAGATTCAACTATCAGATTTCTGTTTGACACAGTTTGAAGGTATGTCTTTCTCAATATTGTTATTCATCACTATTTCAGAAATTGGAATCTTCTTTGATTCACAGATGACAGTAGATAGAGTGTTTTGAGGATCTCCTTCTGAAAGTTATCTTACAGGCCAAAGCTTTAGCATATCCTTCTACTTGGGAAGGGGAAAGGAAAGGAGGAAGTGAAAGCGGGAGGGAGGGAGGGAGGGAGGGAGGGAGGGAGGGAGGGAGGGAGAAAATGAAATGAGGTCTCAGATTAGGTTATACAAATCATTGCATACATATACAGACTTACACACATACAACACACACACACACACACACGAGAGAGAGAGAGAGGGGGGAGGGGGGAGGGAAGGAGGGAGGAAAGGAGGGAGAGAGAGAGAGAGAGAGAGAGAGAGAGAGAGAGAGAGAGAGAGAGAGAGAGAGAGAATATGAAGCTTTGCTTTTTGTTGCCAAAAGTTACTCGTTTTTACAGAGGGAAACTCTGCCAATTCGGACACCTGTCACAATTGCTGCGGTGGGTATTATTAGACAGGGATGCTGTAAACACACTCTTTCAACAATACTTGTAGCAAACAACTTTTGCTAGCATGCTTTGTCCCAAGGAACTGTATATAGCTTTCCTTTTCCTTATTTGAAGAGGTGGCAATAATTTTGTTTTAAACAACTGAGAAATCGATGTCAGCATGTTGAAATTCAAAACAGTAGTCTTTTAACTTGTTCTTAAAAATCTGATAGATATGTAAGCACGTGTGAAAGTCAAACATGTAGGGAGGTCGCTAGAGAGAGTCAAAGCTTTTCCTTACAATAGTCACTATGGTGACCTGAAGATGTTTGCAGAGTACAAGCCTGATTCATGATAGTGCATGTTAATTATTTTCTTCTCTCAAAAATCCTAAGCAATACTGTGTTTGAAATCTATATTCTTTTTCTTTTAGCACATTCATACTTTTATTATTTGAAAATTTCCCTCTAAATACAAAGCTGTGTGATTCCACAATGATAGAAATTAGCCCAACATGTATAAGCAATTCTACTTTATTCCATCTAGCTTTCAGAATAGGCAGTCTGTTGATTCTGTATATGTGAAGACACAGCATAGTGGGGAATGTCTCAAACGAACCTCCCCATAAAATACTATGTCTACTCAGACACAGTGTATAGCCAATTAAAAGTCTTTATTCTAGCAGACAGAGACTACACCCAAGTGTCAGGAGACTAGGTGTGGTCTTAATTTTCAGAACACAAGATTTTTAATGGCAGAGACCACATGGAAGCATCTCACTGGGCAGGTCAGGTGGTGGTGGGGTGGGGCATTGCACAGAGTATGCATGCAGCATTAACAGAAGCTAAGATGAGCTGTTAGCCAGCTGGAGGAGGGGTATCTGTACAAACAGACAGCTAAGACAAACATCTATCTGATGGAGGTTCTACACAAACAAGCAGTTCTAACAAAGGCTAAGAAAGTTAGCTAGCACATCTTTAAACCTGAATTTGCTTCAGCAAGAATACAAGATGGAGGAACGTCTGCATTGTCTTACCCCGTCACATTGGCACATTGGTGGAATCATTGGCTAGCATTCACAAGGCCTTAAGTTCAATCTCCAGGACCATAATAAACCAGGGAGGAGGGAGATAAGGCAAGAGATGGGAGAAGGGGGAAAGGAAGGGAAAGGAGGCAAGGGGAAGGAAAGAGAAAGAGAGAGAGAGAGAGAGAGAGAGAGAGAGAGAGAGAGAGAGAGAGAGGAGAGAGAGAGAGAGAGAGAGAGAGAGAGAGAGAGAGAGAGAGAGGAGAGAGAGAGAGATTCTTTGTCTTTTCTGGTTTTCTCTGACTAAAACAACTTAAGGAAGGAATTACTTTGGTGAAATTCATAATAGAGAAGAAGCTATGGTAGCAGAAGTGTGAAGCTACAGGTCACACAGCGCTCATGGTCAGGAAACAGAAGGCCATGAATACTTGCACTCAGGTCCTTTATTTTTTTTCTTGTTCTTTAGTCTGAGATGTCAACCCAAGGTATTGCTCACATTTAAAGTTGGCCTTTCTACTTCACTCAACCTAATTGAGAAATTTCCCTACTGACATTGCCATATACACTCAATTGCCAGCAATCTACTAGGGGCCACATCATTAAAATATATCTGGCTCTTTCACTATCAACTGTCAATGTCTTCTCAGTTAAGTCATTTTCTCATAATTCATTTCTTTGTTCATTCTGGAATATTGACTAGTTTGATCTTGATCTTATGTAGGTCTTGTGCTAGTAACCACAGCTGCTATGTGTTCATGACAGTAATTATGTGTTTTAACAGTCATCAACCAACAGGTTTCAAATAATTAGCTCCCTCTGTGTGTATTTTATTTAGTTCAAGAAAGGCACAGAGCTTACATAGGCAAATTGCATTGAATGTTTACTTTTCATTAAATTCCTTTAGAAAATGGAAATTTTTGATATAAGGAAGAACAATTGGTTACTCTGGAGTTTCTACAAGAACTATTATGTTAAATTAATTGGTTTTGATGCTTAATCTAATTTGTCAATATGATTGGATTGTAAAGTATATGAAAGATCAGTAAGACACACTTCTGGGTTTGTGTGTGGAAGTGTTCTCAAGGAGGGCTAAGGAAATGGAGAAAGACTAGTGCTTACTGGGGTTTGGGCCCCAGATACAATAAAAAGGGGAAAAGAAAAAGCCAGATCATATAATCCCTTCTCTACTTCCTGGGGCCATGGTGTGAGTTGTTGTTCTGTTCCCTATATCATCCATTCAGCAGGGGACTGGATCCTTTAAAACTATGAGACAAAGCAATTCCATTCATCCTTACGTTGTTTGTGTGGAGTATTTGTCACAGAGATCTGAGACAAGGGCAACAGGCATATTAATAGGAGAAAGGACACAGAATTTACTAACTTGCACAAATGGGAGAGTCATACACAAAGTATAGGATTCACAGTTTGACCACAGGGTTGAAACTTAACTATCTTACACACAGGAAAAGGGAATCAAAATGTAGACATTTTTAACTGTTTTTCTTGAAAAGTTTTCATGCCCTGATAAGCCCCTCCACTGATACAATATTCCAAATTAGAACAAATCAAACTGAATTAGAAAAGCACATGTTTAATGGGTACCCATGTTTAATGCTTCTGGGTGGTTTTCCAGTCCCTCAGAGAGGAGCTGGGGAAGGAAGACCAGAAAACCACGTGTTTGTTCTCTGGGGCACAATTTAACTACCTTGTGGGAGAGGGTCTTGAGCATCTCTGGTGAGGGTTCATTGTTTGATGGGCTTTCTTGGAGGTAGAGTCTGGACTGAGGCAACTCCCAAAGGAAGGGACTTGGGATGAAACTTCCACCAAAACATTCCAGACTCTTTGAGTATAAGACTGCCAGGGCCTGGGGTGACACTTCCAATCAAACATTCCAGACTCTGGGCATGTGGGCACCAGTACCTGTCTGACTGTTTCCTGCGGGCATGGAGCAATGTGGGGAAGCGAAGAGTTGAGAGTTGGTGGGTTCATGCTCAACGAGAGGTGTGGCTGGAGAGGCATCTAGTTTACTGTCATCCTGGAGATCTCAGACATCTCTATTTCTTGAGAAAAATAAGAAGACACATTACTAGGAGAAAAAAATAGATTGTTATTGTCGGTCCTATGAAGGGGAAGGGTCATTAGGACAGAGAAGTACCCTGGTTGTACAGAAGAGGCAAGAGTGAATGAATGAGATTAGAACAAATATGCCTTTTAAAACCAGATTCTTGTTGCTGGGAAGATGCCCACCACCTGGAGGGGTGGTACCAATGTTGAAGTTTCAGGAGCTAGTGCAGGAGTTGGCATTATCTGGAGGGCCCTCTGTAAATTGGTCTTGACCCAGACAGAGGAGTGACCTGTATAATATGCTTGAAAATGGGTGGAGTCGAATAGGCTCTGGAGACAGTTTTCACCAGATCAGGTTTTTTGATACAGCAGCAGAACATTTTTTCAGGAACCTGCAGGTATCTGTAATACTGGTGGAATAAATTTACATCTTGGTGTCATAGCAAAAGGCTATGACTTTGGGCTAAAAGGCATGAACATTTTAGAAGACAATTATAGTAGGAGGCCGCTTGTTTGTTCCCGGCTGCCCAGAACATGAAATAATCACTCAGAAACTATATTATTTGCAATAATGTTGGGCCAATAGCATAAGCGTATTGATAGATAGCACTATATCTAGAATTAACCCATTTCCATTATTTGCATTTTACCACAAGGCTTGTGACATACTGTCAAGAGTCTAGCTGGAAGCTTGAGTCTTTCCCCTCTGGTGGCTACATGGCATCTCGCTTGCTCTGCTTTCTTTATCTCAGCATTCAATTTAGTTCCCCCCCCCCCAGCTCTGTTCTGCCCTGCTATAAACTCAAAGCAGTTTCTTTATTCATTTACTAATAAAAGCAACGCATAGACAGAAGGACTTGCCACACCAGACAATTGAAAGAAATTGGAAGCTCTGAACCTCTGAGGATACATCTGAAGACCGTTAATCTTGGAATATGAAGCCTGTGAAAGAGGCACAGCTGTCTGTATTTTTTAGAAGGAAGCTTAACAAATGAAGTAATGAACTATCAGTACCCAAGTCATCAATGCCATCAGCCAGATCTGAGAGGGATAAATAAATGAGCAGAAGTGAGACAGGTTTTTTTTTTTTTTTAGCTATGCAGGCAGTCCCAATTCTTTGTCTCCATAGTCTTTGACAAATACCAGTCTTAGAAGCAGTGCTTGCCTTTATTTGCTGAGTCCAGGAGGCCTGAACTGTTAAGACAGAACACCTATGTAGTTTAGAGTAGAAGGACAGGGGGAATGGATCCCTGTAGAGAGAATCCCAGCATGACCAGATTACAGCCCAGGAATGCAGACAAACAGCAAATAGCTAGAGAAGTAGGGAGGAGTTAGGGAGGTGGAGCAGGAACACAGCATCCAGAAACCATAGGCATATGGGGACTTGTTTGTTTTACACCAGCAAAATTTTTTTAGGTATTAAGCGATGTAAGGTGTCAGATAACCCCAATTTAAAAAGATTTTGTAAAAGGTACCCCAAGAGTGTTTGAAGATCAGGCCTTGAATAGTGTTTCTTCTTCAAGTCCATGCCGGGATTCAGGACTCAAGGCCTAGCACAATGTGTCCACAGTGGAAGACTTTGGGGCAAAAAAAAAAAAAAAAAAAAGAGGGGTGTGAGAAATTCCTTGAACAAGATGTCTCCTGACAAAGGAATTGCACAGGGACAGGGCAGGCCCTTGTTCTAGTCAGGTCAGGTCCCTGGCATGGCGGCATCTTCCAAAGGACTACCTGAAAATCACATGAGCCCCTGGGCCTCTAAGGCAATGACTTGGAACTCAGAATTTACCCTGACTAAGCCAGTCTTAGCCTGGTAGAAAACAGGTACAAGGGAGGATGTTTTCTTACCATGTGGTTTTGGGCAGGTGAGAAAAACAACCTCCTGGGTGGAACCTCCAGATGAAAAGTTTCTGCACCCCAATAAACCTCTCTGCTGATGTGTTAATCTGAATCAGACCAAATCAAACCAAAATAGAAAAAGTCCAGTTTAATAGATACTAACTCCTCCCAGGGAGGAACTGGGGAAGGAAGACCAAAAAATATTTTTTGGAGAATAAGCAATAGATAAAGACAACTCGCAAACACTTTTCCTGAGAACTTCAGAAAAAGGACAGAGAGATCCTGAATGTGAGACAGATTTGAAGGCTCTGGACAGTCACACCACTAGCCTTTGAGCACCCAGTTTCTCAGCCCAAACGGAAAACCCTGGCTTCCTTTTGCACTGGACAATTACTTGCAATTGAATTACATGTCTGTCCTTTCTCGTCAAGATCCACTGTATTTCATGCCATTAAGTTCCAGAATGTTTTACTTATTGGTGCTACCTCTATTTTTTTTCCCTGAGAGCATTTGAATCTCTGCATTTTGAGCTAATGAGCTAATTGGACAGAATAGTTTAGCATCAGTTTCCATCACTTGATATATGGGTATATTATATTGCCTCTCTAGTTCTGGGCTAAGAAAAAGGACAAACTTTGGAGTAGCAGACTATTTCACTAAGCAGGAAAAATACCTTGGCAAAACCACCCCCTGTACTTTAGGCAGCAGCAAATTTTAATCTGGTGTTACTACTCCCTGGCGTTATCTCGCTCCGCCTAAGCAGCAGCAGAAGAGCAATGTCCTCCATTTTTCTCTTGGTCTGTCTGACAAGAGTAATTTATGCACGGTGACCAAAATCCAGATATGGAAATATGGACACTTCCATCTACATAGAAGAACAGATTCTCAGTCTAAGTATCTGGGCTGACTTTGCAGTAAGAAATGTCTTAAATCTTCCAAGGCTTACTTTGAAAGCTTACATTTTGTTACTTGAGCTTTCTAATGCTGTTTGAGGCTCACCAGGACAGACACTTTCCACCTTAACTTCCAAGAACGTTGTCTTACAACTATTGATGTGTCTGCTCAGCAAGTATTGTCTAGAATAATCTTGTCAGGATGAGAGAGACTTCAAAAATTCAAACCAGGATTACTTTGCCAACATGACATTGTATCTATCATAAATTTCTCAATGATTAGGAATTCTGTGTGACAGAAATATATTTCAAATGTTTCATGTGACATACTATAGTTAAAAACATGTATTCTTAATCTGAAGTTCAAATTTTCTGATAGATGCTGTTTTAATTTGCTAAATTTGCCAGTCCTAAACTGTTGTGGCTTGGATATGAAATATCCTCAGAGGGACAAGTGTAAAGGATTTGATTCCCAGCCTTCAGAACTACTGAGAAGTGATTGAATCATAAAAGTTCTTACCATAAACAATTCATCAAATGATGAGTTCCTGGATAAGTTGGCCATTAGAAAGAGAGTCTTGGTTGGAGGAAGTGAATAACTGTGTTTATTGACATATCTTGTCCCAGATCACTTGCTTTTTCTTTCTCTCTTTGTTTCTCATATGCCATAATGTGAATGTTTTTCTCAGCCACATGATCCTATTGTTATGACATTCTGCTTCACCACAGCCCAAGCTTATGGAACTATCCAAATATAGACTGAAGTCTTTGCAACTATAAGCCTAAATATCACTTTACTTGTTTCCTCAGGTATTCTTTAATATCAGTGAACGGTAACAGAAAAACAGTTATCACATGTACTCACTCATAAGTGGTTTTAAACATAAAGCAAAAAAAAAAAAAAGAAAACAGCCACAAATCACAATCCCAGAGAACTTAGACAACAATGAGGACCCTAAGAAAGACATACATAGAATAATCTACATGGGAAATGGAAAAAGACAATATTTCCTGAGTAAACTGGAAGCATGGGGACCTTGAGGGAGGGTTGAAGGGAGGGGAGCAGAGAAAAATGTAGAACTCGATAAAATTCAATTTAGAAAAAGAAGGGTAACTGATGTTAAATGAAGCCTGCTTTGGGATATCTAAGACTAGAAATGACATGTCTGTTTTTGGTCCACACTCGGGGAATAACCAGAAAAACAAGAAGTGTGGTTAAATTTATTTTGGAATATAGGTTTGAAAATTCCAGGCAATGCCTAGTTCGTTAATTGCTTTTGGACCTCAGGTAAGAAAACACATCATAACTAGAACACATGGAAGAGGAATGTTTGAACTCATGGCAATGGCTCAAATTATATCACATCTTAAGGTCCAAATGGTAGATCAAGATCTTAAAATTAGCCCTTTAAAGTGAAATGTATTCAAGTCAGAATAGCCATGTGTTGACTTTGCTGCTTAGTCACTAAGAATCCCAGATATAGTGAATACAAAGTTATGACTCCCTCCACTACACAGAACTCACCTTTTCAGACCTCCCTGGACAGTAGTATATAATTCAGCTCTGTAACTACTTTTAATTTATTCACATTTAGGAGAATATTTGTAGATCTAGTCCTACCCATGGAAAAACCAATCACACGGTACATAGTATCTTACAGAAATATTGAATTAAGAATCTGTCTTGTCAACATGGAGCATCCTTGCTGAAGGTATAAAATAAAGAATCATGGAAAGAAACCATTACAGTTCTTACAGAAACACTGAACTTTTTCCCCTTTCCTTTTGAGCATGCTTCTAGTAAATCAGAGTCCCAGCCACAGTGCATTAAGTGATGGCTTAATCAGAGGTTAGAGATGGTCTGAAGTTTGCTTCAGTGAGTGAGAAGCTGGCACTAAAGGCATCTAAGTATCTTCTAACCATTTCATATAGTTGATTGTAATGATTGTTGATTGTAATGATTTTTGAGCCATTCTATATTATGGGAAATGTCAAAATCAGTATTGTCCAAGAATCGACACATTTGAGAAAGAGTTTGTAGGATGTGGGGGGTGGAAAGAAACCACTAGTTGTGGACAGTAGCTAATCCAAGGGCTGCATTTTTGCTTTGTTAGATTGAAGTGGCTCTTTATTGCTGCCAACCACTCCCCACTGCACTTGTCTGTCCCCCTTCTTTCCCACATCATCACTTCATATTGATTATTCTGACTGTAGGGTTTTATTTGTGAAGTGCTTTGTCATTTGTACTAGTAGAAAGGTCACTATTCACAGCACTTCCAAAGTAGAGCATCCCTTTATTGGCATTATGCAAATTACTCTTCACTCATGTTGTGCAAGGCAGAGGCTGTCAAAACACTTGGCCAGTGGCCACGGTACAAACCAAACCTTCCAACTGTCTTCTTACTTGCCTATGTCTAAAAGAGAGTCTTTTGAAACATTCTGGCTTTGGAACATACAGTGTTGTTATTGTTCTATTGTTCCCATCTTATTCATTTTATTCTTTTTTTTTTTTTTTTTTTTGGTTCTGGTGTCTTCTCTTCCATTTCATCAAAGAATGGTTGTAATGTATTGCCTTGATTTTTGTAACGAAATAAGTTCTTATCAACTCACATTTTCCTGGTGTCGATGCTTAGCTGACCTCTCCCCCACAGAATGTTTTTTAAAGTCAGTGTGTTTTACCAGTTTAGTTTGAATGAAAGTGTTGTTCTGTGGGTTTCCTTGAACTTATCTACCTTGAAATAATACATCGAATTTTTATAATCATAGAGGACACAAGAGGATAAACAATGGGTCAAAGTAGCAGTGATGTTTTGTTAAAGCACTAAAAATGTGGGAATATGGTGCTACCTTCTCTGCACAGAGAAGCATATGACAACTATGACAACTATGAAGCATATGACATTCAGGGCTGATAGCTTTAGAGAGTGTTGATATGAGAGAGATGAGCAGCCTGGATACAAACAAACTCATATTAGTGGGGAGACAGTGGTGATCTTAGAGATTGGAAGACCATCCTTGTTGGCACAGGTATACATGCAAAAGAAGTCTTTTATTTTTTGACGTATATAAACCAGTTGGGACCTACAAACTGAGGAAGAACTGGACAGTCTCTTAAAGGAAATGATAGGCAGGCCCCATGTGTGTTGCTGGCGCAGAGACACGGTATTGCTATAGTCTGTGACTATATATGACACAGTCTGGTGGCCTGTCAATATCTGCCATTTTAGAAAATCCACAACTGTTCTGCAGTTGAAATCCTAGTGAAATGTAGAGAACAGA
Source organism: Chionomys nivalis (assembly GCF_950005125.1). Lineage (NCBI taxonomy): Eukaryota > Metazoa > Chordata > Mammalia > Rodentia > Cricetidae > Chionomys > Chionomys nivalis. The sequence continues at coordinate 37,974,101 of NC_080093.1, forward strand.
AACAGGTAAGAATTCATGTGGAGCAATTTTTCCTCTCCCTCAGGGGGAGTCCCTCACTTCAACTTCTAACAGCAATCTCAAGGTTTTGAGAAACTCAGATTTCAAAAATTGATTCTCTGAGATGAGAGAAAATCGAGACTCCAAAATGAACAAAACCAAATATACAAGTGGTGGCAGAAATGTAACCATCATGCATTCTCCAACATGATACAGCATGCATAAAGAAAGCTGTAGGCATTATCTTTTGTTTTAAAAATTTCCTAATATCTAACAAAATAGACTTCAAGCGAAAATCAGTCAAAAGAGACAAAGAATGTCATTTCATATTAGTCACAGGAAAAATCCATCAACAGAAAATTTCAATACTGAACATTTATACTCCAAATACAAGGGCACCCTCATATGTAAAAGAAACACTTCTGAAGCTTAAATCATACATTAAACCCCATATACTAATAGTGGGAGACTTCAACACTCCCCTCTCATTACTGGACAGGTCAGTTAGAAATTCAAACACTTTAAAAGTCCAGCCTCTTTAAAACTCCAAATTCTCTTTTCAAGTTCAAAATCTCTCAACTTGGGCTCCTGTAAAATAAAAACAAAACAAAACAAACCAAAAACAAACTATAACAGCAACAACACAAATAATTTAATGCCTTCTTAAGAGAGAAGAATTCGGGTACAATAGCAATAAAACCAAAACAAAAAGAAAGACAAGCAGCTTAAAAAGCTCGGTGTTGGAATAGGGGATTCACTTAACTATTCTCCTGCTCCAGAAAGACTTGACAACTCTGTTTCATCAGTGGTGCCATCCACAGAGACACAGCTTGTTTTGTAGGATAAAGCCATCTCTGCTCCACACTTGCTGTTCTCTGCTGGATCACCCATGGTACTTGAATCTCCAGAATGATGGGATCTCTGCTGCCACTGGGCTACACCTTCAACAAAAGACTCCCCTGTACTCTCTCTGGTTCTGCCACATGGTACCAAATCTCAAACCTCTCTCCATGATTTATTCAATGGTGGGGGCTTTTATTGCAGCTTATTCAGTGGTGGGGTCTCTACTGCACCAATGGTTGATCCTGGCTTCAGCTGCTATGACCTCTTCATGCTTTCCAAACCAGTACTATTTGGGAAGCTCTTACATGGTACCAATTTTGGCTTCCAGCACAAGATGCAACCTCGGCCCCTCTCTGAGCCTTTAAACTCTGAAGAAACATTTGCCTGAAACTTTGATCTCAACGATCCTGATCTATTAATCACAATAGACTCTCCTCACTCCTATACTGACCAGTATCAATTGTTTGAATAAAAAATTCATTTTAATAGTTCTGAAATTTTGTTAACCATAGTCTATTATTTAGTCTCACAGATTCTTAATTTAAAATATTGAATGTCCATAACAGAATTTTTACGGTACTTTCAAAGTTCCTCTTAAAACTTTACAAGTCAGACCTCCATTGCCTATAGTCTTCTCAATTATTGTCTAAGTTCACAAAACAGCTCATTAAACTCAAACACCTGATGTCTTTTATAGCCCAAAGTTCCAAAGACCTTACAAAATCTTCTCCAAGATCTGTTACTGTAATGTCCCACTCCCTGTAGCAATTTCTGTCTTAGTTATTGTCTTGCTTGATAAATGATCAGCTTGGGTGTGAAAATGTTTATTTCAGTTTACATGTTCTGACCACAATTCCTCGCAGAGAGAAGTTAGGAAAGGAAATTAAGACAGGAACTGGAGGCAGGAACTGATTCACAGGACATAGACTAGTACTGATTCCAAGATGAATGTCTCCTATGGTTTGCTCAGCCTGTTTTCTTATACAACACAAGACCACCTGCCTAGGGGTGGTACCTCTTCAAGTGGGCTGGATACTCCCACATCAATTATTAATTAAGAAATGACATACAAACTTGCCTATGGATGATCTGATGAGAGCCTTCTTCCCAGAAAACCTTAGCAGGTTTCAAGTTGACATAAAAACTATCTAGCAAACAGATAGCTGTATGAAGCTAGACATAGTCATTTTCAGTGAAGTAAGCCAGACCCAGAAAGACAACTGATAAACATTGTCTCTAATATATTGATGTTAGCTTTGAATATAGATTTGTATTTAATTTGGAGTGCCTATAGAAGTCATAAAACTAGTAAGAGGCCACCAGGAAGTGAATTCAAAGGAAGTGGACAAGAATGAAGTTGGTATGGAGGTGAAATGGGCATAACAGAACAGAAAAGATTAACTGATGAGGGGCAATGAGGAAGAAAATATAGGAATGAATATGGGAAGTTATAACTAACACCTTTGAAATTGTTACATGGATGTGATTTATTGTAGGGGTTTCCTAAATATATAAAAAAGAGACATTCATTTATACACATAAGGAGCTTAATAGGGTTACCTTATAATATTTTGGCAGTGTCTGAACAAGACAATACAGACTATCAAATAAACGTTTAGGCTAGTAATGAGTTACTTGTTTTGAGTGTTTAGTTGGAAAATTCCTATTGACTTCTATTCCATTGCAAACATTTCAGTCAATTGGTTACCTTGAAGTACTCAAAGCTAAGACTTCATAGCTGAAAATACTATGCATTTGACTCATAGACATGGAAGTTCAAGCTGCTACCTAGCTGGAAGCTTCATCTCTACTTACAGGCTTTTGTAATGCTGCAAGGTTCTATGTTGCTTCTGAAGGATAAGGGTAACCGGTGGTCTTACCCATCTGTGAAAACTGTAAGCTATAATAAATGATTATTTGGCAGTATAGATCTGGCAATGCAATTGTTAAGAGGTTGTGCCTCTTAGTTTTTGTGAAATTTACTCCATACACACTAGAGTAACCTTAGAAGGAGCAAGGGAGTGTCTCAATTTCAGAACTGAGTCTACCAGATGGGCTTGTGGTTACATCTGTGGGGCATCTTCTTGATTATGATTTATTTTGGAGGACCCAATTCACACCAAAGGCCCTAGGAAAGGTGATCCTGGGTTGTATAAGAAAGTTATCTAAGTAAGACATGGAGGGTCAGAAAATATAGTGTTGTATCATGGTTTCTGCTTGAGTTCTTGTCTTGACTTCCTTCAATGATGGGTTATGAGAAGCAAATGTAATATAAATAAACAATTTCTTCCAAAGTTGCTTTTAATCATTGTGTTTTAGCACAGCAATAGAAACCTTAACTGAGACAGTTATGGTATTTATTAGAGCAATAAAAGGCAAACTAGAGCAAGCAGCCAACCACTTTCTGGATTGGGTTAAGAGCCTATCCATAGAATAGATCTTATATCTAGTGCCATTAACTGTGCAAAAAAGAAAAAAAAATGTGGCTGGGTAGGTCAAAGGCCTTAAAGGAGAATCTCATACTATCATTCTGCTACATGCATAAAATATTAAACCGCCCCCTAAGTTTGTATCTTTTTCCTACAGGTTTATGTGTCTTTTCATCCTCATCATATATTCTTTGTATAGTAGACAGTGATTAACACAGAGTAGTAGACAGAGACCCACAACTGGTTAACATGTACATATTAAGATACTGTGGAATGTTCAGTTCTAAATCGAACATCTATATCACAACCCTTCCCATCAAGGTCCAGGGATTATTATGGTAAAGAAGTGGAAAGATCAAAAGAGTCAGGTTAATTGTTCTCTGCAGTGAAGCAATATTTGATGGACATAAAAGACCGTGTTGTCACATACATGAACTCACAGTGTCTGTGACTGAATGCATACATAAGACCTACACAAGATCAAGACAATGAAAATTCCATCATGGATAGGAGAGTGGCTGAGGAATCCCACCTCTAGCTCAGGAACTCTTGGCAACTGATCCTGCTAGAGAAAGGACAGTTAGTTTTATGCAGGGATGCAGCCTTTAAAGAGTTAACCTTTATCCAGTATATATCCCTTTACTCATGTACAGTCAGGTATGACTTAGTGGATTCAGTGGATTTCAAAGAAAAAGCTCATGATGTTAGATAGAGCAGGAACTGTCAGGGAGGGATTGGATACAGCTTTGATCAAAACACATGTAATGCATGCATGAAATTTTCAAACAATTAAGAAGTCAAATAAGACATGTAGAGTATAGTGTAAAAGATAAGCGTAGTCTATTACAAAGTGAGTGGGACCCTCTAAAGGGGGAAAGTAGTCAATGGCTAAAAAGGCCATTGTGTCCATTTTCATTTTAGACAGTTTTACAATTTCTAAAATGTCTCACATAGATAGCTTTTCAGATCGATGCTTTCTATCCCAGGATTTTGACAGGCTCACTCACATTTGCTCTTATGTGATGATGATATGTAAACTCTTTGGTTAAATAGTGGACTTTACCGTGTGTAGGACTATAGAAACCAAAAGATTGATATGTTAATGATCTGGTCTTTTCCTTATATCACATTTCTTCGTGGGCTAGTGGTATTTCCAGGTTGCAGTCCTTTGGCCAATATTTAGAACCCTGAGTCAAAGTCTTTGGTTTTATAATCTAGTGATTATCAGGGAGCAGTCTAGCACCAACCATCCTTCAGGCCTGCTAATAGCTACTTAAAATGCATTATAACGAGGTAAGATTTATTGGATTGATTTACCTAAAGGTAACTTGGTAGTTCAAAGATTGTTATCTGTATGCTTTGGAGGTATAAAGTAATAGCTTTTTAATAAAAGAAGAAGAAAGCTTGAAGGGTCACAAACCATTGCTTAAGAACATGTGGTCCCCTGGAAAGCTGTTAAATACTCCATGACCTCTGATAATAGAGAATAATTGAAACAGTCATGCATTCCCTTTGGAAGAAATGTAACTGCTCATGTGTGACATGCTACATTCTTCATGCTGCCTTACATTTTGGTGCAACTTTTGATAGTGCTCCTCACATTCAATCAGGTCTATCATCTTAGCATGCTGCAGTTTCACTTCCATGCAGGTACATGTCTCAGCAGTCTAGAGAGTCTTATTACAGTCAAGTAGACAACCTTGGCCAGGCATCATAGAATAGTATCAAAGGTATACCTGATTTATTTACTAAGGCCACAAAAGAATAGACAAGCAATGTCAAATGTGAACATTTTACTAAAATGTGACACTGCCATTATAGTAATTGATAAATTTGTCGTTGTGTTGAACATTTGAACTATATTTTGTTCTTAATATCTTCATGTGATTAGAATGAATACAAACCATTTGCTAAGGGGATAAGAGAAACAGTGAATGGTTCAGATGGCAGCTTAGTGTGTTTGTCAGGCCCTCAGAGATGTCAACAGGCCACCAGAGGTGTACATAGTCCTTCCAAGTTACTTTGACTCCTTGTACACTCATCATTTTATTTGGCTGATGGTGAGTGTTTGAAGAGTAATTACCAAGTCCAAATAGAAGACTATCCCACACTGTTCTCAAAGGAACACGTGCCTAATAGGTCTTTAAGGCTACTCTAAACTCTCTGTTTTTCAGCATTAGCTTCCAATCTTTACATAGAACTTTCCGGCAGACAGCAAAGAAATAGCAGGTTACTAGACAGGCAAAATACCTTGGTAAAGGTAAACATGTTCTGTGTTCACTCCAAATTGTCAGTGTAAAGTTAACAGCTGAGGTAAAACTAAGACTGGAAGAACATTTCTCTCTATTCTCTTATCACGTGTGTTTGAGAATCCTTGAGGACTCTGCTGCATCTGTGACATTTTCAGAATTTGTCTGTCTCATGGGTCACCACTGTCAAGGAATAATTTTGCGAATAAAAACTAGCTTGCTGTCCACTAAGTATGCAGAACATAATCCTGTATTGAATGTGTTCTTTAGACATTCACACGTCTGTCCCCCCTGTCACATTGTGCAGTATAAGAAGCCCCTATTGCCTGGAAAAAAGTGTCATGGTGAACCATAATAACAAATCTCTTTTTATTTTGGATTCTAACAAAGAAGACTTTTGTTGCCTCCAAAGTTCCTTATGTTCTCTTTCTACACCAAAGCAAAACCAAACAAACTATCCAATGGACTTACTGAAAAGCAAAACTCACAAGGCCCCAAAGATAAGATATGCCAGAATTATTAAGACATTCCTAGGATTACCAAAAGATGACTCAAACTTCAAATGTTGTCTTTTCAAAAAGTTATTGGGAAAGAAAGGTCCTGCAGATGAATCCGTATGCCTAGGCTTAGAGATGTTTGGGTCAGAATGAAGATTCCAGATTAGCTGTCAGAGAAGATGGACAGCGGCCAGGTAGTCACACTACTTTAGTTCTACTGAAGAGTCCTACTAAGGAGAAATGTTATGATGTTATGATGTTTTTTAACAACTTAAACATATGCATTGTCTTTGCCTATGCCAGTAAAAAATATACATAATTAAAAAAAATAAATGAACACCCAGTTCTACATAGTTCATGAAAACCAAAATTAGGTTTGTCTTAAATAGTTTGCAGTGTAGTCAAGATTTATTTTTCCTTTTTATTCCCTGAAGCTTTACATTTTTCAAATTGTTGTGAACCAAGTGAGAGCTAAGAGATATGTCAGTATAAAGAGACAAATTACAAAGACTATGGCTGTATGCATGTCAGACATGCATATGTGTGCATGCACACACATTTCTATCAGGTAATATTAAATACATTACAATGTAATGGGAAGCATTAATTTTGCAGTAAGGTCAAGGCAATAGTGTTATCAGCAATACAAGAAGGCAAACAGAGATTCTTGACACAGTGAGAATTAAGCATTAATAATGTCTTCTTTCATGTCTTAATTGGCTGTGATTTGCCTCTGATAGCACCTTTCATTATCAGTACAGCAGGGCACCTATGTGTTCCATTTGAGGTGTCCAATGCTCTAATTATCCCTGCGTGCAGGCCACCCTCTATGCATGTTAAGTAACACCAGTAATGCATTTTGAAAATAAGCAATAGGCTTAAGCATATTTCAGGTACTCTGCCAGCTTGGGAATGCATTTTACTCTCTAGATTGGGAAGTTCCATGGCTGTTTTGCATTGATAGGCATTTGTATTGATTGGAGCAGGAAAGCAAGTGCTCATTAGAGAACTGCTGGCAGTGTAATTATCAAATGGCACCCGTGCTGAGGTGTATTAGGAATCACAATCCTCTTTAGCACCGTGCAGTGTGGAATACTAGTTACCCAGTGGAGTCCACTCTTTGTACTGTAATTGCTCACAATTAGCAAGGGAGGGCAGCAGGTATCTTTTATACCTTTCGAAATTCTGATGTTGGCGTATGCACACTGACTGCATTTACTTTCAAACCTTAAATTAGTTAATTGTGAAAATATCGTGTCTTATGGTATTCGCTTCTTTTTAGGGTTGGGTTTTGTAGTTAAAGGATTCATTTTATATCCAAAGCCTGTTACACACCAACTCCATGAACATAGGGACATATTTTTTTTCACTTCTGAAAAATAGTGGCAATGGTAGATTTTCTGGAATATTTTAAGAAATTAAGCCTAGATGCATGGTAATCAATCTTTAAAAATGTGTTAACTGAGTTAGACATGGTGATTACGGTGTGGGAAATCAAACCATCTGAATCAAAGTCATTTTTTATAAAATATTTATTTATTTATTTGTTTGTTTGTTTATTTATTTATTTATTATGTATACAATATTCTGTCTGTGTATGCCTGAAGGCCAGAAGAGGGCACCAGATCTCATTACAGATGGCTGTGAGCCACCATGTGGTTGCTGGGAATTGAACTAAGGACCTTATACAGAGCAGGCAATGCTCTTAACCGCTGAGCCATCTCTCCAGCCCCCTCAAAGTCATTTTTTATCATGATGTACAGCCTCATCATTGTTGGCCAAGCTGTTTCTTTAGTTCTAACAGATAGGAGCATGGACTTTCCCATCTGTAACTTCAAATGCCTATTCTCTGGGTCCCCCTTGTACATGTTCTTGAAATCGTATCAGCTGAACTCCCCCACCCTTGATCTATGATTTGTTTTCTACTTTGTTTTCAAGCTGCCTGTCTTTCTGGGTGAAGAACAAATGTGGATGCAGATCAGACACAACTTCATTCTCAGCCTGCTCACGGCTTTCTTCTATGGAAACACGGAGAGAAAAAGAAGGGCATGGCTTGTCTCAGAGTGCAACACCTCTGGACTCAGTCTCCTGAATATTCTCTCTCCTACAATCTCACAGAATTTATGTATATGGAGCTAAGATGGAATATTTGAATTGTCATGTGTATTATTAGCATTTTCCTTCTTACAGTCTAGAATTAGCACTTTAACTTAGTACTAAGGGAGGTGCCTGGGTTGTTGAGACGTCCTGAGTCCTGGGCCAAGTGCCAACCCTGAAGACTCTAAAAAAGTATACAAACAACAGACAGTTATTCTGGGGATTTGGTAATTTTCACTTATGTTGTGACTTTGTTCATAGATACTTCCTGGATGTTTGGGCCTGAGAAATGAATGAGAAAATATTATATAAAAAAGTGAACATTATACTTTTGCTTCTTCGAAAGGATTTTTATATTCCAATTATAAGGAAATCTCCTAAACAGCTTTCTCTGCAAACAGAGTAGGGAGTGCACTGGAGAATCTGGAAAGTGTGTGTGATTAAAACTATCTCAGCTTTCTCTCTTCTTGCTCTCGGTCACTACCCTAGTCTCTCTCTCTCTTTCTCTCTCTCACGTACATACACGCACACCCATACACACACTTTGATATATATATATATATATATATATATATATGTATAAAATGCGTGGATGTATAGAAAACATGTACATACATGTGTTTTCTACGTTTATATGCCTCTGTACATGCATACACGTATACAAGCCCATTCATATAAATGAGAGGAAGAACTATCTATGTTGTTTTTTACTTTGATGTGATACCTTTTTCTGAATATTGACAAGATGCTTGAGAACATATTAATATCAAAAGACAATATTTCTAAGACCTTTTTATCTACTTGTACCCCACAATAGCACAAGCAGTGACTCAGTTTATTCCTAGAACAGAACCATGACTCCCTTTATTTTAAAAGTAATTCGCTTTAACTTCCCACAGATGGAGATTCAGTTTTTCTTGAGGACACTGTCTGAAGACTGGAAGACCAGGCCATGGACAAGACAAGCTGGAGCCATTTTGTCCTGAATCAAGGGGGCCCTACCTCCTCCTAGAGTCTGTTTAGGCTGCAGAGAGGAGATGGCTGTCAGGAGCAGGTAAACATTTAAGGTCTAATTCTCAAAGCAGGTTTTTTTTTTTTTTTTTTTTTGGTTTTGTGTTTTTTATTAATTTATTATTTTTTTGGATTGGTACAAAATCACAGACCATTGGGCAAAGTAAGGTGTTTTAACATGAAATGTTCTGAACATCAATTTGCATTTGACACATTCTGTTGAAGAATTGGTGGCTCTTAAAAAGTCCCTGGAACAAGAGGGACAATCATTTAAGGCTTTTACCTTTCCAGCTAAGAGTTTCCTAGGCTGATAAAGTTATTTTAAACCATACACTTAAAGAGTGACATTGTGTGAATGTGGATAGGAACAGATGAAAAGAAAAACAAGAACATGTTTGGTTATTGGGGATGCAGTAAGTAGAATCCTTCAGTACTAGAATGTAAAATATTGCATTTTCTTTAAACAAGAAAAGAACACAAGAACATATTTTATCTGCTTAAGGCATAGGAGTTTAAAGTGACATGATATTCTTTCTTAGATGTTCAAAGATATATTTTACAGTAGCAAATATTGAGAGCAAAATGAACATACACTAAAAGGGAAATATACTATGATACATAGAAACCATAGAATTTCATGCAGTTGTTAAAACTTAAGGACAAAATCTATGGTGACTTTATTGGAAGAAATTGCAAGTGCTAATGTTAACATATAAAAAAGATTTGGGACTACTTCATGGAACATAAAGAAAACTGTCTGCATATATTATTGAAGACAAAATGTGTATATAATTAAGGGAATAAGTTTATTATTCAAACCACTGGAGTAATGATGCTCATTCATGAGGGACATTATGCAAAAATTTCCCCAACACAGCACACACACAGCAACCACTCCCACACAGAGAGGGAGGTGGGAGAACAGAAAGGGATCATAGATTTATGAACAAAAAGGTCTGCGATGGGTTTCTGAGGTTGTAAATGCAGATATGAGGTTGTAAATGCACTCAGCACTGCAATTAGGAAGGACAAGTCAGGAGTTCAACATCACCAGTATGTGCATACCGATCTACACATGTGCTTAATATTTGTGTTGACAGAGGTTTCTGTCCTACCCAGCCCTGCAGCTGTCTAGTCCCAAAGAAACACACGGATTTCTACATTAATTATAAACTATAGTTCAGGCATTTTATTAACTAATTCTTAAATCTTAAATTAGCTAATAATTCTTGTCTGTGTTAGTCATGTGGCTTGATTCCTTTATCACTGAGTGATTTTCATTTCACTTCCTCTGCACCTGCGTAATGACTGCAGACTGAGCCATTCCTCATCCCAGAATTCTCCCATTTTGGTTGCCCCACCTATACTTTCTGCCTGGCTACTGGCCAATCAGCATTTTATTAAACCAACACAAGTGACAAATCTTTATAGGGTACAAGTCCATTGTCTCACATATTTGTAATTTTATGCACAGTCAACTTTTACTTAAAACAGGAAAGTAGGCTGAGAACGCCTCACTAGTTGATTTCATGGTTATAAGTATGTGAGAGCAAATACTTGCATAAGTTAAGATGGTCACCATGACTCAGGGTATATGATTTTATGGGATTACTATTTTTGCATATATGTATCTGGTAGATATGTTTGTTATGTAGTGTATGACAATACATGAAAAAAAGGTAAGGAGAACTGAAGTTTGATGGAAGACTCAAAAAAAAGAAACAAAACCTTGTTTTAAAAGCAAATAAATGATCATGTGTACAAAGTGACTATAAAATATAATAGATATATAATACTATACAAAATGTTTTTAAAAGTTGATATAATTAATTTAAGAATGCATATAAAGAACATTGATAATGTAAATAATATAAATAAAATATGCTGAATAACACATATTTTTTTCTGAGCACTAAAATGAATACATAGAACAAATGGACAATAGACAAAGCATTTGTATATTTAATTCTCTCTCAATAGTAATTTATATACACATACTTATTTTAATTTTTTTCAATTAAAATATTTTATCCACATGTGTATGTGTATGTTTCTGAATATTAACATGTTTATGTGCATGTGTGTGGGCAGGTACACACAACTGTCATAAGGGGGCATAGAATTTCTTGGAGCTGGAGTTAAAGGTATTTGTGCTGGGATATGGGTGCTGGGAACTGAACTGCAGTCCTCTGACAGGGCAGTGAGTGATTTTAACTGCTAAGCTTTCCTTTCAGGCTCCTGCTTACTGATCTTTTCAGATTCAGAGCTATTGCATTTATTTTCAAGAACACAACAGTGTTATATTTAAAGGGATATGGTTTAAGCTTCCCACTATGAAAAAACATTGAATTGTTTTCAGATACCAGGAAAATATTCATGTAACACTTTACCAAACCAAACCAAACCAAACCAACCAAACAACAACAAAAAGTCACACATATTTGGTTGCCTTTGTAATACCTAACGTGGATATTTTTTAATGATCATCTCTTTTTCACTGGCCTATATATTTTTAAAATTACCCAATTCAGACCAAATGATGTTGAAAATGTAAGGAGTCAAGGCAGCTACCCACTTAAATGCGTTGCTGCGTGTGCTCTGTTTCGTTCGTTTCACGTCTTCTTGTACATCATTCTGAAGCCATTTTCCACATCATCCAAGAGCTCCATGCACTGTAATACTTCTCTGGAAAGTGATTTGTTTTACTCACCAATTTAAGGAATAAGCACAGACATGAGGACAGAAGCCTGTCTTCTGAGTATGCCCTCCCCCTCAAATGACATAGGCAGACGTAACTAGAGAGGACTATGGGAAATTCCTCCCTATGTAGTGAAGATTTCAGGGTAAGGAACTGTTCTACACTAAACAATTTAAATATGTTTAACGGATGAATGTAAAATAATGAGACCAAGGTAACATCGGATATGTAAATCCCCTAGATCATGCCATTCACAGAGCCCACCATTTGGCTGTTCTTTTAAGTGGAATAGCTATTAAAATTTTTAGTGCTCAGCTTTTTCACCATGTTTTAGGGTTTTAGGTATACAGGTATTAGAGGACATAAAATGCTGGAGAATAGATAAGCACACAATGGGCACTGGTTGGCTACTGAACTCGGAAGACTGGGAGTTGCTCAATCCTACAGCTAAAAAGCACAGACCAAGAACACCACTGACCTGGACCCAATCTAATTTTTAACAGCTTTTAAGACCAATATGAAACATCAAACCGCATGCATTCCATAAACTTCTCAAGTCTTCTTTTTTGTTTCAATATAGATGAAATAGTATATTTTAGTGTATTATATATTATATATTTATATGTAAATATAAATTTATCAGTGTATTTAATAGTATATTTTTTGAGATTCTACATTTTACTCAAATACTTGCAAAAATGAAACAAGAAAAGAGGGAAAAAAGCAAGGAAAAGACAAACGGAGAGTCGTTATTATCCTCTGGATTGAGATTAACCCAGGAGAAAAGAATTATAATGATCTGGCTTTCTATAAAAGAAAGCTGGCTCCCACCTGCTTTCACCTCATTTCTTTGTTCCTTATTTACAGTACATTGAAATTTGAGTGAAGGAATTGGCAAACAGCTAATAAAACCTTTGATGGGTATTAATTACTTTCTACTTAATTACCTGCCATGTGGATCTTGTTGAGCTATTGATTACTGGCAAACATACATCCCACTGGGGATTTATGCGATTTAACTTCATCCGAAGAGTCAATTAGTCCAAGTAACAGGGAGAGCCGGTGCTGCGCTTCAATAGCTGGTGTCTCTTGCCAAGAAGGGTAGATAAGCCATTTATTTGTTCATTAAAACACAGTACTACTATCAACAGGAGGCACTTACCTGGTGTTATTGAGATTGGTAAAATGTCACTCTGTGTCACCAGAGATTAGATGCCTTGTGGAGAAGGAATGTAGGCAAGGGGACTCTTGCCTGAACGAGGAGCTAAAAGAATGTGAACTTACTCGAGGTAAGCCTTGAGATATAGCCCTGACCAAGTTCTCTGTCCTGTGGAACTATCACCTAACAATCATATCAAATATCTCTGTGAAGCAGTTTGGAAATATAGTGATACTTTCTGCTAAGAGTGACTCCTGGGAGACACAAGTCTTTTTCTTTGCTTTTCTAGATCACAAGGGTGGGGTATTATCTGAAACTATGGTTAGTATCTTACTGAACTGGCTGTAGTCTTGAGAAACTCAATAGATGGACTTAGAAATAAGGGGGGGAAAGGAAGAGATGGATGAGGAAAAGAAAAACTATTCCAATGACCAAATCTTGACATCAAATTTTATGCTAAAGCTCATGAAAAAATTCATGAAGCAGGCACTCACGACACTTTTTAACTTCAAATTATAGTTATCTTTTTATGGATGTTCATTTATGCTTCAGTGCATGTGCATCTGTGTGAATATGTGTCAGTAAGCTGAAGGCCAACCTTTGATGTTTCTTGTACACCACCCACATTTTGTTTCCTTCAGAGGGTATTTCACTGGCCTTCCTGGAACTCAAGCAAACTAAACTGGCTAGCTAATGGGTCCTGAGTTTCCTTTTCTATCTTATCCACATTGGAATGGCAAACATGTGGATTTTAAAAAATGTGTGTTCTGAGGATCATACCCAGGTTCTTATGATTGCAAGAGTAGCAGTTTACTGCTTGTCTTCCCAGGTCTTCAAATGAGAATTCTACAAACTTTCTTATTACATTGCTTTCAACAGTACTCTCATAAATTAATCTTGTAAAAGACAACTAACTGGAGTAGACATAGGGCCAGAAGTAGAAGGATATACTGAACTCTGGTTAGTGCTTGAACTTGATAAATAATGTCAAGCAGACCTTTTGTTTCAGCTTTATTGTTTTCTCTTTCTTTTTTTAAACTTTGTAAATAAAAAAATACATCACACACTGAAATTAAACAGTTCAATGCCTATACAAACCAATGAATTATCCAGTTAGGGTCATTTGGAATGGAAAGTGTGGAGCTTCCCATCAGATTGTATACTTTCGTCATTGAAGGTGTTTTATGTGCCTATCTACGTCAAACCAAAACAAACAATCAAATAAACAAACAAAAGAAAAAGAGTTATAACTGTAAAAGTAATTATACTTGTTTCATAACTTGTATTTGTTGCCTGTATTTATTCCTTCAGTATTATCTAAAATTTAGTCTCTTTTGCTGTCTTCTCTATATACTTTATTGTACCCACAAGCACATTTGTTTACATAGGTTTACATATTATCAGTTAGGCTTTGCAATTGAGGAAGTTATTTTCTTTATGAGATTGTGTGACTTAATATTAAACTTAATACTGTTACTTAACACTATACTTAATACTATAAATCTGAGTGAAGCCATTTTCCTGCAAATTTGGTGATTGCACATTTTCTTTAGAGATAAATAGTATTCCATTTTAAAAATGCACTAAAATTTCATTATCTACTAATCTTATGATGGACAACTGGATTTGTTTCCATTCTTTGCCATAATGAATAAAGCAGAAGTAAACATAGGGGCATAAATATGTCTATGGTAGGGTGTCGAATTCCCTGGGTATATACCCAGGAGTAAAATAGTAAAATCATATGATAGTTTTATTTTTGGTTTTTGAGACATATCCAAACTGATTTGCACAATGGCTGTATTAATTTGCACCCCCTGACAACAGTGAAGAAGGGCTACTTTATGTCCACATTATCTCCGACAGTTTTCAGATTTATTCATGATAACTACTCTAGTTAAGATGAGGTGGTATCTCAGTGTGGTTTTAATTTGCATTTTCCTCTTTGCTAGAGAAACTGAACATTCTATTAAAAAGTTATTGACCACTTATGACCTTTCTTGAGGTCTTTTTTTATTGAGTTCATTTGCCCATGTGCTGATTGACAGTTTTAAACTCTTCAATTCTGTGTCAATTCTCAATATTAACTTTTTTTTTTCTGAAATGTGGCTGGTAGATTGTAATTTTTTCAAACTATAAAATTTGTCTGGCTGTTCTGATAAAAGCTCACTTTTGGTTGTGAAGCATTCTGCTAAAACAAAAGAAAAAATAATTTTCTTTTAAAAATAATCCTTTAATTATAAATTTAAATAACTTCATTTTATGTGAAATTTAATGTTATTAAATAAATACCAACATATTTCTATTCATGGGTTCTTCATAGAATCTGTATGTGATGCAGTCATTGTTACTAGATTTTCATAGTATACATGTGAGATAAAGTCACTATTATTTAACTCAACAGGAACACCTAATTTCTCACATTGGGACTTAATCTAATGCTTCCTGGACGTGAAATCCTTCTGCTCTCTTTCGTAGTTTTTTTGGCATGATAATGCACCATGACCCTAAAGAGAAAAATCTCTACTTAGAGCTTATGTGATTACTAGCTCAGGGGACTTTTCACTATTTTCTATCTCCTTAGATTCATGAATATTTTCCCCTCTCTCCTCTTCCTTTTCTCTTTTAGGTGTCCATTTAATTTTCTGTATGTTTCTTGGTGGCAATACTACATATTTTCTAGATTCATTTCTAGCATCAATATATGATTAAACCATTTTAACTGAGAAGCCCACAATTGTTCACTGTCATGTAGAAGCAGTTCCTTCTGAATGAAGCAGGAGACTCACGCAGGAGAGGAAAGGGACTTTGTACTTATCAGTGTTGAGATGTGATTACTGTAAAAAGCATTCCTTTTGAATGGCACAGACAGTACATATCCACACGGTTCACTATGTGGGAATTTTTTCAACAACAATATTAATATATGATGCCTAATTGAATTCTAATAAAAGATAATAGTTTGAACTACATATTTCCTGTGTCTGTGCAGACATTCTTTTATAATGTGTTAAAACTCCATGGTGGTGGAGAAAAAGTCACACGGCGGAAACTCTCAGCTGCTTTACATCTTGATATGCCCCACGTCATTGCAAACTGCAGTTTGGTTTCAGGCTCCTCAGGCAAGAGATTTGGTCCTATCTGGGTCTAGAGGACTTCAGAGCATGGCCATCCTCATGACAGAGTGCTTCACTAGGGCTTCTGAATCTAAACTGCACTGCCATCATCATTCAGAAGATTCATCTGTAGAGGTTTACTCCAGCATAGCAGGGTTCCTTCTCTAAGTGACTGCAAGCATGGCAAGTCAAGACTCCAGTAGTACAGGCTTGGGAATATCTAATTTTTTGAAGGAAAAAATAAATTATTTATGTAATCTAAAAATAAGCAACCACATTGTAGTTTTCAAAAGAAATACTATGACCATGACTATAAAGTTTTTACAATTTGAAGTTTTTGGTTTTTTGACTTTTAAAGCAAAAATAAATTAGGATAATACTGTTTGAAAAATGTACATTTTAAGACAACAAAACGTAGATGTTAGTTAAAGATAATTGCAGCATTTTTCTTTTTTTTCTTTTGTTTTATTGAGACAGGAAAATAATCTTAATAAGATCTTAAATTAAATTTTTCTTTAGGATCAGTTTCTCATCTACAAAACCAAGGGCAAAGCAAAAGAAAACATGCACAGATACATACAAGTATACAACTCTATTTGATTCACCATGTAGATACATGTATGAAGGAAGAACCTGTCTAGATAATGTGTGATAAAAGAGGGGAAGGGTAGCAAGTATCTAATGAATGATTTTCATTGTGGTAGCACCCACACGTGTACACACACACACACACCTCAAAACAATTCATTTTGGTTTACAACATTATTTTAATGACAAAGGTAGGCACAGGATGAAAAAGAATTGATTAAAGTGTTATATTCAGGCAACGACTTAAATCCATAGAATCATGATGAAAAGGCAAATAAAATAAAATAAAGGATCTCTGTTTCATCTTCTTTCTTTCCTCAGAAATGCTTCCTAAGTTCACCAGACAGTTTTCTTGCACATCTCTTCAAAACCATGGGCTTGGCAGGTAAATCTTCAATAAATGCTTCCAATTTACTCAGGAGATCTTGTCTTTTTCTACTTCCCATGAAGATTAGATGTATGTATGTCTCTCTTAATGTCCTCATTTTTGTCTGAGTTCTCTGGGATTGTAATTTGTAGGTTGTTTCAAAACCATTTATGAGTGAGTAAATATGATAATTGTCTTTCTGTGTCTGGGTTACCTCACTCAAAATGATGTTTTCTACACAGTGGAGTACTACACAGCAGAAAAAAATGGCATCTTGAATTTCTCAGAAAAAATGGATGGAGCCAGGAAGTCTTCTTAAAGGAGCCACACAGTTTTTGCTGCTACCGCTGTGTCAGGAAGGCTTCTCTTAAAAGAATCATGCCTCTCCTTTCTTCTAGCAAGCAGAGCACACCTGAGAAAATGCTCCAACCAAAAAGGCATACTTAACTCTGTTCATTTTCTTCTGGAATTCCTTTTTAAGCTTTCTCAGGTTTTACGTGGATATAGTTGACCATGTTGGCATGCTAATTTATTGGCAGAGGCCACTTGTGTGTGACAAATATGATCTTCTACAAACAGACAATTAGTTTGGCCAGAACCATTTGTTGAAGATACTGTCTTCTTTCCAGTGTGTATTTTTGGCTTCTTTATAAATGATTTCAGGCAGTGGCAAGTTTGTCTGACATGAATGTTGAGAATCAAAGTCAGTTTCCCTATAATGGATTTTTTATTCTTAACTGCTGAACAGATTTCTAGCCCCAGTTTCAATAATTTTATTTACATTAATTATAAACAGTAATAAGATAACCACAGGTCATGGATTAAGCTTTAAAGGCACCATATTCACAGAAGTTATTACAAACTAATTTATTTAAAATCAAGAGTGCTTTATAGAGTCAAATACTTAAATAAAAATATACTCAATTGTATTGTAAGATCACAAAATGCTAACTTCTGTTCATGCTGTTTCACTGAATAGTCAGATGGTAGGCTAGTGTTTGCTTTCAGTATCACCTAAATACATACATATAACTGATTTCTTCCAGTGACTCAAAACAAAGATGATCTCTGAGTGACTTAACTCTCTCCCCAAGTAGAGCTATGGAAAGGAAACAAAATATTTAAGGTTGCATTTTAGTGCATGCTGCAAGCACTACATGGCCACAACCATGAAGGGAAGATAAAGAATAAAATGAACCCAGCATTCATCAAAGCTTTTTGAACTTTTTTCAATAGGGTACGGTACTGTGAGGCACAGTGTTCTTAGCAGAAAAGAGGAATGGGAGCTTCAAAATGTGCCAGTGTAAAAGGGGAACTAGCGTGGAAAGAAACAGCAGATTCTTCATTATACACTCTTGACTCATAAGCCAAATGTTTGCTGTCTGCTAATGGAGCAAGACTCTTACTGGTTTGGCAAAGAAGAACTACATTGGGAGTATGAGCTAAACAGAGCTGTGCCAGTTGCACAGTGCTGGGAGATCTTGCAAAAAAAAAAAATCAAAATCAATCAAACAAACAAACAAGCAAAAAACCCTCGAAGATAGATTATACATTCCCTTGCCGTGAGGCTCAGAGGCTTTTCTTCTAAATTCCATCAAGTTGACAATCAATATAAGTCTTCATAATTTCCTCCAACAGGTTAAATTGAGATGGGAAAACCTGACAAGTGTGAGTATCAACATTCCATAAGCTGAAAAGTCATAGAATAGAGAAGAATAGATAACAAGAATGAGAGAGGGTATACATATGTACATGTGTGTTCATATATATATATATATATATATATATATATATACTTGCATACACATTAATATCAGTAGTCATCAAGGAAATGGATAACAAACCTCAGGAAAGTATCACTACAAGTCTATCAACATAAGAAACTTGTGAAGAGCAACAATAGAAAGTATTTCCAGAAATGAGGGTAAAGAGTGACTTATACATTGCTGGTAGGAATATAAATGATACAGTCTAGCAAACCATAGTTCCTTTAAAAGTCCAAATATTATTTTAATATCCCACCATCCCATATACTCGTAACAGTTTATATACTAAAGAAATGGGGAGATTTCACACGTAAATCTGTTTGACTATCGATAGATTTATTCACAGTAGCTCAAAGCTGGAAAGTGAACAGATCTGCTTCAGTAGATGAACATTTCAGCTTTGATGCCTTAATGGGACGCTATACTACAAAACACTTCCCAAGCAGAAAGATTGCAAGAGTCAGATGATCATGTAGTTTGCTGTGAGATTGTGTCTCCTAGTAATGCTAGAAGCTACACCCATAAAGTTTCACCAATATGACTGCCCAGACATGAACTGAAAAATTATGATACCAATGGACATGGCAAACAGGGAAAGAGAAGAGTCCAAAAAGGTTTCAGATCTACACAAAAATACTATAGGCAATTGTAGAAAGTTGGGAACCGGAGAGGTAGTTTCCCCAGAAAACAGATTGCCAATTGGTTGTTGAGTGTCAAGTAGTCAGTCATGAATACATTTACAAAAGTAACACTATATAGCCTGAACAGATTATTTTTTAGGAATATGTATGTATGTGAATGTACATAAATTCAGCTAGTAAATTTTTTAAAAAGAGGTCATGAATTTGGAGGAGAGTGAGAAGGGGTACATGGCAGTGTTGGAAGATGGAAAGGGATGGAATGAAAGATAATTTTTATATAATCTCAAAATGAATAAAATCATAGAAGATGTACTTTTGATACATACAACCATATTCCCTACCTGAGAATATGGTAGGGAATGGGTGGGTGGGTGATGATAGGGATTAGGTAAATGGTGGTGGGGGGTGGGTGGGTTCAGTTGGGTTGGTAAATGTGGTAGTTTAATGTGATTGACTCATGTCTCAAGAATCCAAAATCCAAGGGTTGTTCACTGTATGATCCCATTTATGTAACATACTTGAAACAAAATGTTAAAGAATGACTTTTGGATCAATTCCTGACCATGGTGGGTGAGCTAGAATGGGATTGAAGTTGGAAGTACTGAATGGAGCAATTCTGTCTCTTTGCTATGCATGTGATACTAGGGTATGGCGTCACAAGATGCTGTCATTGGGGGAAACTATGCAGGACTCATGAGTTCTCTATGGTCTTTTTTAAAGCTGTACTTACAATGATCTTAAAACAAGAAGCAAAAGAAAATGAAAATAGCTTACGATGTGAGAAAGGCAAATACAAGCTTCAGAGAAAAGGTGCACAAACGGTCAGCACACTGGTAAAAATTATTGAAACCTTTGCTCATCAAGGAAATGCGAATTTAAACTGCACCTAGACACTAAAAGTTCTAACAAATTAGTTTTATATAACACACATAGAAGTGTGGGAAATAAACAAAAA
This sequence comes from Chionomys nivalis, assembly GCF_950005125.1. Taxonomy (NCBI): domain Eukaryota; kingdom Metazoa; phylum Chordata; class Mammalia; order Rodentia; family Cricetidae; genus Chionomys; species Chionomys nivalis. Next base: position 37,994,514 of record NC_080093.1, read on the forward strand.
TTCTGCTCTATACAAAAACTATGTATGGTATGAAGTTTTACAAATAAACAAATTGAAGCTGAGGTGATCAAATTGGTTCAGTAGTTTGTTTTGGGAGGGAGTAAAACTGATTAAGACAGAGCACTAGATGAAACACATTTATGTGCATCCCATTATTCTACATGTTTCTAGACTTAAAAAATACTTAACTCTAGATTATCATCATGATATGTATGACTCTAAGGATATTTTAGTCTAATTTAAATAAAAGTTAATAAAGCATAAGAAGAAGTAAGGCTTTATTATAGCTCTACTTACTTTTTTATTAGTTAAACTTTTTTTTTATTTTACATACTGACCACAGTCACCTCCTATCTACTTCCCAGAACATCTACTTTTCTGCCTCTGTTCAGAACGAGGCAGGCTTCCTGTGAGCGTCAACAAAGCATGGCACATCAAGTTGAAGCAGGACCAAGCTCTTGCCCTATATTAAAGCTTGATAAGGCATCCCAGATTGAGAAGTCAGTTTGGAAAAGCCAGTTGAAGCATCAGGATAAGGTTCTGATCCCACTGCTGGGAGCCTGACAAACAAACCAAGTTATACAGCTATCACACACATTAAGAGGGTCTAGACTGTTTGACGCAGGCTCTCTGGCCCTTGGTCCAGAGACTGTGAGATTTCAGGAGCTCAGGTCAGCTCTCACTATGAGTTCCTCATCATGCCTTTGAACCCCCTGACTCATACAATCCCTCCTCCCTCACTTCACAGCACTCCCAGAGGTTGGCCTAGTGCTTGACTGTGGGTCTCAGCATATGCTTCCATCAGTTACCTGATGAAGGCTTTCTGGTGACAGTTAGGGTAGTCACCAATTCATTACAGGAGAAAGCCACCTTAGGCACCCTCTCCACTATTGCTAGGAGTCTTAGCTGAGGTCATCTTTGTGGTTTCCTGGGAGTTTCCCAGGAATTTCATGATGTAATTGTTTTTTATTTACAACTTTGTAGTATTCCATTCTGTAGAAATATCACATTTTCTTTATGCATTTTTTTCAGTTGAGTAGCATCTAGGTTGTTTCTAGATCTAACTATTATGAATAACACTGCTGTGATAATTCAACTTTCTTAAATGGGATGACTTGCACACTGATGTTCCTGATAGTTAGGTGTTTGACACATTACAAATAATTAATTTACCAGCTCAGTAAAAAGTAAGCATGGCTAGACAAAGGTTTACAGTTGGTGATAAATAAATATGAGCACACCAATCTCACTTCCCTCACACGTTCTCAGATATTCAAAATAATACTATAACAGCAAATGAGATTACCAGCATGGAATACACCCAGTTATTACTCAGAAAATATAAATTTCTATAATTTATAACACAAATATAAATCTATACTGTTAATTATAGATAAACTATCTATATTTTATCTATATTTACAGATAAAACTTACAATATTTTGGGAACCAAAAATATAGTAAGACTAATTCTACTAATGAAAACTCTAATCAAATGATACAAAATTTTCACAAAAGTCATTCATAAAATCTCAGTGCTTCATTCCAAGCCTTAAGATCAGAGTTACATCCCAGAACTCATACAGGAAACAGAGAACTGACTCACTCAATTTGTCCTCTGACCGTCACATGAATGTCATGGCAAGTATACAAACCACACACACACACACACACACACGTAAAAATAAATAAGCAAAATTCCCAATAGAAGCCTATAACTCTTGTAATCGTAAAAATGGTGGACTGTTCTTATGTATATTCTTATGCTATTGGCAAAATTCCAAATAATATTGTAGAAAAAGCAGAAGAAACTCCTCTTTAAAATGAAATTAGTTAATATTAACTACTTGAATGTTAGGATCACAGTCTATTGAAATAATAAATACCTGGGTCATCAGAATTAACATTAATTGCCTCATCTTGATTGAAAAATACCAGGTTCATGTTTGTTTTAAGGTGTTTCATGGTCTATGGTAATATAACTGTGTCTTTATTATACAGAAAGATAACTATTTTAGTTTTATTTTTTACTTCTGTAAGTGGGCAACTGTTTTAACACCTTTAAAAAGAATATAAATATATCTAGATGAAAGTAAAATTAGTTCAACACTAATTTTTCTCTTACACATTTGAATTGCTGTCATCCTTGGTTCTGGCAATGATACCATGGATATAGACCTTACATGCATATTAATAAATGAAGACTTATTTTAAACTTACAGAGCTTAAAAAATACATCCACAGAAGCAATTGAAGATGTAAAGTTAATCAGAGCTCTAAGAGTCCTGCTACTTTCAGCAGATTTTTTTTCAATGAGATTTAAAATAGTTCAATAATAAGTTTCAAGAATGAAATCTAAAATCTAATGGCTCCTCACATACAGAATTATAGTTCAATCTCAAATTTTAACTCATTCAAGTAGAACAATCTCAAAGCTCACAAAGAATATAAGTGAAAAGTCGGACTTCTTTTTACAGATTTATTTATTTTTATTTCATGTGTATGTGTTTTTAAATTGCATATACATATGCACCATATGCATGCCTGGTGCCCCTAGAGGCCAGAAGAGGGCATCAGGTCCCCAGGAACTGGAAGAAATCAAAAGAAGTTGTAAACCCCTGAGGCGTTATTTATTTATTTACTTTAATTAATTATTCATTCATTTTTCCCAGTCAGATCACATTCCCCTTCCTCTCTCCTTATCTCCAAGTCCTTCCCTCAACCTCCTTTCTTCCTATCCTCACAATCTGCTTCTCCTCCTTTCTCTTCAGAAAAGAACATATCTCCCTTGTACATCAGCTGACCATGGTATATTGTTGCAGTAAGACTAGGTACCTTCCCTCCTATTAAGGCTAGACAAGGCAATCAAATAGGAAAATGGGTCTCAAAAGCAGGTAACAGAGTCAGAAAGTCCCTGGTCTCACTGTTAGGAGTCCCACAAAAGTCCAAGCTACACAACTGTAACATACATGCAGTTCCATGCAAGCTCTCTGGTTGATCATTCAGTCCCTGTGAGCCCTTATGAGCCTAAGTTAGATGATTCTGTGGGCTCTCTCTCTCTCTCTCTCTCTCTCTCTCTCTCTCTCTCTCTCTCTCTCTCTCTCACAGTCATGTTTTGTTCTATCTTAGGTCTCTGGGTTGTCCAGCCTATAAGTCTTGGCAGGCAATGTCAGGGGTGGGTTTCCTCTCAAGGTATGAGTCTCAAGCTGAACCAGTTATTTGTAGTAAGAAGACTGCTTGCTTGTTTTTCCAGCTGTAGGAGAAAGCCGCTTGTTTGTTCCCAGCAGCCCAGCAAGCTTAGACTCGAAATAATCACACAGAAACTGTATTATTTAAATCACTGCTTGGCCCATTAGCTCTAGCTTCTTATTGGTTAACTCTTACATATGCTCCAAATGCAGCACAAGTTGGGAGGAGGGCATTTGTGGCCGATTTCATGGTTCTATGACAGGATCCCAAGGGGAATAAATAACTAAGGAAGAAATATTTGCTTTGGCTCGTATTTGAGAACTTCCAGTCATTGTTCAGTTGGCAATCACCTTGGTATTGACATGTGGAAAGACATGAGGCATAAAAAGCTCCTCACTTCACAGCACTCAACAAAGAGAAAGACAAAAGACCCAGAAACAAAATATAATCTCCAGGATTTATTCATGCTGACAAAATGCAACACCCTGAATTTCTATTATCAAAAATTTACCCCAAATTATGAACTTTTCAAGGAGTTAATCCATCAGTGAGTCTCAAGTCTACATGACCTACCTTTCATCTAAGCTCTAATTATGAACAAGTTGCATGTTTTGGATGTATGGGGGGGGGCACAGGAAAGAAACTGTCAAATGATCATTCCATTAGTGGAGAGGTTTTTATTGTGAATAAGAGAAAGAAAATATCCAGAGACATCTTAATGAGTCAAGAGCAGAAAGAGAAATAAATAGCACACAGGTTATATGCAAGATAGGTGAGAGAGTAGGAAAAAGTAGTGGAGATAGCAAGATATAGACAATAAACAGAGAGAGAATAGTAAGAATAGCAAGGGAGAGCAATCAAGAGAATTATGGGCAATAGCAGGGTTTTAAGAAGGTTGAGTAGGTGGAGGTGAAACAGGAGATCAGAGTCAACTTTGCAATGAATAATGGGTAGTTATAATAGGGGCTGAGGAAGCTTTAAGGCCAGCATGAACTTTGACATGCTAATAGAAGCAGCGGGTAACCCTATGCCCCTTCTCCCAGGAGAGGGGAAGAACTCATTTTGGTAGCTCTAAACTAGTTTCACAAGTTCCTAAAAAAAATGCTGTCTTTTATCTAACCACTACAGACCTTCTATAGTCAGGCTTGAGTTCATTTCTGAATATTTGAATTATCTGAGTCCTATTATATGGAATATTTCATCTCTAAACAGTAACAGAGGGTGATGAGTCAAGCTGTGGAATGAATTAGAAAGTCTGAGTGACTTGGGAGGAAATTAGAAGGTAAGCTTTTGAAATAGCCAGAAAAAGTCTTAATTTCAAAATATCCCATAATTGATTTAATGAACTTTGTAAATTCTGTGACTCTATAATCTATTGGTCTGCCTCTCTATCTATGTTTCTCTCTATCCCCTACCTATACTCTACCCATCTGTCTGTCTATCTTTGTCACTTTACACTATCCTAGTCTCTCCAATGCCCTCAATTTCTCCAAACATGTCTTCCATCTCCAAAGTTTATTAGTCATCAAGTTATCATGCAAGAAGAGAACAGGCTGACTTCCACATCTTAGAATAGATACAAGCAAAGAATAAGATTTCAAGAGAACATGGTACAGAATCCTAGATTTGATGCTGGGTAGGAGATGATAAGTACTCTGGAAATTTGTAGCAAGTGAAGAACTCTTGAACTTTTTATAATTTTCTAGATGAAATCAAGTTGCTATAGCCAACTTAGGGGAGTAGCCAAAGAAAATATTAGATTATGCATATATAGTTTCATGTAAATTTATCTTTGGAGTGAAGCCAGCATATTTGAGTCTACATACTATGAAATAAGACAACCAGTATATTAATGATCCAGATTTAATTTCACATTTACATGAACAGTCTCAGAACTCCCATTTCCCTTCTTTTCACCAAGGAAGTATTCACTTTTTTTGCCCTGTGATCATTGCAATTACATGTATAAAGGAGAAATTTTCATGTAAGTGGAGACTGCTCTTTGGGTTCTCGGCTACCCACACCCAATTAATCACACAGAAACTATATTAATTACAACACTATTTCATCTATTATCTCAGGCTTCTTGTTAATTAACTCTTACACTAACCCAATTATATTAATCTATATATTACCATGAGGCTGTGGCCAACTGGTAATATTCTGGCATCTTTCTCCTTTGGCAGCTACATGGTGTCTCTCTGACTCCTCCTTCTTTCTCTCTGTATTTTTGTTTGAACTTCCTGCCTAACTATATTCTGCCCTGCCATAGGCCAAAGAAGCTTTTTTATTAACCAGTGGTAATAAATCATATTCCTTATATATAGAAGGGAATCCAATCTTTGCAAAAGGAGACTGTACTTTAGTTTCCCAGCTGCCCAGACCTGAATAATCACACAAAACTATATTAACTACAACACTGCTTGACCAATGGCTTAGGCATATTCCTAGCTAGCCCTTACATCTTAAATTAAGCTATTTCTATTAATCAGTGTATAACCATGAGGCTGTGGCCTACCAATAATGTTTCCAGCATTTTTCTCCCTTGGCAGCTACGTGGCGTCTTCTTGACTCCACTTTCTTTTTCCTTGTATTCAGTTCAGCTTTCCCACCTAGCTCTATTCTGCCCTGCCATAGGTCAAAATGGTCTTTTTTCTTTTTTCTTTGTTTTTTGTTTTTTCTTTGTTTTTTTTGTTTTGTTTTGTTTTTTGTTTTTGGTTTTTTTTGGAGACAGGGTTTCTCTGTAGCTTTGAAGCCTGTTCTGGTACTAGATTTTGTAGACCTGACTGACCTCAAACTCATACAGATCTGCCTGCCTCTGCCTCCAAAGTGCTGGGATTAAAGGCGAGAACCACCACAAAATCAGTTTCTTTATTAACCAATGATAATAAAACATATTCACACTATGCAGAGGGGAATCCCATATCATCTCCTCTTTTCTATCTAAATAAAAAGGAAGGTTTTAACTTTAACATAGTAAAATTATATATAACAAATCAGGTATCAAACAAGAATTACAGTTACAATATTTTTGTGACTCTAAAGTTTCACATCTAATTTATCTTTTATCATAACTAAGAAAAACAATAACTGTCTGTCTTTGGGGTAGGAGGTTCTTCTGTCTATGTGTTGCTTTCATTGGTTAATAAAGGTGCTGCTTGCTGCTTTGGGCCTATAGCAGAGCTGTAGGGGAACAGATCTAGGCGGGGAAAACTAAATGGCATGCTAGGAAAATGGAGGCAGATTCAGAGAGATACCATGGATCTGCTGCCAGAGATAGATCTGCTAGAACTTTGCTTGTATGCTACAACTTCGTGGTGGTACACAGATTAATATAAATCGGTTAAATTAAGATGTAAAAGTTAGCCAATAAGAAGTTAGAGCTAATGGGCCAAGCAATTATTTAATTAATACAGTTTCTCTGTGATTATTTCGTGGCTAAGCGAGCCGGGCAGCCAGGATGAACAAGCAGGCCCTCCTCCTACATGTCTTCAACTCCATCAAAGACCCTAGAAGGATATAATATTACCTAAGTAGATAGGAAGTACATTGTAAGCAACTTCCAAAACTTTATAATTGACAGAGAAATCTTACTGCCTGGACAGTCATCCAAAGTTCATCTGTAACATTGTGGAATCCATCTTCAGTCTACAGGCCCATAGTATCTGGCAAACTTTTCTATAAATCAGGAAGTTTGAAAGACTGTTTCACCTACATTGGCAGTTTGTCAGTCACTTTCCTGTGGATCCTGCATTTCCAGTTTCTGTAGCATACTGTCAAGCAGTTCAGGCAAGAGCAGTTTCTTGTCCAAATGGTTAGCTTTGTCACATTGAAGGCAAATTTCATAATGAGTTTCTTCAATGTTCATTAACCTTTTTGAAGTAATTGATACTGCCAGAAGCAGACATGTCTCACTATTGAGAAAAGTCTAAGTTCTTAAAACCTTTTAAATGCCATATTCTTTAGGTCTTTGAAGCATTTAAGATTATCTAACTGAAATATATCTCTGTATATTTAGAAAACCTAACAAATATGACTACAAGTTTGACTATTCTAAATGACTATTAATCTCTAATTTTTAATTATATATTACACTTTTAATGAGTTGTAAAAACATCATATATATATATATGTATATATAGTAACAAAATTGGCCTTAAATTTGTGTTAATAGACCAAGATTCATACCAATTCAAAGTATTCATCTCTATATCATATCCTCCCCTTTTAAGAAATTGATTATAACCATTAATCACTTCTAATTAACCCCCTTTAAATTAAAAGAAACATTTATAAACAACCATTTTGGGAATTTCAGCTTAGTTTTCTCCAAACTGCTTCCTGCAGTTTATTGGATGAAGTAATTTTAGGGTCCAGAGAAACCTTTTGGTGGTCTTTTTCCATCAAACCACATTAGCCTGGAAGGAATCCAAAGGTTTTCATCTTCTGTGGAAACAAAAGCAGAACCTCTTTTCCAAAATAACATATCCTTAGACTCAAAATTTGAAGTTAAAATACCTTTAATATATGTATTGTTTAGTTTAGCTTAGCAGCTCCCAGAATCAAATATATGTCTGCAGTCGTAAAGTTCAAGGAAAACACAGTAATATGCAGAATACAGACTCTCAGTTTACTTTCCATCTTTACGTGGCTATTTTTTACTATATCACTTTTTAATTTTTATTTTATTATCTTTACTTTTTTATCTTATGACTGTCTGTTCTCTTTCTTCTCTCTCTCTTAAGCCCATATACATTTGTACAACACTGTGATCCATTCAGAGGTCTTTTTCATCTGAATCTGCCCTTTTTTGTGTATCTATAATCATTTTCTGAATAGTAGAATTTTTTTTTCTTTTTTTTTCTTCTTAAAATGCTAAGCAGGTGTGGCTAGGATTTGCCTATTAGTTAAAACTGGGCTCTGCCCAGTCCAACAAGGCAGAGGTATGTTCACTGCCTTTCTGAGCCATGTTCACTGCCCCAGCTCCAAGGATGCAGCAGGTCTATGTTGCCATAAAACAATTTGTAACACTGTACTCACAAACCCGAAGTGCTCTGTAGCAGAACCTTCCTAAAGAGACAGAACCACTTACGCTGCTAGTACAAACCAGGAAGCCATTTTTAAAGGGTGCCATTCCTCTGCCTGCAGCCAGGAAACAGAGCCTATCTGAAAACAAGATGTGGCTACCAAGAAGCTGCACTTGGTTTCCATTTTTGTGGGTCTAGAAGCCTTCTTTAAAAAAAAAAAAAAAAAAAAAAACAAGCTTTTTTAGGTCTTATGTGGATCCGTGCCCTTGACTGTAGGTACCATTTGTAAACGGAGACTGTGTTTTAGTTTCCCAATTGCTCAAACCCAAATAATCACACAAAACTATATTAATTACAGCACTATTTGGCAAATGGCTTTGTCATATTTTTGGCTAGCTCTTACATCTTAAAATAACCCATTTCTATTAATCTGTGTATCACCATGAGGCTGTGGCCTACCAGTAAGGTTCCAGGGTCTTTCTCCTTCAGCAGCTACATGGCATCTTCTTGACCCCACATTATTTTCCTCTGCATTCAGTTTAGTATTCCTGCCTAGCCCTATTCTGCCCAGCCACAAGCCAAAGCAGTTTCTTTATTTACAAATGGTAATAAAACATATTCACAGCATGTAAAGGGGAATCCCACATCATTTTCATATCTGCTTTGCCCTTAGATACAGGCAGAGAGTCTAGGGCAAAGACCAAGGATATTGTCTCACCATGTTCAGAGCCACAGAGAGGGTTGGTGTTCTTTTTCCTAAATATTCTTTAACTTTGAGCACCGTGTCTTCTTTCTAGCAGGCTCTCTGTAAATGTTTATTTTTTTTAACTATGGAAAGGTATGAGATGAGAGGGTTATACCTAACTCTTCTTCAGGCACAGCAGTTAACTTTATTCAGTGGGATGGGAAAGATGCTCAGTGCTCGCCACCACACCATGCTTTTCACAAAGACTGGGGCAATCTGTGCAATTAAAGAAAATGTGGAGTTCTGTAACAAGATGGAACACTCATTAGCTGCTAGGCCTGAGAAAGCCTCTTGAACGATATTGGCAGATTGAGTTGTGAACAATTTAGAAGACAGCTGTGGACTTAAGGCAGAGAAAATATGTTCCCATGTCTGGAAGAATTACTGATACATAAAAAAAGATAGAAAAAGAAGGGAATCCCTTTTATTTTCCAAAATTTCATGAGAAGTCTCAGAATAAATATGAAGATATTTCCACAGTTTCTGGGGGAGATTTTAACACATTTCTAGACTATCCGGGGTAGTGACATAAACTGGAAAAATTCATATGAAATAGCAATTGCCCAACTTAGAATATAGTTGTATATGGGCTGGACCTGAGGGTAGATATTTCCTCTGGTAAGTTTTGGGGGAGTATACACTCATCTTTGAGGGTCATGTAAACATGGCCACTAAATTCAGAAGAGGCTGGATAAGGCACTGAAAATACTTGAGTGGAGAGAATAGGTAGGTAAAAAATCAGAGGGAAGCTTCATACAACACAACATAGTGCTGATAACCAAAATAGTATATGACTGATGCTTTTCTTTAGACGCCCATAAACTCCTCAAGAAATCCTGTGTTCCAAGCAGTCTTTAACTAGCTTGAGAGCAAAACTTTTACATGCTCCCAACAAAGACATATGGAAGAGCTGTCTCCCTACCTCTTTTGCATGTAGAACTGCAGTTACAACTGTATGGGAGAAAAAAAAAAAAAAAAAAAAAAACAAGATTCTGGAGGGGGAAAGAAAAATACATGCTACCATTATGTCTTCCATGGCCTGTTTCCACTTTAAATAACTTCCTGCCATAAGGTGGAGCTATATCCTATCCACAAAAAAGTATCCGATATAAGATCTGCCAAAAGACCACTTAAATACTTTCTTTGCTTGCCGTGTGTTTTACACTTTGAAAAAGTTAAAATGCATGGCAGCCAACCCCTAACCCACCACCAACTGATAGAAAAGGGGTTGTTATTTTAGTTCAGCTCAGATTCTAATGTGGCGAAAAGGTGTGTGAAAACAAGCAGGACTTTCTTTTTTTCTTTTCTTTTTTTTTTTTTTTTTTTTTTTTTTTTTTTTTTTTTTTTGAAGCTTAGACTGTAAAGGCAGCTCCAGGGGGAAGTCTTTGAAGTACTGAGATCTGAGGTGGAGGGTGTTGAACCCCCTGAGGTAGCAGAGAGAAACTGCAGGTATCTGATAATGTTTGCTCTGGGTAAATCATCCAGAATCAAACATAAAATTGACAAACAAAATTGGGGGGGTGTTTTATGTAAAAGAGTGCATTGTTGAATAGACAGGTTAAACCAGAGATTGGGAGTTTACAAGGCTGGATTAGAGCGGGGTTAGAAGGTTTCCTTGCTGAGCTTGTGATTGGAAGCAAGGGGCCTGACTTTGAATCCCCCCCAGCTGAGTTATCTGTAAAACCCCTACCATCTCCACCCAAAGGACAAAATGATTCCCTGAAGAGTAGGCGCTCCACAGGTTTCCTGATAACACATCAAGGGTAATGGAGATAAAGGAGAGTGGCTCTACAGGAGTGTGTGTTGCCTGACTCCCTGGGCAGTGCTCTCTATCTGGAAATCAATTAAAGGGCAAGGTACATCAGCTCCTGGCTGATTTGGGATTTCCGTAGTAGAGATTTACATAAAAACCTCTCCAAACAACTCAAACCTCCAGTGGAAGGATGGGTTTGATCTTGGTGGAGGAAAATTTCTTTCTGACGCAAATCACTAATATTGGGAACTATGTTTTATTTAAAGTAACCAATTTAATACGCAAGTCTGTTTTTCCCTGTTGACAGCATATGCTAGTCACCCGTCACAGCCTCTTTTCTTTCCAAGATAGCTGTCATCCTTCCTTCTAAGGACCTATCATCCCCAGTTCCTCAAAGAGCCTGGCATGTAACAGTTATATAACAGAGAGTTTCTGAATATGTAACCCTCAGTCCAACTGGGAAAACAGCACGTGATGACTCACTTTTCATTTATGTAATTCTCCTTCCCTCCTACATCTTCCTGTCCCTTTGTGTCTTCATTTTGCTCTGACAAATGCGTGTTGTATTTTACAAGGTTTTGTTGCTAAAATAGGGCTCTCACCCATTCACCTGTGCCTTTTGTCTTACAACTTTGAACTTTATGCTTTCTTCACTACAAAGCACATCTCAGGCACTTTAAATCAAGTCGTCTCCCCTCCCCCCCCCACCGCCGCCCTGTGCCAAGCTCCTGAGTTTCTCAGGCAGACTCACACTGTTGGGGTTTGTCCATCCATCCAGAGCACCTGGAGTGTAAGGTGTAAGCAATTTTCGTGTAATTGCTTCTTCTCAGCGGTTATTCCTTCAAGTAGTGGAAGGGGACTTTTGTTGATTCTCTTTTTCTATCTACATTAGTAAATACTGGAACCAAATCCAAAGAGCATGGCATGTTTATCTAAAAATGAATGTTACTCCCTCCCCATGAGGAGAGGCTTTAGCTACGATTTTATTTGTCTCTTTCTTTTTCTTTGCTTATATCTCTGCAGAAACTTAATTCACTCTTCTATTTACATTTGATATGTTCATTTTCCTGGGTAAGATTAAACATAAGTTTTAATGTTACCACTTAAAAGTCACATCTTTTTTTCTTTAATCTCTCAGTGTTGAATTGATGTCCTGAAAAGGTGAATTTTATCTTGGACTCAATACTAGTTTTTAAATTGTATATAAAGAAAGTAAATTAATTCAGACACCTTAGATATCCTCTTCTAAGTTTTCAGGTTCCTCAAATGTCTTTACTAGTTTTTGGCTAAGGAAAGCAGACCTGTTAGATCTCATGACAGAGAACAGATAGGAATCTAGTAACTTTTACTTCAATCTGGGCACTGTTTCAATTTCATACAAAGAATTATGTTACCGTGGCTTTGTTCTCAAAGGAAAATGTTGTATGAGAAACATATCTTCACAAATACTTTAATGAGGGCTGGAGAGATGGCTCAGAGGTTAAGAGCACTGGCTGCTCCTCCAGAGGTCCTGAGTTCAATTCCCAGCAACCACATGGTGGCTCACAACCATCTGTAATGAGATCTGGTACCATCTTCTGACCTAGGCATACATGTGGACAGAACACTGTATACATAATAAATAATTTAAAAAAATACTTTAATGAAGTATCGAGATGTTTTAAAGGCAAAAATCAAGTGCAATTTAGAAAAGCGATAGTGAAATGCGTTGTTTCCTCCTCCAAAGAATTGCTTCACAAGTCACTGTATTTCCATCAGCCCTAGGATACAGGCGATGAGAGTGCACCACAGTGCCCCTCACAGAAGCAGGAAAGAATGTGGGCTTCCATATCTAGTTGTAATATGCTCAAAGAGGATTTTTGACTCCTGCAAGAACATGTCACCTTTTATAAAAACAATATTAGAACGAATCTATGAGGAACCTGCATTGTTTTTGTGCAAGTTTCATTCCTTAAGGTAACAAATAAAAATTTGTTATTACCCCGAAGTAAAGATATAATTTTATTTCTAATATAATTTATAAGAGGTCAGGCAAATATTTATCTGTTGCTTCTCAAAGTCACACTATTTACATATGCTGTCAATGTGTAGAGAAGCAAAAGCAATAATTAGAATGTGATGCTAGTCTGTTGAAATCATTTACTTACACCAAGAGTGTGCTTTCACAGTGAGCAGCACCAATGTTGTACCTCTAGGTTAGCTAACCACACAACCTACCATCTAAGTCCATACAGTTAGAGGGATGAAGTGGAGGCCTATCAATAAAAATACTACATCACAAAGAAGAAACTAAGATTTTCTTAGGAGACATAAGGCATGCCATTCTTATTCTTGTGGCCAGAGCTTAAGGCACACATAACATTGATGTTTCAATTTCTGAGGTTTCAGTAGTTCTTCCAGAAGTGTCCAGCCTAGAGTTTATAGATCACATGTGCCTTAAGAGAGCTATGAGTGTGCCCAACACAAAATCATAAAAGTTAGGAAATCCTGTGTGTGCACGTGTGTGTGTATGTGTGTGCTTTTCTTATCTTTTGTAAGCTGAGTGTGATATTCTTGGGTGTTGACTTTGTGGATGACAATGCCATGCTCTATCACAATGCCAAAATGATTTATACACTATGAGTCTAGAACTAACTTCCTCATACTTTGACACTTTCAGAAACCGGAATAAATCCAATTTATATTTCAGTGAAGTGTTTTCAAATCACTTTGAGAATGAAAGAGTATATTTAGTTAAATAAAACGATATCTAATCGTCAAGGAAATTCACATGGAACCTGAATAGAATGGTCATAAAAATGTGGAAGAGTGAAGTAGTTTTGTACCTAAATCCGCAATGACCTATTTCTAGACCTTTCCTAGAATCCAGCACCACATGAGAAAGAAACCTTGCTCTTGGATGACTGTGTTGTCCCTTAAATGGCAGTTACAGGTATGTCTCTTGTCTATGTTTGTTCCATGACTGTAACCGGGCTCATTTACAAGCATGACATGAAACTTCATATAACTTTTCAGCCTTAGGTGGTAATACATTGTTACGAGAGAAGTGATTTTCCTGTTTGTAGGAGAGTTAAATCTTGCTCCTGGGGTTTAGTGCCTTCTAGTGGCTTCAGTAAGGCACATGTGTGCTTCTTCCCGCCATGTGTGAGAGAAGAATATGGTCAATTACGACAGTGACATTTACTAAATGTGATGATAAACACTTTTAAAAAGCAGCTCAACAAATGATTATGGGTTTCACACTTTTACTAATTGCTTCAATTTCTGACTGAAATAAAAATCTACTTGTTTTAGTATTGTAGGTCAGCAAGTACTAGAATACATTACAAATATCTTCAAAGTCTTACTCTGTACATTATTATTTTATTTTGGACTCTTTAGTCCTAAAAATTAAAAATTTTAATTTTTTTACATTTCCCACATAAAGCTTAAATATAAAGGTAAATACATATAGCCAGTGTTGTATATAAATATATATGATATATATTATCTATGCCTATTAACTTATATAAAACTATTCTAAACATCTTTCTATTACCTACATTATCATTATTTCACAGAAATGTCAGATTTTGAAATCTTTGTTATAAAAATATAGATTTGACCTTTGTGTTGTTGTTTTTATAGAGATAGAGTTTCTCTGTAGCACTGGGGCCTGTTTTGGAACTTGCTATATAGATCAGATTGGCCTCATACTCACAGTTATCTTCCTGCCTCTGCCTAGCGAGTTCTGGGATTAAAGATGTGTGGTAACGCTCCCCAGGGACTTTCTTCTGTCTTGACTTAACCTAGTAAACTTTCAGCTCTTAGATTCTGTCTCAAGGGAGGCACAACCACCTCCAGCATAAGAGAGGTTATTTGTTAACACTGGCTCAGGCTGCCCGCAAGAGTAAATATACACTTTATGGAATTTCCCACTTTGTAACTTCCTATTGTGTAGGTTTCAAGTTCTCTACTAAGTAGAGTGCAATTTTAATATGTCAAGCAGTGTGTTATCTTGATAGACATTTATGTGTAGACAGCACAGTAAATCTCTAAGACTATGTGAGAGGAAAAGGAGCAAACCAAAGCTAAATGCACACCTTTCTCTAAGATTTGCTCCCAGCATTTGCACAGTGATGTCTCCATCAGTGCATGGTCATCTTCCCAGATAAGTATGATTATCCAGCCCTAGAGTGAAGTATCAATAATCAAGATCAGTTTTGTACCATTTTTACAATTTTAAAATTTTTATATTAATTATGTGCATGTGTGTGGACAGGGTGGAGGTCAGTAGGCAGCTGGTGAGGGATCCAGTCCCCTCCTTTCATATTGTGGGTCCTGAAGATTAAGACCTCACAGGCCTCTATTTTTTTCCTATTAGAAAACACATATTACATTTGCCTGTGTCTTACATTTCACAAGCTGTAGAGTTTTTGAATGAATAAAAACACATAATCCAAAATTCTGTCTCATCAATATGAATCCTCATAAGTATCTAAATTTCAGAAATAGCTGAGTTTACAAAATGGAAAACCGATTGATTACCAATCTCTAATGACTCCCTGAAGTATAATATGTTTGTGAGAATCCTTATTCAAGGCAAATGTTCCTTTAAATATGAATTCTTGTCAGTTCTTTTACCGTTTCCTGACCATGTGTCCTGAGAGAAAACACACAATCTTTCTGAGCCAAACTGTCTTCAGTTTTTCTTTGAAAAGTAGAACATTCTGAATCCTATAGATCTTTCCCAGTGCTAGTAATTGGGTAAAGATCTGGAAGTTTCACCTTGAGTGCAAGTAATAAGATGGTCAATTCGAGCTTTAACTTGTAGCCTTCTGTGGGGGTGTGCTGTGATATTTAGTCTTAGTAACAGTGTTTTGTTTCATTCTATTCATCCCCTATTTGTTTGCTAATGAACGAAATTTTTGTTCAGAGAAAGTTGACTTTTGAAGGGGCTATTTCAAATGCATTCCTTTTTTCTTCGTGCATATGCTCCTACTATCAATACAGTTATAGCCAATTTTCTTTCCATAATAAAACCAGCCATGTGGATACTGACTTTTCTCCGTAATACCCATTTTGGGGCATGGCAACCCATCAAGTTGTTTGAAAGTCTGACAAACTGTGACAGACATTTCTTTCTTAATTTTCCTTCTCATTAGGACACTTTCTACTGTGTCTTGTGCATATTCAAAAACTGTATTCACAAGACTCAGTGATGGACATAAAATAATCCTAGTAATTACGTTGTTTTTCCCAGGTGGTCCACAACAAGAAACAGTTCTTGTGATTGTGCTCTTCATCTGGAAACTTAGTGCTCACAGGACTGTAGATCGTATGCATACAACCATACGCTTGGTTTATTTATACCTACTATACTTTACTATTGTAATGTAGACAATATAGCAAGAAATTCCTTGTGTAGCATCATGTACTTCAATTAAAATTAAGCTCTATTACTTCTTGATGTTGACTTTTTATTAATAAAAGATAATAATAATGCTTACTGATAGTTTTTAAGCCTGGAATGAAGGTAAGTAAACCTTCAGAAATATTGTTTGTCATTTAGTGAGTATTGAAATATACAGGTGATTTTATTCTGAAATCTAGTGTGCTTTTTCTATATATTTCAAAACACTGTATATTATTGTTTCAGTTATTTTTAGGAAATTTATATTGTATTTATTTAATCTCTCAGTAGAGAATTTCACATCTGATTTGCACCTTCCACACAGTTTGTATCATATAATTCTTATTTTGTCAGGAGTGCAATAAATATTTATTCACATATGAAAGTAAATATATTACAGGAAGTGTATGTAAACCTTACTTAGCAGGATAAATGATAGTTGTAAAATTTTCTGTCACTTATTTCTGAAATGCAATAACCTTAAGGTTTTGATGAAGTGGTGCCATGTAAAACCCAGAGCCCCCATTGTGCCTCAGAAGCCACAGCCATTTTCATGACCAGTGAATGTTGCCTGAAAAAAGATATTTAAGACCGGGAACTTACGAGACAATGAAAATTATAAAAGAAACTAGATGGAGAGATTTATCTTCAAATACCACCTCTGAAACTATCCTGCAGATCCTGGATGCCTTTTATGGATTAGCAAGCAGTTAGGGAAGAGCAGGGCAAAGGGAATTTCAATCTTCCTGTTCTCGCCTTATGTGAATTACAAGCAAAAAGAAAAACAAAACACAAAAGGACAACTTACACAGCTAAGATTGTGTGAGAATCTGCTAGAAGTAATAAAAGAGTTGGCTTGCTTCAGACTTACTGAGCTTCTCCCGTCTCCATATGTTAGGAATTTCAAAAAATTTAAAAGCGTCTTTCAAGAAGGTATTTGTTAGATGCCTTACAAGTCTAGCAAAGTTTAATTTTCATCGTTATGCTTTTTTTTCAGCCCTAGATAGAGTACCTTGATTATTTTTAGTTTTTGCATAACAATGAGGCTATGAATGAAAAACCTACGGAATTTACTTAATATTATCTCTAATTTTGTTTCTGATTCATTTCTCTTATATGACAAAAGATAGTGATTATAAGGTTGAATTAAAGGACAATGCCGAATATTTCCATATATTTCAGAGCACCACTATGCAGATAAGGAAATTTCAAGTTTTGTGAGATTAAATATATATGTGTGGAATTATATGCATATAATGCAAATATATGTAAAAGTGTGATACCCCGAGTTCAGCTGCTCAGCTTGCAATATGTTAGCCTATAATTTACTCTCTGATCAGAGAAAGTTGAAAAACTGCGAGTTTAAGCTTTCACATGGGCCCTTTCTTTAGGGATGCATTTTCTTTGCGTTGCTTAATTGAATTGTTAGTACTCAGAGTATTAGCGGAAAAAATGTTTTGATACAGGGCAGGATTAAAACATTATTTTAATTTTTCCAACAGAACAAAAGAACTATTTATTTTCTACTGAAAATATTTCTATGAAGGGACATCCTAAATTCAAAGCTGAAGGCATATAGGGACAGAAAGCTAGTTTGTTAATTCAAAGACTTGAGATAGCTCTAGAAGAAAAATGAAAATTGACGAGGATGAGGGGGAAGACAGAAATCACAGGAGCATTCTAGCTTGCTGTGTATTTCATTTTAGTTGCTAGTACTATTACTAAGAAAAAAAATATGTGCTGCACTCTGTACGCACATCTTCCAACCCCTGTGAGCAATCCAGTCCCTATACCAAAATCTTATGGAAATTGCTGTCGTCAATGGCTTTGTACACATGCTAAGTTATTCTCCATCTTCCATGCTACAAGGAGACCTAATTGCAATAATATGCAAAATATCTATCCTCTATTCATAACTCTCTAAAGGGGAAGTTATATTTTTCCTGTCAAGATTCCTAACTTAAAGGTGAAAATGTTGACAAATTCCTTAGTGATGGTGCAACTCTTCAAAATGTACTGCCCTTGCCCAATTCTCATTTTGATTTATTTAAGTTTAGAAATAACAGTATTAAATTAGCAAGGACGAGCAATGAACAAAGCCCTGGGGATGAATTAGCCATTGTCTCTGGTCCATTAATCTCCTCTTCAATTCAAGAGAATTGTGGCTCACCCAGACCCGAAGATCAAATAAAATGCCTAATTGGGAAAGTCCTAAACAAGTGTGTCCTGGGGAGCTTGAATTTATTTGTCACCGCTCAAACAACTGTGTTGTTTATATAAGTCTTTAAAACCCTGATACTTTCCTGCTACTATGTCTTAATCCCTGGTTCTTTATGCTCAGGAGGGCAATTGAGAGTTGTTTTCAATTAACTAGAATGGAGAGGGGCACTTATTCCAAAAACAGATAGCTGTGTTGTGAGTATTTTGCCAAACATGCTGAGCAGTTTAGAACTAAGCATCAGGTTTGGAAGATGCTTTGGGATCTCCTTGAAGATAATGTTATCTGCTTTTTGGTGCTTTTAATATCAGTAATAAAGGGTTGAACGGAATCACAATTAAGAATGTATGCAAGGAAGGTTGTGATGTTAAAGCTAAACACAATTGTGAAGCAATGAGCTAAGATAATTATCTAGGTTAGCAATCCAGACCCAGCGATGCTTTCATTAGAAATATGCAGATGATATGCAGATAATGGAGGGCAAACCTTTAAACATACAATAGAGTGAAAATTCATCTTCTGACTTTTATTCATCCAGAGTTTTATTTTTTTCTTTTTCTTTTCTCCGCTTTTATTTTTATTTATTTATTTATTTATTTATTTATTTATTTATTTATTTATTGCTGGTGTGGGGTGAGGCAGTAAATGCAGACACATTTCATATAAATATGTCTATAAAATGTCAAATGATTGGAAGCTAGAAGTCAACTAACAGCAAAGTAGCAATACATTGTGTACACTCACATCGATTTAGCCTCAACAATCACTTAAATGCAGTGTTTTTGGTTTGTACTGTGTTATGAAAGCAATGCTATTTGATCCTCACAGTGGGTGAGAAGCAGACTATGGTTTTAACCATATCATCTTATGAGTGAAGTCCTGGGAAAATTTATGGGCTAAACATTGCCCAACATTGGGTAGCAAGTGTGCTCTTTGGTGAAAGTTCACAATTCAGCTGGTCTGCTTCTAAACAACACACCCTTAATACTAACTTAACGGCTATTATCACAAAAGTTGCAAAACTGTTAGCAGAGCTTATTGGAGAGGTTGGTTAAATAGAGTAAATAGAGTAAAAACTAAAAATAAATTCTTGAAACTACATGAACCCAGGTAAGTTAGAGTTCAAGAATGTGTGTGTGTGTGTATGTATGTATGTATATATGGATTTTTTTTTTTTTTGCTTAGCAATGTCTTTGCCATGATGAAAACCCACTGAACCTTCAGTGTGGCCTTGGCTAAATTGACCAGCTGTAGGATAGCCATGTTACACTTGAACCCTGCAGCTTAGCTTCTGTTTTCTGGTGCATTGGAGCACTTTGTCTTTAGCTGAGGTAATTAACTGAAGCAAGATAGCAATGTGCTAGGGAACGTCACATATGGATTGAGTCAACTTGCCCATTGTACTGACTTTGCTTCTCTATTACTAATCAACTCTATATTAATTTATTTTAAATAAATACTCATTGAAGCGGAGTCAAGGCAGAGTTTATTTAAGATGACAAATAGTTTAAAATACAGGGTTTATGAAATGATAATTAGTCTGATACCCTAAGCATAAATACGTTACTATTATTATATATAGGCTTGACAATTACTTGTTTGACTAGACAATTACATATCAAATTGGTCATTTAAAATAACTAATGTATCATAATAGCATAGCTACTCAGTAAGTACTTTCAGTTAAAGGACTTAAGTATAATGTTTTACTCATTTCTCAGAATAATCTTGTGGCTTATGTATTTTACTTTACAATTTTAGCAAGAGAAAAATAAAAACGCACATAATTTACATGGTTAGAGAAGCCATAGCTGTGAAGTAGCTGCCCACAGCAAAATCTAAGAGAGCAAGATGGGAGAGATTATACAAAAATACTATATTGAAATGTTTTACTTACATGGTACCTTTTATGTGGTTTTCAAGCAGACAAATCCATATGCTCTCAACTGTAAAGTTTACTATATCTAGAGGAAAAAAAAACAAGAATATTTTTCAATCATAAAAAGCAAGAATCTTGGTTATTTTAAGAAATTTCTTATTAGTTAGTGCCTCCTAGTTAATTATACAGATGCATGACTATCTGTGGTCACCTACTTTAACTATAAGGAATCTGTCTCATCTTTCTTCCCACTCCTTTCTTCTGTTTGCTCTTCTTCCTTATCTCTTCTTTTTCTCCTCTTTCCTCTTTTCTCTTCCTAGTCCTAGAACTGTCAAGATATTATCTATTTGATGGCAGGTTGCATGAAAGAATTATCCTTGTCTGACATTTGCAGTTCTACCCATCCTGAGACTATGACTGTAAGTGTGTAAGTTCACCTGTAAGGTTGTTCAGGCAGAGTCTAAATATTCATAATATATCACAACTCGACTCTCTTCATATTTCAGTCTGGTTATTTTAGTTGTTGCATGCCTTTTTTAGAAACTTTCAATAAAGGATACAATATTAATTACTTTATCATAAATTAATTTGCATAATAAGATAACAAAAGACATCATTTAATTTTGGTATATTAGACATTCTGATAGAACCACACAATATAAACTGAGCAAAATTTCTGACACAATTTCTGAATTTTACCATCAAATTTTAAAAAGATAATCATCAAATCACATAAAATAAGAAAGAAAGGTACCTTCTTTTGTTCCATAAAAAATGAAAACATGATTAGAAAAAGTTGTTGGGGAGGTCTGGAAAGGTTTCTCTGGAAATTTATAGACAAGAGGAGGCTAAACAGCAGTTGGGGGGAAAGGATGGACAGTGCAGAGCTTCTAAACATACCTCTAAGGAGACCAGCATATGAGGTTGACTGGGGCCAGAGGAAAGGGTCATTATGGAGCTTCTTGAGTTATTACAATCAAATGACTTTGGTATGCTTGATGTTTAATTTTAAGCATCAACTTTGGTGGTCACAAAGCTTAGATGTTTGGAAAATGTAATTGTGAATGTTTATGAGTTTTCACTGAGGTCAGTTTGTTAAATGATGGACAATTGGTACAACCAATGACCTTCTAGAATATGGGTGAGCCTTGATCAATTACTGGGAAGCCTCAATAGCCCAAATACTGATTCCTCTTACTCTTCCTCCCCCTAAGAGATTTTGCTAGGATACTGCCCCTGGCCTGGAAGAGCGGCTCTGCTCTCATTTCTAGCTTGCTTGTCTATCCAGGAGATTCTGTATTATGACAGTCATAAGGGCCACCCATGACAATTCCTTTAAATAACTACCACATGACACAATCTCTATATGAGTCCCCGGAGATGCAAGGCAGAGAGCAAAGTCTTTTATATGACATTATATTATGTGTATGGTCTAGGCATATCACCCAGGTCATTTTTAGTCCCCTCTAGCTTACTCATAATACTTCTGCAATGTAAATGCTACAAACAGTTGCAATGCTCCCAATAAAGAACAAGAAAAATTACATACATTTTCAACATAGATATCACTTAAGAATATTTTAATCTGTGAATCTGAACATGTGGAACTCAATGGGTATGGGAGGAATTTGTAGATAAGTAACACACACTAGAAAGAAGATGGCAGACAGGTAGCTAGGCACAGAGTAGACATGGAGACACAGAGATAGAGATAGAGCTGGAGGGTGGGGAGGAAGAATAAGAACAAGAGAAGAAAAACGAGTTCAAACCTCATGAATATCAATTTTATTTTTTCTTTAGAGAATATTAGGTCATTGTCATGATTAAACATATTTAGCAGATTTTAAACATAATGCAGGGAAAACAGAAATACAGCATGCAGTTGAGACAAATGCTAACATCACTGTTAAGCGATAAAGGGGATCTTGACAAACCAGGCAGAGAGATGGCTTTCTTGGAAGTAATATGAACTCATGGGATGGAGAGGGTGGTTCAGATCCTGCCTAAGAAACAAAGTGAGGCAAAAATAAATGTGAGCTGATGGATGCCCAGTATCCGAACCAGTTGAAGTCTGGTCAAAAACAAAAACAAAAAAAAAACAAAAACAAAAACAAAACAAACAAAAACACGCACAGAGAAAACACTGGGGCTTGCCATCTTTCCCTAATTTAGGAAAGAAAAGGATCAGAACTCAGAACTGCCTACTTCGTGTAAAGAAGCAGACACCGTGTGGAGCAAGACTGAGGCCACCTCCCAGCAAAGGCAAGCTGCTAAGAGCGCCTTTATGAATTATTTAGAAAGAGGAAATTAAGTAATGAGCCTCGAACAACTGGTTAGCTCTTTCTGGGTTGCTTTCTCCTCGCATGGGGATACTGAATAAGATGAGTAGAGGAAAAAAAGAAAGTGAAATAACCACTCAGCCAAATATAGCTTGAGAAACAGTACGGTGGACTCTCAGCATGGGGGCAGGAGGAGGAGAGCACTCCTGGGGGAGCCTTGCAGCCAGCCTCCTGCTCCTGTGATGCGAACCTGCAACAGCGAGCCGCAGCCCAGCGCTGCTCTTTATGCAACTAGGTTAATCTTCTTGGTTCTTTCTTTCCAGCTTTCTGGAGGGGTTTACTGTAGGTAATGTCTGAGAAAGGCTTTTTTTTTTTGAGTGTACCTTGTTACTGGCTGCCCCAAAACCAGACAGTGAATTCCTCACCAGTCCAAGGCTTCAGTTCTGAATTGCCACTCTAAGTACGTTCATTTTGGGGAAGAAGAACCAAGCTGTGCAAATTCGGGGGCATGCAGAGTATATTTCTTACAGGCTGCCTTATGAACAGGGCTCCATTTATTCTGACTTCCCTAAATAGCATATTAGAGTGTTTACATAACTTATATGTAACCCTCCTCGTTGATTCAAAGTGGCAGCTGGGTCACTTGGGCAAGTGTGGGCAGAAAAAGGTAGTGATACTTTTAGAGAGCGCGCTGTAAAAATCTTTAAAAAGATTTTCGCATATTTATGATGTAGGGAATTTTTTTTTAAATGAGACTGTCATAATACGAGAAGGGGGTGGAGAAATGCCAAAGCTCCAGAAATTTAGCAGAACCTTGCATTCGGTGGCTGAGGTGGTGAGAGAGACTAGGAAATATATTGTCCTTATTCACGATACTCATGTTAAATTCAGAAACTATTCACACAAGGTGTGGCTGTATAATTGTACATTTGTGTCAGGCACGTTATTGAGTACTTCTTCTGGTCTTCTGCTGGGCATACAGCTGTGGGTAAATCTGACCAGGTTCCCCTTGTCACTTTTTAATTGTCTCACGAGAGTGACTGTGATCAGAAGCAGAGGGGAAGTTGCTCATGGGCAGGCCTCAGCTTCTCTTGCAGTCCCGTCAGGTGGGCTAGAAGAGTACCTGGCAGACTGTGCATGCCATGCTCAATTTAAATGATGGAAAGGGCTCCAGGACCGGTATCACCATGCTCTTTGTCCAGCATCTCTGTGTTTTGATCTTTCCATGCATGCGGGATGTTATTTCTACTTTAAACGTTCTACTTGTGTTCTGTCCCCACATATCAACATTTCTAAGTTTAAAGGTCAAACCTCTGTTCTTCTCTTTGCTAGGTATTAGCCCCCACCCTGTGTTTACATTTCCTCCCTCCAGAATACGCTTGCTCCCTTCCTTTCTCCTCCTTCCCTTCTTTTCTCCCCTCTCCCTTTCCTCATTCCTTTCTTCTTTCCTTGCTTTCTTCCTCTTTTTCTTCCCCTCTGTCTTTGTTGCTTGTACTTCAGGACATATCTTTCTTTTAGTTCCATTAAAGCCATTACTCCCAGCTGTTTGAAATACTTTTAGCATTCAAATGGTTTACAAAACTTTGCATATACAACACACCCCTTGCATGTAGGTTCAAAAATTAACTTGTAGACCAACTCTTGCCTGTGCTGTAGTTGATGGGGAGACAGGAAATAAAGAGGTGAACATGTAATTGAATATGAGAAGTGTCATCTTCAGTACAATGAAGAGGACAATGCAAGGAAAAACAAGAATGGGACAAGGAAGTGAGTGGCCCTGGAGGACCTTTCTGAAGTGGTAACTTTTGAGCTGAAAGCTGGATGAAGAAATTTCCTACATCCGACTGGAAACTTGGAGAAGTACAATGAATTGAAGAGCAAGAAAGATGCTTTGTGATGGCAGGAAGATTATGATTCATATGGGCATGGCAGCCCTGAGGGCTTATGCATGGCAGGGAAGAGAGGGACATTTGGATTTTATTTTAATTGACATGGACATTTTCACTTGGCTGTGTATTGATGAATGAAATGTTTGATTTATCCTTGGAAAACAAGTCTGGTGTCAATGGTGGTGGACAGAGTGCCATACAGGAGGAATCAGAATAGCCAGGAAAAAGTTGCTTTAATATTTTAGGTAAGAGTTAATGGTGGAGAGTTTCTAATGATAGTTTAGCATTTAGGAGCACTAACTACTCTTTTAGAGGACCAAAGTTTAATTCCTAGTAACCACATGGCTGCTTAGAACTGTCTATAATTCCAATTCCAGAGGATCCAATACTCTCACACAGACATACATGTGGGCAAGACATCAACACACATAAACAAACAAACAAATAAATCATTTAAAAATAGTTAATGAAAATAATAGGAGAGATTTTGTTTAAAGATAAACTCAGCCAGGTATGGCGCTGCACACCTCTTGATCCAACTACCAAGTAGCCTACAGAGGGTCCTCATTTGGTCCTAGGAGTCCCAGACTAACCTGGGCCAGATAAGGAGACCTCCTATCTAACAAATATAAGGCAGACAAAAATTCATGGTGCAGTGAATCAAGATGGAGTAAGAGAACGATCAAAGGTGATGTCAATGTTTTGTGTTGCTCTTATTTTTTTTTTTTGTTGTTGTTTTTTGTTTTTTTTTTTGTGATTTGAAATGGTCTCACTATGTAGCCCCAATTTGCCTGAAATTTGCTACAAGGATTAGGCTATCCTTGAACTCACTGAGATCTGCTCACCTCTGCCTTTCAAGATCTGGGATTGAAGATGTGCACTTCCATGCCAATCACTCAGATCCCAAATTTGAATAACTGGTTCATCAACTGGTTGTCAAGAAATTCAGTATCCCTGAAGAAGTCCAGAGAGTGGGGTGCTAAACAACTGTGTACAAGGTGGATCAGAAGAATTTTTGTACATTTTTGTCTGCCTTCAGGTTCAGAAGTATTAACATCAACTAATTATCTTGATACACTGAAAGGATTAGGAGGAATGAACCAGGACTCAAAGCAGACATAGTAATTTTAAAGTCAGTGGTGAGTATGTAGGAGTTTGGTGAGAGCTTGAAAGCTCAAAACAGCCTTGAGTAGGAAGAAAGGAGTGATGGGGTCTGTAAGATTTTGGAGTTATTCGTGTTGACCAGGAGAAAGAGAGGAAGAAATGAGATATTGATCGAATATCTCAGGAAGTGATAGACTTTCATGTTCAAAATATAGATTGTGTGTCAATTTGTTTGAAGCGATAATTATACACAACTAATGTAACTAGTCATGCTTTAGGAAGGGACATCTTCCCAGGGCCAAAGGACTGGATAGAGACAAAATTTTCATTATTTTATGTCACATTGTAGTGAACACTTAAGTTTCCTCAATGAGTATCCCTTTTGATTTGGCCATATCAATTAATTTATTAATAAATAAACATTTTGACTGGCACATTAAGAGATCTATGAAGAACCCTGGAGGCACGCATGCACACACCATACACACACACACACACAAAGACACACACACACGCACACACCTAGCTTCTTTGTGAATTCAGAAGTGCTAGACTTTTAAGAGTAAACGCCATCAAGCACAAGCATAGTCATTTGTATCACTGGGAGGAGTATAACCACAACTTGTCTTTACTGAATATTGACATCATCAGGACCTGGCCAAACACTATGCCATGTTCATTTAATGATCTTAACGATTTTAAGTATTTCCTATGTACCATTTACAAATTATTTGCTCACTGCCACAGTAATAGTTACCCGTGTCATCTCTGTGACAAAATACTTGACCGCAGCAAATTAATGAAGGAAAGATTTGTTGTCCTTTACTTGATGCCCAATCAAAACACAAAATGTTGAGCATTAAAATAGGGCATGTCCATTAAACAGGAATCTTCATGTGATGGGTTTGTTAGTTGACTCTTAGAATATAGCCCGTTTAGAATTTGTAGGTGTAGCAAAATGGCTAGAGTCCATTTATGTGAGGTAAGGGTATAATTATTTTAGCTAGATTGCACATGAGTGAAGCTGATATTAGGACCAGGTCTGAAGAATGCTTCAAACACAGTGAACACATATGTTTCTGCAGAGGTGTAATAAAACCGCAGGAACTGGTAGCCGGGACAGCCACAATGCCTCTTTAGAAATCCTGGTCCGTGTCTGTCTTTTCATGGCTGCTGCTATTTCTGCCCTTTTCCATTCCAGGCTTTAAGATGATTGAATTTGGTTAGCAAAATAGGAAGTCCTGAAGGGATCGTCCTTAAGGCATGTTTATGGGAATGGCCAGTGTATTCCAATCAAAGTCCTAAAATGAAACTTTCTGAGGGAAGGATAATCCCTCCTAAGGTGAGTAGAATCATGGGAGGAGGGTGATAGGAAGTGTGACATGGTGTGTGCCTGCTCTTGCTACCAGTGATGCACCTGAATCAACCCATTGGCTTAGCTGTAGATGATAGATCTCTGCCTAAAGCCATCCCATAAATTAAAACCTAAAACATTCCCCCACTCTAAGAGGGGTAGTAAATACTCTCCCTCCCTCGCTTCTCCTCCCCACTCTCTGTTATTTTGGAAAGTTGTCACTGACAACTCTCTTTTCTTGCACTGTGAAAGTGGATGGCGGTGGAGAGTTAGTAACTAACCTACCAACTACGGAATTATCTATTACAGGGAAAAGGGATCAGAAAAGACATGGATCATAGTTCTTTCTAATTAGAAACTCTTCCTGACATTTCCAGAACCTTGGAAGCTGCAGGTAACAGCAGGAACAGCAAAAATGTGTACATGTGTACACTGTGGTTTGAACCTATTTTAAACTCCAACGACTCCTATAATCCCCGTGCCTCCGGCCTCTGGATGAATTTGTAGAGGTTACAATCTTGTTTGGTTGGCTGACTTTCTGAACAAACTTCTTTTTGTTGCTCCAGAATTTGTCTTGAATCATTGACTTCTTCCTCTGGTTGGCAAGGAACACAGGTTCACAGTTAAATTGGAAGCACCTGGGAATAGTCATGATTCCAGAGAGAAAGCGCTACAGCTACTAGAATGATTTGGAGTTGTGGGTCCGGCTACAGCCTATGAGGATGAGAAAAGAAAAAAAAAAGTCCTGCAAGTAAATAACAGCAAGTGGACGTTTGCCTTGAAGGATATACTGGCTTAGAATTTAAACTCTGTGACACAGTTAAAGGTGATGGGAATTAGAATTACAGGTATTGTGATTCCCTTGACTTAGGTCCTAGGAAAAACAGCAAGTGCTCTTAATTGTTGAGCCATCTCTCTGATTCCATCAGGCTGTGATTTTTTTCAGCCTGATTTGCCTATGATGTGGCAAAAAATAATGCGAGGAATCCATTTCTCCTGGTTTAGTGTCCGATAATTCTTCCCCTTGTCTACCAGGGCCTCCTGAGATTGTGGCTCCAACTCTGGACTCAAACAAGTGTTCTTTGACTACTTATGTTTAAGATGATATTTTAGTTTCTCATCTCTTTCCCCTCTCTGCCAACTTCTTCTAATTTATAAAGCTATTGAGACAGAGCTAATTCAAAAAAAAAAAAAAAAGGTAAAACTTGAAATTTGACATTAAAATTTAAATCCAGGAATATTTATTATTTTTCATATTAATTTGTGAAGGCAAATCCTGTGATTACAGTACACAAAAGAACATCAAACATCCCTGGTGTGGAACTTTCCCTTTTTCTTGAAAATTCCACTAAAAAAATAAATGGAACAGGTTTTATACTACATAGAAACTCCTCAACAAGAAGCTTGTGACAACTTAGAAAAAAAGATTACTGGGTTGCATTTGGGACTTGACATGACTTAAGTTTCTATCCAATGTGTCAATAACCCGACTCTTTCTTTAATATTACAATCAAGTATTATATTGCTTTGTTGATTTAGCAACATACTTCTTTTCTGGTAATACAAAAACATCTAAACAAATGTGAAAATCCTGTTCTAAATACGTCATTATTACAAAGGAAGGTATAAAAGACAAAAGAAATAAGAGAGGAAGAATAGGTAAAAAATTAGTGTAAGGAAGAATAATGAGAAAAGAAAGAAAGACTATAAATTGCCTTTTTTTTTCTGATGGCTCAAGCTATTGCTCTATTCTTGGTTGAAAAAAAATCTACAGGTGAACTCTAGTAAATGATTGCCATTTATCATATTGTGAAATTTGTCACATGGGTTTAGGTGGTTTATTGTGCTGTATGCTGCTGATAAATCTACAAACAAGCAACTGTCACCATTGCACACAGTTTCATTTTCCATATGTTGAGTGGTATTTTTTTAAAAACATTTTCTGGCCAGTATAACTTTTGTCTGGCTAAATTGGCTTTGTATGAATATTAAGCAGTTTTCATTTTAAGCAACAGAAGGAGTAAGTTATGCATAAAAGCTACAGGAGGTCAGCTTAAATTTCTTCAGACCCCATGCCGCTTTTGTGGCAACACAGAATTATTGTACCCATTTGTGCAGTGATAGGCATTTATGAGTTGAAGAATGGATATCACATGGAGAAATACTTTAAGCTGTGATACTGGCCCAGGTTCATTTTATTCTTTTGCCACACACAGATTGCTTTGAGGTTATGTGTTCTGGTATCCTTCCACGCCAAATTAAACCGAGAAAGAACTTGAATGAAAACAGCTTTCTTATGGGTGAGTTTAGTGTCGGGTCAGTACTGATTATGACTTACCTGTGAATTCCTCTCAAGCAGAGGCTCATCTACTGATCTCTGTTGCTTTTGGAGGCATTCTTCCTTCTACACATTCTTGCTCCAGTACTATTCACCCTTTTAAAATTGTTTGTCAGTTTAGAAGCCATACTCATGTACATGATGACTTTTCTTGTCTATTGGAGGGAAGATTGCTATCTCTGTTAAACTGATTTCACTTTGTAGAAATACTTCAAATTTTGGTAGCACATTTTAAAAGTGTCTTTTCTTTTATAGAAAACAGATTTTTTTTCTCGCATAATATACACTGATTACAGTTTCCGCTCATTCTACCCCTCTCCGTTTCCCCCCACCTCGTCTCCCACCTGAATTCATCCCCTTTCTGTCCCTCATCAAACAATAAACAAGACTCCAAGGGTTAATAACAAAATAAAATAAAATAAATTAAATTAAATAAGATAAAACAAACAAACAAACAAACAAAAACCCCTAACACATTGGAACAGGACAAAACAAACAGAAGGAGAAGAGCCCAAGAAAAGACACAAGAAGCAGTTATGGACACAAAGACCATGATTTGCACAGCCAGGAACGTAAAAATACTAATCTGGAAACCATATGTGTATTCAAAGGACTTGTGGGAAAAAATAGAGAAAAAGTATAAATAAACTCTTAAAATAGTATAAATAAGAAAATAACATGACATTATGAGAAAAGGAGTATCCAAAAATGCCATTGAGATCGTTTTCTTTTGGCCAAATAATGCTGGGCATGCAGCCTACGCTTAAGAGCAGTTCAGTGCTACTCCTTGGAGAAAGCTAAATTTCCATTTGTAAGTGGTTATCAATTGGAGATAGCTTTTGGGTTAGGGATGTGGGCATGTGCCCACTTCTCCTGTCAGTTCTAGTTTGTGGTGGCCTTTTTTTTAGCTTAATTTATGATCTCTACATTTTAAAGAAAGTAAATTATTTGAAATAATACGTGTCTGTTTCCACTGCCCACTGCCATTCATTCCAATTTTTGAAATACAGGAATCTTTCCCACCTTGATAGTAAATCCTTGAACTTTCAACTTGTGTTAAAACTGGTAAGTACCATGAGACTGTTGATTTTATGACTTTTTACAGCACAGCCTTTTCTATCTTAGTTTTTTAAGATGTATCTTATGGTAAGTTCTTGGCCTCTTCAGTCTTTCTTAACTTTAATAGTATTATAATGTCATGACTCCATGACTCTATTTTCTTCTACCATCTGTGTTTCTTAACTGTTTCTGTTAAGAGCTGTGTTTCTTTGAACTGTAAAGCTTCAAGTCAGCTGTCAACACATTTATATACTTTAAGTAATGCTCTTTTACTAGACTATGGTGCTGCTAATATCAGTTTTAAAAGGAATAAACAAAGAAAGGAAAGTGAAGAAAGAAGAAAGAAAGAAAAAAATAAAGATTGGAAGGATAGAAGGAAGGAAAGAAGGAAGGGATTAGAGAGGAAACATGGAAGAGGATATAAAAACCACTGAACATCTGAATTACAGTAACAGATTCTTTTAATTTATAATAATGAGTAACATAGAAAGGCATTTGTTTGGCATCTGTCAATAGTTCACTGTATCAGTATTGGAAGAATTTAATATTTCTTTACTGGGATAAAATAAATAAACCCAGGTACTTGTATCCCTAAAGTATTTTCCACCTTCAGTTTTATAGAATGTGATTATATTAAAAAGACATTAAATTGAAAAGAAAATTGGAAAAAGACTTATAGTATAATATATTATATTACCTGAAACTCAGTTTAACAATCTCTATATGCAAGCAATAACAACAACAACAACAATAATCATAATAATAGTAATATGCTTAACAAGTTATGCCCACTGGAATTGTCTGAACAAATTGACTTTGTCTGAATTTTAGTATTTTAATCAACAGAACTAGTGGCACCGATGTCATGGGTATAACCAAATACTTTCTGATGAATTAAGGGCCCAGACCACAAGATGGACCTATACATTGCACAGTTATTAAAGTGAATATCCTATGGCTAGATAGGTCACAAACCCTAAGGGAGAATGTACTATTTTTCTAGTAATGGAACTCAGTATTAATCTGACTTCTTGTAACTTCTTATTATCCTCGAATAGTACAGCTCTCAATTCTCATTGGAGAAGCTTCTTTTGTAGATGACTGTTAGCCAGAGACTGATAAGTAGCCAAGGTATGGGGAATAAGTGGCAGTGGAGTGAGTTCTCAGTCCTAAATGGGACCATATTACACCCCATCCTCTGAAGGATCAGGGATCATTGGGGAAGAAGGGCATGGAATAGTGTCAGTTCCAGAGGTGATGGATGACTACCACGAAGGAATGCTTTCTGCACAAAATAGGGCAGTTGCGTATGTGAACTCATAGGCATTGTGACCGTATAACAAGACCTTAACAACCCACACCAGATAAAATCCCAACATGGAAAGCAGAGGTGAGCATGGAGTCTTACTACTGTTCAAAGTGCTTTAGATAAAGGTTAACCACATGAAATAAAACAAATCCATTTCTATAATTCAAAAATCTTCAAGGACCTGACACTATTATTTTGGAATTTCATTAGCAAAAATTCTAAGGAGGAGAGTGTTGTAAGAGGTCACTTGTTTGTTCCTGATTGCTCAGCTCCAAAATTATCACACAGAAACCATATTATTTGCAATTATTAAGCTATTTGGCCAATAACTTAAGCATATTTCTGGCTAATTCATATCTTAAATTAACCTATCTCCATTAATCTGTGTATCATCACAAGGCTGTGTCTCTGGCTGAGCTACATGACTTCTCCTTGACTCTGCCTTCTTTCTCCCAGGATTTTGTTTAGTTTTCCTTGTCTACCTCTGTTCTGCCCTGCTAGAGGCTCAAGCCAGCTTTTTTTTATTAACCAATGGTATTCACAGCATACAGAGGAGAATCCCACATCACCTACCTTTTTCTGTCTAAATAAAGATTTTAATTTTAACATAGTAAAATTACAAATAACAAAACAGGTATCAAGTAAAAATTATAGTAACAGTATTTATATCTATTTTATCTTTTATCATAACTAAGGCAAACTATAACTATCTATTCTTCAACTCCATCAAAGACTCCAGAAGGATATAATATTACTTAAGTAAGCCCAGAAGTGCATTGTAAGCAACTTCCAAAACTCTAGAATTTACAGAGACATCTTGCTGCCTGGACAGTCACCCAAGGTTTTCTGTATTTTGGGGGCATCCATATTCAGCCTCTAGGCCCACAGTGTCCAGCAAACTTTTCCATGAAGCAGGAAGTCTAATGATCCGTTCTGCCTTGCAATGGTAAAGTCCATCAGTTGCTTTCTTCTGTGTCCTGAAGAATGTCTGGCAGATTCTTTCATGACTCAGGAACCCCAAAGGACTACCTCACCTTTAGGGAAGTTCAGGAGTCAATTCTCTGTGGGTCTTGCATGTCTAGTTCATACAGCATGGCATCAAGCAGTCCGGACAAGAGCAGTTTCTTGCCCAAATGGCAAACAGACTCCATAAGGAGCCTCTTCGGTGCCCATCTTTCTCTTCAAGTAGGTTGGTGCTGCGAGGGGCAGATGTGTTTCATGTCATGAAAAGTCCTAAGTTCTTAAAACACTTTCAATGCCATATTCTGTAGTCTTTGAAGGATTTGAAAAATACCTAAGTCAAATATATCTTTATATATCTAGAAAACTTAACTAACATGCCTACAAACTTGACTATTATAGATGATTATTAACCTATATTTCTTAATTATACATTACATTTATTTAATGAACTGGGGAGACTCAATACCTTAATCAAGAGTATATATTTATATACAAATTTTAGGTCAATTATGTAACAAAATTGACCTAAAATTTGTATCAATAAACCAAGATCCATATCAATGCAAATATCTATAGTAGAAGAGTATAATAAAAATCATTAATAAATAAACATGTAAATGTTCATAACCTTGTGTCAATGAATTAGTTCACTCTTAACAGCTTTATCCTAACATCTCCCAAAAGTTATCAGTAGCTCACTTCAACATAAAACCTCCACAAGTCTTTGTGACAGTACAACTAAGTGCAATCTATTTTCCTCTTGCACTAGTTGTGTTGAAATATTTCTTGCCTCTTTAATTGGTCCAATACATATTTTCCTTTGCACATCATATTGATTAGTTTTCTCTCTAAACACAGAACTGGAACACTGAGCATAAGCAAAGCGCAAACTTTCCCAAACAAGAAAATGCATGAGTAGGGAACTTCAAGGTAGATATCTAAATAGGACTTGCTTAAAATTCCAAATTGAAGGAACCTTCAAAAGACTACAAAAAATGTCCTCATAACTTTGATTTCTCTATTTAGACACTGTATGGTGAAAAAGCAACACCCACTCTTTAAGAATAATCATCATGCTTATGTAAATAACTATAAATTCATTAATTTGCAACTATTTAATTAACATTATTTGAAGTTAAAATTACTATTCTGGGGTGACTAGAATTTATCACAATCTTAAACAATGTTTACTTCAAAAAAATTATTTGTGTTTTTAATTTTACTCAATTCTGCAATATACTTATATATAGCTTTAAACTTTAATTTATAGATGAATTCTTAACAGTTTATTTTTTAATTCTCAAATCATTAATAAAGACATTTAGAGGAATAAGCAAATATGTGTTGCAGTCTCACAGAGATTATATACTAAGTGATAAATAAATAGCAAATTGCAGCTTAAAGTAGCCTTAAGTGCCTCTTTGATCTTCTATGTACCAAGAGATTGTTGAGCAGAATGGTTCCTGTTGAACTGGATATAACCCACAGTGTCAGTGGTCTTTGATGAGACAATGAAAGACCTGAGTTCTTGTCAAGAAAACTGTTGAAGAAAACGCAATGCTAATACTTTAAGTTAAAGCACGTGTCTTAGTTTCTTTTCTAATGAAATGATTAAGTAAAGCAAATGAAGTGATAGAGATTTACTTTGCCTTCCAGAGGGGCTGCAGTACAGCATGAGAAGGAGGGCTTGCCAGTAGGAGTCATGAAGATGGCCTGTCAAATGCATCTGCAGTCTGGAAAGAGAGAAGGGAGAAGAAGAGAGGTTAGGCTGTGAAAATCTAAAGCCTGCCCACAATGATGTACTTTTTCTAGAATAGCTTCACTTCATAAAGGTCGTATACCCTCCCCAAACCACAACACCAGTGGAAAAAATTGTCCAAATCCATGGCCATATGAGGGACATTTTACATTCAAACCACAACAGCAGGTAATTTGACCTCCACAGTCCAAGACAGGGTTGGAAAGAATATTGAGTTGGTACAAACTGCCTCTATTTTGTTCATCACAATAAACAAAAGAATGAGTCTAGCATAGTAGGCCTTAGTCCCAACAGAGAATATAAGAATTGCATTAGTTGTGAAAAAGTGAAATTCTTAAGTTTGAAAGGAATGGAGTACAGGTTGATGGTTTGAGTTTGATAGAGACATGCTTTGCAGTTCATTTGAATCTAGAAAGGGAGCATCCCGAGCAGACTGTTCAATGCGCACCTTGTATGACTGACATGAGAATGCTGACAGGGAGAAGTGATTCCTGTTATGGATTACAGCACAAAGTCACAGCCTGCAGCTTTAGAAGGAGAGTCTGCTTTAATCACGACAGGTGAGCATCATAGATCACCATCAATATTCATGATTACACCAAAGTAAACACACTTCATTTTTCTGTATATCCAATAAATTGTGCATCCAGACAGAAGATTTATCCACCATTGGGTAATGATGACTGGTAGGGAAATAATTTTTCTCTGTATTATTTGTGTGATGCTTGCTATCATTCCAATAATGAAGATCAAAGGAAGCGTGTTGGAAGAAAACATCTGGCATGCTGGATATAGTTTTATTGAAATTTCATTATATTTTACTTCAGCAGAGGAAGTGAATAGAACAATATTGTAAGATAAAAAAGCAAATGACACTTTCTTCTGCCTTTGTCCTTTTCATTTTTAAAGGATTTATGACCCCTGGTTTCAGACATTACTTTGTATCTGAATTAGGATCTATCTGCTGCCATGTCTTCATTTCAGATTTTCGGTACAGGATTGTGATAAAAGGCAATGAATGTAGTCACCTACTCTGGTGAACCTTGTTTCAATGTCCTTGAAGCTATGTGCCAGAGGGAGATCCCCAATTTGGGGATTTGAGAACTATCTACTACTTCCTTGGTTTTTCATTTATAGCTCAGACCATATGTATTTTAACTTATTGTTGTGCTTGGAACTCATAGTTTTACTACTGGACATGGTTCAGAATGCAATCTTGTACAAGAATTAGATAAATGACATTATCATCAAGATTTGCTAGCTCTTAAATTTAAAGCTTCCAAAATATATTTTTCAAGGTGTGTTTGCCATCACACATCAGGATACTATGCTATGAGTATATAGTATTAACTTTGGCCACATGTTTAATGATTTAAATCTGACCATTCACCTTTATTTACTACTCAAGTGATATTTTCTCTTTACCTATGGGAATGTCCCATGAGTTCATAGTCTCAAGATAAATTTCTATGGAAATTCATCCAATTTTGAGAGAAAACAAAAATGTTACATTAGGGTATGTTAAGTTTTATTTTACATTTCTATAGGGTATACTAATTTTTTTCTTTTTGTTTTAAAAATGGCTCCACATTGGAAAAAGTAATTAATAGTTGATTATGAACGGGATGAAATTTAGATCTTTTTCATCTGATCTATCAGGAAGACATTCTTTGTTTAAAATAAGATCAACACTAGCTTGAAGCTGTCCTTATTAGACATGAAAATGCAGTGGGACACCATGGAAATAAATGAAGGAAATGCGATTGTTAAACTGCTCATTCTCCTATAGTACAGCACCAACCAGCGTTTGATTAATTAACGGATGGACATAGTCTCAGTGAGATTGTTTCCTTGTTTCACTGTTAGTGTTGTTTATGCTTTATTTTTGCTATTTTCTCTCTGAAGAGAAAATGATGTTTTGTATTTTTCCATTTTCTCCATATATTTATGTTAGAGAACAGAAGGACACCATTTCCAAGTAATAGTTTGTCAATGCTGCTAAAAATAAACAGATGAATTATTAAATTCTCATAGAAACTGAAGATCTTAGAATGAGCATTTAGCTGTCCTGTGGAAGAAGTGCCGGTCAAGCACCGTGTGGGTTGGATTCTGTCTGATATCTAAGAGGTCATCAACCTTCTAGATCATCACTTACTTGAGTAACACAAGGATTTTCTTCAAAACTTAGGCATTTATGATTGCCTTTAATGCCTATTGTTGCTATTATGTGTGAGGAGTTACCTCCCACCATGGAAAATGGCCTTGACCTTACAAAGTTGCATTCATTGATATCACAGAGAGCATTATCTGTCTGTGTAGGATGAGTTTTATTTTTTACTGTAATGAACACAGAATAAACATTTCATAACCAAACAAAATGATGTGTTGGTGTCAAGCTGAGTAATCTAAAGAGTTAAAGAAGTATCTTTTCATTTCTGGTATTTGAGGTCAAATTTGGGTCTCATGAATGCTATGAAAGAATATTTCCACTTAGCTATTTTTCAAGTCCTTAATGTGAAAAACAGAAATTAAACCAACTTTTTATAACAAGATAAAAATTATTAACAGAATAACATTAAGGAACTGTATTAAATAAAAAGATGTTTTGACTAGAATACATACTTAAACAAAAATACATAAACAGTAATTAAGTAGTTGACTCTAGTATTAGAAATTCAATAGAGCACAAATTACAGTTTTTATTTTAACATTGATTATATTTGACTGGAAAACACAGCATATCATAAGCAAAAACATCAAAGTTGTTGTTTATAAATGTTTCTAAACATTTATTTGTATGATTACAGAAAATTCATTCAATGCAAGAGTATCTCCACACTGATCTTCCTACTGGGTCAGAATATGCCATACTTTTATCTCTCTGCATGTACCAGAAGTCATATTAATTATGAACTTCACCAGAATCCAAATGCTATCCAATAATTAGATCAGTGAGTTTGCAGAAAAGAGTCAAGAAAGGGAATTTGGGAGGCAGGCAATCTCTGATAAACATTTTCAATAATATGTAACAAAACATTTGAGATAATAAATTTAAAAGGAAAGAAGATTTGTTTGGACTCACAGTTTTGGTGGTTAAGTTCTTGCTTGGTTGATTCTGTTGCATTTTGATTTCTGATGAAGAATCACACCAGGGTCTATCCTACTTCAAGGAGGCCAGGAGAGAATTAAACATGGCCAAAGCCTTAATATCTCTGTGAAACTCATGTTTCCAGCCATGAGCTTACTCTCAGCACACCTCATCCTTTCTAGGATCCACTACTTGATTGTAGTGCCATGGGTTAAAACCAAACCTTCAACATGTAGGCCTTCACAGTTAATTATAGGACATCACTATTTAGGTTAGGAGGCAGATCCACTCTGAGAAGGATATCAAAAAATTTGGTACAATTTCACTGCACTCACAGATACAAACTCGGTGAATGTAAGGAATAGTAAAATGTTTAGTCTTTAAATTTAGGAAGTTTGACAGTTGTATACATTATGATAGAACTAGCAGTCTATTTACAGTGGAAAAGAACTGACTTCACATGGATCGGTGACTTCTTTTAAATTTTTATTGAAATTAAAAATTGATTTTTATTTCTTAATTAATTTATGTGTATGTGTGTCTCTACATGAGTATATGCATGTGAGTGCAGGTGCTCATGAAGTTCAGATGCATCTGATACCTTGGTTCTGGACTGACAGAAGGTTGTGGGCCACCTAATGTGGTGCTGGGAACTGAACTCAGGATCTACAAAAGAGATGCAAGAGTTCTTACTGTCAAGCCATCCCTCAGATTCCATTAGTTAATGTTTCTTAATGTATCAGGTAATTTAGGAAATCATACTTATCCAGAAGATCAAGATATTAATGCTTTTTAAAGTTTCTGATGCATATTGCAATACTAATGTGGGAAGAGTAATAATACGAAAGAATTTGCTAGTTTGTTTTTCTTATTCTTTTCTCACGTTATTTTGTGCTTGTAATTTTTTAACTGGGGCACTTGAATAAAATGACATAATGTTGAATATAGAGGAATGTAAGGAAAATCATGAGAAAGCCATGCATGTGAGCATTAAAAAACATGAGGCTAGGGAATAGTAAGATTGTCAAAACAGAACAAAGAGGTCAGAGATTCAAGCACATTCACAGACCTGTTATGCAATAGAAACAAACCATAATCCACATTAATGAAAATGGATCATTCAATTAATACCATTGGGATGAATGGTTCTGTTAACACTATAGGAGGTAAACAGGCAAAAGATGACAGTTGGGGATAAATTCGTTTCTCAGACTTCTTTGAGGGTCCAGGATTAACTAAAGCTGGAGATGTGGCTCAATGATTAAGGACACAGCTGGAGTCCTAAACGTGGTGGGTGGCTCACAACTACCTATAATGCCAGCTGTGGGGGATCTGATACTCTTTTTTGGCCTCTTAGGTACCACATTCAGTGCCTATAGCCACATATAGATGCACACATATAATTAAAATAAGTATCTCAATGCTTTAACATTACTGAAAATATAAGTCAATGGATGCATTAATTTAATATCTAATTTCTCTAGTATTTCTTTAATTCTTAAAATAGTAAGTAGCCTTATACTTTCATCTTCTCTTCTGCTGAGCCATTTTTGTTTGTTTTTAGAATCAATCCATTTTATTTTTGTTCTTTAGAAGTTTATTTTAAATCTGAAAAACACTGGTTTTGATTTTTTGACTAGTTAATTTTAGGATTCTCCTGGCTTTTTAACATTAGTGATTGGAATATCTTTATTGTGGTTTGAAAGAAAATTATCTACCATAGGCTCACATGCTTGAATACTCCATCCCCAGTGGGTTATGCTTTCCAGGTAGTTATGAAATTTTCAGGAGGCAGAGTCTTGCCCGAAAAGTGTTTCATTGGATGGGGTTTGAAGATGTATACCCTAGCTGTACTTCTTGTTTTCTCTCTGCTTCCTGTGTGAACATTAAATGTGGTCTTTCGCACTTTAACTGTTATGCCCTCTTTGCTATAATAGACTCTATCCCTCTGGAACTGAGTCAAAATAAACCATTTCACCATGACCAAAGAAATATTTGATGTCATAAAATAACATAAATTGCAGTTTTAAATGGATAAAATAGAAAGGCAAAATTTTACAGCAAATTGACACTCATAAAACAAAAGAATAGAAGAAAGATATTTTCTATTTTAAAACGCATAGACACAATTGAGCATCCTTTGGATATATACCCAAAAGTGGTATTGCTGGGTCTTGAGGAAGGTTGTTTCTTAGTTTTCTAATTTTCTGAGAAATTGTCATATTGATATCCAAAGGGACTGTATTAGCTTACACTCCCACCAGCAATGCAGGAGTGTTCACTTTGCCCCCAAACCTCTCCAACATAAGTTGTCATCAGTGGTTTTGATCTTGGCCATTCTTAGAGTTGTAAGATGGAATCTCAGAGTTGTTTTTATTTGCATTTCTCTGATAACTAAGGATGTTGATCATTTCCTTAAGTGTTTCTCAGTCATTGAGATTCTGTACTCCACTTTTTTTTATTGGATTATTTAATTTTTTCATGACCAATTTCTTGAGTTCTTTGTATATTTTGGAGATCAGACATCTGTCTGATATGGGGTTGATGAAGATCTCTTCCCATCCTGGGACTGTCATTTTGTCTTGTTGACCTTGTCCTTTGCTTTACAGAAGCTTTTCAGTTTCGGGAGGTCCTGTTTATTAATTGTTTCTCTCAGGGCCTGTGCTACAAGGAAATGTGCTCAACTATGTTCATAGAAGCATTGTTTGTTATAGCCAGAACCTGGAAACAACCTAAATGTCCCTCAATGAAGAATGGATGAGGAAAATGTGGTACATTTACCCAGTGGAGTACTACACAGAAGAAAAAAATAATGACATCTTGAACTTTGCAGGCAAATGAATGGAGCTAGAAAACAACATATTGAGTGAGGTAACCCAGACACAGAAAGGCAATTATCACATACACTCACTCATACGTGGTTTTTAAACATACAACAAAGAAAACCAGCCTACAAATCACAATCCCAGAGAATCTAGACAACAATGAGGACCCTAAGAGAAACATCCATGGAACTAATCTACATGGGAAGTAGAAAACAAGATCTCCTGAGAAAATTAGGAGCATAGGGACCATGGGAGAAGGTTGAAGAGGAGGGGAGAGGCAGGGAGAGGAGCAGAGAAAAATGTAGAGCTCAATAAAATCAATAAAAAACCCTTCAAAGACACCAATGAAAAGGTAAAATATTTCCATTGAGTTTTGTAAATTCAGTGATTAAAAGGAAAAAAAACTACAAACAAACATATGTGGTACCAGGTGAAATGAATTAAATTTTTATGAAAGATTACAATTGGTTTTACAAAGTTCAGCAACAAAAATAACAACAAACACATCAATATTTGGATCATTACCAAATGTTTCATATTTGTGTCATAAGTTTGTGATCAGAAAGGGACACATTCAGTGATGTGTCCCTAACTCTTTCTTCAGGCATGCACAAATGTCTCTCCAAAGCAGCATTGAATGTCTTTGTAGAACCAGAAAAGAAAGGGCAGGAAGATAGGACAATAGTTGTCTTCCTTTTTTATTTTCTTTGAGTAGATGCATGCTACCAATATTTTTGTTCATCATTTTGAACAAAAGAATCGACCCAAGTAAAAAGTAACTTCCACTCCTTTCTGTTGCTCTGGTGACCTCTATTGTGATTCCTGTTGCGTTGGTGTACCTGGTCTAGGTTCCTCCTGTAAATGAGCTAATTCCATGTATGCCCTTTAATGCCGGTCTTATTTTATGAAAAAGAATACTTTCAAAGTCTGTTCATGCCAAACGAGATAACAAAATTCAGTAACTTTTAAGGCTGAATCATATTGCATTATATGTTAAACCACACAGTTTATTCTTCCATGTTTTACTTGCTAGTGATCATGTGAACACAGATTTTTGTACAAAATGATGAAAAAATAAATTATAAACACAGGTAATGATGATAATCTCCTGCTGTGTGTATATCCAATGTTAGCTACTAAAGCTGGGTTCAACGACATGCATGCAAAATAATACATGCATGTATATTTTTCAATAATAAAAAGGTCAAAATGGGATATCTGATAAAGAGACATTCTTGATCTGTCTAAGAGATCAATGGCTACTGAAAAGGAAAATAGGAGGAGGAAGAGAAAGTGGAGGATGAGGGGCACTTCCTGGTATTACAATTTCTTTGAATCTAGAAAAAATATATGTACATTTTGCATGGTACTTGCAAATGTGTATCCAAATTTAAATGACATAACCATTTCACAGCTATGGGCTGTGCAAAAAAATGGTCAAATATTTGTATAGATCAGGTAAATAGATGGGTGATAAAAAGATGATAAATACATAAGTGCCCACCATGGAAAATTTGAATTAATTTTTTTATTCTAAAATCTGGAAATAATAAAAATGTATCTCATAGAATTATTTAATAAGTTTTACCATGTACATATAGCTAAG
The DNA here is from genome assembly GCF_950005125.1 of Chionomys nivalis. Taxonomy (NCBI): domain Eukaryota; kingdom Metazoa; phylum Chordata; class Mammalia; order Rodentia; family Cricetidae; genus Chionomys; species Chionomys nivalis. The sequence goes on from NC_080093.1 coordinate 38,036,290, forward strand.
ATTTAGAAGAACTCACTTGATTTCAAATTATACTTTACAAATATATCTGTAAACATTTTGAGATGCTATGACAGCAAAAGAATTGATGACTTTCAAGACAGTAGAAAAGGGAAAAGACTTTTAAGTAATTCCATGTATGGCAGGAAAGAGGGAGGTGAGCAAAAACTGAAATAATAACACATGAAATAATAATAAGTATGTTAAAACGCACACACCTATCATACATTTAATAAATGCCAACTATTGAAATACAAATGTGTGATGTCTAGTATTTTTAAATGTGAAAGAATTTTTATGTAATGTAGAATTCTTATGTGATTAGTTTTAATGAAAAACCCTAGAGTTAATTGGGTTAAAAAACAGCTATGCCTTTCCCACCTGACTGAGTGTTTTCAACCCTAACTCCCCGACACACTAGGAATAATCTACGATAGTCATTTGAGATGATTATTAATGGTAAATGAAGAGTGGCTGGCATGAAGCCTCATCCATATGGGATGAGAGAAGAATGAATTGAAGTATGGAAAGTTTATGTGTGGGAATATGAGTAGAATCTCACTTAATTACTTGATCAAAGCTGCCTGGGGCATGATGGGGTCCTCGGTCATTTGGACAGTGTTTGTGTTTTCAGATACTGTCTGTGTTTTCATGACAGGAGAGCTTAGCAGTACTTGGGTAAACGTGAGGTATATTTTGTTCAGCAGCAAAACTCTGGATTCTTTGCTATTGGTGCCATTTCTTGAAAATAATTAAGGTGATAAAACACCCGTTTGAATGTGCTAGTAATAAGTTGTGAGATTTAGATGTATTGTTGAGCTGGGGCCAGGGGGTTTATCTCATTCTCTGTGTATTATAATACCTAGCACATTTTTGATACTAAATGAATATTAATAATGAGAGATGTGATAATTTCAATTTAGTTTTCTTTATAGAATACAGATGTAGCAAAAATTTCTGCTGAAGTTTTTCTCATAATGCAAATTTTGAGTAATACCCCGGATTTATCCCTGCTATTGACTAAATCTATGTGCTCTAGCAAATTATTTAATATCCCTATTCCTATGATTCCATCTATAAAATGGGGATAATAACATGGAACTGTTTAATTATTTAGTTATCCAGTATGCTGAGATGTTTTATTCAAGTTAATTATATGAAAACTACTGCAAGTTCAGCCCACTATTTAATGTGTTTATTTGATTTTCTGTGATATGACCTACCAACTATACCTGGTATAAGAAACTTGGGTGATATAAAAATGAATTTCAAATGTCTGAGCCATAGTGGTAGGCTACTAAAAGAAGTTATTTGACATAATAGGAAAATAAATCAAAGCCACAGGATAACATTGTTTAAATATGAAAAAAATTACTTAAGGATTATTATGTTCTTGATATCTAGTTTAAGAGTAATTGAAATTTTAAAAAATGCGTAAAATTTTATATTTTATAATCTATAGACATTTTTAATTTGAACATATTATAGAAACAGTTTATTGAAAACTTGTGACTTAAGATTATAGCTTCTTATTGTGAAATGTAGTGTTTAAAATATAAAGTATGTACATATATAGCAACATAATTAATAAACTAATAAAAGATATTTTATTCTTAAAATAAAATAATAGAAGATAATTCATTTAATGTCATCTCATGCATCACACATTGCATTATACAGCTAAGACAGTTTGTATATAATTTATATCAGAAATGCTTTGAAAAAGAAATTTGCTCATATAACACTTAGAGATAGAATTCAACTGCCTACATTTGTGAGATTAGTTTATATTCTAATTTGTCAAGTAATTACGTATTTTTTTAATTTAAAAGTATCCAAGACCTCCCCTCTTCTTCCCTCCTGTCCCTGCCCTGATTCATTATTTTCTCTGGAGGAAATATTTCACAAGACCTCTTGCCATTGATTAGGCCTTCTTAGCTTTGGTTGTTGGGAAATGCAGTTAAATTCTGCTCCAATATCCAATCCTCTCTTTTTTGCTACATAGGGGAGCCTCCACATTTTGGCTGCATAGATAATTCAGCAACATCCATTTCCCAGATTGTCTTACAACACTGATATTTTGTATAAACAACTTCTATTTAATGAAAGGAGACAGAAGAAACAGGAGACATTTTTCTCAACTTCCAGAAAAGAAATGGCAGTGTACTCAGGTCTTTCCTCTTTTCATCATCTTTTCCTTCACATTTCCAGTAAATTGGATGGGATTTTGTGGGCCACAATCTTGTGGCCATAGGGATGCAACAGCAGGATAGAATAAGCCTAGGTTGTCAATACATGGGCACATTGGATTCGTCTTCATAGACTTACTACATAGTTTCTGTACGACAGAAAAAATAAAAGTATAGGAATACCTTCTTAAAATTATTTAAATAAATTATAGTGCATTTTTATCATTTTTAGTTTGTAATTAGCATCTTCTGACACTTTTCATTTTAATTTATGAATTATCTGTTTGATTTTCTGTGTATTAGTACTTTGCTTTTATATATATCTTTACATAGTGGATAATTTGTGCTCATAAAAATGAGAAGAGGGTATGGGTATCCCCAAAACAGGAGTTACAGACGGTTGTGAATCACCATGTGAGTGCTGGGGATTAAGTTCTCTTGCAAGAGCAGTAAATCCTCTTAACTACTGAGTCCTCTCTCCAGTTTCTGCCATGACATTTTTATTTTAGTATGCATTGCTATTCAGTTTAAGTAAAAATGTGGTGCGTTATTAATATGAATTAGTGTTCTTTAAAATGTTGGTTTTAAGAAAAAATATGACTTCAACTTATTTCTGAAGTATAAACATCATCACCTTGTGTATCATACCTTTTCAATGTTTTTTAAATACATACATAAATAAATAAATAGAAAGAAAGAAATAAAGAAAGGGGGAGAAAGAAAGAAGAAAGGAAAAAAGAAGAAAGAAACTTTGAAGTAAACTAGGAATGCAGAGTTTTTATCTTATTTCTTGATGAAAGCACCCATTATAGCAACACTATATGAGTCAAGGAACCCTGGGCATCCTTACCTTGACTCTCTTGTGTCATCTTACCTGCAGAAGGGCTGGCCTTATAAGTAACCTATAGCAATGTGGAGCAAGGTTTTTGGTAATTTGCTTTTTTTAGAAGGCATTGGATTTTTTTCTTCATCTGAAGCAAGTCCTTGGTAGTACCAAAAGCATGGCTTAGTAGCCCCCTTATGAAACTTAAAGAAAACAGACTTAAATTGTGCTTGTTTCATCACCAGTCTTAAGGATTATATATGACTAAGACAATGAAGAATGACAGTGTATATATGTGCTCATATACTTCCCTTGTAAAATCAGACTTCACTGACTAAACATAAACTCAAACACTTAGTAAGAATTTCACTATGGTTCCTGCAAATCTAATTCTACTGTTGCCTGGTATCTTCTGAGACCACCCTCCTCTGAAGATGCCTGGCATCGACTCTGATCTGCTTTCTTGGATTCCTAATATTCTAGCTGTTGCTTAAAGCTCCGCTACTTGAAGGCTTTAATCAAAATCAGCTAAAAGTTTTTCACTAGATAAAGCATTTACCTTAGGTCTAACATATAACAAACTCCATAGCAGCTGTAGTCATCATTGTTAATGTAGTGCTGTAATAATTATAATTGACTAACACTTTATGGGTCACAATGTCTATAGATACTTAAAGGGGCATCAGTATTTTTCATGACATAATTAAAACACATGCCAAATTTCCACTGTATGTTCTTGAACATTGTTCGGCTGAGTCAAAAAAATTCAATTGAAAATAACTCTGTTTCCTTGTGAGACCAAGCCTAAAACTTCAAAGAAAACATGGTTTGCTATTGTGGGAAATAAAATATTTCATACTTTTAAATACAGATCCAAATTGTCAAATATATCAAGGTTTGGAGAAAGTTACTGGTGGTAGGAAACTTGATAGGAAAATAGTAACAAAGTGTTCATCAATTCCTTGACTAAGTTCTAAAATATATTTCTTTAAAATTTCTAGTAGGTTCAGTGAGAGACTGGGGTTGGGAGGGTCTCCAGCGTCTTCTTCCCAACATGATAATTACTAACTGGAGGAGAATTAAGCAACTGGGAATATATAGATGGGCAAACATTTAGAAATGGGGAGGGGGATATTTTTCTGAAACATAGAGTTGGATATCTCAGAGTCTGTAAGACATGCTAGTAAACTGTACTCCTCCCAAGGGCTGGGCAGATTCTCAAATAGAAGAATTTCGGCCTGCCTAATAACAACACCCAGGCTTTGAACCCCCAAACTGGACAAAGGCAGACATGTTGATACAGGACTTAATTCCAGAACTTGAGAGGTAGAGGCAGAAGGATAAATTCAAGGCTACTCATACCTAAACAAGGAGTTTGAAGCCAGCCTGGTTTAGTTGAGGCTTAGGAAAAAATATCCACAAAAAGTAAGTCAATAAGACCCTTTTCTAGTTTGTATGAATTCCTTAAAAGCTGGAAGTAGCAAGTCTTAGATTGTCCCCCAGTGATTAGGGCAATGATTTGCACTTAGTGAGTGGGTGTTTGTTTATCCTTTTTATATGAAAAAAGAAGACAGGATCAGGTGAAAAATGAAGCAAACTGAGAACATACTGACACCCTCAAATAGCTATCAAGGACTTAGAGGCCGAGTCTTAAACGTTTTGGACATCTGGTGAAGTAATACAAAAATAGAAACCCCAGTAGGACTTAAAAAATAAACCCGAAAGTAGAAAGTTCTAGAAGCAGCCCTTGAAATCCCTGCAGAAACATAATAAAGAAAAGACTTTAAATAGAAACCTGTAGCAGAAAATTTTGTATCTTCCAGGAGTTTTAAAAGGTGGAAGGGTTTCTGTTTTTTGGAAGCTGTGTGGAAGGGCTTTGTTCTGCACAGATGTAGGGAATTAAAAGCTACATGTGTTTTAAGCACACTCTTACAAATAAATACACTCAAACCCCACTGAGACGTCATCCTGCATCTCTCTGCCATTGTAGTGTGCTCCTGTCTATGGACAGAGTTATCTGCTTCAGGAAGATCTTCTGGACTGTGTCTTAGATATTTAAAAAATTAAAAATATCTGGAAAAATACCATTTAGAAAAAATTGATGTTTAACAAGTAATATGGACTTTAATATAAGCTAAGTTTTAAATCATGTTAGCATGGGACATAAACATCAGTATTAGATTTATTAAGTTTGAGTTATTAAGTCTAGTGTACTGTAACCTCTTTTCTCAGTGTTTTGAAAGACATGATTGCTATATTTTGCAGTGTTAGGCTTGTCTTATAATTTAATTGACATTTCCAGCTCACCTAACATCATGAATGATTGTTTTAGGTCGCTGGTGATAATCAGTAAAGAACTTCTGCTTGCTTTCCTCATGGTTATGTGAAGGAATACAAATCTGAAGGAAAGAAAGAGAGAGAGAGAGAGAGAGAGAGAGAGAGAGAGAGAGGAAAGGAAAAGAAAGAGAGACAAATGAAGAAAGAGAAAAGAAGAAAGAAAAACAAAAGTAAGGCTGGAGAGATGGCTGGCTCAGCAGTTAAGAGCACTGGGCCTTCTTCCAGAGGTCCTGAGTTCAATTCCCAGCAACCATATGGTTGCTCACAACTATCTGTAATGAGATCTAGTATCCTCTTCTGCCTTGCAGGCAGACACACAGGCAGAACTTTGTATACATAATGAATAAGCAAATCTTTTTTTTTTTTTTAAAAAAATAGAGGGGGCTGGAGAGATGGCTCAGCAGTTAAGAGCACTGGCTGCTTTTCCAGAAGACCAAGAGTTCAATCCCAACACACACATGGCACGTTACAATTATCTGTAACTCAAGTTCCATTGTATCTAACATCCTCACACAGACAGACAAAGAGACATGCGAAACATCTTTGCACATAAAATAAAAATAAATAAATTGTTAAAAAGAAAGAAAGAAAGAGAAAACAATTTGAATTGTCAGCAAATTAAATAAACACAAAGGCAGGCTGGAATTCCCTGACTACACAGCAATGTTTCCTACAATTTGATTTAATTACAGTTATTTTTATGACTTTGTCACATTTTTACTTTTTCTTGGTATCAGTGATGTGTAAGATGTTTTGAACATGGACCACTGAACAGAAGACAACACATGTTATTAATATTCCCTAATGATAATCTTATATGTAATATGTGATTTTCATGTTTATTTAAGGGCTCTTGACAAATGTACTTTATGACAAGAAGATACAGAATATTATCTTAGTTCTGTAGTTGTCGCCATCCCAAATATCCAACAAAGGTCCTTGGGTAAAAAACGGTGCCACCATCCTGTGGTTCCCCTGGAATATAATAAACATTTAGGAGATGGAACCTAGTGTAAGGATGTTAGGTTGTTAGGTGCATGACCCAGTAAGATTAGTACCTTGACCCTCTCCTTCCTTATGCCCTATTTTGATTTTTGCTTTACTCATCTTTTCCACTTTCTTCCCAGTCGTCATCAGCTCATCAGCTTTACTGCACTGCCTATTCCCTGCCATGGCGCTGTGCATCACCATAGGACATATCTCAAAACAGCAGAGCCATTCAACTGTGGACTTAAACCTATGATGCCAGGAAGCAAAATATCAATATTTTTCCTTGACATTTATTTTCTCAGATGCCTTATCACTGTGAGAGCAACTGATACACAGGTTTTGTCAGCTTTATGAGTCAGGATAGCACACACAGAAGCAGCGCCTCTTCAGAATTCAATGTGAAGTTCCATGAGTCAATGGTTTAGGAGAATTTTATTTTTGAAAATTCTATTAGCCTATTAACTAAAATTATGTAAATAATTTTTGGAACCAGCACTGACTAGTGATGGAAGTAGATCCAGCAGGTACCTGGATGTTTGGCACATCTGGAGTGTGATGCTATGCACTCCCCTTGCATTTATTAAATCTAATACTTCCTTCTGGATAAGTTTTACAGACACTCTACCCAGTGTTGTGAGGGGATGAATTCCATACAGTTACAATATAATAAGTGTTCACTTCTCTTTTCTGAATCTCTTAATCTTTGATATGCACATATACACACATACACACACTATACACACACACAGCTAGCTGGGCAGTCAGGACGATAAGCAGCCCACTCTTCCTGTTACAGAGTGAATGGATAGTTATAGTTTTCCTTTGTTATGCTAAAGATAAAATAGATATTAATATTGTAACTGTAATTCTTGCTTAACTGTTTTGATATATGTAATTTTACTATGTTAAAGTGAAAGCCTTTCGTTTTTGTTTAAACAGAAAAGGGGAAATCGTGTAGGAGGTCCTTCTGACTATGTGTTGCTTTCATTGGTGGAATAAAGAAACTACCTTGGTCTTTTGATAAGGCTGAACTTAGATAAGCAGGGAAGACAGAACAGAATGTTTGGAAGAAGGGCAGACCGAGAGCTATCATGGAGATGACATGAAGCTCCTGCCTGAGACTAATCGCTGGTTAGAATCTTTCTCGGTAAACCACAACCTCATGGTGTTACAAAGATTAACAAAATGGGTTAAATCAAGATGTGAAAATTAGACAATAAAAAGTTAAAACAAATGGACCAGGCAGTTTAAATGAATACAGTTTCTGTGTGGTTATTTTGGGTATAAGCTAGCCAGGCAGGACAACAGACAGTCCACCCTTCCTGTTATACACAAACACACACACACACACACTCCCAAATTGAAAAGATTTATCCTTTTATAATTGTTAAATCATCTAGATGAATCTGTCTATGTGCCACATTAATTTCTTTAGTCTCTAAGTTTTGACTTAAAACCTATTATGCCTAAGAGAAATAAGCATTGCCCAGCTAACCCTACTACATTTTATAACCATTTCCACAACATACCTTCTACTTTCATTCCTTCACTTTCAGACTATGTGTATCCTTGAAGCTTAAGTGAGTCATTTGTAGGCAGCAAATCTTATTTCTGCCTCTATTTAAGCAATCCTGCTATGTTTTTGATTGGAGGATTTAGGCCATTTATAACATTAACCCATTAATCTTTTGGTACGTTTGTAAGGACACTAGTCACTTTTTAAAGTTATTTCCTAAGGTCTCATTTTCAAATGCCATCTCACTTATATGTAGACTTTAGCACATACATTTTGAGAAACACAAATTCATTGAACAGCACAGCACAAACCATTTTTACATCATTATAAGGACTGTAGATAAAATATAACTAATACATTATGCTATACACACTCCACAAGGAACAGGAACAAAAAGAGAAGAAAAATGCTTTGCATTTTTAAAATAATGTTTTGGACATTCTTAAAATAATCATACAATATTTTATTCTCTACTTTTGGAAAAACAATTACAAATCTTTGTCATTTGTATTTCTAAAATAATTTATTCATTAATACTCATTGAATATTTAGCATGTGCAAAGATTCCTGCAGAGTACCTGGGGCAGGATGGATTGTAAATAATGCTTGTTATCTAAGGGAGTTTGATAGCAGTTGGATGAAGACAAGACCAAAATTCCAACATATAATATATAAGTTCATAAAAAGCATTAATAATTCAAGACAATATGAGTTCAGAAGATGAAAAAACTTGCAATTTTAAAATTCACACCTTTAAATGCTTCACTCAAAATAAATGAATGTTTATATTTTACAGAATACATAGAAGCATATGCATTTTATATTCCCAAAATGCAAATGATTGGTAGAGGAGTGATCATTCCCAAAAGCGTGAATGATGGGTAGGGCTGTAGGGCTGTATATATTTTGTATTCCCATCAGAATGAATAATGTATAGGATTCCTAGCAGTGTGAGTGATAAAAGAAAGAAAAGTATTGGGAGGGGGCTGGCAAGATGGATCATCAGGTCAATGCACTTTCCAACAAGTTTAATGATCCGAATTCAAATTTAAAGATTATTCTCATGAAAAAGTTAACCAACTCCTGAACATTGTTTTCTAAGTCCATATAAAGTATGCCATAGCCTATGCAAAAGCACACACACACACACACTATATATATATATAATTAAAAATGTATTTTTTGGCTGGAGAGATGGCTCAGTGGTTAAGAGCACTGACTGCTCTTCCAGAGGACCTGGGTTCAATTCCCAGGACCCACATGGCAACTCACAACTGTCTGAAGATCTAGTTCCAGGGGATCTGACACCTTCACACCAATGCACATGAAATAAAGTTAAATAAACCATAAAAATATTAAAAAATGTATTTTTTAAAGGAAAAAATTTTTGGCTGGTGAAGAAATTGGATATGGTCCCTTGACCTTGATTTAACCTAAATCATCGTGATTGTGTTGTAGAAATTGCCTTAATTTTATCTTCTTCATTCTGTGGACCCCACTGCACCAGAAAATGTAAATAGTAAAATTTCATTCAAGTCCAAATGGATCAAAGACCTCAACATAAAGCCAGCCACACTAAGCCTTATAGAAGAGAAAGTGGGAAGTACACTTGAACATATTGACAAAGGAGACCACTTCCTAAATATAACCCTAGTAGCACAGACACTGAGAGAAACAATTAATAAATGGGACATCCTGAAACTGAGAAGCTTCTGTAAAGCAAAGGACAAGGTCAAAAAGACAAAATGACATCCTACAGAATGGGAAAAGATCTTCACTAACCCCACATCAGACAGAGGTCTGATCTCCAAAATATACAAAGAACTCAAGAAATTGGTCATCAAAAGAACACATAATCAAATAAAAAATGAAGTAAAGACCTAAATAGAGAACTCCTAACAGAGAAATCTAAAATGGTTGAAAGACACTTAAAAAAATGTTCAACATCCTTAGTCATCAGAAAAATGCAAATCAAAACAACTCTGAGATTCCATCTTACACATGTAAGAATGGGCAAGATCAAAAACACTGATGAAACTTATGCTGGAGAGGTTTTGGGGTAAAGGGAACACTCCTGCATTGCTGGTGGGAATGCAAGTTGGTACAACCCCTTTGGATGTCAGTGTGGCGATTCCTCAGAAAATTAGGAAACAACCTTACTCAAGACCCAGTAATACCACTTTTGGGTATATGTCCAAAGGATGCTCAATTGTGACACAAGGACATGTGCTCAACTAAGTTCATAGCAGCTGGAAACAACCTAAATGCCTGAAGAATGGATAAGTGAATTGTGGTACCTTTACACAGTGGAGTACTCCACAGCAGAAAAGAATAACAACATCTTGAATTTTGCAGGCAAATGAATGGAGTTAGAAAACATCATTTTTAGTGAGGTAACCCAGATACAGAAAGACAATTATCACATATACTCACTCATAAGTGGTTTTTAAACATAAAGCAAAGAAAACCAGCCCACATATCACAATTCGCAGAGAACCTAGACAACTATGAGGACCCTAAGAGAGACATCCATAGGTTTAATATACATAGGAAGTAGAAAAATACAAGAACTTTTCAGGTAATTGGGAGCATGGGGACCTTGGGAGAGGGTTGACAGGGAGGGGAGAGGCAGGGAGGGGAGCAGAGAAAAATGTAGAGCTTAATAAAAGTCAATTAAAAAAAGAAAAAAGAAAAAAAAACTCAGTCCCCTACTCAAATAGCACTTTTTTTTTTTAAATAGCTTTTAACCTGAGGAAAGTATTTCATTCTTCATTCTTAAGATTCTGAGGACATATCCCAAATAAAACCAAAGGGGTTGTAGGAGAAAGGGAGCATCGTGTCTAGCAATATGCTTTCGGTTATCTCAGATGCCAGGCAATGTGTGACAGCGGGTAGACAGTAGAGTGCACCCAACTATAAGAAACCACATAAATCTGTCTTAGGATTTTTTTAAAGCTTATTCTAGATTCTCTATGGAAGTCTGTGTAAAGTTCCTGTCAGCATAGTCCTATGTTATTAAAACTCAGACCCTCTACATATCAAGAATTGGCTGGTGAGGAAATTAGAAGCAGAGATGGAATCAAAGCCATCTCCCTTGACGATCACACTGCTGGCATTATTGGGGATTGCTGAGTGCACAGAAACTACTTTGTGACAGCACAGAAAACAACAACAAAAGCTTTCCCCAGGGAGAAAAATTACTTTTAGGAAAGGACAAAATAAAGTGATTTTCAGTTTTTCCAAATATTTCACCCTCTGGCAAGTTTTCTAATACTATTTTAAACCACTTTCTTCTTTGACATTACCAATGTGACTGACCATGATATAACTAGGCATTTGGGCTTATTATTTTCTAATTAAAAACAATAAAAACTAGGTACTTAGTTTTAAAAATGCATTGTCCTCTGTGGTGGCTAATATCGATTGTCAAATTGACACACATGGGTAGAAGAAACCTCAACTGAGGATCTGTTGACATCTGATTGGCCTCTTGGCATATCTATGGGACATTTTCTTAGTTGCTAATTGATGTGGAAGTGTCCAGCCTACAGTGGGCAGTGCAATCTCTCTGCAGATTGCTCTGGTCTATAAGAAAGGAACTTGAGCAAGACAAAGGAAGCAATCCCATGAGCAGCATTGTTTTGTGGTCTCTGCTTTAGCTCCTTCCCTGACTTCCCTCACTGATATACCCTGAAATTGAGATGTTAGCCAAATAAACCATTTACTCCCACATATTTGATTTGGACTGTGTTTGTTACTACAGCAGAAAATAAGCTATAAGAGTCTCCTTAAAAGTATATTAAAACTATTACCTAAAATCATTATATTTATTTTAAAGTTTAACAAATACTTGCTGAACACAAATACAGCTAAGGAATTATTATTTTCCACAATTTTGCAGAATCTCTTTAAGTTTTTAAATCTTTAATGTGAAAATAGAATAATGTTCAAAATTGCCAGACAGTGGTGGTGCACGCCTTTAATTCCAGCGCTTGGGAGGCAGAGACAGGCTGGTATCTGTGAGTTCAAGGCCAGTCTAATCTACAGAGTGAATTTTAGGACAGCTAGGGCTACACAATGGAACCCCGGACTCAAAAAGCAACCAACCATTCAAACAGACAAACAAAAAGTCATATGACAACACTGCTTTTCCTAATAAGCACACAAGTCAGCTAAAGTCCCAGGGCTCTCAGGAAAGTGGGGCTCATTGTGACTAAGCCTGAGCATGGGTCAGTGTTCAGTTAATAACATGCTTCTCACCGAGGAAGACCTGCTCATATGTTTCTTTACACAGTTTGAGAATTTTAGCCTATTTACTTTGATATGGGGATTTGTTCAAAGGCTACTGTGTATGGCCTATGGGCTGAGAATATGGTTTCATTTGGTATTTTAAATGAGTGAAAACGGATTATGAAATTATAAAAGAATATTAAAATGATAAAATTATTTTCAAAATCCTTAAGTATTGATAGGGAATTTGGTTCCAGGTTATCCTCAATGGATTCAATATCTGAGGATGTTTAGTTCCCCATAATACAATGCTTCAGTCTAACTCCACAGAACTTGGCACATTCTCCTGTCACTTTAAATCATCTCCACACTAGTGTAATGTGCATCATAGTGTAAGCACTATAGAAATCAGTGTCATGCTGTATTTTTCAGGGAATATAGACAAAAAGAAATGTACCTGTTAGTATCAATGCACTTTATATTTTCAATGTGAGATACTAGTTATGAATGTATGACTCATAGAATTCCTCAACCTCACTCTCTTTTATCTAACCAGTTTCATAGAATTTATGTTGCTTATATTTTTATTAACATATACACACAAACATGTAAGATATCATGACTTTCTACTTATGATTTCAAACCAATAACTTCTGATAATTTGGGCTCTCAATTTTGTTAGTTTTTAACCTTATTTATTTGTGAAAATAGTATTTCCACAATTAAAAAAACGTTCTTAATATGTATTAAAAATTATAAACAAGGAAATCACAAACCCCTATATTAATGTGCGACACTTTTCTAATTACAGAAAACTTATCTTGCACCATGAGTTTATATTATTTTCGTGTCTTCCCTTTAGCAGTCACCAAACTTCACTTGAGTCTATTCTTTCTTTCTGAGATCTTTCATTTCTCTTTTCACTTCTATACTTTAATCAATTATTATTATTTTCCCATTTTCATTTATTTCTATTACTAATCTGTGTTTATGGTTTAATGTTTTGTAGCAACCAATGTATTAAGGAAAACGTTCAAACTAGGAAGAATAGACAGAAAGTAATGAAATTATAGAACAGAAAGTTGACCATGACCATGGTGTCTTATACCCACGTACACAATGACAAACATGTCTTTGAATTGCTCCATAAAGGTTTCTTAGCTGCTACTAACTTATACAAGCAAATAGATTTCTAAAATATCTAACATACTGCAAATTTATCTTCTATCTTTGTTTTCTTTTGATCAGCATATCTTGAAAACCATTTATTAGGAAAACATATCAGGCCAAGTTGTCACATGACAGGGGATTTTAGCTATATTAGGGTTTATTTACTCATTCCCTAGGGAATGGATCTTTAGATTGGTTCTGCTTTACCACTTCCTTCTTCTTTCCATTGTATGTGATTGCACTAAAGAAATTATATACTGTAGTACTTCTTAGTGAGGTTTATGTTTATCAAAGGGTACAGATTTGAGGTATGCATGACTGCAAATTGGAATAGAACAGTAGACTTTCAGGCAAGGAAACTTTGAGCCAGTCTAAGTTCGCCTATGAAACTATAGTTTTATATTTTACCACTTGCTCAACACACAAAACAGAAAAGGGAAAAAAGCGTTTTTATCACAGTGAAGAAGCCTTGGTTCTTGAAGAATTTTCCTTCTATTAGTTATGAGATGTGGCAAGAATCTCTTGGGTTATGAAGAGAACCCCAAAGGTCAAGTTGGTGGCTGATACAGACACATCTCCTGTAGAAATGGGAACCCTGATGGATACCTTGTTTGCTCAGAAGTGTTCATATGTACAGATGTGAGCTCTTTCAGGGATGCATCTGAAAAAAAAAAAACCAGCACAATGTCCTGTAAGCAAAGCTGAAACAGGAGATGAAGCAAAATGAGCTGCCATTCAGTTAGGGGAGAAAGGTCTCTAATGCATCCAGGACCTTCTCTATCTTCACACTTGCTGTGTGCAGAAAGAGCATTAGAGCACTAAAATCCTCACCCAGATTATCTGCAATTTAACAGCACTAGGCTTCTCTGGGAACTGCACTTGGAGGCATTTTTACTTCCGTGTGCGGTTCATGATGGAGTTTTTAAAAGAATTGTTTTAGCATTGATCTGTCAGTCCCCATAACCCATAGTTCTTCTGTTCGACGTTGAATGTCCCAGAAATTCACCACCCTTTGGCAACCATCACAGCCACACCCACCAAAGCAAAACACTGGAAGGCAGCAGCAGCACTTTGGCAGTGTTTTCATTTTTAAGCTACATGCATCTGGTTATGAATAAGACACGTCTTACCACATTTCACACAGGGGCCTGTATTATCATGCATTTTTACCACCTAAGAACAGTCTAAGTTGAAGTAATTTAAGTACAATTAAATGTTTTGAAAGTATGTTATGTATCCCCATACATAATAGTTCAGAACAGTTTGAATTTACACAAGATATTATGTTGTACTCTGGAATGTTTATATTGTAGACTATTGAGGCTTCTGAATTTTCTTGTGCATCTTTTTGAATATTACTATTCAGTTCTGTTTTGGTGAAGTGATACTGAGTGACTTTATGTTTATAATTTTTCTTTCTTAAATTGTATCATTTTATTCAAGCTAGAAAGTGTCCTATTTTGATTTGTATATCTTTTTAAAGACTGATTTTCTGTGACTGATGCCTTTAAACAATGAAAAAGTAGTCTATTTTATGTTTGTCCTACTAAAAATGAAGCTACATTATTTCTAATACTCCAATGACTGCCCAGTTCTCTACTTAAGGCTAACCACTCTCGTTAGTCAAGTGCAATGGAAAGAAATGGAGAAAACACTTTAGTATAAGAAAACAGGTTTCGCCCCGGGGCTGTAGAGAGGGTGGTAGCAAGATTGCCAAGCATGCACCAAGGCCAAGCTTGGTTTCTATCACTTGGTTTCTATCAACTGGAAACAAAGGCTCCAGGTTGGGATCCCCAGAACTGTAGCAAATGTGAGGCTAGCCTGGGATATATAAGATACTATCAAAATTTTTAAGGAGAAAACTAGAATTCGATCCAGAGTAGATATACCTACATTGCTTTTTATTTTTTAAACCAAGCCTTTCGAATTTCATTATGCCCGGATTTGCTAATGTATGGAGGAAAAGCATAAGGTGTATGATGTTTATAATTCTTAGTGACTGTGGTAGTACAAAGTAGAGAATCCTTTAATTAATTCAAGGCTAAAACTCTATTTCCCCCATCTGGGATTGCTGGAAAAAGACAAGAGCTCTGGTCTATGAGGATGTAAGAGAGGAAGAAAATGAGTAGGTCTATTCTCATTGCTCTCAAAGGCTACGGATCTGACTTTAGTTACTGATCTTCCACAATCCTTTGAGGGTCCCAGTATGCCTTCCTGTCACCGAATTCTCTTGTAAAAGACTTGCATTAGCTAATTAACTCTTCTTTTATGCTTCGCGGCCCTGCCTCTTCCCTCACTTCTTGTGTTCCTCCAGTATCATTATTTGTTGCCTTCAGGGTAGTGCTTCCTCCTATATAAATCATTTGAATGGTTCATTTGAATGGTTCTATTGCCCCTCTAACTTATGAACTTTACCCCTTCTCCTTTGATATTTTTCCCAATATTAGATAAAAGGGTGGCCTCAGAAAACCACGTAAAACAAACAGGCTATGCTTTCCCAACCTTTAGTCCCTCTTGCCTTTAAAGATCATTCTAGAAGCTTGCACTTAACTGAGATGTGCAGTCTATTGATTTTTACCCATGATTTTTCTAAGGTAGCGTTTCTAAAGTGGTCTGAGAAATAGCATATAAATTCATCTTTATTATGCTAACATGTGAAGTTAAAAGCAATTACTTCTTCACTTTCTTTTTAGAAAAAAATATCAGTGGTTTTAAGATGGGCTACATTAATGTAATTGTTTCAACTTACAGTTTATCAAATCAGCAAAAGCAAGCTTTAAATCCGTGTCATTTTTCAGCCTTAAAATAAGTTCTTCTCTGAATTTGGGCAGCTTATTTCTGGCAGTTTGCAGATGGACAGCCTCATGGCATTACTGAATGTATGCATTAGTACATAATTAGATCTATGTAAAGATAGGTTTAGCTTCATCTAAATGGGTTAATCAGTTCTCACTGAATTCAAGAAAATGTAGGGAAGCTCAGTGTGCAGTGTCTCTCCATGGTCTGGTGTAGACGGTGGTGGTTGACTGAAAATTCATACGTATTCTAATGGGAATGAGTTCTATTGAATTTTGCTCTCTCCTGTCAAGCTGTGGCAGTGTGAGCATTACCAGTCATGTTCCAGAAGTTTCTTTGCGTTTGGCTCTGTTGCTTTGCATTTGTAATCATAAACTTGGCATTGATGACTTTAAGCAGACATCTGGAGCTGGGTGCTGCACTTGCAGGTTGGTTCAGACAGGTCCAGGGCGCATTTACTTACTAGTCAACCCAGTTATTAGGAAACCTTCTGTGACACTGGACTGCAGAGTTATTAACGTGTACCTTTGAAGGAGGAACACTGTCATTCATCCCCAGCTGTCACTTTGCATACATGCTATTATTCCTTTGCTTCCTGTAGACCGCAGCCCGGGAGGGCTCCCGGTCACCGGCTAGCTTTACCACAAATATTTACACGGAAACTGTATACTTTTAAACACTGCTTGGCCCATTAGCTCTAGCCTCTTACTTGATTAACCCATTTCTATTAATGAGTGTAGCACCACGAGGTGGTGGCTTACCGGGAAGGATCTTAACCTGCATCCATCTTGGAGAGGAGAGCTATAGCATCTGCCTCACTTCCCTTCTTCCCAGCATTCTGTTTTGTCTACCCCACCCACCTATGCCAAGCAGTTTCTTTGTTAATTAACCAATGAAAGCAGCAGATAGACAGGTGACCCACCTACATCACTTCCTTTGTGCTGCACACTCTCAGTGGCATCTCCAGCTGGGACTCTTCTTTGTTTCCACCTTTCTGGATGGGTTCTCATCCGGTCCTCTGCCAATAGACTCCACATTCACACTGATGGATCCTAAATGTCTATCTCTGGTCTAACTTCTCCTTGTCTCATCATGGGGGAATGTCACAGATGTGTTTAACGGAAAATTCTCAGAACAGAAGTCATGATTCTTTCTCATGTTCTATTTCTATGTGACTACTGGCCATTTCTAAGTCTTTTCAATTTCACAAAATGACAGTACTGTCTGCAAGATATCCAGTAGGCATCCCATAGTTCCTCTTTATGTGCTAATTTAAACTAACATACTAAATAACACAAAAATGCTCATATTTATGGACACCATGTAATGACATAATGCATTGAGCATGTTTCTATAAAAACTTTCATTTTCTTATGATGAAAGCATTAAAGACTCTTGATGGTTTTTGCAACACTGGGCACATTAGCATAATCACAGCACTAATCAATTTACCCCTGCCTAAACTGAACTTGCTATCATCAACTTTTAACCATCACTCCATCTGCTCATCTAAACCATCACTCCCTAGCCTCTGGTGTTCACAGCACTAATCAACTTAATCAATTTACCCCTGCCTAAACTGAACTTGCTATCATCAACCTTTAACCATCACTCCCCAGCCTCTGGTGTTCACTGCTTTATGAAATTAAATACCTTAGACTGCATATGAGACTGTAAAAGACTTAACCTCCTGTGCCTATTTTATGCAAAGTGCCCAGTTGCATTATAATTCAAATGTCAGGCTGTGATTCTTTACATGGCTGAATAGTGTTCCATTATGCAACACATTTTATTATCCACTATGACCCATACTTTGTCTCCTTTTGGCTCTGTGTTTAGTGTTGCAATAACTAAGGGAGTGAGATGTCTTTTTAACACTGACTTCATTTACTTTGGATATGTGCTCAGTGCTGGGGTTGCTTCACATCACAGATATTTTTCTAGATGCTTGAAGAAACTCATGTGTTTCTCCAGGGTGACTTTGTCATGTGTTATCTGTACCAGGGATTCCGTGTGGGCTTCCTTGTCTCCTTCTCCTGGTCCAAAATTACTATATTTCATAGTTTTTGCAGGAAACATTCATACTGAGAAACATTGTTGATGGTTCCTTTCATACAAATTCCAATCTAACCAATGGAAAGTACAGTTGCCTCAATCTCTAAACTGCCACTCACTCCATGTCTGACTTGCTCCTTTCTTGCTTCTCAGCAATGAACTCATAGCAGGACTTCCTACCTTGACATGTACACTCTTCAGAAACCTTCTTAATGAAAATAAGATCTTCATTCTTTATACCACTTATTTTTTTTTTCAAAGTGCCATTATAGAAAATCCCAAATGGGTTAAAAATCAGTACAAATAATGCAGTGAAGCCCTGTGTTGCCAACCACCTGCCAGATTTACAGATTCTCAGTTGTTGAAATATTTCTTCATTGGCTCCAACACACCTTAAATACTCTGAGGTAAACTTCAAATACCATAATTTATCTGTAAATATTTTACTAAATGTTACTGAACGATAATGGTTCATATAATTCTTTAATAAAATTTACTTGGTATTCAAATTTCTCTTATTTTTCAGACATTAATTTACAGTTTGAAGATTCCCTTTACTTTCATCATTAAATTTATTTACTCTTTTTTAAATATTACTTTTCATTTATTTATGTTTTAGACAGAATGTCCCTGTGTAACCCTTGATGTCTTGGGACTTGATCTGTAGACTAGTAGACAAAATTGGCTTTGACCTTAGAGATCCACCTGCCCCTGTTTCTGAAGTGCTGGGATTTTTTTAAGGACATGGCCAACCACCACCACATGTCTTTATTTACTCTTTCTGTTATTCTTCAAGTTTATCTGTAGAAGAGCTTTGATTATTGGTTGACCATTTGGAATTTTTCTAATTGTTTGTCTTCCGACTTTGTGCTTTTTAAGATTTACCTTTTGCTCATATTTTCTCATATTTCATTGTTATGTTTTGTACTATTTTAGAATAAAGTTCACATTGGGGTAATAAGACTTTACAGTAGTGTTTGCATTACCTGGTTGTGATGGTCAATATGTCTTGCCATCTTCATTGAATCTGAAATCAGCTATAAAGCACACTTCTGGCTGATGTGTGAGAATGCTTCCTGGATAGAATATCTTATAGGGGAGACTGACCTCCAGAGTGGGCAAAACCTTTTTTTGTGGGGGGATGTCCAGATAAAAAGAGCTGGAAGAGAAAAGCTGATGCTTTTTGCCTGCGTCCCTTCCCTGGGCTGCTAGTGGATATGTCTACCCTGTGGCTGCTGCTGCTGATGTCATTCACCGATATCCACATTCACCATTTTAGCCTTCCAAAGAGGACTGATGACCAGTAGGTCTCAAATATTCTCTAAGTCTTCAGATTTTTGGGATGCTGAGGACACTAATCTTGTGGAGTGAATAGAAGCTACCAGACTCTCAGTCACTCAGTGGTGAAGGTAGCTATTGTTGAACTAACTTCAACAATACCTTATTATTGTTATTAATAAGTGTTCCTTCTATTCATTCTGTTCCTGCAGTGAGCCATGAATAAAACACTAGAGGATCATCTAAAAACTCAGATATTCTACTCTTCTGTTCTCCTGTTCCTGCCCCCTGTCCTTAACTCTTTTTTGTAGCTTTTCTTGCTCTTTTATACCCAACTATCATTCTTTTGGGACTTTAAAACTGATCCACAGGCTAATGGACTGTCAACATGCTGTGGTCATAATGATGCTTCCTAACCATAATTCCATTAGTTTGGATGTTGTTTAAGTTTTTAGTCTGAACTAATTATATTAATGAAAGTAGAAAGCTGGTAATACTCAAATTTCACATTAATTTTTTATTCATTTACTAGAGTTTACAAAGAATATCTTTCATCATCTTTTTAATGTTGACCTGGGTTTTCACAAGAAATGCAGGCTCAATGGGATATTTTTATTAGTCACAATTTTTACAAAAATTGGCAAGTTTCTTAACATCTCTCATGTCAATTAACATATCCATAGATATGTTATAATATGTATATAAATGTTATTTTTTAAAATTATGAAACCATGTACTCAATATATTTTAAATATAAATCTATTGCCACTATTAGTATTATCCAAAATTTTTGTCTTGTTGAAAAATTTCAAGCTGATTCTTGATGGTTCTTGTTATAAGCCAATTCTTATATTTCTATTAAGATCTTATATATCAATTTTTCACAACCTGAAAAAGACAATTTTTATAAAAACTCTAGTAAACTCTAACTAGGAAATAATTTTCCAGTCCAATTTGTACCAGCAATGTCAATGGCTACTCTTCATGACTTTTTCAGTTGACAAAATTTCAGAATATATTAGAGGTAAAAAATGCACGAGTTCATGATCACAGCACATTTTCTAGTATTAATTTGAACTTAAAACTCTTAATCGCATCTATATTTTCTTTTATGTTAAGTATCTTGGATTCTGTACATTCCAACATTAATTTTCTTGCTCATCTAATATACAAGTGTATATGTGTGTGTCCAAGTGTGCACACATATAGAATAATGCAGTTCTAGACCAATGAAATCTTTTGAGTCACTGTATGTCTTAGTCTCTGAAATGCAGTTTGTCTTAGTTTTATTTCCCTTAAATTTTCAACATTTCAGTTTTCTTAGAAGATACTTATATTTTAGTTAGTTCTTATTTTCAGTTATGATATAATATGAGAGCATTAAGCATTCTACCCAAGCGCTGAATCAAAGTCCCAGTCAATTTCAATTGTTTTTCTGTATAGTTATAAAAAAATTACACCATTCTTATCAAAATTACAAAACCAGAGATGAGCAATATCCCCTCCAACACAATTACTTCCAACCAAGTCTATTTTTTTCTAGAAAACTTGATTTTAACTTAAAAACCTTCTTCTATGCCCTCTCTTCCATTTAAACACATGTTTATGCATGAGTGGATATGTGTGAACTCACTGCATCCATGATAAATCTGGCATATTGTATATACCCTCTTCTTCATTTATTGTTTCATATAATCTACAGTAGGCATAGAGGTATTCTCACTTCTTTATAGATACACAACATGTTTTTATAATACCCCACAATGAATTGGACTTACCATCTATATATGGGTCTTTATTTTTTTTATAAACATTGTTATTCTCTGGACTAAAATCCTTCTATCATTTCCAGATACTTTTAGATAAAAGATAAACAACAATATGTAGCCAACAAGGGATGGCCTTTATATTTGTGTCTGTTTTAATTCTTCTTCCTCAACTCACACAATTCTTCCCATTAGTTATATTTCCTGATTTATTTTACTTTTCATTCATCAAATATACCAATATTTGTTAATTTACATTTTTTTTTATTTCTTACTTTCATCTATGATCAGCTTTTCAGGACCAGTTTTCATGGATGAGAGATTTGGTACTTTGATTTGGGACCTCAAGTGTTACTGGCTATGATGATTCCCGAAAGGAGCCAACAGAAGGTCACACTACCATCCACTTACTTGTTTATGTTCTATATAATACATACCACAGCCTAAGACATGATATGCTTGGAATGTTGATATTACTCTCTAACATTACTGTTTGTTTGGGCCATGTATTCATCTCATGCTTGTTTGCACCTAAATGGTTTTTTATGAAAATTGAATTCTTTGTATCCTGTCTTGTGTTTAGTAGATTCAATGCCTTACAAAACATGTGTTGAAGATCAAAAATTTCAGCTGATACAGGACATGCTATGGCAAAATATACAAAGTCTTATCAACTAGAAGTCTAAATTCTAATCTGACATTGTAGTATATTAGAATATTATTCTCTGATATTATTATTTCCTTGGTGTTTGAGGATTAAAAAATTTAAGTGAAAATTTTAAACATTGACCAATCAATTGTATCGTGCTTTCTTTCATAAAAGCCGTCGGGAGGGAGTGGTGGCTGCCATTTAGGAAGTGGTTAGTGATATTCACTTTATGTAACTACACTATTTGTGGTCCAGGTGCTTCAGAAAGCCTTCAGTTGTTCTCCAAAGCCCTGCTGTTTGGCCCATTTATTTTTCCCTGATTTAGTTGTAAGTTGTCAAAGGCTTCCTTTGTTTATGGGCTTTTCTTCATCACCCTTCCCTCACATACATATGAAGAAAAAGGTGATTATAGTTCATGAGTTTTTGGAAGTATTAACAGAATAATGGAGACAGACAAGCTGACACAATGAAGATCCCCAAAATTCTTATATTTTTGCTAGGCCATAAGAGTGGAATATTCTATTCCTTGACACTTGTGGTTAAGACAGGCAAACTTGAACATGCTGTTTCATATTTTACTATCATAATATATTGGTTATTTTTTTGCAGTTTCCACTGCTTAAAATTTATATTCAGAATATTGTAGTTTTCATTGTATTTCAGCTAAAAAGAAAATCCTAACAAAAACAATTTAGAATTATTCTTTTGTCTAAGAGAATATGATCCTTGGTCTTTTACACATCTTCCAACCATGAATAGCTACAAAAGCATGTGAAACAAAAGAAGAGGAACTGTGTTCATGATCTGATTTTCATGCTCTGTTCTTTGAGACTAATTCTAGACAGCAGAGATTCAGAAGAGTATTCTCACACAGAGTATGCATCTTGCAGAAATATGAGACAGAATCACAGCCCATGGAGGCAAAGGAAGCTGGAAATTGTAGAATAGATTAACAAGGGATAAGACAGGGCAAAGGAGATTCAGAAATTGTATGGGTGTCACTTTGAGTCTCTTACTGAGTCTGGGCCTTCAGTCACTGCACAGAAGCCCATGTGGCTAAAGTAGAATCACTAGGGAGGTATAAACCAAAGAACAATCAGTTTATCCAGGCCTGCAGATGAGGCAAGGCACAGAAAGCATGACTGGAGGCCCCTTTCTGAGTACAGACTGTGAGAGTAAAGCGTTAGAGAACTAGGTGCTGGAAGAGAGAAGGCTCCTTTCGGATTATTATCACAGAGCAATATGTAGACCTTAGAAACTTCTTTTTGGCCTAGTGTAAGATGCAAACCCTAATCCTTCCTTTATAACCTGTCTTTAGTCCAGAGTCACAGGCCACCTACCATCAATCTTTTAAATATAGCTCTTCTAAATCTCCCTAGTGGATATTAACTGACTGAAAGTAAAGTTTCATTCATTAAAATCTTATTCCAAACAATTTTTGTTATGTTTTCATATTAATGAACATGATATCAAAATGCATAATTTAAAAACAAATTTAAAAATTTAATAATTTAATGGCTTAGCAAGATGTGTCAGCAGATAAAACCTTTGTTGCCAAGATTGATGACCTGAGTTCATTTTCCAGGAGTGGAAGGAGAAAAACAACATTTAAAAGTTAGTCTATGATTTTTGACAAATGTCCCCGGACTCCCACATATAACACAGATACAGATGTATGTGCATGTGCACACACATTGAAATATTAATTAATTAATTAATTAATTTTTTAAAGGAACCAACAGTCAGTCAGTAGGTAAAATCTCTTACTGACAAGTCTGAGACATGAGTTCAGTCTCCTGAACCCACACAGGGGAAAGAGCAAACAAACCTCCGCAGGGTTCCCTTGACCTCCCACTGTTGCTGTGACGTGTGTGCTTACACATAATCACATGCACACAAACAATTTACTCAATAGAAAAGGTAGAAAACATTTTTTTTCTTAATTAAATAGCTCAAAATACAGCTTAGTCAAACAAACACTTTTAGTAGCTGGCAATATCACTGCCTAAATACAGAATAAACTGGTAACTTATGATGATGTGTTATCCAGATAGCTTAGCCTAAAATGGAGACAGTAAAGCAAAAGAATTTTAAAGAATCAAAACAGACTGAAAAAGCAAAGTTGCTTTTAAAATCTCTGTGAAATACATAAAATTGTTCGATATAGTAAACAGTTTTAGAAATTTTAATTTTGGGAAACTTTTAAAATATGCCACTAAACACAATGATGGATCAAATATTTGTATTTATACAAACTGGAATCAAGAGTAGCAGAAAAGGCTGACAGCAACAACCAATATAAAATAAAATATTCTGTAAGTCATATCTACCTTGAAAATAAATTGTTAGATAATAGCTTAGTGACCGACAATATTATCAAGCTGTAAAAAGTGAGTATGTTCTTAACTAATTCTGTATTTTAGGATATCACTGCATCACATTCCATTGCTATTTCAAAAATAAGTGTGTTTGGTCAAAATTGAAATGTCTCTACAATCTTACAGATTTCAAATTTCAAAGATGTCCAAATTTTCTTCTGGCACTATAAGCAATCTCCTAAATATGACTGTAAGATAAAAATTCATATTTGTAATATACAATGACATAACAAAAAACAACCCTACCTCAAAAGGGATGGGTTAGAATAGAGTAGAGAGAATCTGAGCAAGACCAAAGCACACAGGATAAACTTAGAAGCATGCAGTTGTATGACGGGTACCTGGTGCTTATTGTGGTTTCCCCTACACTCTGGTACACTGAGCCTTTCACTTTCAGCTCTGCTACTTATAGAAGTTCACCTCTTTCTTAGACTGACTCCAATTAATAATTGCAGATTTTCTTGGCAGATGTCTCATGTTCTATATATCTTCAATAACCTCAGTTCTCCAGCGAAACCTGGGCCGCACATTCACACATCTCTAAGTA
The DNA here is from genome assembly GCF_950005125.1 of Chionomys nivalis. NCBI lineage: Eukaryota > Metazoa > Chordata > Mammalia > Rodentia > Cricetidae > Chionomys > Chionomys nivalis. Next base: position 38,061,011 of record NC_080093.1, read on the forward strand.
TATTACTGACTTTTTTTTAAAAAAAATATTTATTTATTATGTATGCAATATTCTGTCTGTGTGTACCCCTGCAGGCCAGAAGAGGGCACCAGACCCCATTACAGATCGTTGTGAGCCACCATGTGGTTGCTGGGAATTGAACTCAGGACCTTTGGAAGAGCAGTCAGTGCTCTTAATCTCTGAGCCATCTCTCCAGCCCCTATTAGTTACTTTTGTAGTTGTGCTAGAACATGGTAGCCAAAGAGTCTTCTGGAAGAGTTAATTCAGCTTACAGTTTCAGAGCGCAAGTCCATAATGGTGAGGGCTGCATTGTTGAAAGCCGCTGGAACAGCAAACAAGGAAGAGATCAGCACCTTTAATTGCAACAGAGATCAGCTTGGAAGTGGGGTAAGGCTATGAATTGCAAAAGGTCACTCCAGTGATATACTTCCTCCATCAAGGCGACAACACAGCCCATAACCTCCACAAATAGCACCAACAACTGGGAGCTTGGTGTTGAAATATCAGAACCTCAAAGGGACTTTTCTCATTTAAGCCAATAAGTCGGGAGCCACTCAGTAAATCCACGTAGGAATTCTATCCTGCTGTGTATTTCTTGGTTTCAACAACAATCTGGAACCTTGGTGCAAGTCTCTGTTCTACTTACCTGCAACTAGCAGCGTGTAGACCATTTTCCTCTGAGGTTATTTTTAATCAGAGAACTTCATGTTCACCAGCCAAACTCTTCCCAATGGATTTAGTCTTCATTACCATCTTTACAGCCTTAAATTTTGCATTCGAGACAACATTTCAGATATTGCAATTGCATCCTGTGCAATCCTTCCTTAGCTGCACGGATCTATCAAACAGTGGTAGTCCTTTTGTCAGCACAGGCCTTGTCCTTTCTGAATGTAACTTTAACCATGTTTCTATTTTTTCTTGCCACATTACTAATTTGTCCTATCTCTCTGTCATACTTTTTGCTTTTTCCCAATATAAATGTAAATATGTCTAGAGCAATGGGGCAGTAGCCTTGGCAGAGTTTAGTGGCTATGCTGTGCTGAAATTTCCTTCATCAAACAACTTTGTGTGTAACTGTTAAATAGAGTCACAATTAAATTTTCAGCTCATAAGCATCAGATAGGCAAGTGACTTGCTGGAATGTAACATGAATGTCCTCGAGAATAATTTCTGAATATTATTGTTTCCTGGAAACCGTAGAGCTGGCAGGATCTGGTCCACAGGTAAACCTTTGCAGCACGTGTAGCTGGTTTCCCTTAACACAAGCAGCATTAATTTTCATTGTAGTTAATGTCACAGCTCACTTTTTTCGCAGAGCATGCACACATTAGTAAAACTCCCTTATGAGGGTGCTTTCATTGTTAAGTCTTCCTAATTATGATCCATCCCATTTACAACACTTTGCAGAAAGTGATTGTGTATAGTAAATCGTTTGAAGAATTCTATGCGGGAGGAGAAGTTTGAGCACTGAGCAAGGAGCACATTTTCTACATTTTATCAAGATGTGCACTCCTGTAGCCTAGTTCTCTCTCTTTTTCTCCCTCTCTCTCCCTTTCTGCCCCCCCCCCACATGTGTGTGTAGAGAGAGATTCCATACACATTTTTTTCTATTATAACAAGATGTATTACTTTTATAATGATTCAATGAAATGAAAATAATGCCTAATATATGTAGATTTTATATTTCTAGGTTTTAATCCAAGGAAATAGCCTAATAGACAATGCTACACCAAAACCACTAAATGTTCCTAGAAGCATTTATTTTGGAGAAGAAATACAGAGTACTTCATTATTGTCCAGAACGATTGATTCAGACCTTCAGGAAGAGAAAGGAGAAATGATATTCATTATCTGAAGTTTATGATAGTTTAATCTGCTTCATACCTTCATCAGCATAAGAAACTCATTTATTATTTTCTTCAAAGGGTTTGTCTTCTCAGTTTCTTTTCCAGTGTTCTAGTTTCTGACGACCCACAGGACTTTCTACTATCCTGAGTTAAATTTTGTTTTTGAAAACTTGCTAAAACAAAAAGTTGTGAAGAAGTTTATGGTTTTAGTGTTTGATGAATGACAGTTAGTTTAACCCTATAACAACATTGCCATAGATATTAATATCCTTTTTATTGTACAGATAAGAACCCTAAATCAGTAAGTTTAAGTAACTCTTTCAATATTGGACATACCTAACTGGCTGATCAGTAGGTGGATTCAGACTCCAGATTCATATTGTTTGTGACCATGCTACACAGAGTTTGTACTGCTTACTGAAGTTGTTATCTCCAGAAAAGGAGGAAAGGAAGGAAAGAAGGTAGGTTGGACAGATCAAACGAAACACAAAAGGAAGGAAGGAAAGAAGGAAGGAAGGCAGGAAGGAAGGAAGAAAGGAAGGAAAGAAGGAAGGAAGGAAAGAACGAAGGAACAAAGGAACGAAGGATAAAAGAGTGATAAGGATAGAAGAATGAAAAAAGAAAACAGAAGGAAGGAGAGAAGGGAGGAGGGAAGGAAGGTAGAAAGGAAGGAGAAATGAAGGGGATTGAAGAAGGCAGCACAAACAGCTGTTCTGTTTGTGTTAGGTAATCTCATCCTTTCCCTGGCACCCAAATCTTCTACCGCTTTCATGTCTCTTAGTGTCATATGCATGTCAGCTCTTTAGTTCTTTAAAGTATGGATTGCAAAGCAATTCTGCCATTAGAGTTTCACACTAAGACTTTAGTATTCAACAGCAGCTATTTGAAAAATAATGAGTAGAGAGATCGAAAGAATGTAGAAGGAGACATCTACAATCACTCAGCACAAAACTGTCCTTTTAAAATATTGACTTTGTGCCTTTAATGTTTATTGCAAGCTTATTAAGGAGAGTTTTTCAAACTCTATGAATCAGGATTTTTTTAGGAGGTATGTTTTTATTCTTATCTTGGTTAGAAAAACCATATTGGGATTTATACTAATAAGTAAATTTGCATATTTTAACTGACTACATTTTAAAATAAAAAGTAGAATTCTGACAAGTTATTGTACAATAAGGTTATATAGTTTTAGCTTCTAAAATCTATATGATGTTGAGAATGAGAAGGAAGATGTTGATAGTTAACCTACTCAGTACAAGATGAAAAGCTAAGACTTGGGAGATTAGGCTGATGGTGAGGTGTTGAAAGTATCATTTGATACTGAAGTGTTTGCTTTGCTTTTTTTCAGGAAACAGTGTAAAGTTTTTGCTTGTCCAGAGAAACATTCATTTATCTAAGTATAGGCTTTTCTATTTAAGAGAATTGCACTGTTTGTTCAATGTCCTTGTGTATGTGTACTTATTAACATATTAATTTTCCGTTCTGAAGTGCTAAATTACTTATAAAATATTTATTTGCAGGATGTCCATTGTATAGATTATCTGTTGTTTTAAAATGAAAATGGTGGTTCTTAGGTGGAGAACATAATCAGTGACTTTCCAGAGTTTTCAGAGTCTTCTTCCAATAGAAGTGGTAATAATACATCCTCAGTCACTCTTGGCAATACTGAAGCTAAAACTTCAGCTTCTTTCTCCACATTTCATGATCTATTAGACAGACTTCTGAACATTGAATTTGCAAGTTGCTTTTCACCTCTCTGATAATGCGTAAGAAGCGTCTTTATTTAATCATGGTAATGTGTGGAGAGTGTCTGTCAACCTTTTCAAATTGATTTACAATCATTATTCTATCACTCCACCAAGTTTATCAGCACAGTGTGTGGTGTGAGATAGTTACCCAAGGCAAGTAAAATGAAATATGATAAAAAAAAATGGCTGGTTTGTGTTTTAGCAGTAGATAGAAAAAATTCAGTACACAGCTTTCAACTGTGCCTTAAACTATTTCTGAAACTCTAGCTACAGTATTTATGAAAAAGTTTTGGGTGAAGTGAGGTGCTAATACAGTTATCTTCTGACTTTAGGGACTGGCACCTTGGTTAATGAGACACAAACCCAGCTGATTCAGAGGTCACTATTATTCCAGGTTTTGACGTAGGAACCAAATTCATTTCTTTATGATATGCTCAACAATGTACTTTGAAGTTAGATATTTTGTCTAATTTACTTCTTTTAATTCACATTTGTGTTGGCTGGTGTTCTATATAGTCATCTGAGAGTTAGGAACCTCAGCTGAGAAAATGCCTCTTAAGTTCTGCTGTAGGAAGTCCTGCCTGTAGGGCATTTTCTTAATTAGTAGTTGGTGGGGGGAAGGAACACATCACTGTAGATGGTAGCATCCCTAGGCTGATGGTCCTGTCCTTTGCTCTCTAAGAAAGCAGACTGAGCAAACAATGAAAAGCGAGTCAGTAAGTAGCACCCCTCCTGGGCCTCTGCATCAGATCTGCCTTCAGATTCCTGCTTGATTTGAACTCCTGTTTTGGTTTCCTTATATGGACTGCAGTCCAGGATATGTAAGTCCAATAAACCCTTTCTTCCCCATGTTCATTTTGGCTGTGGTCTGTCACCATGGCAATAGTAACCCTAACCAGTACAACATCCAAGAATTTGGAGAAAAAATATAGAGTAGGTATAGAAAATTTGCAAAAAAAAAAATGAGTCTCCAAATAACAAATTTAATGCTAACACCTATTCCAAATCATAAATAATAAGACTAAACATATTAAAGGTAATTATATAATATTTTTGATTTGTTCTAGAATGAATTTAGCTAAGCTAGACTTTACTAGAAAATAGAAAGAGACTTCTCTGGTGGAAAAGGAATACAACTTGTGTGTATTTATTAATGTTTTTGCCTAGGTTTTTTTACACAAATAATATTATTTCAAAATAAACACATTGAAAATGAATTGCTATAGACTTCTTCTTTGCTTGTAATTACTATATAGGTTAGAGTTGCAGTTATTGAGTAGTATATAAATACTCTGCCTCACTTTGTATCTTATATTGATATCTCCTGGAGCAGATCAACGTTTCTATAAACAAGAGTTGGCTTATTCAAAACAATTACATAACTCTAAAATACTATTCATTTTCTGGTACTCTAAATTTTGTGTTACTAGTTACTTCATAATACTTGTTCAATGATTAAACAAATATTTTAGCTATAGTTAGAAGTTGTTGCTAATGTTCTATAACAAGTGTTTAACTTTATTTAATGGTGTTCATATTCATTTTGTTAAATATGAATTCATTCAAAAATGTTCACTAAACAATTTGAAATATCTTTGCTTCTCTTTTCACATTTTTACAGTGTTAAACATTACGGGAGAGCCATGACGTCTCCATGTTGGTGCTGACCATGGCTCGGGAGCTTTCCTAAAGCCCTCCTCTACTTTCCCAGACACATCTGTGGACTCCTCCTTAGCCTGGCCATTCATCCACCAATATTATTTATCTTTCCACCCCTAAACCTTTTCTCATTGGCATCTTATCTATTCTTACACCTCCAAGTGCCATCTGTTGATATCTTCCTAATCTGTTTCTTCAAAATAGACTTCTATTTCAGACTCGGATGATTTAATGGAAGCAGATGTCTCCCAAACACCTCAGATTCGATGTCCTGTTCCCACCCTCTCACTTTCTACTGAAACTGTCTCTTCTTTCCGGACTCCCACCCTGATCCTTTGCATATGCATGCCAATTATCTATGTGGCATTCTAATAGCCTGTGTAATAGAAATCCAAAAGCCCTCTAATGCCTCATGGGTACATTATGTATTCCCCATGCATTTCTGGTTTTATTTACACATCTTGGGGTCAGTCATTAATTTTCTTTTCTGTGGGCCAACAAGAGACAGCACACTTTTTAAAGTTAACTTATAAAGTAGTGTGTTTCACTCTGTAATTTTTTTTGACACGGTTAGGAGTCAGACAATTGCTAGGTGTGGTAAGCAGTTCAGAATATCTCTGTCCTCCAGCCAGGAAGATTTTCAGCTGTGAAATAAAACTATTTCTGTTGATAATTGTCCCCTGATGGACAAAATCACCTTACACTCAAAGTCCCCCCCCCAACTAGTATAACTACACATAACTTGCTCCTGTGTCTATAGTCATAATTTTCTGTAGTCCATTTTCTGACAAAATTGATTTTCCAAAAATAATTTATTCTTACACACCTTAAAATTCTCCTGTTTAAAACCCTTTGAGACTACAGATTGTCCCAGAATTTAAAAAAAGAAACAAAAACCCCGAAAACAAAAACCCAGCACCTCAGCCTCAGCCATACATTTTCTCTCAGCCTACATGTGTTTCTGAAGGAGATAATTGTTAATGTCTAATGCTTTGTATTTAATAGATCCTTGAAATAAGCAGGCATATTTAATGTTCCTAATGTGACTGTTTAGTCTTCATTCCACGGTAGCATTCGGCACCTTGGGAAAGATACTTAATAACTCTAAACTTCTAGCTTCTTTATTTGCTATATCCTATTTTTGTAGACCTGGGCTACACAAAAAGCCATGGTTAAATACAGGTGCAATATATTCATTTTAATCACTATCAACGGAAAGACTTGCCTAGAAGAAAATCAAAACAAGAGCTGCAGACTGTACATTTTAATTCTTATCCCTTTCAAATTATGTGTGAGAAAACAGAGAAACAAAAACAAGGGTCCAACCAAAACAACAGCATATATTTCAATGCACAATTCAAAAGCACCCACATTCGTCAGAAATGCCATGGCAGTATCTCGCCCTATTGTTATAAATCTAGCAGGTACATTTTTCACTGTTTTCCAGTGGGACTTTATGCCAACTGGTATTGATTGCAATAGTTCTGAACTTCTATTAGGCTCCACTCTCCTTTTACTTGATGATTATTTTAGCTCAACAATAAGATAATTTGGAAGTGTGAATATAAATTGAAAGATGTTTTAGAGGCTGGGTCATCTTAGTTGTTTTTTTTTATTTGATATCAAAGCATAGCAGTTTCTGAATATAGATATTTCTTCAAAACTTTTTCATTATTAACTTCAAGATAGTTTTGAAAATAATTGTGTTATTTAAAAAAACTATGAAATGCTTAATTTACCCCATGAGGTTAATAAAATTCAATATTACTCAGTGATATTTAGAGTTCACAAACATGCAGGAATCACAGAGTATGGAGTGGTATTTAAAATGGAAAGAAAAGAAGTACAGATGTGTAGAAAGGGATGGGGAGATGGATTCACAGGCTGCCACTTGACCTTTCTTGTTATAAGAATTTGTTACTTTGAAAGAGATTGGACTTCAGTTATTTGGTTTTAACTTTTATCCTTAAATATAGCAATACACACACACACACACACACACGTGCGTGCTACAGAAAACTTTCTATGCTCATTAGGTCCCAAAAGTTCTCATTTACTGTCAGTGTAGAACAGTAGTTAAAAAGATAACTATGGGTTTAGAATGTGTAGACACAGATTTTAAGTTCACAACTCACTAGTCACATGTTGTTGGGGAAGTAAATCTGTTTCTGTGCTTCAATTTTCTTATTGGAAGAATAATGTCTATAAGAATACCCGCACGCCTTTAATCCCAACACTCGGGAGGCAGAGGCAGGCGGATCTCTGTGAGTTCGAGACCAGTTTGGTCTACAGAGCTAGTTCCAGGACAGGCTCCAAAGCCACAGAGAAACCCTGTCTCGAAAAATCAAAAAAAAAAAAAAAAAAAAAAAAAAAAAAAAAAAGAATACCTCCTTCCTCAAAAGGCCGTATTACTGACTCAACAGTCCACACTAAGTGCTAAGAACAAAGACTGCCATGGAGTAACTATTCAACAGTTTATTATCCAATGTTGCTCACAAAACTGAAAAATAAGACCAAGAGAGAAGCAGATAATATCTCCCTAGTCAGTTTGGGATGACAAGAGCTAACACGCTTAACACGGGCTAGGATGGATTCAACAAAGAATGGTTTTCTCTCTTCCTATTTTACTATGTTCATGATATCTGCCTTGTGGTCCCATGAACCATACTAGTACCATTTATCTCCCAGTTTAACTTGTGGTTATACCTTTAATTGTGGACCTCATTTCAGAGCTTCAAAAAGAAATACGGTCATTATCACCTCTTTATTTAATTTCAGATGATCGTATGTAACGGGTTTCTAACATAGAATGAAATGCTACAGTTTCCCAGCTGAATTTAGCGGATGGAGTGTGTTTTGTCTACGTTACTTACTGCTATGACGTTAACTGACGAATGCCTGCTGCTTTCCTATTTCCCCCTTTTTTTTTCTGTTTGAAATAATTATTTTTCTGTTGTTACTCATCACAAGTTAAGACTCTATTCCTCTCCCCATTAAGTTGATGTTTTTCAATGATTTTTAATTAATATTATTCATAAACTCTGGAGCTTTTACCCTGGAGTTCCATGGAGAAGGTATTATTGAAAATCATACTTCAATCACTACTGATAACAGCATTAACAGCACACTGCATTTGTGAAAGAACCGTGAGGAATGTATCCTGGGACTTTGGAAGTGTGTACTGAAACAGCACAGTGAAAACACACAGTCTTTGGCTGTATATTAATTGTGTTTAGAAACACAGTCAACAAGGCATTGGCCTTTTCATCCCATCATTTTGAACTTGTTGTTTTACGTTGGCTTGTAATTACTGCCCAATGTCATGACCACCCTGCTGTGCTCTGACGATGTTACTTGGTTCAAGAGATTCCCACGTTCTGCTGAGTTGTGCACTCTTTTCCAGTGGCTAGTGACCATTAAATAACTCTACAAAGAAGCAAAGGAACTAATTTATAATTCGTTGTGTAGAAAGAGCTGATGGTAGAAATGCCCTCCCACCGCTGCACTTTTCTTTCTTTCTTTCTTTCTTTCTTTCTTTCTTTCTTTCTTTCTTTCTTTCTTTCTTTCTTTCTTTCTTTTCTTTCCTTTCTTTTTCTTTTTTTTTTTCAATGCAGGTAAAATTCAGACACACATAGGAAATACATGGAGTTTTCTGGGTCCTTATTTCTCTAGATTGTCTTTAAAGATCTTTATGCTCCCGAAGAGGTATAAACTCTGCAGCTTATCCAAAACGATTCCATAGAATCTGGTGTTAAATGACTGAGGGCAGAGATTTCATCTTCCTTAAAAAAAGTTTGATGGGAAATAAAAGCCAAATTTGTGTCACTTTAAGAATCATTTAGAGTCTACAGTTCTATCTTTGAATTGACGTCTTTGCCTCATTCCACCATCTGCAACTTATGCACAAGAAGATGGTCACTACATTAGAGCCAACAAATCATTAACTTTCATTGTAACCTATTGACTCGAGATATAATTGTAGTCGTCCAGATAGGATGATAATTTTAAATTTGTTTTCTCCTAAGTTTCTCATCTACAAAATTTTCCCTCAGGAAAAGTTAGTTCTCAGCTACTCATATAAACTAGAATTTAGGCGAATGATTAAACGTATGCAGATGTATAATCCAAAAAAAGCCTAGGTGCTCATATTTTGAGATAAGGCTGTACATCTTTTAAAACACTATGTAATGTTTTGCACTGGGAGGCACTTGGTGATAAGTGGAGCAGTAAGAACGTTGGAGTCTATATTGTAAAGAAAATTGCAAAAAAATTGCGCAACTTCTCACACTAAAGCGTCCTTGGCCTTGTGGTTGTGCAATCTTCTTTTTAATGCATTAGTATCAGTTGTAGATATAAAACACAATGAGATATAAACAAGAACATGAAATATCTCTTTATCTGAAAAAATTACAGTTGAATTAAGTGGCATGATTTGGTGTTGTTTTCTAGGAAATTATTTATCTAGCTTTCCAAATTTACACAAATTATACCCTTGATATGGGAAAGAGAAAATGATTTTAGCATCTATTTAAGTAGAATAGGGCCTCTCGATGTTTAGCACTTGCATTTCTCAACAAAATGGCCCATGGCAATAGATAGGCATGTGAACTGTGCTTCAACTGAATAGAATACAAGAACAAATAGATAAGTACTTTAAAGAATTAATATAAAAATATGTAGTATATCATTAAATTTTTAATGATTAAAAATTTAAATGGTAGTATTATAAAATACTTTATTATTTGGTCTTTATTTTTATATTTAAAGAAAAATTAAAAATTTTTATTTTATATCTTCCCTCCAATAAATTTTATATTTTTTGGTTTGGACATTGCAGAGGGAAACAGGAGAAAATTATATAAGTACTGGATGAAAAGAAGCATATGCCTCTGTCCTCAAATCCATTCTACATTTTGAAAGTAAAGCCCCATCTGAGGGAGTTGCTGGTAGCAGGAGAATGAGGAATGTTTGTGAGAACTTTGATGTAGAGCACTCCCTGTTACCCCAGAATGCAACACAAAAGACAAAGGGACATTAGATAGAGAATCACTTGCTTAGCTGCAACATCTTTCAGGATCTGTGTGTAGCTAGTGAGGAAGCAAATTAGGAAAGAGCCCGATTCCTGGAGGACAACAACCAATGGCTACCATATCCATTCCTGCACAGTGTGTCACTGGCTGAGAATGAGCATCATACGGTAGAGACAGTCCATGGAGCATCAAGCTTTGTTTTGGGTTATAGCAAGAGTTCACGAATATGTATCAGAAGCTAAATCCCCATGTTATCCTCTTCTCCATTGTTAGTGATCAGCTCATGAAGTTGGGGGAAAAATCTGAGTCTTATTGTTCTTCTCAATACCAAATGTATATTGTACTAATAGTTAAATTTTCACCACTACCTGATTTAATTTTTTCTTTAAACACTATTTATCAACTATCATAGGCTAGTTTTCTCATTCAATTAGCTAGATTCTACTTTAAAATAATGCATTAGTCTTATAATATATATATATATGTATATATATGTATATATATATATATATATATATAATTTATTTTCAATATGTTAGATTTTTTTTCCCAAGATCTGGTCTGACAGATAGGTTTCTTTACATGGATTTATCCTGTTTAATTTTCTCCTCCATAGGGGTGCTTCTTAGTAGATTTGTCTTTGGTCATTTTGTGAATTTATCCCCTAACATAAGCTTATCTATAGTGAGTATCCTATTTCAGAATACACATATAACTTTTGCACCTGTGATTTAATTCTAACTGATACGAGTGTATCAGTGATGTGTGCAACATTTTACCTTCCCCTTTACCTTGGAAAGACATTAGCTGTGCACAATGTTTGTGGGTGAATCAGGAGACAACAGTGTGGAGAGGCTTCAGTTTGATGGTTTAATCTAGGGCTTTGCACATGACTTTCATTTCTGCAAGAAAGCAACAATCTTGAATTATGGTTAAGGATTTGGAGGCTACCAAGGAAAATCATTTAATTTTTTTTTTTATTTTTTCAGGAGCAGAAATTACAGTGCCAAAGAATTTATTTATCCTTCGTAAACAATCAGAAAACCTTTCTGACCAATATTGTTTGTCCACTGTTTTCTCCTTACCTTATGTCTTGGCTATTTTTTTTCATGTTTGCTTGAAAACTGAATCACCTATGCCAACCCATGGTGTTAAGTTTGTTGTTAAAAGAGCAATGTGATTAATGGCCTTAGTGAAATTATGGATTCTTATTGCTGCTTGGTTCATACTGTAAGAGCTAACAAAACCTTGTGTGTGATCTATACACATGTGGCATTCTTTGGTATATCAATGTTTCATAAAGATTGCTAATACAGATTTTATTTTCTGACCTATATCAACGTAATGAAAAGAATAAACAGAGTATATAATTTATATTAAGTTAGTGCTTTTCTCAAAATTAGTAGTTTTAAATTTTGTTTCTCTATACAACTACAAGAGAAGCTTGTGTAATTTATATAATATTAGAATCTGACTTAAATTCAAATTGCTGATGTTTTAAGTGAATATTTTACAATTATATTTAAGAATTTAATATTAGCTATTGACAAATATGTATTCTATAAGTTTTCTAAACTATTAAACAAATACTTCACAATGATGATACTTATATTGTACAGATATATTACATATGGTTAATTATATTAATCAAAGCGATAACTAACATTTAAATTTTTTTTCTGAAAATTTCTCACATGTATAGAATGTATTGTGATTGTATGTGCCTCTCCCAATGCCTGCAGCTTTTCTATCACACCTCCTTCCCTTTTTCATATCCTTTTCTTATTCTTTTTTCTTTTTCTTTTTCTTACAGTAACTGATGGAAACAGATGCAGAGATCCACAGCTAAGAACTGTTGTGGGAGCTGCGGGCTGTGTTCCTGCCGCCCCAGCTCCTGGTAGCCTGGCTAGCTTATGCCCCGAAATAACAGTACACAAACTGTATTCTTTTAAACACTGCTTGGCCCATTATATCTAGCCTCTTCTCGGCTAGCTCTCACACCTGGACTAGCCCATTTCTAATAATGTGTGTAGTAGCACCCCAAGGTGCGCTTACCAGGAAGATTCTAGCCTACGTCCATTTTGGGTCAGAGCTTCATCGCATCTGCCCCAGAGAGGAGAGCTATCGAGTCTGAGCTCACTTCCTCTTCCTCCCAGCATTCTGTTCTGTTTACTCCACCCACCTATGTTCTAACCTATGAGAGCCAAGCAGTTTATTTATTTTTTAACCAATGACCTTCCTCCATCAAAGAACTAGGCTGAGTTTCCGGAATCCAGTCAGAGAGAGGGAGAAGAGAGTATATGAGCAAAGGGATAAAGATCATGATGGGGAAATCTCTTTTTATAACAACCTCCTGCGTCTAGTTAGTACTTTCTGTTTACATTGGGTATTGGGTCATTCATTCACTTCATTAGCAATTACATATTTTTGTGTGTTCTGCCTCATATTTGGTTAAATATTGGGTTGATATACTATATTCAATTTAGAGGAAAGCATAAAGATTGAGGAAAATAACAAAATTGTAACAAAGTGCCAGCCTGTTTAGCATAAAATAATTGATCAATCACAACTTAATGACACAGTCTTCTTTGACTAACCTCTCCTGGTGGGATGGAGTGTTCTGCATACATATATTTTAATTATATTGCTCTTTAATAACCAAGTTAGCAAGATGAGAAAGAATAACTACAATATATGAGATGTTAATAAGAGTTCTAAAGAGCTCTTGTAAGCAATAACCCCTATTTTCAGAAGTTTGTTATGGAGATTGTGATTAGATTGTATGTGCATAAAATATCAACTATCTTTATGTTTATATAGATGAAAACAATAGGTTTATATTACACAAGGCTTTTATAAAACTGACATTATCTTTCATATATATGTTTATATACACATACATTATATGTGTGTGTATATGCCTGTTGTATTTGTTGTTGTTAGATTGGATTGTATGCTCACAGATGCTGTGGGAAGGTTACACCTAATACCTACCTGCCTACTGGCAATTCTATGGATGTAGTATGTGAAGAAACATTGTGAATAGAAGAGTCAAATTTATATCTGGAATGAATGCCTATTTTTAGGAGGACAAGCTACTACTCCTTCCATACATAATGGAAGTGGTTGAGTGTACTAAGCCTGCCATCAAGCAGCTAGCTGATCCCCATGGAAAATGGTGGCATGTTGGAAACTCAGTGCTGGTTTCTGCTGATGAGAAACTGGAGAGTGAGACTATGTCCTCAATCTCAAGTTCCCCTTAACTGTAGCTTTTCTTTGCTATAACAGGATATGCCAGTTATTATTTCTAGAGGTACAAGATCTCAATAGGTAAGTCCTTTCTTCTGCCTATCTTTAACTCTGTCACCTATGTTTTTCTTTTGTGGTTTTAAAGTTCAAAGTCTCATATTAATTTTGAATTGATTTTTTGTAAGGTGTGAGGAAGTATTGGAGATTAGGCCGTTTTGTGGATACTCAGTTTTTCTAGCTTTTCTTTGTCTTAATAATATGCTATCACCACTATTTGAATTGTTGTATTATAATCATGTATTTGCATCCACTACCCATGCTTGAATCTTCAGGTTTTTTAATATCTACAAAATACTTATTTTATATGTGCTCATAAAATAGTGAAACAAAATGGATGAATGAATCATTGAGTTGACAAATGAATAGACGCTAAGATACAAGTGCAACATTCGAGAGTAATCTCATTGCTTTTGTATGAATAATTTGTGAAATAAGAATTTATTTATCACACAGGATAAAATCTAGTTAATAGGGTTGTCAGTATAATCTGTATACTTTATTTAATCAAATATTTATTTCTTTCTGAAATTGTAAAGTAGAAGTGTCTTCTCTTATCTCTATATTTTCATAATTGTAAGGATACAACACAGTCCCTGGAATCAGTGCTGGCACCATTAGGATGCTGTACATTTTGCAGTTCTTAATTAATTGTGGCAAACACGTAACAGTCTCTATGGCCAGCATCATCTGCATACAGCAGCATAATCATTTTTCTTTATAGTAGAGATTGTTTTATGAGTCTTAAGCCTTCCCTTGGGGATGTGGTTATCATCTGATAATCACACCCCTGGGAGATTCAAAACACTTATCTTAGGATCATGACTTGCAGTGCCCCAGAGGTGTGATTATCTCAGGAAACTCACACTCTCTGTCATGCCTAATTGCTTAATTATTATAGCTGCGAGTTCAGAGCCCCATATAGGAAATAAAGTAGTGTCAGCATCTCCAATAAACTCCTTATCTAAGAGTATATAACTTAGCCGTTTAGAAGAAGCCTGTGCTCTATTGAATTACAGACCTACAGATAGTAGTCTAAGAAATAGGATTTTATCAATAAGGTATTTTTATTTTAAAATTGGGTCCCTATTATTTTAGTGAATTGATAAAAGACAAAACACTAATTTAAAATCTTTTAATCATACAGTCTAGAATGATAAGATACAACAGCCAGTTGAAGGTACTTGCTGCCAAACCTAAAGGTTTGAGTTTTATCCCAGAATCTACATGATGGAAGGAAAGAACTGACTTCTGAAATTTATCATTTGACTTCTGGGTGCATGTGTGGCATATGTATGTCCACACACACGACACCTACTCACAGTCACATGCACACACAAACATACAATAACTAAATTAAAATGAAGAAAACAACACATTCTGGGAGGCAGATAAAGAAATAAAAGTATTCTACAGATAGAACAACTTTAATCCATGTAAATAGCACCAATGCTCTACGTAATGCCCAATTTTCTCACAAACACACTTAAACTTCTTGAGCATTCATAAAGGATTATGTAAGTAAAATTAAATTATAATTGGAGAACACTGCCATATACGTATCATCTCTGAACCACAAAATGATTTCTTAGTTTATAAGCTGTTAAGTTTCTAAAGAGGACCCAGTCATTGAGTGGGAGGCAGTAGATGAGGCTAAACCACTGTGCTGCTACTTCTAACAGGGTTCTTGAAGACTTAGCAAAGTTCCAGGACTGACAGATATTCTGCCTCATGCATAGGTGACTAAAGATTAAATTCTGTCACCAATGTACTAATGTCTAAGACATATATTCATTTTATTAGCTCTAAGTCATCTGAGTTAATCCATCTCCAATAGCAGCATCCCTGAGAGGCACAAAAAATTTCCCCTGTACATAGGAGCTAGAACTGAACAGAAAGAATGTTGAGCACTATCTCATGCGTTGTGTGCTAAAGCTAAAAATATCTTTGTTCTCAGATCAGTAGGTAAGATTTTGGTTACTGAAACTCTCTTAAAACATCTTTCCCTGAACCATTTTGATCTTTTCACTCTGTCTCAGATAAGGATGTCTAGATGTCTAAGTGTTTATGTTTATAAAACTTATGTTTTAGAGTGATATCTCACAAATATTATAAAAACCACTAATTATCCAAGGTTCTCAATCATTTCTTTCTTTTTTTTTGTATTGGATTTACAGAAATTTTCCTGCATAAGACTCCTGATGCAGTGTACAGAATACTAACGCAAACCATCAAAGCCAGGAATTTTTAATAGAACTTAGAGAAAAAGTTCTGTGAGGATCCAGAATGGTCTCTTACAAGCTGAGAGGAGAGGCTACCCCCCCAAAAAACTGACCCTGAAAGTGTATTTACATTAGACATAAATGTGTTTAATTTTAGTTATGGATATTTGCTATTGTCTAAACCACATTTTATGCTATCCTATTAAAATAATACAAAGAGACTAAGCAGTGTCTTTATCTCTTTTTCATACTAACATTGACTTGTTGACTGTGTCTATTTCTTTTTTATTTCTCTGAGTTTCTTCTTCTCAGAAATGTTGCATACTGATGCATTCCAACTTATAGATAGTTTCCAAAATTTTAAAATTATAAATTATACTAGGATCTAGAAACCCTAAGTAAATAAAAATATATGTTTCTAGTTTACATTAAAGTCTCAATTATGTGTGTGTGTGTGTGTGTGTGAGAGAGAGAGAGAGAGAGAGAGAGAGAGAGAGGGAGAGGGAGAGGGAGAGGGAGAGGGAGAGGGAGAGGGAGAGGGAGAGGGAGAGAGACTTTTTAGTCCAAAATTGCAGTTACTTCATTGGATTTTAAATAGCCAGAATAATGCATAAAAATAGCAAAATTAAGGAACATAAACTTCTGAGTCTTAAAACTTATTACAAAGTTAACTAAATCAGAAGAGCACTGTACTTGCAGAAAGACAGACAGTGATATAGTAATATAGTACAGAGTTTATATGTAAACCTTCTTATCAAATATTTTTAAATATGGGACTGAGATTATTCCACAGAGAAGACAGTTTTCACCACAGATGAAATTTGGACAGCTGGATATTTACACAATAAAGAAATAACAATTTACTCTTAGACTACATTTAATAGTTAATGCAAACATAAATTAAAGATCAAGAATAAACAGGAAAACTATAAAACTCTTAGAATAAACAAATAGAATATACACTTTTTATCTGAAATGATATCTTTTGTATATGACTCCAAAATCACAAATAATGGAAGTTAAAATAAATGAGCCTAATCAAAAATTCTTTTTAAGATTTATCTCAAACTACAAGAGTAAATAGACTAAATTTCACTGTTATAAAATAGGACTTTTAATATTATATAATTAATAAGGGATTTATAATTAAAATCTGTAACTATATACACTTTTGCTATATCATAACAATGGAAAATAACCAACAAACTGATTTTTCAGATGGACCAAAATCTTAACTGAACATTTATGCAAAGAAGGTACATATAAAAAGAAGGCCAACATTATCAATTTTGTATTAGTGAGGATTCTCTAAAGAAACGGAACTGATAGAAAATATAGATATAAAGGCAATTTATTAGAGTGGCTTACAGGCAGGGGTAACCATAGTCCAACAATGTTAGTCACCCAATGGGAATTCCAGTGGATGTTCAGTTCATGGGGCTGTACATCTCAGCTGTTCTTAAGTCTACACAGGAATACTGAAGTAGGCTGCAATGCCAGCAAAGGAATGGTATTCCAGGCAAAGTGGGAAAGATAAAGAACAAAGAGCTTCCTTCTTCCATGTCCTTTATATAGACTGCTCAAATTGACAGTGGGTCTTCTCAAATTAAAACTGGTTATTCCTATTTCAAATCATTTAATTAAGAAATATCTCTCAATAGCCAATAAAAAAAAATGGAAAACAGACCTAAACAGAGAACTCTCAACAAAGGAATCTAAAATGGCTGAAAGACACTTAAGGAAATGCTCTACATCCTTAGTCATCAGAGAAATGCAAATCAAAACAACTCTGAAATTCCATCTTACACCTGTAAGAGTGGCCAAGATCAAAAACACTGATGACAACTTCTGCTGGAGAGGTTGTGGAGTAAAGGGAACATTTCTGCATTGCTGGTAGGAATGCAAGCTGCTACAGTCCTTTCGGTACAGCAATTTCTCAGAAAATTGGAAAACAACCTTCCTCAATATCCACTAATACCACTTTTGGATATATATTCAAAGGATGCTCAATCATGCCACAAAGACATGTGCTCAACTATGTTCATAGCAGCATTGTTTTCCATAGACAGAACTTGGAAGCAACCTAAATGCCCTTCAAATGAAGAATGGATAAAGAAAATGTGTTACATTTATACAATGGAGTACTACACAGCAGAAAAAAATAACGACAACTTGAAATTTGCAGGCAAATGATTGGAGCTAGAAAACATCATTTTGAGTGAGGTAACCCAGATACTGAAAGACAATTATCACATGTCCTCACTCAAAGTGGTTTTTAAACATAAAGCAAAGAAAACCAGCCCACAAATCACAATCCCAGAGAACCTAGACAACAATGAGGACCCTAGGAGAGACATACATAGATTTAATCTACATGGGAAGTAGAAAAAGACAAGATCTTTTGAGTAAATTGGGAGCATGAGGACCTTGAGAGAGGGTTGAAAGGGAGAGGAGAGGTAAGGAGGAATGCAGAGAAAAATGTGGAGTTCAATAAAAATAATGAAAAATGGAAAAAAAGAAAATTTTTGTCAAAACTATGATGATCTATAAACACACCTATTAGAATGTCTAGTAAATTAATAGAAAGCATATAACAAGAGTATAGATAAAATACAGCTTTTGTGCATTGTGGTTAAAAGTAAAAAGTGGCACACCTGTTATGGAAACCATTTGACATTTTTCCAAAATGCTAAATAAATATTGTATATGAAAATACTATAAGCAATCTTCTTATTTGCATGGTGAATAAGAAATAGAATAAAATAATTTTTCACAGGAAATGGTAAGTCGACTCTTGAGTGTGTGCTTGCTGTAGTCTGATTGTGTCACCATAAAATTGACTGTGCTGAAATCTTAATTTCTAATGTTTCAAAGTCTGATCACATTCATAGTGGCTTTAAAGTTTTGATAAAATTTAAAGGAAGTCATTATGCTGAACACTACTCTCATTGAGTAATGTCCTTTTGAATAAGGGAAAATGGGTACACAGACCTCAGAGAAGGCAGATCATTCAAAGAGATATGAAGTAGATGAATATACTGAAGTCAAGAATAGAGTCCTCATAGGAAAGCAAGCTTTCCAATACTCTGGACTTCACCATATATAATGGTTCAGAAAATGAATGTCTATTGTCTCAGTGAACATTCTATCATTTTTATCTTGTAAGCCCTACAAAATCAATGACTTATTCAAAAGATTTCAAAACATTCTTCTGAATATCCACTTGTTCATGAATACCCAGAGCCAGCATTATTCACAGTAACTAAAAGTGGTAAAGTAGATTAAATGAACAGATAAACAAGCATCTATACACATGTACATTTGTGTGTATGTATATACATATTCACAACAGAGAGTGTATATAAATGTGATTAAAATGTAGACAAAATACATATAGACACACGCAAAGTTACTCACGTTGGGTTATTTTAAGGTGGAAGTGGTGAATATGTTTCATTGTAAGCAGGAAGATGAAATACAGAAATCAGGAAAAGATGTAATCACATGGCAAAGTCATACAAATATATGTACCTACGGAAAAGACAAAAAAGAACATGGGAACTAAAATACATGCCCTATATTTTAGTGGAAAAAAAGAGTTGAATTTTAACTCTATTAGATAAAGCAGAAAGACACATACCACTATACAATTCCTATTTTTGATGTAAAAATAAGTAAAATTCAAATGAACAAAACCACATTATACACTGGACTGTTGCTGTAATGCTACTGCTGGTAGAAGCAATAGACTCAACAAGTTTGCAAAGATTCTTCAAAGTGAGTCCAACCATTTTGAGTAAAACAAATAAAATAATCATTTTGGAAATTAAGATGGCTATTCAATCTTTTCAGTTTGGAGCCTTTCATGATCTGAATTATAATAAGATGCTAGAAACAGTTTCTAGCTAAAAATTAGTTACTTGCTCATGAACAATAGAGATCAGGGGTGAGACAGACACATAGAAGAGGCAATCCTTAATCCATTTCAAGAAATGTCTTATTGTTTATAGAAAAACTGTCTTTATGTGTGGGGGGGTGGAAGAATCCATTACAAGACAACAGAATTCCCTTCATTTTATATAAATTGTTTTCATGACTTAAAGTTAATAATGCATTTATTATGTGATTATTTCAAGGTAAAATACAATTATTAGAACACAATATTTATTTATTTTGGATGTATTTTATTTTTGTGCATATTTTTGTATTACATGTCCATTTAAGCAACAAACGGACTTTGTTGCTAAACCCTAATCAACAAAGGGACTGCACTTTAAGATAGGCCCTGTAAGAATGTGATAAAAATTAAATGGATGTATAGAGAGGTTGATTTTTGAGTTTGATTTTTCATCCTTCCATGGCTAATGCATTTATCAGAAGAAGAAACAACACCAGGACTTTATTTTTGTTTACCATTTGTGGAAAATGGGGAAGTATACCTAACAGGCCCTCACCAAAAACCAAACCTTGCTTCTCAGCCTTGATTTTGGATTTCCAAGCTCTTCCACTGTCAACAACTGGTATGTACAATTGTCCAATGTGAAGAGAATTCTCAGTTGCCAAGAGTACAGAGTTACTCTTGTGCTGGACCTGGATTAAGTTTCCAGTCACTCACATGGTGGCTCACAACTGTCTGCCACTGCAATGCCAGGGGATCTCATGCCCCCTCTGCCTTCTTTCTGTAGGTACCAGGCATGCACATGATCCACATGAACCACATGATTACATGTAGTTAAGACACATTCACACATATAAAATAAAGTAAAAAAATCTAAATAAATAATTTTGCGATAGTGGCAAAATGTAGGAGTAACTACTTTCTGATGAGATTTAAAGCCTGTAGTACAATTTGGAACTCATATTTGGTATAGTTAACTGGGCTTAAAAACTGTGACTATCTCATAGGCCCAAGAGGAGAAAAAACAATTAATATCCTGCGAAGTGGACATAGTAACAAAATTCCCCCCAAGTTTTGAACTTTGTTAATATAGGTGAGTGTATCTCTCAACCACATCAGAGAGAGAAACTTCATTTTTTAGTAGCTCTAGGTTTCCAAATGGTCAATGTACAGAATAAGAGACTTTTGAGTGTGCTACTCTTAATGAAACATCAACACCCCCCCCCCCACACACACACACACAGGAATAGAAGAGGGGATAAAAACATTGTCTTCCAAAAGCAGTGGATGTCATAGAAAAGCAGCGTTTGCTGCATATGCCTGACCGTAACCACACAAACTCAGAGTAGCTTGGAATTCACACGAGACCAGAACAAATCAAGCCCATCAAAATTCTAATTAGGATGGAAAGGGGCTCGTGAATTTCCACCCCTAGCTGAGCAACTATGGGCAATTGAAAGCTGTTGGGGGAAGAAAGAGTCACTCTTTCTTCACATATGTGGCCCCTGAGAGGCTAATCATGCTCCCATAGATAGTACTGCACATAGGTACACACTAAGTAGACCTAGTAGGATTCTAAAACCCGAGCATATGTAGTTGAATTTTAAGCAAACAAAAATGTGAAAACAAATTTTCCTGCTAGCCACAAGAGTCTGTGATATTTTGAGTGTCAATTGATTTTCTTCTTTTTGGTGAGCATTCAGAAACAAAACTTAAATAAAAATAGAAAAGGACAATATTTTTTTTCTTACTGTTTCTACTTCAAAGTTGCATTTATAGTTTTACTGATGTAGAATTAGAGATAATAGCTAATAATTTATTGATATTTATTTTATATCATCTTTGTTTAAAAATAATATTTAAGACATGGTTTCTGCTATTTAGAAATTCAAATTCAGAAGTACAAAATGTGATTAAACATCACTTCCAAGATTCTTGTCATACAGATGAATGCAAAGGAAATTATATGTTATGATAATTTGTCAATTATGGGAACAGGAAATTTCACTGTCAAAAAAATGGTGAAAGAATAAATAAGAAAATGCAATGTGGAAAGTGTGTCATGAGGAGGTAATACCAGAGGTGCAGCCTACATATTATTATACTTCCCTCTGTGAATTCTGTTGCCATAACACCTTGTTCACTCTCTTGGGAGGAATGCTTCTGCCTGCCCAAGGCCTGCCATGAGCAAGATGCTTCCTCCCCCTTTCTCAGCAACGTGGTTTTCAACATTTTAAAGGGCACTGTGCAATCAGCCCCCCATCAGCCGTGTTGCCTTCTGTATCCTGAGCACATCTGGTGAAACTGATGAGAAATACTCTGCATGTTTGCCATTGTTTCACTGTGAACTATCTGGAAAAAAAGCAGCACAGAATGCCGTAAAAGCATGGCCAAGAGTCCCTTGATTCTGTTGAATATGAAATTCAACTTCAATTCCTCGTCCCCGAGGCCGGGCGGTGGTGGCGCACGCCTTTAATCCCAGCACTTGGAAGGCAGAGGCAGGCGGATCTCTGTGAGTTCGAGACCAGCCTGGTCTACAAGAGCTAGTTCCAGGACAGGCTCCAAAACCACAGAGAAACCCTGTCTCGAAAAACCAAAAAAAAAAAAAAAAAAATAAATAAATAAATAAAATAAAAAGAAAAAAAAATAAATTCCTCGTCCCCGGTGGGTTGCAATCCTGGGAAATCATCCTGTTTACCTCCAGCTAACTGAATTCTCCTCTTTGTGCCATCTGTTCTTGAACCCATGTGATTCTGTTATGACCACATACAAGGTGATCCACAAGGATTCTTGGTGACATCACAGATCCTAGAGATGACGGTAATTTCCTTGTCTGCTTTCTATCCCTCCCAGGATTATCTAGCATCAGTACCTCTCGTTGCCATTACCTGTGTCTCCATCTGCTCCCTTCCACTGCAGTAAGTGACGGCTTACCTTTGTGAACCTCAAAGGGTGTGCCTATCTATCTTGTTTGACAGAGACCAAAATGTCCAAATTAGAAATGAAAAAAACGCAGAATTCTTCACACTTCTTACTGAAAACTCCCCACCTCACCTTTAGCATTTTATGGCCAAATATCTAGTGCATTTTCAAAGCCGTCTTTGATTCCACTTTGATTTTTATTGTCTATTTTAAAGATAATTAACTACTATGAATTACAATGAGGAAATACTTTAGAAGATAGTGCTTTCTGGATTTAATATCTATAACAAAATTTATACATAACCAAAATACTTTGCAGAAACTATCTTAAATTCTTGATTTAAAATAATACATAGTTTTGTGTAAACATATTCACTTTAAATAAGAAAGTTTGCCTGCAGACAGCTTATGGAAAAAGATTCTGACTGCGAAATCTGATTGCAGGAACTAGATCATTCAAACAGGAGGGGACTGTAGGAGAGAGGGGACTCTTACAAGTTGTCCTCAACCCTGAACATGTACACTGTGAAATATGAATGCTCACACATATAGAAACACACATACTTATAAAAATAAAGTTTTAAAAGTCAATAACATGATTGTGAAACAAATATACAATAGGCCTATAAATATTATATTTAACTTAATGGATCAGTGTTATTATCTTCCTTTTTTTGGTTTTTTGAGAGACAGAGTTTCTCTGTATAACAATCCCAGCTGTTCTAGATCTAGCTCTTGTAGACCAGGCTAGCCTTGAACTCACAGAGAGAGCCTGCCTCTGTCTTCCGAGTGTTGGGATTAAAGGCATGAGCCACCACTGCCCGGTCCATATGTATATCCTTAATACCCAAACATCTCAAGTGAAGGAAACATATTTTAATATCAGTAAACTATAATAGTATATAAATAAACTTCAATAGATTTTTGTCATCCTTAAACACATTCCATATTCTAGGAAATTTGCTTATCTACTATGTCTACATACAGAATATTTGTTAAAATGTTATGCTGAGTAAGTATGGGAAAGTACTAAAACTGGATGACTGAACATTTATCATCAAGTGAAAAGAAAGTTAGCTTTTGAGAGCTCTAGACATAAATTTTCTTCTTTATTGTATTACATTTATTTATTTTGTGTGTGTCCATTTGCATGTACATCATGACATGTATGCAGGTCAGAGGACAACTTACAGGAGTAGGCCCAATTCTTCCACAATTCACTTCACAAGTATATAACTCAGGTTTCCCGGCTTGGCAGCAAGTGGCTGTCTCTGGTGAGTCACCTCAATAAAGCAAGACCTGTATTTGCAAATGACATGAACACGGGGGATATTTAAAGTATAAAATCATTGCCTAAGTGGTCTTTTTTTAAGACCAAAAAAATAAAAGGACATTTTATAACATTGATAAAAATATTACACAGTGTTATGGAACAACATCTTATGATTAATTCTGAATAGAGTTTGGAACGGAAATTTTACCACTGAAGTAATTTCCTAGTGAATTCATTTGAACTTTCTGTAAGAATGTAGGCTGATCAAGGTAGTAGGTGCCCTGTTTAAATTTCAGGATTTGTATGAAGTTCAATTTGTGTGATGTAGACATGGGCTTATTCAGTACATTTACAAATATTTTTAATCTATTAATACATTTATATAAATGTGAAGCTCTAATCTCAAAAGTACATATTATGTCTTTATAAGAAAATTTTTTATTATAGAACTTTATCTTCCACAAAACAAATAATTTTCATATTGGAACTGTTGTGTCAGATTAAACATTGTTTTCAACAGTGTAGTGAAAACTACAGGGAGCAACTACTTCATGTTAAATTATTTCCCTTTCTGAGTGGGATTTTCTGAAGTTTTTTCATTTGTAAGACCGGGATATAGGAAAGAGACATAGAAATCTGCAGTCAAATGTGGCTCTGGACAGTTGTGGAAATGTACATTCGAGAGGGAGAGAGAGAGAGAGAGAGAGAGAGAGAGAGAGAGAGAGAGAGAGAGAGAGAGAGAGGACCTTCCTACCCATTTTCAATTTTCTGAAATTTCTACATTTCTGAGTCTTCTGCTCACCTACTTGTGAATCTTCCTCAAATTTTCTTCATGTCATGTGTGGAAAATGAGACAAACAAACAAAAACCAAAGAAAATTCAAAGTTTTTTTTTCTTCTTTCATAACCCATCACTCCTTTAATATAGGAGTGATATATGTTAATATATGTTCCCTTATGACAGGGTCTGTTCTCCCTAACAAAGAATTACTGTCAGCATTTCCTTGCTAAAGAAACAAATTAAAGGTATAAAACAGGAGCCTAAAGAGATTGCTTAACTATTGAAAATACAATCATTCCTAGAAATTTGATATGTTCCTTCTCACAAACTGTTCTTGTTTATCATTTGGAAGATTGCAAGCAACTGCTACTCTTCATTTTCACAGCAAATTGTCATCCACTTTCATTCAAGTGAGACTTCCTTGCAACTCTATGCAAAACTGACTATCGGAAACTGACCAAGATCAACAAACCAGGCTTACCACACATCACGCTCTCCTTTGACCTGAGAGTCCAATGACTCAGGCAGAGCTCAGCTGATGATATATTGAGCATCCTTGGTCTCCTGTGTCAGAAGTCAGTGACACAGACATCACAGTGCCCTTTACACTAACTCAACACTCAGTTTGAACTCACAGGTTATAGGAACACTCTCTTTATGAATATGTTCACATGGGGAGTTTTATTTCATTTGTACTGCCTTTAATGGATCTTGATAGGAAAGACTAACCAAAATGTCTTAATAGTGTGTTTACTGCAATATAAACAAACATATAAATAATTGAATAAGAATTAAAAGGCATAAGCGCTAAGTTGACCTAAATGAAGCTAGAGAATATTTAATCATGTTTATGGAAAATCAGGGGGCAAGATTTTCAAAACATCCCCTTCAGCGGCAGAAATTTTTGTTTGAGTTAATACGATGTTCAGCTTTTTATTTCACGTTGCCATATTTTAAGCCTTCTTCTATATCTGCTTTTATAGCCAAAATGAATGAAATGACAGCACTGTTAATAATTCATGATGCAGTAAAGCATCCTAAATTGTACTCAGCAGGCAGAGACAGAAACTGTTTTTATCGATGCCACATTTTCATAGTAAATATAAAATAAAATGTATATCAAGTAGACAAAGATTTTATTGATTAAAGTATTGCATACAGACTCTGGTTCTGTGTGGACATATAAAACTGCATTTTACGCTTGCCTTCACAAAAAATTCTAATAACACAAACCACCCATTTTGTTGAGAATGAGTGCGTGAACTTAAGTACATGGTGCTTGTTTGTGTACTAGCATGGCCATCTGGGGGATTATTTACTCATTGCCCCCAAGTAAAACTCTGTGTGGATTAGTCATCGGCATGCAACTTAATCATAAACTTGTCATATTTTCCCCAAGACCCACAGGAAGACAATCAAGGAATTTACTAATTTTATGGAAATAGCCTGCAGGCTTTAAAGATTACTTTCCTACTTCAGTTCGTGTGCCAAAGACTGGACACTCATAATGAAGTGAATTCTTACTCCTCAGCCTCAGTGGTTTCTGTTCTTATTTTCCCCCTTCAGGTACTGCTATGCCCCTCCTTTTCTCATGAAAAATGATCTACATACTTATATTCAGAGATAGAGCCTTTGAGGAGGTAATTAAAAATGAGACTACAAGACAGGGTCCTAATATCATACAACTGATGTCCTTGTAATAAAAAGAATGCAATAGAACCATGACTCTGTAGTCATTTATACAGATGATATATTTGGTGATGATGTAGCAGCAAGAACCCTGTGCATGCCAAGAAGAAAGGCAACATCCGACTACATCCCTACATCAAGAGACCTTGCCTTACTCTTGCTATCATTTTTCTTCCTCCTTCTTTTACTTCCTTTTTCTTCTTCTCCTTCTCCTCCTCCTTTTCTGTGTTTGTAGTGAGGATTGTACTTATGTGTGCATGTGATTCAGGAGGCCAGAGGACATCAAATATATCCTCAAGAACTTAGCATACCTCTTTAGAGATATTCTTTCATTGGCCTGGAACCTACCTATAAGAGTATTTGAACTGATTTCTGTCTCCACAGCACTGAGAATCCAAGCATCGTCCACCACATCTAGCATTTCTATGTGGGTTCAGGGTATTGAACTCACCTCCCCATGTTTTCTTTGCTCACACTTCTCTGTCTGCCATATCTTCTGCTTTAAACCTTACTCTTTTAACATTTTTGAACTTACAATCCTGTTTCCTCTTATTTATGTCCCATACTTTTCGGCCAAAATTTTGCCTAGAATTTTATCTGCTTCAAATAATACCTATTAAATATTTTCACCTCCTGTTTCCCACATTTACCTGTGACTTTCCATACTTGAGTCTCCATTAACACTCATAAACTTTATCTAGTCACAAGGTATTGACTCCTGTGCTTACTTTACTATTTGGCATCTGTTCTTTTGTCTCCATTATATTAATTAAGCAATGTCTTTTACTAACTCACTCTGATTTTATTATCCTCTCATTAACAATTGCCTGCTAGGGTATTTTTAAGATTGTTAATAGGCAGGGATTAGAAAAATAAAAATGATTAATAATGGCAGGTAGAAATTAGAGAAAAACAAACTTCAGCTGAATGCAAGGAAAGGTGTTGTAGGCTCACAAGCAGCAGTAGATCGCTATTACTGTGACCCTCCAAACAGGGCAGGTGAAAGGCTTTTCTGGGAAGCAAGCTCAATCTGATTTACTCTATATTTTCTTTATTAAATACTGTGCACAATGATGTTGAATATTCAATTTTAATTGTTTGATTTGACCTTGTATTTGTAAAGAAAACAAATAGGATACACATGTAATTTTAAGCAGCGAACAAAATATGTACCTAAAGCAAAGGGGGTAAGACACATAAACTAACTTATATGCCCCCAGACTGCATGTCTCTTTGACGATGGACTTCCTCATGTGGGACTCACATGAGCTCACTATTGAACTTGCAGGGATAGGAAGCAATTCACTCATTTAGAAAGAAGCTATGTAAAATTTTGCCCCAGATTCTTTACTTAAAATAGTTCCCAGTAGAGAACATTTTCTTTCTAATTATTCTTCTCACTCCAGCTGCCTAAAATTCTTTCCCCCCCTTGCTATCATTCCATGAATTATTCTATGTCTGGTCTTAATATAAAATTTCTTGAAACAATAGGCTATGTAGGTATCTCTAGGGGTATCTCTGTCTCCATAGATCTACCCAGATTTTAATGGAGACTGAATACTGCAAAGTAAAATATAAGTAGGCTGAAAATAACTGGCCTGAAGAAAGCTTTCATTGCCATCATACAAATGGATGGAATTGATGACTACGTAGGATCCATGTGACCTACTTGACCCCTCCCTTTAATTATGCCTTTTTTTCTATTTCATAACAAGTGTGATATTTTTCATATTTATCACAAAACCACTTTTTGTCTACTGCATCTTTTACATAAACTTTATCTTACCCTCCTCTTAACTTCATAATATTTAGTAAAACAAGTTGAATTTATTTCTAGTTAATCTAGAATCTGAGACGCTTCTGGTAATTGTCCAGTACATATATTGAACATTACTTAGACCCTTCTTTGAACAACTGTGTATCTGTGTATTCACTCTGTAATGTGTCTGTTGCCCATATGAGGTATATTTCTCCAGCCAGTTGGCTTTGTGATTGGACATATGAATTGCTTTGACTTCAAGTGATGAGAAAAAGGGATCGGGTGTTCATTCTTATCAGAAGTTTAAGCAGTCAGAGCGCACATCTGTTGGTTTCATTGTAGATTTATTTATGTATGTACATATATGTATGAATGTATGTGCACATGTGTGTATGAGAACACACTCCTGTACTATATAAAGTACAAAAGAGGGTTTTGATTTCTCTGAAGTGCAATTGTAGGCATCTGAGAGTCTCCTTAAATGCGCTCTGAAATCTGAACTTTAGTCTTTATGATTACTCAGCAAGATCTTTTTTCCCTGAGTAGTGTTTTTTTTTATTATTATTATTATTTATTATTATTATTACAAATTTTCACCTCCTCCCCTCCTCCCATTTCCCTTCCCCTTCCCCCCTCCCCCTCCCTTTCCAGGACCTGGACCTCAGGTTAGACCCCAACTGTGGTAGGATCATGGACCCCAACACCGTCCTTAGCAGCAGCTGGGTCTGGACATCACCACTACCCCCAGCAGAGTCATAGCCCTTGGCCCTTGATCTTGGGTGTTTTCCAAGGCCTTCGATGGCAGCAGGAGCAAGGGAAACAACACAGACCCTGGCTGCAGTAGGACCACGGACCCTGACATGGCCCTCAGCTGCAGCTTCAGCCCAGACGTTGCCATATCATCAAGTAGCAAATAGGACACTCATACATGGCTGCATCCTGGCCCTCGGATACCAACTTGAACTCAGGTGGTTGGTTTGTCCCAAAATTTTTCATGGCGTTCAGTAAAAACCTGAGACACTTATGTCAATTCCTACCCTGGTGGCAACAGGGTCACAGATCCAGACATAGCCCTCGGTGGCAGCCTGTTGGGATTAATGAGTCCTCGCCTTCAGCTGCTTTTCCCTCCTAGAACCTTCTAATATAAGTTACTAGAAGCTGTGCCTAGTTAGAGGATCAGAGGATGGGATTATCACCTGTTGACCATTGACTGCAGTGTATTTAAGTCTACATGGTGTTAATAAAGAGGGGCTTTTTGGTACCAGTGTTGAAAGGTCTGCGTGTCAGTCTGTCTCTGTGTCCGTATTCTCAACCTCCAGCCTTTTGCCCGAAGCTCGCGAACTGGGTAATAGCACACAGAGTGCAGACACGGGGGCATGGTGCGAGGCAGCAGCCTGGACCTGGATGACACCCAGGCCCTTGTATCGGTCCTAGTGGCGACCTGTGCCACAGAGTTCAACACAGAACCAGCTAGGCCATGGACCCAGCCATGGCCTCAGTCAGCAGCCTAGCCAGGTTGACATCCTTATTCTGAGTGGTAGCTCCAAATACTCAGATCAAGATGGCTCTGATGGCAGCATGGCCCCTGGACACCAAGGAGGCCACATAATGGGCCTAGACTCCAGGCTTTATGTGACCTTTGGTGGGACCATGGGAATAAGGGCATCAACATCGACTTCAATGGTGGTAGGACCATGGACACAGACATGGTCCTCTACAGCAGTCTAGGCCTGGCTGTCAGTATGACCCCAGGTGACCATAAAGGCTACCCAGATCAGTATGGCCCCAGTGGCAGCATGGCTTGTGGACCAGAAATTGGATCCAAGAGGTCCAGGCCTCTGGAGTCAGCATGGTGCTCAATGGCAAAAGGAGCCATGAATATCAACACAGACTCTGGCTAATGCAGGATCAGAGACCTACATATGGCCTTTGATAGCAGCCTGGTCAGGACATCACCCTGGTTCTGGGTGGCAAACTGACCTCCCTCCTCTATCTGTTTCTCACCACCATCACCATGGACACAGGGGCAAGCTGGCCTCCAATGTCTGTCCAATCCTCTCTTTCAACCTTTCTTTCATGAGTCTTTCAATGACATATGAACCATTCCACTTTTCTGACTTTCCCAAGTTTCTGTTCTCCATTTTCTTAAGATGAAGAGGACCACCTGGCTTGCACAGTTAGGCTGCTGACGGGCCCCTGGTAGTCTTCCCACCTGCCCAGAATCAAAGTTGCAGGCTGGCTTTCTTCTCACCTGCTGGGAAGGTTCCTGCAGGCTAGGACCTGTTAGCTATCGCCTCAGCTCTGGCAAAGTTTAGAGTCATCTATTTGATCATAATGGAATTAAACTGAAAACCAGTAACAGAAAAATAGAAAGAAAAATTTAAAGCCCTAGAAAATCAGACAACACAGTTTCGAATAATAAAAATAAAACAATACATCAAACATCGTGAAAGAATAAACATCAAAATCTGTGATCCAGAATATTTTCATCAAAGGACAGACTAGCTGGTTGATTATGTTTTCTAGCTACAGCAAATAGAGCAGCAATATAAAGGAGAACAAAAAGGTGATACAGATGAAAGGTAGGTAGATAGTGGATTCTCAAGTCACAAAAGAGGATAGAAAGCTAATTGTTTTCTAGTTTAACTCTCTATGAATTTATTTAGGTAAGTGCATAAAATATTTGATAATGAAAATATGAAATCCAAAGCAAAACTCCTCTGCTTCAGAACAGCTATGATAACAATACAGAAGGTCAATGAGATGTGTAGACTTTGGGTCTGGCTAATTTCACTATGTGCATTTTTTTGTTGTTTACAAGTTATTTATAATAGAACTTTAAAAAGTTTTAAATCCCCAATAAAATTGAGTAGCAATTGTAAGCAGAGAGAGAGGAATTGGAAATAAAACGGTTTCTTCCACTGTCCTGCAGACTTCAAAAGGATAATAAGGACATACTACAAACATTTAGTGGCAAAATGTGAAAACTTATACAAAATGGCATAATTCCTCAAAAAGCACAGATTACAACAACTTCAAATAAAGCAAATTTAATATACCCATAACTACTGAGGAAATTGAATTTGTAATTTGAAAACTCCCAGAATAGTAATTTCAAGGCCCAGATGGTTTCACTTGGAAAAGTCTACTAAACATTTATGGAAGAATTAACAGCATTTCTGCACAATTTCTTCCAGAAAACAGGAGAGAATATTTCCCTGTTCATTTTGTGAAGACAGCCTGATACTAAACCAAAGAGATGAAGAGATGACCAATGCAAAGAATACCGTCAATGAAGAACATTAGCAAAGACTGAAATCTCTCATGCATGCAGGCACCCAGACATACATAAATCTCTGACAAATCGCTAGCAAGTAGATTTATACAACATGAAAATATTATACTGTATGAACAAGTCGGATTTAGTCCTGTGATTCTAGTTTGGTATTTGAAAATCAATCAATGCAATCTACAATACTAACAGTTAAAAGAAGAAAAACAACAAATATTTCTACTACTAAATCAAGGAAAAACCAAATTTAAAGTTCAGTCCTCAAGAATATGTAGCTCAGAAATGTGGAATTAGAGTTGGGTTTAAACAATACAAGCATAGATATTATTACACAAAATGCTAGATCAGGGCCTTTTCTCTAACAACACAGTGACTGATACACCTAACTACATAAGAAGACCAAGAGTAAAAATAAAAGATTTAAAAACCAAAATAGCAAGAAATAAAATTGACTTTACTCATGAATGTCCTAATTATCTAATAGAAATCCGTAGAAAACTCATACACATTTTCCATTGAAGGGCTTACTATGACCCCTGTAGTGTTCCAGGGAATTGCAAGAAGATGGTACTAACGTGTAGGTAAAAGTCATGACACTTAGCCTTATTGGTGATGTTTGCCTATTGTATTACCTGCATAGTCAAATGGAATCAAATATGCACCATCTTAAGACCTTGACATTATAAACAGAAATTGTTTAGACCTTTCACTTTGCTGTGGTGAAAATTTGCAGGAAAGAATAGCTGTGTTCCCTGGCCTAAGGAAACAAAGGGTAACCCTCTATAAAGTGCATAGTTGGGTAAGGGAAACCTGGGGGGGCTTTACTTAAGGATTTCAGAAGCAATTTGGTACACAGAGTAAGAACGGGGGTGCTGTTTCGCAATCTGAATAATCTTCAAAACTTAATCCATTTTATGATCAGTTATGAATACCCATTGTTCTAGATTCCTGTTGCATACTTGATGCTGGTAAGGTAATGAGTTAACACGCAGGAAAATTTAAAAGATATTGAAATGAAGAGCAAGTGAGATTGTGCTGCTTCCCTCCTTTTCATTGCAAAGAGATTTCTGTATCTTTAAAGACAGACTGGGAGACTCTTCCTTGTTTCTTACTATTGAAAACATGACATTCTCTAAAAGTCATTATGTTTATCACAGAACTTATTCAATGCAATTAAAAATAATATCTCTTTATTTATGGATACTTAGCATCTTAAAAAGTCCTTTTCATTAACAAAATGCTTTGGTTCTTACACATATGTATATGGGTATATTTGCTTATTCTTGTGTTGTCTTTCTCTTCTTTTTAATTCAGATTTTTCTTGTTTGTTTGACTATTTGTTTTTCTAAAGAAATAGTAAAGAAACGGTGATGAGTTAATGGGGGGTAGAAGATTCTGAGATGATTTGGGGGAGGAAAAATAATGACCTAAAAATAGTGTATGAATCTTATTTTCAATAAAAAATTTTAAAACCTCTTATAAAACTCCCGTTACTATTTGTAACATTTTTAAAGTTTAAAATGACTTCCAACTTTTAATGGAATGTCAATTTAAAATTAAATTATGATAGATTTTTAAATGTCATTTGTATCCATGACCAAACATTAAAGCTTTGAGCATCACCCTTGTAAGATACATTTGGCGATTGATGATTTATTAATGTCCATTAATAGATATAGTGCTAATCCCATTAGGCAAAAATAAGACTACTGTCACAATGTTTGAGCCAAAATTGGAGCAAAATTTATTAAATACTAGCCAGGAAGATGCACACTGGACAGATCAGTAACCAGGACTCTCAGAGAGTGGTGGAAAATTACACTAGTCAAGTCCTTATAAATGCAAAACCCACAATGTTGTGTACTTTCTGCCTTCATCCAACAGGGGAAGAATGTATCATGACATGCTTCCTGCCTACATACCTCCCACCTATGTTTGAACAAGTACATACTGTGCAGTTGGGACAACCATGTTTAGAGAAGTGAAAACATGTGTAGTGTTATCTTACATGAACAGCCTAAGCAATCCAGTAAGTTATCTGTCCTTGGGACAGTGGGGCTTACAGGATTTATCTGTCCTTGAGAAAGTGGGGTTTACAGAGACATTTTAGTTTTATAGATCTCTTAAGCACAGTAAATAAAATTTAAAGCATATCTTTGGCCTTCAAATAGTTTCACAGAGATTCAAAAGATTTTAAATCGTATGGATAATTTTCAATTTAGAGTAGATAAAACAAAGAACTATTTAACATAAAGAAGGGAATATCATACTTTACCTAGCATGTGCACAGATGTGGATTGCCTTGAGATGTTGTCCCTTCCATCTACCTGAGGACTCAGGCTCTGTACATGATTGCAACATGGGATCTTGTCTTTATTTTCTTGAATGACTTTCTCTTGGACACACCGTGAGTATTCTTGAAGGGAGAAAATACTTTTCCTGATAAATGAAGGTGAAGTTCAATGAAACAAACATACAACTGTGATTTAGAGTAACCACGTCTTTGCAACATACATCCAGACAATGGGAAAGCTCATTTGCTGGAGCAATTTATTCTGTTGGATTTTCATCTCTTAGAATTCTGTGAACAAAATAAGGAATACAAAATATTTGGAAGCTAGCTTTTCTTTGTAAATTCTGTTTGAAAGAAGCTGTGTAAACTGTCATGGTGGCTCACACCTGAAATCTCAGAGCTTTATGGCTGAATCAGGATGATTGCTATGAGCTGAAAGTAGCCTCAGCTACACACTGAGTGAGACACAGGCCTGAGTGACAAAGTGAAAATCTGTCTCAAAGGGGAAAAGAAGATCAAAGGAAATGAAAATCTGTGAAGTAGTAGACTATGATGACATTACACAGTACAGCATGCATATGAACCTACCCAATTTTATTTGGAGTACTGAATGGTGATTGTGAGAACCTGGTCCGTAAATGAAGCTTTGCAAGGAGGTTTCTGAGCGCTTGTAAGAAAATTCCAAGTAGAGAAGGTAAGAGTCTTGTAATCTGTTCTTCCTTACCAGGAACTGTTCCTGGAATGTGTGCCCGTGCTCCTCTTAGATGTAGTAAATCAGAGTGAGTTTCCTTTAGATCATCCAGCATCTTACCTACTGTTATTCAGAATTATGTTTCCAAGTACAAGTTGCCCTTGTGACTGTGTACAGTCTAAACTCATGTGACCTGGCCCTTGTGACTGTGTACAGCTTAAACTTAAGCCAACTTTGCTCAAGTGACAATACTTAATCCTCAGAATGCCCTCAGAATGAAAACTGCCTGATGCCCTAAGTTAAACTGACTTTTGCATGAGACTTTAGTCTGCCTCATTTTTAGACTCCTCTTTTACAGGTTCACTTGGCCAAAGTTTTAAGAGTAATCATTTAAGAAACAGGAAATATTTCCTATTCGCTGTTATTGGTTTGTGTTTTACCCTAATTTCTTTAGTATTCGGGCAACTAAAGCCATTATGACTATATAGCGTTCTGAAAAGTCTAAAGTTATCAAAGAATTATTAAAATTTATGAGAAATAAATATATCAGAATAATCAGTCCATTGTGTCAGATTTAGATCCTAAATGGAACTAACCAAAACTCAAACTTACTCTTCTGTAAGAATTAAACAATGCTTCACTTTCTTATTTGTGGATTAACATTTGTGAAATTTGATTTCATTTTTAAGAATTCTTTTAAAGATTTTATCACCAAAAGTTTATGCATTTAAATACTTGAAATTATTTTTACTTCAGTGTTAAACTTTATGTCGGGGTGCAGCCTCAAAGGGATTCACATGTTCCCAGTTAGGAGCGTGAAGATTAGAATTATTAAGCAAAGAGAAAAGACATATGAGAGAAATAAAAGACAGAAACACAGAACAGCACCAGGAGAGAAATTCAGGGAATACTGAAATTGCCGCATTTATTTTCCATCTGCTTATACACCCCACTCCAAAGGGGGGGCAACAGACTTCATTAACATGATATAAGCAATAAACCAAGTATTCTGCAGGTAGCTACGCCTTGGAACCTCCTGCCAATCTCTTTGAAGGAGCAGTAACAGGTTTAAGTTCTCTGACCTTTAGTCAAGGTGGAGCAGATTCACCTCTATACTCAAAATACTAATTAACCACATTCTAGATCAAAATCTCTTGTTTGTAGCCACACCTGTTGTCAACAACTTTGAGAGAGCAAGAATAAGCTCAAACTCTCTGACCTTTAGTCAAGGTAGAAAGGATTCACATCTGTGGGCCTTGACCACCTTATTAATTTTTTAATCTAATTTAAAAATAATCTGAACCAAAGCAAACTAGACCACCAGAGCAGCCCTGCCTTGTTTTTGGAGCCATAAACAATGTTTGCATCTGCTACCCTTAAAGACTTAATTAGTACTTAATCTACACAAAGAATCGACATGATGTCATGTCTAGACAACATGTAAATTAATATGAAAGCACATGATTTACAAACTCTATACTAATACAAATTAATCTGAATTAAGCTTAATCTCTAGTTATTAAGTGATTAAGAGTCCTGTTAGTGACTATAGATCGGTGATTTCCATCTGTGATTTTGTGGGAAGACACAGGCACAAATACCAAATGCGATGAGGATTCATGTCTGTTCCTGGTATTGAGGAACTAGAGAAGCAAAACTGAAATATACAGTCTAAAAACATGTAGGAAGCTCTCCTTAAGTGTCATAATTAACTTTTGGCAAAGGGGATGCTTCAGGCATGTTGACTCTGGCTGTGACTGGCACACCATCTCTCTTAGAAAGTGTGTTCATCTGTTCAGAGGGAGAACTTGTTCTTGCTTTGAGCAAACATGAAATCAAAATTGCCAATATGTTCTTTCATTTTTTAGCAGAATTATTACAGTTTAATATGGACAGCAAGACAAACTGCTATTGAACACCAACCCTTGTGGAAACTTCCTGGACACTTGGCTAACGATGTTCTTGCTTCTTCAGACAAAATCAACAGGTATCTGCTCTCTGACCAGAGCTGTTCATAAGTCTATCGCTTCGCAAGTGTTGGGAGTATGTGGAAAATATTGTATCTGTCCCTTTACCAAACATGGCTTTGTGTTTAAATATTGTGTGAAATTCTGAGTGTAAATATTTAAATATTGTGTCTCCTCCAATTTTGTTTCTTTAGTATTATTTTTGTTTCACTTTGTTTGATTTTTTTGTTTTCTAAAATATTTTCTTCGGGAGGAAAGCTTCTTGTAAACCTAGCCTGTCCCACATTATAGTTCTAAAAATCTCAGCATGGAAATCTGCAGAATTTAACATGAAGGCTGGTTGCATTTCTACTAGCCAGGTTTTTAAACTGTGCTCATATATTTCCAATAATTAGAAACCAAAAGCAATCGTAACACATTGTGAAATGTTTTATTCTTTTTGATATGATAGTCATGTTAAATTTAATTCATCAGAAAACTCTATAGCTTATTTTAGATAAATATTCATAGTGTTTTGTTGGCACGTTATACATAAGTTTGATAATTATAAAGCTACTATGTGATATAAATCGAGGGTCACTGTATTTATATAGACTCTTTCACGGACATCCTACTCATTGTCATAATAACTAAGGCTGTCATGACCGTGGTTTGGGCCTCACATGAAGTCCTAAACAATTCTGACAGGCTGCAGCTCATTAAGGGACAGTCAGTCATTTTGTTGAAATGTCTATCAGCTTGCAGGGATGCACCAAGATGAATAGGCCCAAAACAATAGGCCCATTTGTTAGAGCTGTAGCTTCTCTCCTACATGATGAGACAATCAAGCCAAGCTGCCTTCACCACAAAGACATAATTAATCAAATGGACAAATGGTTCAAAAATTGCTCTAGTATATTCTGTAGTGGACAGAGGTTTCCATGGAAACATTGGCGTTTGCATCACAGTTAATGACCATTCTGTACAATGAAGTCCCCTCTGCCTCCTCACTCCTGTACTCCCCAGCATTCTACCTCCTCTCCGCACTTTTGCAGCCATTAAAAACACAACCTGGAGAAAACAAACAAAATAGGGAGAGTGAGAAAATATAAAGAAGAACCTTGAGCTTCTTGTTCTCCATCAGAAAAAAAATTCTAAGTGTGTTCTTTAAGTACTTATGAAAGTAATTATATTTTTTCTTTTGGTTTCAAAATATATAAAATATATCCATGGAAAAATCAATCTGAAGTTATAATTCTTAATATTTTTCAATAAATATAATGACTTCACTGGGAGATTTTAAAAGAGAGCTTAAATTATTATAGTTATCTGAAATAGATTTGAAATAATTTAATTGTAAAATACAAATATTATATGAAAATTCAGTCAAGTTTCCCAGCAAGGAAGACTTTAAGATTCATTTTCTATTACAGGAAATGCAAGTATTAATCATGACAACTTTCCTACTTTATGTGCAAAATATCTTTGATTAATACTTAATCAACTTAAAGGTAATACTCATTTTGACACTTAAAAGAGCACACTAGTGTTAGAATCTTTGCTTTCCAAGTACGTTTCATTACTGGGCAGAAGTGTATGTTTTAAACATTGACCTTCCTCTTTTCCTCCCCAAATAGTTTATCAGCATGTTATTCCTTAATCATAAACACTGTTTTCAGAGATGTTAAGTTCCATATGATTACTCATCCTATCCAATGAACCACCAAATATTGCAAATGTAAACTCTTTTGAGAAATTTAGGGATCTGTGTAGTATTTGAAAAAGTAAGTGGTCTTTTGGAAAATACATGACTGTTTATTGAAGTACTTATTGTTTTATTATTTTCCCTTTTCTCTAATTGTATTTTATTTTCTCTCTGTAAAAAACTGAGAGGTAGCCGGGCGGTGGTGGCGCACGCCTTTAATCCCAGCACTCGGGAGGCAGAGGCAGGCGAATCTCTGTGAGTTCGAGACCAGCCTGGTCTAGAAGAGCTAGTTCCAGGACAGGAACCCAAAAAAGCTACAGAGAAACCCTGTCTCGAAAATCCAAACAAACAAAAACAAACAAACAAACAAAACAAAACAAAACAAAAAAACAAAACAAAAAAGAGAGGTTTATAGATTCTGTTAACACTTTAACCTCTTTTTATTTATCTGTACTCTTAAGAGCCACCCTCTTTGTGGGTTTTCCTGAGACGCCTAGGAAGAGAGTGATTCAGAGAGAAGTAAGAGTGAGTGGGAGTGGAGGATAAACACAGTGTGAATGCTGGGGTGTTTTCTGAAACACACACAGACACAAATCACAGATACACGCACACACACAGACACATACAGAGGGAGGGAGGAAGAGAGAGAGAGAGAGAGAGAGAGAGAGAGAGGAGGGGAGGGGAGGAAGAGAGAGAGAGAGAACTAAGGGTTTGAAACAAATAAGGTACAGACTACTATTTAAGGAATTAGAGAAGTAGAAAAAGTCTCACAATTAGAGCAATAAGTTCTTCATCTATGTTCCTCTTACGTGTGCTTGTTTTCAAGGACTCGCGTGAAGATGAAACATGAGCAAGGCATCTTTACAAAAATGTATGGAAGTTCATGAATCAACATAACATTTTTTCCTTCATCAAATCTATATTCAATTTTGTCCTATTGTCCTAGAGCCAACTGAAATTGAATATCGTTTGTTAATTGTTTGGTTTTTATAAAATGCTTTCATTGTATAGGTGGATATGTAGAGTAAATCTTTTCTTTTTCTCAAGGTTTAGTCCTTGATGCAATCCCTTCTCTTCACTACATAGGCACACACACATCCATCCATCCACACACATGCACACACACACACACACAAACGTATGAACATACACAGATACAAACCCCACACACAAACAAACATAAACATACACACAGACACATAAATACCCATACATACATGCACAATGCACACATACCAAATACACACACACATGCACACAAACACACAAAGAATGCATACACATACACACAAACATACACATGCACGAGAGAATGTGTGTTTAACTCAGCCATCAGGTTGAGACGAGCCGTGGAAAAATGTTTTGACCAGATATTGATATATAACATTCATAGAAAAAGATATACAATGCACAAACATAATGGACAACAGACCAGAAACTCACAAAGCAGCATCTAAGAACTTAAATCAGCATCTAAGAACTTCGGAACCCACTCAATTAACTATTGCTTTGACAAAGGCAACTACTACATGCACTTTAAATTCTGGAGTTTAGCTTTACCTGTTTTAAATTGTAGTATCTAAATTTTGTGATGTCATCTCCTCAGTATAATATAAGCTGAAACAACTAAATATAAAATCAAAATTAATAATAGATATAAAAAGCACCCAGATTATCAGACCTGGCTATAACCACTTTCATATACTGGGAATCTGTGTTTCTTATAATTTTTTCACTTTTGAAAACTAATTTAGCTGAGGATGGACAATTTTCTTTCAGCATTTTACAGATTTCACAGATTCTTATCTTACTGGCTTTAGCTTAAAGGACTGTCTATGTGGATTGTTCAATAGGTCTTATAGATAAACCACACAACAAATATGCTTCTTGCCTTGGATTTCTTCAAGAATTTGCGCCCTCACCAACTGTTAGTGAGAGTTCCTCCTGCTCCACATCCTTACCAGAACTGGGTAATGATATAATCATTGATCTCACTTATTCTGATTTGGAACTCTTAAAGCAAATTTAATGTATCCTTTCCTAATTGCTAATAATGTTGAACACTTTTAATGATATTTCTTAACCATTTTTACTCCTTTTGCGAAAGGGGCTAAGATATTTTAGCTTCTTTTTAAAACTGCCTCATCTTTTAAAGATTCTTTATTTCTTTTTGAGTTGTCTATGCAGTCTGCATATTATTGTTTTATGAGATGTATACCAGGCAAGGTTCTCTTCGAATCTGCGGGCTTTCTCCTCACTCAGTTGTTTCCTTTTGCAGTACCAAAAAGTCTTTTTGTTTCATGAGGTCACATTTATAGTTGCCTTTAATTTCTGAGTGAATCAAGTCCTATTCAGAAAAGTTCTTTCCTGTATCTCTCTACCTTAGAAGATGCTGTCTATGTATCTTATAAAAGCTTTAGTGATTAAAGTTAATTCATGAAGAATACAACTGAAAATTAATGCTGGTGAGAATGTAGATTCACTCAGTGTATGTGAGATTGAAAAGTTTTGGATCCACTATGGAAATAAGTGTTGAGAGTTTTCAAGAAGTTGAAATGGACCTACCACTTGAAGCAGCTAAACACCTCTTGGCATATACTCATTAGCCTAGACATCCTACCACAGAGATAACTTTTTTTAGCCATGTTTCTTGTCATTTTATTCACAATATATATGAAATAGTAGCAAACTAAATATCTTTGAAATGATGAATGAATAATGGAAATATAGTAATATTCAAAATGGAATTTTTTCCTATAAAGAAAAATGAAATCATGGCATACTCAGGTAAATGGATGAACCTGGAAAATGTTACACCATTTAAGGTAGGCTAGA
Organism: Chionomys nivalis; assembly: GCF_950005125.1. Lineage (NCBI taxonomy): Eukaryota > Metazoa > Chordata > Mammalia > Rodentia > Cricetidae > Chionomys > Chionomys nivalis. The sequence goes on from NC_080093.1 coordinate 38,101,906, forward strand.
CCTTTAAAATTAGCTGCTGCATGTTTTCTCTTGTTTGTGGATCCAAGCTACTAATCTTTAGATGTAAGTATAAATTGTAGACTAGCCACAGCAAATGCAAAAATGAAAAAGGATGAGGTGGTGAGGGGAAGAAGAATCTCTAGAAAGGGCAAAAGTAGGACATAGGCATGCCAAGAGAGAAAAATATTTCTTAAAATATTAAGGATGATTGTGAAGTCACAAGTAAATATTATTTATAATCTTTAAAAATATCTACCTGTAGCTATGTATTTAACTATGTATCTACCCATCTATATGTCTGTCTTTTATCTTTCTGTCTATCTTTTTATCTACATGTATGTCTAAATGTATACTAAACTATACAAACACATATTTATGCATATATGTTTAAATGTAGCTTTGTCACATGGGATGATAATGCTCCTCTCAAAAACCGTAGACTATCTAACAGAAACCCCAAATTCCAATCATAGAAAAATCCTCTTTGATTTTTTGGTCAAGGGGCTCCAAGAAACTCCCTAAGACAACATGGGTTCTTATCATTGCCTTTGATTTCCTCCCAGAACTTGAATAAGATCTTAGTACTGAAGACACTATGTACTTTAAACACAGGACTTGGATGAATTCAAGCTGGAATTGACCTGAAAGGTGCCTTTTCTGACTATCTATATACTACTGAAAGGTTCAACGGAAAATACTGAAGGGAGAAAGAAATCAATAATCCTACCTAGCCACAGAGGGAAAATTACAGAAAAATTGACCAGGATTGCAAGATATCTTCAGTATGTGAATTAGTGGTGTATTTATGTGGGGAAACCAGAAGATGTCTAATTGGTCCTGAGGCCTATAGAATATGAGGGAACAAATACCCTAAATTTAAGACTTAGGGAAAATCATAGACAGGGAGATGGGTAGATTGTAAGAGAGGTCTAGGACTTGTAAGATAGAGTCTTCCAGACATAACAGGGATCCCATTCCCATGAAATCTCAACAAGACTTGTATACTTACAGTATCAGTTGACATGCTATTTTGATTTTTTTTTAAATTTGGTCCCCATGTTGTTTTAGCATGTTTTCCCTCTTTCCCTAATAATGATGCATCTCACTATTCATATTTATTTATTTGTTCAAGTTTAGTATTCATCAAGATGGTTTAAAAATATCTGACCAATATACATGTGACATAAAATGCCATTATAGACCTCATTGTTTCTTTGTATATTTTAGTACCCCAAGCCTTAAGGTATTCAGTGAAAATACTATTTTTCTGTTGCAAGGAGAGGATCCCTTTGTCCCATTTGCCCAGTTAGCTTACACTCAAAATAACCACACAGAAACTGTATTCATTAAAATACTGCTTGGCCCATTAGTTCTAGTTTCTTATTGGCCAATTCTTACATCATAATTTAACCCATTTCTATTAATCTGTGTATCGCCATGCGACTGTGGCTTACCAGCAAGATTCTAACCAGCGTCTGTCTCAGGCAGAAGATCCATGGCATCTCTCACTTCTTCCGAGCATTCATTGCTGTCTTCTCAGCCTACCTAAGTTCTGCCTTATCAGGCCCAAAGCAGTTTCTTTATTTATTATCCAATGAAAGCAACACATGAACAGAAGAACCTCCTACACTTTTCCATTCCTCCTTCAGATAGTAGCCCCTCTTTACTCCACTGCATTGTTATTCTTCCTCTAGAGAAACAGATAGATCAAAAGCAATAGTGAGAGTTCCCTTAGCCTGATGGAAGAGGGGGAACGTCTTTTGTTTTGCATGTGTTTTAGATGGTGTGTCTCCTGTTCCTAACAGTCAAGTCTTAAGCAATTCTGAGTCCAGGCCTTTTCAAGCACACTGATCCTCTACCATGGTTTGAATTCCTTCACAGTCATACAGTTCTTCTAACTCCATTGAACAAGGAACCCCAGTATGGCCCATATTTCCTCTTTTTTGGTATGGAATAAAAAAACTGCCTCATCAGGTGTTTGTGACCCTCCATGGCAACTCTTATTTCCTTCTGGAGATTCTCCATCACAGGAGTGGTACTCTGGAATGTGCCAAAATCTTTCTTTGGCACACCCCGTGATCATCAAACTTTTCTTTCATTGTATTTCATTTTCTCTTTTAAATGCAATTTTCTAAGAAACCCCAGCTGAACCCTCTATTTCATCTAATTGCATCCTTCCTGGGTCAGACCCTGCTCATATGTAGTGTTTTCCCGTAGGCTCTAGTCTTTTCTTAGATCTTGGACCAGATGGCTGCCCCGTAACTTCAACATGCCAATGGGCTCAAGAAAAGTTGAGAACTTGCTATTGTGCACATGCCTTTTTATATCAGTGTGAATTCTGAACCACGTAGATGTTTTACTTATTCACACATTTGAAAGAGAAAAAGAAAAGAAAAATCTAGGACAAACTGTAACCTACTCAAAACTCATGTAATAAGCACACTGTTTAGAAGGTAAGTTAATAATAAGTCTTCTTAGGTTAATAACAAGAGTGACATTGATGATTAGATACACATGATGCGCAATACCAAGAATTGTCATGACAGAACTTCAATTCAAAGAACCTCCTAATTGTTTTCAATATTAAACAGAGAGAGTCCATATTCTGGCTGTAAGGGAAACTATGATGGTATTGTTGGCAGAAGCCAATGAAATTTTATGGTGTTTTGTGCTTGCGAAGTTTGAATTAAGCTGCACCACTGTATTGAAGCTTCATTTTTATTTATGGCACATGTTAACAGCTTTCCTACCTCAGTTCTATTCTCAGTCACCTAACAGCATAAATTGTGGTGCTCAGTTTTTATTACTTCAAGAACTCTTTCACTGAACTTATAACTATTTTATTTGTGACAAATTCTTTTTCCTGCTAAGAATTCATTCTTATTTATATACATTCAAACACAGTTAGATACTTTTATTACAACTTGTTCATATGTATGCATATAGTTGTACATGTGTTGTTCCTATTTTCCAGTTTGTCATACACATAGCCACCCTGAAATTGTCATATTTTATACATAATATGCTTCCTATCTATATGCATTCCCCCTTCAAGAAAATGCATCATGAATGAAAACTTGTTATAGCTTCTTTGGAGTTTAGTAGATTGATAGATTTGAAGAGAGGATGTAAATGAACGAAACTAAACATATAGTAAATGCCTTTTTACATTACTCATTGGATTAGTTGGGAACTAAAATTAGAATGTAAATATTTCATTTTTTTTTATTTCATGCTAAAAGTTTTTGCCACTTTCCAGATCAGAACCAAATGGTGTACAATTAGAACCAAGTGATATATGCTCAGAAAGTCTTCACCCATCATCCCAGACTTAGATTAGAGCTTTCTATTTGATATAGTAAAGTATTGTTTGTTTTTGCAACATGCAGGATATTGGGAAGCTACTGAATGAAATTAATAAATGCCTAGTACATAGCTAGTCTGTCCTTTCTGTCAAAAAATTCTAATCAAGTAGGTCTATCTCTTTGGAAGCAATTTTCTCAGTTAGACACCGCTGTGTACTTCTTGACTTTTCTTTTTATTACATGAAACTCCAGTAAATAAGGTATTTGCATTAATTCTCTTTTTAAGTATAAAAGGAGTAAGTGAAGGATGATCAAAATGAACGATTAAACATATCAAACAAATATATACTGAACAACTGATTTCTTCTACACTTTTGCCTCATTTCCTGCTATAAGAGGCTCTTCAGTGACAATTAACAATTTAACATTGTTAAAAATTTAAACATTGCTTCAAGGATAAAATGCAAATAAACTTTGGCTATTTCTGGGTGATCTATACTGTAATGAGAGAGGCAGATGTAGAAAAGTATTCTTATTTTCACAGATTGTAATTGCTTCTAAGTTCCCACACCCCCTTTTTCCCCTGAAAACATGTATTTCATTGAATAGGAATTTTGACATGAAAAATCCAAGAATAAAAACAAATAAACAAGTGTTATCAAGCAGAATGGTGCAGAATGAAATATTCACAAAGAACCTTGTTACTAACTTGGAGACATCTTTCTATCATAGAAACCCTTGAGATGGATGGTAGATATGGGTGTAATGTGCTGATCTTTGGATACAGAAATGAGAGGTAAAATATTTGTCACCATGGGGATAGATCCATTACTGCACTTTACAAAATGTCAAGGGTACATTTGAAAAGCAGTAGCAATTTTCTTTCCTTTTATAAAGATAATAATTCCCTGTTTGTACTTTACACATGAAAATCAATGCCTTAATAAAAAACTGTCTTCAAGGTTTTAATATAATAATTCAAACTTTACACATGTTAGACCATATATATATGCATATATGTATGTGTCCAAATCTTTCTATATATACACATAAGTACACATCAATACAAAGTTTTAAATGCATAGACTTCAAAGAACCCAAACAGTATTATTAATGAATTAAGACTTGTTTTTTATGAGCTTATTTTTAAAGAAGAATGTAGTTTTAGAAATACTCCCAAATTAGCAATTTGTTTTTTAAATGTTAAGTCACATATAAATTAAAGTGTATTCCAATATATTTTCAGTATATTTCATAAGCTTCCATTGAAATCTGATAATGCAGAGTTTATAAGTATAGCTAAGGACTATAATATATTAGAAAAAATAATTCAACACATAAAACTATTTTTGTACAAAATTTAAAAGTGTTTGAAGCTTTTTGAAGGTATCTAATTTCAATATTACATGAGTTGAAATGATAAAGTAAAATTCTCATTGAGAAGCAAATGATTTCGTTGAAATTTAGCCATTGGAAGTTTTAATATATTTTTGAAGGTTAATCTATTGGAGGAGAGACTAAGAGATGTCCAGGTGTACAATTCAATTACTCCAGGCATCAGGCTAGCAGGTCGATCTCCACCATAAGAATCAAAAGCACCAATAACTGACCTCTAAGGCAACTTTTCATAAAATGATTTTTATTACATCATCAAAATGTTCAATTTAGCACTATTACAAGAAGACAAAGGTGAGAAGGAGTCATTCAGAATATATATGCTCATTAAAAATCTATATTTTTCTTTATTTTAGGACACACTTGTAACTCGGTTTGTCTGATGAGTTCTAGCTGCTCTTCTAGCAAAACATACCATTAACTTAACATCTTAAATGATATATTTAAAAAATTCTTTTACATTTTTATTATAAATGGCAATATAATATTAGAGGAATATTTTGCATTATATTTGAGAATTGAATTCATTAATATATTTGGTTAAGTTGAAATTGCTGCAATTCTCGGTGCCTTGTCAAATAGTTATTAAGTTTGATTATGACTTCATCTAACTGTGCTCAATTTTTTATTCAAAAATGATTATTCTGAGATTTTAATACATGAGTACTGTACTTCTGATTAATTGTTATGGGTGTTAACTGTCTAGCCAGGCAGATTGGCTAGCAGTATTTATTGTATGATGATCCCAGCATCCAATATCTTTTTATCGTGTGTTAGCTGAAATCATGAGAGAGGAAAAAGGAATGGCAGAGTTCTTATAAAAAAAAAAGGATATAATTGTGAGAGTAAGACTTGTCACTTATGCTCTCTGATATATTCCATTGTCCAGAGCTCCCTCAAATGGCTGCAATGAGCCAGCCTGTGTTTTTATGGGGTCTATAAGATAGTTTTACATTCAATAGAATGTAATGGTTTTGTTGAATGAATCAACTTTTCTACAAATACAAGTCCATATATGGTTTCTTTGTCATTTCAGTTTATACCATTTCTCCCTTTATATCTTATCACTAGATCATTGTCTTCACATCATAGTCACCTACTGGGGTAGGAGGTCCTTCGGTATTTCTGTTGTGTTGTCTTCATTGGTTGAGTAAAGAAACTGCCTTGGCCTTTTGATAGGACAGAACTTAGATAGGCGGGCAAGACAGAACTGGATGCTGGGAAGGTCAGTGTGGGAGATGCCATGGTTCTCCTGCCCAAGATGAACATTGGTTAGACTTATGCCAGTAAGCCACAGTCAAGTGGCAATACACATTAATGGAGGTGGTTTAAACTAATATGTGAGAGTTAGCCAATAAGGGGCTGGAGATAATGGGCCAGGCAGTAATTTAATTAATATAATTTCTGTGTGATTATTTTGGGTGTAAGCTAACCAGGCACATGGGACCAAAAGGAGGCCCTCTCCTCTCTACACACAACAACCTACCCTATTTTATTTCATATGATGTAAATTTTCGTGGATAAAGAACCTATGGAGCATGCTGTGCTTTAGATTTACTTTTCCTAAATAATCTCACACTTTTTGGATTTTATATATTATATCAGAATGCTAAAACTTAAACATATTAACTACCTAATATTATAAACTGAGATTGTGAGTTAGCATTTTTGGATTGATAAATTAACACCTAAAAGAGACATCTAAAAGAGAAAGTAGCTAAGGCATTAAAAAGTAAAAGCTGAGTTAAGTAAGCTCAAACCAACCCAAAACAAACAAGGTTCTATTAAATATTAAGATGTACAGGCACCAAAAGGAACATTGATCTGGATCTCAGAAAGAATCATAAGTCATCACTCTTCTGGGTAATATCCAAGTTTTTAAGTTAAGTCAATTTTATTCCATTTTTACCTTCTCTTTTCTAACAATATTTCTTAAAGAATATATCTGACTAGTACATTTGATTATTATTGTATATCAGAAACATTATTTCTGTCTTTTTTGGTCAGTCCCAAATTTGGAATCATCATGATCAAATTAATCCCAGCACTCGGGAGGCAGAGGCAGGCGGATCTCTGTGAGTTCGAGACCAGCCTGGTCTACAGAGCTAGTTCCAGGACAGGCTCCAAAGCCACAGAGAAACCCTGTCTCGAAAAACCAAAAAAAAAAAATTAATTAAAGCAAACATTTTTATTCTTGTAGATGGGTTTCTTCCCCCTAAGGCAGGGTTTGAGAAGTCAGTATTGGATGTGGGGAAGATAAGGTTTTTGTAGTTCAGAAGTAGGGAGTTTCCAAATGGGGGATTTTGTGGACAAATAGGTGGGGTTACAGGAACAGAACATATGCATAACAAGTTAGTCTTAATGACCTCTTGAAACAAAGACATGACTGCTAGGCGGTCATAGCAACAAGTAGTCATAACAATCTTTTTGAAGCAAAGATAGGGTTTAAGGATGCTTACAGACTTTTTGGAACAAAGACATGATTGTTATTCCTATAACAGTCAGTACCAAACCATATGTAGTTAAGGTTAAAGGTGGGGTATAGCTTAATCCCTGAGAAGCAGAGGTTTAGTCATAATCAGGAATAAACCTAGTTTCCCTTTAGGATAAAATGGCTTTTGATCCTAAGATGGAGGTAGGGTAATCATTCATTTTCTTAAAACTTTTTAATTTTAGTTAGTTAATAGTCTTTAGATTTGTTTTTAAATTTTTAAAACAAAGTCTCATCCCAGGATGGCTTCGACCTTTCTAAGTAGCAGAGAATAATATTAAATTCTTTTTTTTTTTTTTTTTTTTTTTTTTTGGTTTTTCGAGACAAGGTTTCTCTGTGGTTTTGGAGCCTTGGAGCCTGTCCTGGAACTAGCTCTTGTAGACCAGGCTGGTCTCGAACTCACAGAGATCCACCTGCCTCTGCCTCCCGAGTGCTGGGATTAAAGGCGTGCGCCACCACCACCCGGCAGTTTAAATTCTTGATCACCTTTCCACACCTGTGAAGTATTGGAATTATCACTCTATACCATAAAACTTGGCTCCTAGATCAGTGATGTATTTTCAACCTTGTACCTTAAATCCATAAGATGATGTTATTACAATAAAACTATACTAAACTACTCATAAACCACATTTGGCAACAATAAAACTTTAGTGTTGAGAAATATTTTCTCTATATTTCATTCTGTACATAAATGTATATTTGCACATGAAAGATTCAGATTCTCATAAAATAAGCAAAATCCTCATCCAAACTGAGTTATAAACCATGAAAATATTTTAGAGCATACTGGATGAGAAATTTGGAAAATTTCAGTGATGAGATATTAAGGTACACTCTTCTCTCCATCTATGTTGTACTTGAACCTTAGAAAGAGCAGTAAAACAAGAAAAAATAATATAAAAGATTATGAATGCATTAAGCAAGTTCAGCATTGTCAGCCACTAAGAAAATTCAAACTAGAGCTACATTGATTTCCCATCTCTTTCTGGTCACAATTACTATTATAAAAGCATAATAATAAATGTTGATTAGGATGTGAGAGGTTGGAGGAATATAAATTAATATAATTACTAGGAAAAGCAATTTGGTGATTCAATCATAACACTAAGACTAGAACTGTAATATGAACTCACAATATCACATCTAGATTTCCAATAAAATGAAATTTCCAATAAAAATTATCAGTATACAAAGTGTGTTTTTATATTTATACTATTGAGGCAAGCAGATGAGTATAGACAGAGACTGGGCTTTGATTTCCTAGGCACCCAAACTTGAATAGTCACACAGAAACTATATTAATTACAACACTATTTGTCCTATCAGCTCAGGAGTCTTGCTAACTATTTCTTACATGTTAAAACTAACCCATTATTATTAATCCATGCATCACCATGAGGTTGTGGCTGGCTGGTAAGGTTCTGGCATCTCTCTCCTTTGCCAGCTACATGGCATCTGCCTGACTCTGCCTTCTTTCTTCCAGAATTCAGCTTAGTTTTCCTAGCTAACTCTATTCTGTCCTGCCATAGTATAAAGCAGCATTTTTATTAATGAATGGTAATAAAGCATGTTCACAGAATACAGAGGGGAATACCACATCATCTCCCCTTTTCTGTCTAATTAAAAGAGAAGGCTTTAACTTTAACATAGTAAAATTACGTATAATAAAACAAGTATCAAGCAAGAATTACACTTAAGATATTTAGTCTATTTGTATCTGGCAAAATAAAGAAATTATTTTATTATCTATTTTATCTTTGTGAGTCTAAATTTTTATATCTAATTTATCTTTTATCATAACTAAGAAAAATTATAGATATCTGTCTTTAACTCTATAAAAGACCCCAGATGTATATAATATTATTTAAGTAAACATAAACATTCATATGCACATATAGAAACACACACTTGCACAGTCTAAGGCACATGCAGTACAACAGAGAATTCATAAGCCATAAAGAATAAAGTCATGTCACTTAAGAAGACCTAAAGAAACATGGAATGTTGTAATTAGTGTAATAATCCAGATACCAGGAACAGAAAGGTTTGTATTGAATATTTTCTGTCATTTTGTTATTATAGTACCAGGAGGTTGGAGTACATAGAATATAAGATAATAAATGCTGCTCAATACATAAACAAATAAGCTTTTTTATGACACCATGGCTAGAATTTGACATTTTCTTCTCAGAATTCAAATTAAATACCTGGTGACGGAATTGTTTCCTCATGTAAGAACTACCGGTACTCCAGGCAGTATTTAGGAGACTGATGCAATAACATCACAGTACTCAGGAGGCTGATGCAGGAGTATCAAAGTACTCAGGAGACTGTTGCAGGAGTGCTGCAGTACTCAGGATATTGATCCAAAATACTGCAGTACTCAGAAGATTGATGCAGCAGTATTGACTCAAGTTGGATGCTGATTTAGGTTATTAAAAAAAAAATGAGGCCAAGCAGGCTAAGTAGCAAGACCCGAATGCAAAAGTAAATATAAATATAAATAAATAATATATAAGTAAATAACAATTGTGCAAGCAGCCAAATTCAGTATCTGCTATATCTATTGTTTAAGCACCCGGGAATCTTTTTCTGTTTATTGTATCAGAATATTCATTTTTGTTGGTTTCATATTTCGTTCTGCTGCATACAGGGCCCACTATTTTAGTGTTTTTCTTAAAGAATTATTCTGTTGATTAGAAAAATGTGAGGAAATGAGAAAACTTTCCTATTAGTATACACATTTTGTTTTCCGAATGCTGCATTCGATAGTGCATTGCCTAGGCTAATCTCTATGTCATCTTCACACTCATTTAGATGCTGAGTTTTATTTATTTAGCATATTGTTACTGTTAGTATTCATGCACACCTTGCATCTGCCCCTTGGGAACTTGGTACCTCACCCCTCTATGCATGGAAAGCAGGTTGCTGACCATAAATAGGTACAAAGGTTCCTTTAAGAGACACAAAGCCAGCCTACAAACCACAATCCCAGAGAATTAAGACAACAATGAGAACACAAAGAGAGATTTATATAGATCTAATCTACATGGGAAGTAGAAAAAGACAAGATCTTCTGAGTAAATTGGAAGAATGGGGTCCTTGGGGGAGTGTTGAAAGAGGGAGGGGTGAAGAAGGGAGGGGAGCAGAAAGAAATGCAGAGCTCAATAAAGATCAATTAAAAAAAGAGAGAGACAAACTCTGCCCACTCCCTTCTCTCTTCCTTTCTGCCATTTTCTCTGAAGAGGCAACTTTCAGTCTCTCGCTCTTCCTCTCTTTCTCTCCCTGTCTTTCTTTCTCTTCCCTACCTTTCCTCTCAATACGTTTCTCTCAGTAAACACCACAATATGAATTAGAAATAGCAGAGAAATAAATAATTGCTAAACAAAAGAAACCTTCATAAAATTTATAGAGTCAAGTTATATTGGCAAGTAGCTAAGATTTTTGTTTCGATATTATTTTCAGATATTTGTGTAGTCCACAAGTATTGGCAAAGGAATATTCTAAAACAGGCTTCTATAAATAATATTTTAGAGATAACATATCTCTAACTTTTTAATGTATCAATTTGCTGTAATTTTGTCCATAACATATAAATTTAGAAGCTTAATTCTATTTTATATTAGTTGATGAAGTTTTACTTTCTTTACCAAAGGTTGTTTCATTTCTTCTCATACTATTTTGATAGCTATGATGTCTAATATTGTGTTGAAAGCACATTTATATAATGTATTGTAGAAAATGGTTCCATTAACACATAAAGTAAATTCTGAACTTCGTGTTTTCAAGACTCTTCACAAATAAGTGCCTAGATTTGTTTGATGTCTCTTTAAATTATTGCTAATGCTTTCGATTTGACACTCTTGCAATGTTTTGTGTTAAGATCCATGTGATATTGGTATGAAAGCACACTGAAAAGATAAGAGTTCCAAAATCAAGGACTGTTACACTAAGAGGACATTAGTAGTCTTGTAAGGGTTTATGTGATTAAATCAAGGACTCAATTTTCTTTTTTTTTTTTTTTTTTTTTTTTTTTTTTTTTTATTTTTTTATTCTTTTTTAATTAAAATTTCCACCTGCTCCCCGTTTCCCATTTCCCTCCCCTCCTCCCAAATATTGCCCCCTCCCCCCACTCCCCTCCCCCTATCCCCACTCCTCTTCTCCTCCCCCCACACCATTCCCCCTCCCTCTCGATACTGAAGAGCAGTCCAAATTCTCTGCCCTGCGGGAAGACGAAGGTCTTCTATCTACGTCCAGGAAGGTGAGCTTCTAAACAGGCTAAGCTCCCACAAAGCCAGTTCATGTATTAGGATTGAAACCTAGTGCCATTGTCCTTGGCTTCTCATCAGTCTTCATTGACCGCCATGCTCAGAGAGTCCGGAATCAACCCATGCTTATTCAGTCCCAGACCAGCTGGCCTTGGTGGGCTCCTAATAAATCAGTTCCACTGTCACAGTGGGTGGGTGCATCCCTCGTGGTCCTGATTTTTTGCTCTTGTTCTCCCTCCTTCTGCTCCTCATTTGGACCTTAAGAGCTCAGACCGTTGCTCCAAATTGCGAATCTGTCTCTACCTCGATCCATCGCCAGATGAAGGTTCTAAGGTGATATGCAAGAAATTCATCAGTATAGGATAGGGTCATTTCAGGTTCCCTCTCCTTAGTTGCCCAAGGTACCAGCTGGGGACATATTCCTGGACACCTGCGAACCCCTCTAGAGTCAAGTCTCTTGCCAGCCCTAAGATGGCTCCCTTAGATATTAGATAGGATATATACTTCGCTGCTCCCGTATCCATCCTTCCTATATCCCAACCATCCCAATCCCCCGAGCTCCTCCCATCCTCCCCTTCTCATATTTCTCATCCCATTTCCCCTTTGCCCCATGCCACCTCACCCGCAAGTTCCCAGTTTTTGCCCTGCAATCTTGTCTACTTCCCCCTCTCCATGCGGATGACTATATGATTTTCTTTGGGTTCACTTTCTTATTTAACTTCTATAGGATCACACATTATATGCTTAATGTCTTTTATTTATGGCTAGAAACCGATTATGAGTGAGTACATCCCATGTTCCTCTTTTTGGGTCTGGGATACCTCACTCAGGATAGTGTTTTCTATTTCCATCCATTTGCACGCAAAATTCGCGAAGTCATTGTTTTTTACTGCTGAGTAGTACTCTAATATGTATATATTCCACACTTTCTTTATCCATTCCTCCATTGAAGGGCATCTAGGTTGTTTCCAGGTTTTGGCTATTACAAACAATGCTGCTATGAACATAGTTGAACAGATACTTTTGTCATTTGATGTGGCATCTCTTGGGTATATTCCCAATAGTGGTATTACTGGATCTTGGGGTAGGTTGATCCCAAATTTCCTGAGAAATCGCCACACTGATTTCCAAAGTGGTTGCACAAGTTTGCATTCCCACCAGCAATGAATGAGTGTGCCTCGTTCTCCACAACCTCTCCAGCAAAGGCTATCATTGGTGTTCTTGATTTTAGCCATTCTGACAGGTGTAAGATGGTATCTCAAAGTTGTTTTAATTTGCATTTCCCTTATCGCTAAGGAGGTTGAGCATGACCTTAGGTGTCTTTTGGCCATTTGAATTTCTTCTGTTGAGAATTCTCTGTTCAGATCAGTGCCCCATTTTTTTATTGGGTTCATTAGCATTTTAAAGTTTAGTTTCTTGAGTTCTTTATATATTTTGGTGATCAGACCTTTGTCTGTTGCAGGGTTGGTGAAGATCTTCTCCCAGTCAGTGGGTTGCCTTTTTGTCTTAGTGACAGTGTCCTTTGCTTTACAGAAGCTACTCAGTTTCAGGAGGTCCCATTTATTCAATGTTGCCCTTAATGTCTGTGCTGCTGGGGATAAACGTAGGAAGTGATCTCCTGTACCCATATGTTGTAGAGTACTTCCAACTTTTTCTTCTATCAGGTTCAGTGTGTTCAGACTAATATTGAGGTCTTTAATCCATTTGGACTTGAGTTTTGTGCATGGTGATAGATATGGATCTATTTTCATTCTTCTACACGTTGACAACCAGTTCTGCCAGCACCATTTGTTGAAGATGCTCTCTTTTTTCCATTGAATACTTTTAGCTCCTTTATCAAAAATTAGGTGTTCATAAGTTTGTGGGTTGAAATCAGGGTCTTCTACTCGGTTCCATTGATCAACTTCTCTGTTTTTATACCAATACCAAGCTGTTTTCAATACTGAGGCTCTGTAATAGAGTTTGAGGTCAGGGATGGTAATGCCTCCAGACGATCCTTTATTATATAAGATTGTTTTGGCTATCCTGGGTTTTTTGTTTCTCCATATAAAGTTGATTATTGTCCTCTCAAGATCTGTGAAGAATTTTGATGGGATTTTAATGGGGATTGCATTGAATCTATAAATTGCCCTTGGTAGAATTGCCATTTTTACTATGTTGATCCTCCCTATCCAAGAGCAAGGGAGATCCTTCCATTTTCTGGTATCCTCCTCAATTTCTTTCTTCATTGACTTAAAGTTCTTGTCAAATAGATCCTTTACTTCCTTGGTTAGGGTTACCCCAAGATATTTTATGCTATTTGTGGCTATCGTGAAGGGTGATGCTTCTCTGATTTCCATCTCTGCTTCCTTATCCTTTGTGTATAGGAGGGCAACTGATTTTTTGGAATTGATCTTGTATCCTGCAACGCTACTAAAGGTGTTTATCAGCTGAAGGAGTTCTTTGCTGGAGTTTTTGGGGTCGCTTATGTACACTATCATATCGTCTGCAAATAATGAAAGTTTAACTTCTTCCTTTCCGATTTGAATCCCTTTGATCCCCTTATGTTGTCTTATTGCTATTGCTAGAATTTCAAGCACTATATTAAAGAGGTATGGAGAGAGTGGACAACCTTGTCGTGTTCCTGATTTTAGTGGAATAGCTTTGAGTTTCTCTCCATTTAATTTGATGTTAGCTGACGGCTTGCTATAAATTGCTTTTATTATATTTAGGAACGACCCTTGTATTCCTAATCTCTCTAAGACCTTTATCATAAAGGGATGTTGAATTTTGTCAAATGCTTTTTCCGCATCTAATGAAATGATCATATGGTTTTTTTCTTTCAGATTATTTATATGATGGATTACATTGATAGATTTTCGTATGTTGAACCAGCCCTGCATCTCTGGGATGAAGCCTACTTGATCATAATGGATAATTTTTCTAATGTGTTCTTGGATTCGGTTTGCCAGTATTTTATTGAGTATTTTTGCGTCGATGTTCATGAGTGAGATTGGCCTGTAGTTCTCTTTCTTGGTTGTGTCTTTGTGTGGTTTTGGTATCAGAGTAACTTCAGCTTCATAAAAGGAATTTGGCAATGACTTCTCTGTTTCAATATTGTGAAATACATTAAGGAGTATAGGTATTAGGTCTTCTTGGAAGTTCTGGTAGAATTCTGCATTAAAGCCGTCTGGACCTGGGCTTTTTTTGGTGGGAAGGTTTTTTATAACAACTTCTAATTCTTCGCGACTAACAGGTCTATTTAGATTGTTCACCTGGTCCTGGTTTAACTTTGGTATATGGTACTTATCTAAAAAAGTGTCCATTTCTTTTACATTTTCCAATTTTGTGGCATACAGGTTTTTGTAGTAAGATCTAATGATTCTCTGAATTTCGTCTGTGTCTGTGGTTATGTCTCCCTTTTCGTTTCTGATTTTGTTAATTTGCGTATTCTCTCTCCGCCGTTTGATTAGTTTGGATAGGGGTTTATCAATCTTATTGATTTTCTCCAAGAACCAGCTTTTTGTTTCATTGATTCTTTGGATTGTTTTCTGTGTTTCTATTTTGTTGATTTCAGCCCTCAATTTGATTATTTCCAGTCTTCTACTTCTCCTAGGTGAGTCTGCTTCTTTTCTTTCTAAAGCTTTAAGGTGGGCTATTAGGTCTCCAATGTGTGCTTTCTCCGTTTTCTTTATGTGGGCACTTAATGCTATGAACTTTCCTCTTAGCACTGCTTTCATAGTGTCCCATAGGTTTGAGTATGTTGAGTCTTCGTTTTCATTGAATTCAAGAAAGACTTTAATTTCTTTCTTTATTTCTTCCTTGATCCAGGTGTGGTTCAGTAGTTGACTGTCCAATTTCCATGAGTTCATAGGCTTTCTGGGGATAGCATTGTTGTTGAATTCTAACTTTAATCCATGGTGATCTGATAAGACACAGGTGGTTACCGATATTTTTTTGTAACTGTGTAAGTTTGCTTTGTTACCGAGTATGTGGTCTATTTTCGAGAAGGTTCCATGAGCTGCAGAGAAGAAGGTATATTCTTTCTTATTTGAGTGGAATGTTCTATAGATGTCTGTTAAGTCCATTTGATTCATTACCTCCCTTAATCCTCTTATTTCTCTGTTAGGTTTCTGTCTGATTGACCTGTCCATTGGTGAGAGAGGAGTGTTGAAATCTCCTACTATTAGTGTGTGTGGTTTGATGACTGCCTTGAGTTTTAGTAACGTTTCTTTTACATAAGTGGGTGCTTTTATATTAGGGGCATAGATATTCAGGATTGAGACTTCATCTTGGTGAATTGTTCCTGTTATGAGTAAAAAATGTCCATCTCCATCTCTTTTGATTGATTTTAGTTTGAAGTCAACTTTCTTAGAAATTAGTATGGCCACACCTGCTTGTTTCTTAGGTCCATTTGCTTGATAAACCTTTTCCCAGCCCTTTACTTTGAGTAGATGTCTGTCTTTGTGGTTGAGGTGTGTTTCTTGTAAGCAACAGAATGTTGGATCCTGTTTTCGTATCCAATCTCTTAGCCTGTGCCTCTTTATAGGTGAGTTGAGTCCATTGATATTAAGTGATATTAATGACCAGTGGTTGTTAACTCCGGTCATTTTTCCTTTCTTTCTTTCTTTCCTTCTTTTGGTAGTAGAGTTTGTGTGTTTCCCTTCTTCAAGTTGTGCTGGTGAAGGGTCATTAGATGTCTGAGTTATTGTGGGCATTGTTGGACTCCTTGGTTTGTGATTTTCCTTCAATTACTTTCTGAAGGGCTGGATTTGTGGCTACGTATTGTTTAAATTTGTTTTTATCCTGGAAAATTTTGTTTTCTCCATTTATAGTGAATGAAAGCTTGGCTGGGTATAGTAGTCTGGGCTTGCATCCATGGTCTCGTAGTTTCTGCAGTATATCTATCCAGGACCTTCTGGCTTTCATGGTTTCCATAGAGAAATCAGGTGTAAGTCTGATAGGTTTACCTTTATAGGTAACTTGACCTTTTTCCTTTGCAGCTCTTAATATTCTTTCTTTATTCTGTATGTTTTGTGTTTTGATTATTATATGACGAGGAGATGTTTTTTTTTGATCCAGTCGATTTGGTGTTCTGTATGCTTCTTGGACCTTCAAAGGAATATCTTTCTTAAGGTTGGGAAAGTTTTCTTCTATAATTTTATTAAATATATTTTCTGGACCATTGAGCTGTACTTCTTCTCCTTCTTCTATCCCTATTATTCTTAGGTTTGGTCTTTTTATTGTGTCCCAGATTTCCTGAATGTTTTGTGATGAGAATTTGTTGGTTATGCTGTTTTCTTTGATGAGAGTGTTTATTTTCTCTATGGTATCTTCAGTGTCTGAGATTCTTTCTTCTATCTCTTGTAATCTGTTGGTGGTACTTGTCTCTGTAGTTCCTGTTCGTTTATTCAAATTTTCCATCTCCATCCTTCCCTCGGTTTGTGTTTTCTTTATTACTTCCACTTCATTCTTCAAGTCTTGAACCGTTTCCCTTACCTGTTTGATTACTTTTTCTTGTTTCTCTTGGTTTTCTTGGGTATCTTTGAGAGATTTATTCATTTCCTCTACCTTTTTGTTTGTAATCTCTAATTGGTTGTGGCAGTTTTTCACCTCCTGTTTAAGGTCCTCTATTATTTTCATAAAATTCACTTTTGAGTCGAATTCTTCTAATTCTTCTGGATTAGGGTGTACACTTCTCATTTCGGTATTCCTGGATCCTGGTGATGTCACGTTGCCTTTCAAGTTGTTGGGGGAATTCTTGCATTGGCGCCTGCCCATCTTTTCCTTCAAATGGAGCCAGGAGAGGCCTGATGTCTTGGACCAGTCTTTGCTGTGACTAACTCTCTAGGTGTATCTCCTCAGTGTAGGGGCAGGAACCGTTCCCTTCCAGATGAACTCCTCAACACCAAAACATGGATGCGTGGTATTCCAATGACCCGCGTAAAGAAGGCCGAATGCAAGGGGTCGGGCGGGGTCGAGTAGAACACAGGCGACACTGCAGTACAAGCTGGAGGTGCCTGCACTCCCTTTCGGGGGTTGCTGAGGCCTGCCCGCTAGGCAGGCACTCACTGCTCTGGTTGGGTAGCCTTAGTGTAGGGGCGTTTGTGCTCTCTACCAGGACCGTCCGCCCCAGGATAGTACACACTCACCCGTCCCGATGAAACTTCTCGGCACCTACACAGGAACTCCTGGATGCCACAATGAGCCCGGGACCAAGGGAAATAGGGGGCAGGGAGAGCAGGTCCAGGAGATCACAAGCAGAGACTGCAACCCCAGCAGCAGGGGCCCGCTTCCCCTGGTGGGGACCTTGAGGCCTGCCCTCTAGTCAGGCACTCACTGGTCTGGGCTGGTAGCCTTAGTGAAAGGGCAGGAAACTGTTCCACAGCTAAGGACCTTGCAGACAAGGCAGGCTTGGGGGTGGGGGTGGGGGCGGGTGTGTAGGAGAGAAAGCCCTGCAGCAGGAGCTGGGGGAGGGGCGTTTGTGCTCTCTACCGGGACCGTCCGCCCCAGGATAGCACACACTCACCCGTCCTGATGAAACTACTCGGCACCTACACAGGAACTCCTGGATGCCCCAATGAGCCAGGGACAAAGGGAAGTAGGGCGCAGGCAGAGCAGGTCCAGGAGATCACAGCAGAGACTGCAGCCCCAGCAGCGGGGGCCCGCTTTCCCTGGCGGGGACCTTGAGGCCTGCCCTCTAGTCAGGCCCTCACTGCTCTGGGTTGGTAGCCTTAGTGAAAGGGCAGGAAACTGTTCCACAGCTAAGGACCTTGCAGACAAGGCAGGCTTGGGGGAGGGGGTGGGGGGCGGGTGTGTAGGAAAGAAAGCCTTGCAGCAGGAGCTGGGGGGGGGGGCGTTTGTGCTCTCTACCGGGACAGTGCGCCCCAGGATAGCACACACTCACCCATCCAGATGGGACTTCTCAGCACCTATGCAGGGATTCCTGGTGGCCCCAATGAGCCCGGGACCAAGGGAAATAGGGGGCAGGGAGAGCAGGTCCAGGAGATCACAAGCAGAGACTGCAACCCCAGCAGCAGGGGCCTGCTTCCCCTGGTGGGGACCTTGAGGCCTGCCCTCTAGTCAGGCACTCACTGGTCTGGGCTGGTAGCCTTAGTGAAAGGGCAGGAAACTGTTCCACAGCTAAGGACCTTGCAGACAAGGCAGGCTTGGGGGTGGGGGTGGGGGCGGGTGTGTAGGAGAGAAAGCCCTGCAGCAGGAGCTGGGGGAGGGGCGTTTGTGCTCTCTACCGGGACCGTCCGCCCCAGGATAGCACACACTCACCCGTCCTGATGAAACTTCTCGGCACCTACACAGGAACTCCTGGATGCCCCAATGAGCCAGGGACAAAGGGAAGTAGGGCGCAGGCAGAGCAGGTCCAGGAGATCACAGCAGAGACTGCAGCCCCAGCAGCGGGGGCCCGCTTTCCCTGGCGGGGACCTTGAGGCCTGCCCTCTAGTCAGGCCCTCACTGCTCTGGGTTGGTAGCCTTAGTGCTATGTTTTTAAATCTTAAGCCTAGTTCCACAGTGCATAGTGGGAAGACTACAGAACAGAACTGGTATAGTTTTACAAATTATTGATAAATTTTCATTTATTTGTGTCCAGTTCTAGAACAAGATTGGTATTAAACATATACTTTTCATCATGTTTCTTCTATATTCAAATTATTAAATGAACATTTTCTGTATTGTCAAATACTCTTTCGCAGTATTAATATTCTAACCGCACGGTCATTTTATTTTGCTACATATTAATTGCTTATCATTTTTTTTGTAGAATTATATTCTACAAAATTACTAAAAGCATTCAGCTAATACTTGCTTACAGTTTCAGAAGTTTAGTCCATCATAATCATGGCAGGGAGCTTGGTGGCTTGTAGTAGTCAGGTGCCAGAGCAGTAGCTGAAAGTTACATCCTGATCTGAAGGCAGGCAGAGAGAGAAAGAGAGAGTTAGAGCAAGAGCAAGGGAGAGAGGGTGGGAGAGAGGGAGGGAAAAAGAAGCAGAAGACCAGGGAGAGAGGAAAGGGAGAGAAAAAGAATGGGCTTGCCATGGACTTTTGAAACTTCAAAGCCCACTGCCACTGAAACAGTTTGTCTAACAAGACCACCACGCCTAAGCCTTTTAAGTGTTATAGCTTTACTCCCACTCCCACGTGATTAAGTAATCAGGATAGGAGCCTATGGCGACCTTTCTTATCTAAACCACCACATCTGCCTAAGATTTTCTTGTGTATGTAGGTACCCCTGTAGACCAGGAGAGGGTTTTAGCGTCCCTAGAACTGGACTGGAACCTGGAACTGGAATGGGGCTGAAATCCATCTAATGTGGGTGCCGAAATGCAATGTTGGTGCTCTGTAAGGTAGTAGGTGTTCATAGCTGCCTACCGATCTCCCCAGATTTGTTAAAAGATTTACACATAGTTGCTACTTTGGTTTGTGGAATACAAAAACAGCTGGTATGGCCCATAACCTATAAACTCTCCACAACACTCTGAAGAGTGTGATTATTGTAGTCGAATTAAAACTCTGCCGTACCTGATGGAAAGTTTCTCAAATCATTAAAATAATGGTTTATGCTTCGTTTATTAAATTATCTACTTTACTTTAATATTGTTATATTTGTATTGATATGACAACTGTCTATATGAACTTTGAAACATCAGTTCACTTAGATGAAATTTCTACATTACTGGTATTTGAGGTCAACTATGAAAAATCTTCCTGAATAGTAGTTATTAAATAGTAGTCTTATTGGCTATTTATTCACTACTGTGACAAAATACCTAAGAAAAGTAACGTAAGGAAGGAAGTTTCTTGGATCCCAGGCTCAAGGTACACTTCATCAGGGATGACAGCATGGCATCGGTGAATGGAGGACCTCTTCACATTGATTGAGAGAAGCAGAGAGAGACAAATGTTGGGGTTCAATTGGTCTCTTTTTTGTTTTGTTTTGTTTTCTTTATTTCAGATCTCTAGCTCATAGAATGTCTGTTGCCACCCACATCAATTGGGGTCTTTCTTATGCAGTTAAATCTTTCAGAATGTAGCCTCACATACACATACATCTGTGTGTCACCTAAGGTTTTCAAATCTAGTCAAATAGGCAATGAACATTAACGACCACATATTATGGATTACATGTAACTCTTAGAAAGGAGAAATAGAGGATGCAGTTTTAGATCTCAGATTCTACTTTTGAATGAAAGCTCCTCCTAGGAAATGTATTATTTACAGAGATCAACATCTCTTAAAATGAATATGTCTGCTCTTTTAATTGTATTGTCGTGAAATGACTACGTTGACAGCTACATATTGAATTTAAAACTTGGAAATTGTGGGGACAGGGCAGAGGTCTTTATTGCAGTAAAAATTGTTCCAGTAGTTACATATATGGTGCAATGACACACATGTAAGTATAAATTTAAAGTGATAGTGCATTGTATAGTGTTAAATTCAGATTTATATTTTGTGACACATATTTATCGCAAGCCATTTATTCCCTTTTATCTGCATATGTTTTGCCCCCAGAATTCAGTGCTTGTTTGGTTTTTCTACATCTGTCCCCTTCACTGTTATGGGGACACAAGAGAGTTTGACTTTTCATCCTGATGACCACTCTGTCATGTATCTCGTGGTTGTATTAATGGTAGCTAGCAAAACTCCCCATACACTGCTCAACTAGAGATGGCTGACTGGAGAAATTAGTCATAATAAGGGCTATAGATCAGATAGACTGTGCTTTAATGCCATTAAGAAATTACTCCAACAAGATTATTAAGTGTGATTATCAAACACTCAGACAGCTAAAATGTTGTCTTTGAGAACACAGACACTGGATGTCTAGTTACGGGCAGAGACATCAATAAAATGCCCCCTCTTCAGAAGCCAAGAAAGCTGAGGACACTGTCTGAAGGAATTGGATTTAAGTGTGCTCTTTGAAGCCAACAGGAAATGGTGTTCAGTATGTGCCAAGGTTAAAATGTTCTTGCTCAAGGGTAAATTGGATGTTGCAGCAGTTAGCAAAGGCCATTTACAATCATTTATGAACATTTCAGATCTTTCCCTAGGACACTGTTATCGGAGATTGAAAAAGAGAGAGAGAGAAGAGCAATGCGAACATCTCAGAAAATACAACTTTTTCACTTTCATTTCTGTTTATGATAGCTTTAAATGTCACATCTTTGTTTATTTACTTTCATTTCTATCTTATTTCCCAAGTTAATAATATATATTTAAAACATATTTTAAAGATATTACTTTATTTGAATAACATTTTTAAAAAAACCATTTTCTCTAAAAGAATGTATACCAGAATATTTAGAAAAGAAAACAAAGAAAGGGAGAACATGAGACCCTGAGGCCAAAGATTGTAAGATGTCAGATCCACTCTTATCTGTTGACCTTCTAGTGACATGTCTCCCACCTTGTGAGTCTCATTCACTACTAAGAATATTGACATAAGTATTTAACACATTATTAAAAGCATTAAAATATATTTGCTAATATAATTTTTAGTGCTTGCAATTAAGATACCAACCTTGGCTTATAATGCTTTGAACATTCAACTAGCAGCACTGAAGGTCTTGTAATGCGCATATTCTTTTCCAAATTTAAGAGTTAACATAAAAAATAAAAAAATCTCTCACAAAGAAGCAAATAAATAAGAATATAAAACTTTTAAACTGACAAATCAACAAATTTATACAAGAAACATCATATTCATGGAAAGATGTAGCCACCAAATGTTCATTCACAGAACAAGAATTGTTTCCTGGGGTTGAAAGAATAATTTACCATTTCTGTCTCCCTTCAGCTTGCAGAGACTGCAGCCCCAGCAGCGGGGGCCCGCTTTCCCTGGCGGGGACCTTGAGGCCTGCCCTCTAGTCAGGCCCTCACTGCTCTGGGTTGGTAGCCTTCAAGGACTCAATTTTCTGTATCTGGGCTACTTAAACTTTCCCACTTGTGACCACATTTTACCTGAGATTTTTACATGACTCTGAGTACGTAGGCACATAAAATAGGTGTATAGGTAAAACATTTCCTAATAATAAAACAAAGATTATTTTATAGTAATTCTTACATATATGTATATTTACAATTTATTAAGGATACTTTAATGGTATTGTAGTGGATGCATTTGTTTATTTCCACACAAGAAGTTAATCTTGGCTGTGTATTAAATACTACAAGACATTTAGCACCATCAGAGACTTTCAGAGTTGATTGATATTGTGGTTTTAACTTAAAAGGCCTCTCATGGGCTCATGTGCTAGAACACATAATTTCTCGGCTCATGGAGGTACTTGAAAAGTTGCGGAACCTTTAGAAGATGGAGTCTTGCTGTAGTCATTGGGTCTTTGGGGATGGCTCTTTGTAGGTTGTCTCTATATCTCTTCTGCTCCCGATTCTCGACTGTAGCATTATGGAGTCAGGACTCTCCTCTTCTTGCTGCCATGCTTTCACCACTTCAATCTACTATATCCTTCAAACTGTGGGTCACGGCAGATCATCCCTCCTTCAATTTCCTCTGTGTCACAGTAACAAAAAGGAACTATTATTATCAACAATTTTTTGTATCAATACCTACTACAAAACAGCAGAGTGGTAGAACATACTACACAGAGTGCAAAGTCACAACTTTATCTTGCTAATTTTATTTTGTTTGGAATGGGATATCTCTGTGTAGCCCAGACTAGGCTCGGAACTCTGTCTTCTTGCCTCAGCCTCTTGAATGAAGGGATTATGGAAAAGCGACAGTGACAGGATACTTGCCTCAGGGATGGTGTTCTAGGGCCTGGCATTTCATTCTAAACTGTTAAAAATCAATCAGCACATTCAATCTGCCTTTTTTTCTCATTTTTTGTGTGTATATGCATATCATGTCTATGTATATGTGCATGTATGTATATATGAATATTCATACATATATACATGTGTGTGTGTGTTTGTGTCTTTGCAGGTACATGTGTTCTTTCATGTGCATTCATGTGGTTACCAGAGGACAACCTCAGGCACAGACCTATTTTTTCCTGAATTAATTTTTCCATTAGTTTAGAGTTAATTAAATAGTAGCCAGAAACTCCCAGAGATCTGCTTGTCTCCATGTTCTGGGAATCATCAGTTTAAATGATTGAACTGAAGTCTTACCAAGCCTGATTATTAGTAACTTCTTTGTGTGGCATTTACTGGACTGTGAGAATATTGTTTTATTATCTAATGCTATTTGGTTCTTTTCTTTTTTATTCTCAGTGATGTGAATAACAGAAAACACAGATCATTTTTCTGAGTGGAAAGTTAACTAGATAATATTTTTAGAACATTAGTTTTGGTTAATTGATATTTATCTAAATATTTACTATTCTCTGTTTTGAGCAATTATAAGCCTTGTTTCAGCTCAATTGTTTACCATATGAGATATTCAAAGGTATTTCCAGTTGTATTAAATGGCTGTATGAAGAAACAGGAGAGATGTACACAAATCATTTGCATACATATTGTGGTGTCTACTTTTCCAGATAGTGCAAGAGCACATGGAAAGCTTTAAATTATTTTATTGCAATACATAATCAGTTCTACAGGGAACACACATGACTGATGCCCTAATTTGCTTTCTCTTGTTATATTGAACACCATGACAAAAACCAACTTGAGAAGGAAAGGGTTTATTTTTACATACTACAATTTATCCTTGAGGGTAGTCAGGATAAGAATTAAAGCAGGACAGTAACGTGGAGGCAGAAACTGAAGCAGAAACCATGGAGGAATGTCCCTTCTTATGACTTGTTCAGCCTTCTTCTTTATATACACTGAGTTCACCTGTCCAAAGATAACATCACTCACAGTGAACTCAGATCTCCCTCAGCAAGCATTTATTCAAACAAATGCCTCAAAGGCTTGTATAGAGGCCAATTTTGTGAAGGCATTTCTCCATTACAGTTCCTTCTTTCTAGATGACCCAAATAACCAGCACAACTCAATAACAAATGCTTCTTTCTTTCTCTTATTTTATTGAGTCCTAGAAATATTGATCTTGCATAAGATTTACCAATTGAATGTGCCTTTGTTTGATGTTAAATGTTTTGGTGTGCATTTTTTTAGTATAGATTGCTCTTACTATATGTTAGCTATGTTTTCAAACATGCATTAGTGGTCCCTGAAGTTGATGCATATAGCAGGCTTTTAATGTAAAGATTCTCTGTTTAAAAGGAATTTGTTACTTATGATAAAGTATTCCCTATTCTTCCTACTTTCCTTTGTTATTATGTGACTAATATGGTATGAAATAAGAAATTTAAACATGTATACATTTAAGATTTAAATTTAATATTATATTATCTATACATAAATTATAAGTAGATATTTTAGTAGTTTTCTACAACAAGAAGTATTAACAATTATTTAAGAAATTACAGAGTGAATTTTCAGCAAAACATGATGTACTCATATTCATTTATCATTACTAATTTATAATACTAAAGGGAACATGGAGTGTTAAATAATGCCTTATACATTTCACATGTGTGCACTTTGCTCTTGATGGAAACTCAGACATCCAGAAGCAAATGGTCAGTATAATTGTAGACTTGGAAGATCACCCATTTATCACTTTAAATCTTTCTTAAATTTAATTAATTAATTTATTTTACATTCTGTCTCCTCTCTTTCTATTCTTTCTCCCCCTCCCCAAATTCACTACTCCTCTGTTTCTGTTCAGAAAGGGGCAGTCCTCCCATGGGTATCAAAAACAAAAAACATAGCATATCAAGTTGCAGTAAGACTAAGCACTTCCACTTATATTAAGGCTGGGCCAGGCAATCCAGTATGAGGATTAGATTCCCAAGAGCCAGCCTAAGCTTTAGGGATAGCCCTTGCTCCCATTGCTAGAAGTTCCATAAGTGGATCAAGCTAAAATCTGTCATGTGTATATGCAGAGGGATCAGGTTGGTCACATTCAGCTTTTTGTTGGTTCAGATTCTGTAAGATCCTATGAACCCAAGTTGTTTCTGTGGATTTTCTTGTGATATCGTTGGCTCCTCTGGATCCTACAAGCCTTGCTCCCTTTCTTCAGCAGTATCCCCCAAGCTTAGCCTAACACTTGATGTGTGTCTCTAATGACAATATGACCAATCTGATTACAGGAGATGGCTGGATCATTATTGCCAGGAGTTGTATCTAGGGTCATCCTTGTAGATTTCTGGTAGTTTCAGTTGTACCAGATTTCTACTTGATCCCCAAATGTCCCTTCCCTTTTCATTTATCTCTTTCAATACTCTTCCCCTCCATCCACCCTTTAAGGTCTTTTACACTATCTAGTAAATGGCACAGTGTCTTTGGCAGAGACTTTAAAATAGTCTTAGATTTTCAGTAGGTCTTAACAGGAGGGGACTGGTGCAGTATTGTTTTCTACAGATATCTGCAAATCCTTCCTCTTACATCCTTCCTAGAAGCTCAATTTGACATCTCCTTTGGAATCCATATTGTTTTTCTAATTTGATACATAGTGTTTCCCTACAATGACCCCTCTTTTTGAAACATTTTACTGCAAATCCCCAGAGAAATACCATGTGCACATAGAATGACTGAGCTTTTCACCCACCTTGAATTTACAAAAACCGTTCATATTTCAAAAAGAAGCAGACACTGGAGACAGGGAGGTTGGGCATCTCTCTCGAGAGCATCTGCCTTCTTCCCACCTTCACATAACAGATCACAAACAAAGCATACAAAAATAGTCTTGTTCTGTTCTTTACCTAACATGGAAAGACTGTAGCTTTTATTCTGTTTGTTTATTTTCAAAATTACAGGAGTTGATCAATCTGAAACATACAAGGTTAGTGGGGAAGCTGGACACTGAAGAAAGAACTAAAATTTCAGATTTTTTGTGGAAAAATTTATTCTTCTTTAAGAATACTCAGTGTTTTGTCTTTACCACAATTGGATGAGATCCACGTGATTTGTCCAAGTTACTCTTGTTACTAAAATCTAACTGATTTTAGATGTTAGATCATCCTTCAAATACATTCAACAACACCTAGAGTAAATAACATTTTACTAAATAATATGATATAGGCAAAGTGGTGGGTAAATCTTACTGCCATTAGAAGATAACTTCACAAAGGGTTTAACACTGAGGTACAAAAATCCAGTGGGATCTCCTAGGAGTCTTCCCACTAAAGATGATGATTTCTATCTATTTTATCTACTTTTAAATAGTTTTCAGAGATAAGAAATTTGTAAATCCACTGACAGACAACAAATCTACCCATGGTGTTTTGCAGGGGTGCCAAGACCTAATCCTTTTCAGTAAATTTCTACTAAAAAGTTATGTGCATTACCCTTACATAGAAACTAAAATGATAGTTTTCTGTAGGCAATCCAGGAGTCTAAAATTTGTACCTATTTATGTTAGCATGAGTATTTCACATGAGGATATTTAAAATAGTCTGATTTCGTACTCTCCTCTCTCAGCAAGGGAATACTTACCCCTGTGATGCGCTGTGGGTGGAGAGGTTAGTTTTGTAACTCATTTTCCAGTAGCCCTTTAAAAGTTAAAAAAAAAAAAATCAATTCTTAAAGAAGATTGTTTAATAAGATGCCAAAAGATTTGGGTGTGTTTGCCTAGTGTGTGTGTTCTCATCTCAGAACAAGAAACATGCGGCACAGAACCAGGTAACTCAATTTACACCAGTTGTTTCAGTTAGAAGTCAGAGGTAGTGTTGGAATTTTCAATTCCCTGGTCTTAGTCCAATGTCAGTGCAAAGCCCAAGGTCATAGCATTTCACTGGGGCTGCATGAACACAGAAAGTCTTTCCTGAGATTAATAGCAGGGCTGAGCCAAAGATGACTGAAGGGGTACCCTTTGGCATGCTCATCTATCAGGGATTTACTTTTTAGTTAATGATAGCAATAACAGTTTGTATCTGACAGACTCAACTGGGCATTTGGGGTGAGATGCTCTATATTTGAGGTGGGATTGTGTTGGATCTATACAATTTCTTCTGCTACTGCCTGGGCTGTTTTCCCTGTATCTGACAGCTAAGTTTGTGCTTAAGCTTTTAAAGGAAAATGAAGTTGTTTCCAAGGAAAAAATTGTAGCCCATAGTTATGTCAAATGAGTTTTTTTTAATGTCTTTATCCTTATAGTGTCATTGTTCACGGCGTTTGCAATGGGTAGATAGGTGTGACTATAAATGAGGCAGAACTGGTTTCGTCTAATTAGACTGTTATTGCTATCACTACCATGTTTTCCCAATTTACGAATAATACTGTTTTGATTTTTTGTTCTATCACAAAATTTGTTTTCACAGAAGAAATATTAAATACTGATTTACAATTGATGGCACTTGCAGTCTTAGCACCACATTTTACTCACTGCTAGCAATACCTGCTTTTTAAATATTCTTAATATATTTTCATATATGTCAATCCATTCTCACATAGATTAATAAATAGTAAGCATGTACATGCACATACAATAAAAATCATAGATGCTTTTCTTTTCATTTTAAATTCAGTTTTATAAAGACAGTTATTTCATTGATAGATATTTTAAAATGTTATTTTAAATAACTGATTAGATTACCACATCTAATAATTTTATTTAGCCTAGTCCATGATATTGGGTATTTTTCATCCTCTTATGGAGCATTATGATGAGTTTTGCAATGCATATTTGATTTCAATCCTTGAAATTAATTATTAATCTTAATATTTCTGGATAAAACTACATAGAAATGTGATAATTTAAACATCAGTATTGCAATTTCTAGTGTATAAATACAAAAGTAATGCCACAATATATATTCTATATATAATTGCCAGAAAGGAAGTAAGGTATGTTGATAATGAACAAGTGACCATAAGAGATTAGGAATAAGGGATAAATAAGTATACAGTATAAGGTGTTTCTTAACATTCTATATTCCCTCTAGTGTTATAAATCAATATTGATGAATAAATAATTAGTATGGTTCATTTTTAGTGAAAATCTCTCTATAATTATTTAAATAACATAATATTTATTGTCATGAAAAGTATTAAAATAGCTATCTATAATATATGTATATATAAATAACGTGATATGCAAATTAAAATAAATAAGTATAAAAAGTACTTATTTATACCACATGACCGTCATGGTATCTAAGGAAAACAGAATGAATATGTGACGGAGGAGTTACTTTCATTTAATAAAGAAACTGCCTTGGCCCATTTATAGGCCAGCCCTTAGGTGGGTGGAGTAAACAGACAAAATGCTGGGAGAAAAAAGCAGATTCAGTGAGTCGCCATGATTCTCCCACTCCAGACAGACGCAGGTTAAGATATGCCCTGGTAAGCCAGCTCATGGTGCTACACAAAATATTAAAAATGGGTTAGATCAATATGTAAGAGCTAGACAATAAGAGGCTAAAACTAATGGGTTAGACAGTGTACAAAAAATACAGTTTCCATGTAAATATTTTGGTTCATAAGCTAGCCATGTGGGCGGCTGGGTGCCGGGGACACAGCCCTGCTGCTCTTATCACAACAAATATGGAATACTTTGGCATCAGTAACAGATTCCTTTTAACTGAGAAATGTTTGCATTAATGGACTTTTAAAAACTTGTGCCTTAGCGAACCAAAATGTGTTTTCAAATCTCTACCTAACTCACAACAAGAGCAATCCACCATAAACAATGCGCACCAAAAGGCATTCTGTCATCAAATAAAGGCACAGCCAACTGATAAATCTAATGCATGATCAATATTTCTTGGACTCAATAAAATAAGAGAAAGAAAACGAGGTTTGTGATATCAGTTTTCCTAGTTAGTTTTGTCAGCTAGGCACAGAAAAGGTCATCTAGAAAGATGCAATGTAATATCGTGAGATCACCCTATATGTAAACCTGGGAGCATTTTTAATTTTTTGAATAACAATTGATGTAGGAGGGCTGATTCCACTTTGGGTGTTGTTACACTTAGACAGATGGGGCTACTGTGTTTAAAAAAAGGTAGGCTAAGCAAGCCTTAAGAACAAGTCAGTAAGCAGCATTACTCCATGCTCTCTACTTCAGTTCCTGCCTCTGCCTCACGTTCTGCCCTGCTTAAGGTCCCACCTGATTTTCCTCTGTCATGTGGAAAAGTAAGGTGAAATAAACCCTTGCTTTCCTATGTTGCTTTTGGTCATGATATTTTTTTAACAATAGAAGGCAAACTTAGATATTAGTCATATGTGTTCACTTAGAGTTAAATATGTACTTCACTAAAGCAAGTTAAAGATTTCCAGATGGGAAATTTAGAAAAGTAGAAGGGAGACATTAAAAAAAGACATTACAGTAATATGGGGAAAGGGAGGAGAGAAATCTGAATCCTTATCTTCTACTAACCTGGGAGATAGAGACTCATAGATGATGAAATTTTTTTTTGAGAAAAGTGAAACTGAAAGCTTCTAGAAAGAGAGAGAAAAAGAATGTTTTCCAATAAAGGAGTCAGATTGACTTATCAAACTTATTAATAACGTCTCTTACAGTGGGGTAACTATTCACGCAGCATCTGCTGTAGATCAGAGAATAATATGTCAACAAATAGAAATTGCTTTCACTATAAAGGTAGTGTTTTACATTTACTATTTTATTATATTGGAGGGGGCTCTTCTATCAGTAGGATACCTCTATGTATTTACTCTGCCTCTTTCAAGGTATATGTGAACAAATGTCTATTTAGCCTAGAAAAGACAAAGAAACATAGGATTCCCCTCTGTATGCTGTGACTATGTTTTTAATTACCATTGGTTAATAAAGAAGCTGCCTTGGCTTATACCATGGCAGAATAAAGCCAAGCAGGAGAGAGAGAGAGAGAGAGAGAGAGAGAGAGAGAGAGAGAGAGAGAGAGAGAGAGAGAGTAGGTGGAGTCTAAGAGATGCCATATAGCTGCTTAAGGAGAAAAACGCCAGAAACTTACTGGTAGGCCACAGCCACATGGTGATACATAGATTAATTTAAGATGTAAGAGCTACCTAGAAATATGCTTGAGTCATTGGCCAAACAGTGTTGTAATTAATATAGTTTTTATGTGATTATTTGGGTCTGGATGACCCGGAAATAAATGCACAGTCTCTTTACAAAACATGTCTACCTAAATCTAGTTTGGTGACCAGAGAGGTATTTGGAGTCACTTAGAGCCAAAAACCTCTATACAACTGCAAAGGTCATCCAGCTTGGCTAATTACCTCTGGATAGATATGTCAATGGAGTTTTCTATGCACTTTGCAGACAGCTCAATCACAAAGGTCATCGGTTAACAAACTAATTGTTTAATACTTCCATCAGTTTGAGAGGGAGCTTTGTGAGCCTTTTAGCATTTTAGTTTGTAAAGATTGCTGAATCCATTTTGTGAGCCTTAGTCTAAATAACTTAGTCTCAAGGAGGGAATCAAGGGAAAACAACAAAATAGTATTCATATTTACATGGAGAAAACAGTATTTCAAAATGAGTTAAAATTTAAAATAGTATTCCACAGCAAGTATTATTAATAAACACATGAAAACCTTCTGTTTATGATACTATTTATACAGAGATTTCTAAGTGATGAGTAAAGAGTCAGTTAAATTTGGTTGATCAGTCATGGGAAGTTTAGTAGTGGCTGATAAAAAAATGATCGCTCTTGAAGCTGAAAGCACGCCATTCCTGATATTGAAGAAAATGTTCTGTAAACACTCTTCTCTATAGTGTACAGGATTTGCATATTTGCCTTGAGATATTTTTCATACACATGAGCACTTATCATTCATCCTTCTGTTTCTTCTATACAATATCCTATGTTACCAGTGAATAGTTTAATATAACTTATCTTCTTAACTAGGAAGTTAATGAGACTCTTGCATTTACTTATAATGAAGCCATTATTTTGTTCATAGTTGTTACAGGTGACATTATAACGACAGGGAAAAGACAACTTAGCTTTTGCTCCATGATCTTTTTTTGTCTTAATTTGATTATATAAGCAAACACGTGTAAATGTTTATATACATACATCCAGATGATTATACAAGACTAATAAAATATGACATGAAATTTCCATACTTGTTTGAAAATCTAATTTAAATTCTCTTTGGGAAATTGCACGTTTTGATAGAAAGGGCAAGGAATTCTTTGTAAAAACATAGCCTCAAACATTAAATATGATTCCAACATGTTGCTGTTACAGAAAGTGTAAAAAGGCTGAACCTCAAATTTGATCAAATTTGGCAGCAGAATGACTTAAGTCTTCTTACTTATTTCATAACTGGAACTGTCCCTTTCTCTTTATCATATATAACACAGATAATAGTTCAGAATCCCTCACTAGTGAGTGGGAAATGAGATGGGATGTTTCTCTAACATCCACCTTTATTACATTAGTGTATGGCATTAAATAATTGAGTTTACATTGTGTCAAGCTACAAAAAGTGTAGGATTTTACTATCTGGCCTCTATCCCAGTTGTTTTTCTGATGAAAGATGAATTATACGTTCTCAATCCTTTCCACTTACTATGAAAACTTACACAGTGAAAACTATTCTGTATGAGTCTCAATATTAAATTTAAGCTAAAATGTTAAAATGTATTCTTGTGGTCCACTGACCAATATGAGGGCTAGTATCACCTTCTGAAAAAGATTATCAAGAAAAGATTAATATCCAAGCATTTCTCACTATATTTTTAAAAAGAGCTAAAATAACAGTTCTGAGAAAAATATTTTGTGAACTGCTCTATCCATCCTTTCTATTTTGCTAATGTCATAAAGACATGTCAATAAAAGATAATACATGCAAATCATTAAAAGATCAAAAGAGAAAAATGAAAAGGTTATGAAACATAAGATCATATTTGGGAAATTAAGGAAGCAGTAAATTGAAATTATGAATGACAGGAAAGCCAAGAACAGAAGAAATGCTATGTGCTTCAAAATCAAAGATGACTCTTTAAATCAACTGCTGGGGTTTTGACTTTCATATAGAATATAATGTGTGCTGAATTATGTCTTTTAGAAAAACACACACCATATCCTATGTTGCTTTTCTGCTTTACAATTTGGTGTTTATAAATTTTATTGGTCTATAAATATTACTTTTAAGAATGGTGTAGGCTGTGATTACCAGTTTTTATTTTTTTAAAGACTCATTCTCAGTTAAAAAAAAAAAAGAAAACACAATAATATAGATAATCCAGACTCTCTGTGTATATTCCATCTTTATGTGGCTTATTTTTCTTATTCTGTTACTTTTTCTACAAGTTAAATTTTATTTATTATTTTTACTTTTTTAACCTATGACTTTCTGTACTCTTTTAGATTACATTTATTTTCTTTACTCTTTTTCTTCTCTCTCCTAAGTCTATGTACATTTTTTTTAAATACAGTGTGTCTCATTTAGAATTCTTGTATATTTGAATCTATCCTATTGTGTATATGTAATTAATTCTAAGCGGCTGTAGCTAGGACAAACACAGTCCTGTCTCCTTGCTCTGCCAAGTCCAACATGGCAGAGACATGTTCTTGCCTCTGAGAGCCATGTACATTGTCCTGTTTTTAGGCACACAGAGGTTCTATGTTGCCATTAAACAAGTTGTATCACTCTGCTCACAAACCCATTTAAATGCTTTGTAGCCAGACTTCCCAAAAGAGTTACAGCTGTGGGGCTACATGGTGTATCTTTGACTTTGCCTACTCTCTCTCTTTATATATCTCTTCCAGTCTTGCTATATTCTTCTAAGCCATTGGCCAAAAGCAGCTTCTTTATTCATTGACCACTAAAAGCAACACATATACAGAATGACTTCCCACAACAATTTGTGTGTGTTTCCAGAAGACCTGTAAACAGCCATTATTGAAGGCTTACAAAGAAGATAACTACTAATATAACCCAACTTCATGTTCTAACCTTGGACTTAATGAAAGTCAAAAGTATTGACAATAAGATTTATATTCATATTTGTAAGTGGGAAAGCATTTAAGAAAGTTTTGCAGATTATAATTTGGGGAAGAATATCTGACAAAAGAAGAAGGTTTATCTGTTAGCATTCTGACTGTAGGAATGGATGAAACTTTTATGTGTAACTTCCTACAAAAAGAATAAATGTTTATTATAGCTCAAAAACTAGAAATATTCAGAGGGCCAGGAATAATATTTTACTATGAGATAAAATAAGTGTTAAGAGAAAACAACTTATGTGTTTTGGTTATACTGTCAATTTAGAATTTTGGAAAATAGTAGCTAAAATCAACCAGGGTCATTAGTGAAGGTAGCAATGAAGACAAGGCAAAGTGTTGCTAGTGTTCCTTTTAGAATATTTGAACTGGAAGGCAATTTTGAATCCTTTGACCTTAGAGACATGCCAAGATATGGCAGAATATTTGAATTTGGGTTTGAGTATCGAGTACTAGACTTCTGGTTTTCTTATTAATATTCAATCTTGGAAATTATTTCCACCTGGGAGAACATCAAGAAGTTGTCTTCTGTAATGTTAGGAATGAGATATGCTGAAAGATTCCTGTGAGACCTAACTGTGAATCCTGTGCTAAGCAATTCCTCAAACACTTCAAATGCTTTTAGAAAGAAAAAATTGGACATTCTATGAAATAAAAATAAAACACCTTTAAAAAAAGCATACAGCATATGAAATGAGAGAGAAAATGTAGTTATATATACATATTGGACTTTTATTCATCCATCAAGAACAAACTTCTGTCATTTATGGAAAACAGATGAAGATGAAAATCATCATGTAAAGCTAACTAAGCTAGAGTCAAAAAGAAAAACGATCACATATGCTTTCTACTATGCAGAATATGGGGTTTAAAAATAATATATAAAAATGAAAATGGAATTACATAGGTAGAGGAAGGCAGTCAGGGTGGGTGGCAAAGAAAAGAGTAAACTTTGGGCATTACTTTGGTCAGACAGCATGATTAAGAAATATGAAAATGTCATAATAGAATTATTGCTTTATGCAGTGAAAAGCACAAAGAAACTAAATAAGAAATTTTCTTCAGAAAATTTCTGCCTACAGTCTAACTAAAAATCTATTAAGAGAGGTTGCAATTGACCTTAGTCAATAGTACACTTGAGTTTGATTAAAGATATATAGTACTGTTTGCATTTATTAGTATACTTTATTCAATAAATAGATAGGTAATATGGGAGGTCCTTATGTGTATGTTTCTTTTATTGGTTAATGAATAAAGAAACTACCTTGGCCTATTGATAGGGCAGAGCTTAGGTGGGCAGGGAAAACTAGACTGAATGCTAGGAGAAGGAAGGCAGAGAGGGAAGCCATGGAACCGCCACCAGAGTCAGACATGCCAAAACTTTGCTGCTAAGCTACTGCCACACATGGCGATACACATATCAATAGAAATGGGCTTAATTAATATGTAAGAGTTAGCCAATAAGAAGTTAGAGCTAATGGGCAAAGCAGTGATTTAATTAATATAATTTCTGTGTGATTATTTTGGGAATCAACAAGCAGCCTCTCTCCTTGCAACAAATAGGTATCTTGCCATTTATCTTAGTTCAACCCATTTCTAATGAAGGTGACTCCAATTATTTTTTTTGCTCCAGTCACTTCAGTTGTCTTGAATTTCTTCAGTGATACTAAGGAATGCCGAAGCCTTGCTTTTACATTTACATATATGGAAAGTCTCGGTGTGTAGTCTGAATCAGAAACAAACTCATTCTTGCTTCTTCTACTTTCCCCTGTGTGACTCTGTCTATGTCTCAGTAGACTACATAAAGAAGGCAATGACCTTACCATCAAGTTCATAGGTATTTGAAACTGGATTATGTGAGGAATATGAAAGAGGTTGGGCTCTGGAAAAGAACCTGAATAATATAAACTAAGATTAGTGAGCTATTTTGGTGAGAGTTTGGCAGATGATGTTGAGATAAATGGATAATTGAAGCCTGACTCATGAGATTTCAGAGGGGAACAAGAATATTCTGCAGTGAGTATCACCACATTCTGTCCTTAACACAAAAAAGTGGTTGAATTTAAAGGCAATGGACTAATTTGGTTGGTGGTGAAAAATTCAATACATAATAGCATCAGCTTGTGTCATGGTTGCTGCTCACTGCTCTCATTTGGGGCTACAATAAGACAGAATAAGCAAAAACTAAAGTACCACTATTCCTATTCTCATCTGCCGCATACTACATTTATTTCCGTTTTAGTCTTGTTCCACATCACATCAACTAATGATCCTAGTGATACCCCTTCATGTCTTAACAATTGGTACCACACACTAAACACACATATTTCAAGTTTGGCTCCCAGCTGGAGGTGCTCCCCCACTCAAACACAGTTTCTATGGGCTGACTTTGAGAAAGTACTTCCCAGAGATTTGCTTTCACTGAAGTTTGGCTGCTGTTAATCATATCTGATTTTCATCTCCACCTACCCACCATCTATTATCTTACTAAATCCAAGAAAGTTTCACTTTTACAGATTCTTAATTCAAGTAACATTACATGAATGGCCCTCATAGTCTCTGTGTCTCTCTGAAACCTCATAAGCAGGCCTCCATTATCTTCATTGCTCTCAGCATTCTTATCTTCCAAGCTTCCATAAAACAACTCATTAAGTTCCAGACACTCTTTTTTTATTTCCCCCCAAAGTTCAAAATACTTCCACACATTTCTGTGGTCTGGTTTATCACACTAATACTTCAGCAAGATAGCAATTCCTCCTTCAGTCTGTTCTCTATAACTGTGATGAACACCATGATGAAAAGCAATCTGGGAAGGAGGGGGTTTATTTCATCTTAGAAAAAGTTCATAACTGAAGAAATCCAAGTTAAGAATCCAAATTAGGAACTTGAAGGTAGGAACTGACACAGAGGCCACAGGGGAACACTTTTTCTTGGCTTGTTTGCCATGACTTGCTCAGCAGTCTTTCTTTTTTTTTTTTTTTTTTTTTTTTTGGTTTTTCGAGACAGGGTTTCTCTGTGGTTTTGGAGCCTGTCCTGGAACTAGCTCTTGTAGACCAGGCTGGTCTCGAACTCACAGAGATCCGCCTGCCTCTGCCTCCCGAGTGCTGGGATTAAAGGCGTGCGCCACCACCGCCCGGCCTCAGCAGTCTTTCTTATGAAAGCCTGGCCTACAGACACAGATATGACACTGTCTACAGTAGGCCGTGACATCCTCCATCAGTTACCAATGAAGACAATGTCCCACAGATATGCGTAGACCGTTTTGATGATTAAATCCTTTAACTGAGACCCCCACTTTCAAGACACATCTACATTTGTGTTGTTGAGTTTCACTGCCTGGGCAGCAGCACAATTCTAGAAGGGAGTCCAAGGAGTGGATGAACACTGTGACTTTTCTATCTGAGGAGGTAAGGGGAAAAAGAAACCCAAACATTCTCTTGATAATTTCTTTCAGACCAGTTCCTTATTCTTTTGCATTCCCTAGTTTTATTTTCCTGGTGATTTCCTTCTCATTCTTGAGGTTTTCCTTCTAACACATTATAACTATCTCATTCTTTTTTTTTAATTTTTTCTAACTATCTCATTCTTGATGCTTTCCTCATAACTCATCTTAACTCTCTCTTTATTCTTTTCCTTAAGCTTATATAGCCCAGCAAAACCTTTCAGGCAATATAAAAATTGAAATGTGATTGCATTCTGTTTTTCAAGTAAATGTTTACAATGAATATAAGAAAAAACAGCATGTTTTTCATATCCCTTGTATGATTAAACATGTTACTTATTATAGGTGAAACAAAAATTATTCCAAGAACCCATGTACATTCATACCCAAGCAATATGATATAGATTAACAGAGTGCAAGCAAGCAAGCAAGCAAGCAAGCAAGCAAGATATTCATTTACTGGCGGACTGCGTTTTTATGGGTTGCTGTATTTATTTTGCCAGTATTTTGTTGAGGAATTTTGCATGTCCATTAGTCAGGAATTTATAGACCACAGTTTTCTTTGTTGTGTCTTTATCTGGTCTTGATAATAGAAAAACATGTCTTTCGTAGAACGACTTTGGCAGTATTTATTTCTACTTCATAGAAAAAGTTGAAAAGCATTAGCTGAATTTTTTTTTTTTTTGAAAGTCTGGTAGATTTGTACTCTGACTCTTTGTACCTTTGCTTTAATTAGTCATAAGATTTTTATTTCTACTACAATCTCCTTGTATGTTTTAATTCTGTTAAAGTTATTGAGTTTATCTTACTTAACTTTGGTGGATCATGCATATCTTTGCTTTGTCAGGCATGGTCTTAAAAACCTGACTGGGAAGAAAGAAATGATTAATAATAAAGAAACAAGATGCACATACAAAAAAGCTGGGATTTGGTAGGTTGTGCTAACTCTGATGAAGGGTATGTAACATGATACGAAGAAAATCAGCATATTTATTACATACAGTAGAAGAAGGAGGGGTAACTTACCTTGGTGAGAAGTTTCTGTAGAGAAGCAATTGAAGGTTTCAGATTTGGCGGATCAAACTTGTGGTTGTTAGTTTGTTTGTTTTTACATACTGTCAACATCTGCACATGAAATTGTCAAAGGCTGCAGCATTTTCTAGAGCCTGGACTGTTTACAACTTTGGCATTCCTATTGGCCAAAGGCACTGGGTTCCTGACTTGACTGTGCTCATGTCAACAATGTACATTCACTCACTAATTCAATTACTTTCCACATGTCCAGTTTATCAATTTCTTTTTATATTAGGTTGATAAGATTTTAAATTAAAACATTACAAATTTCTTAACTTATTATCTGTTGTGGTTTCCTTATTATCTATAATTTTAAGTAATTGATTCCTACCTCTTTTGAAACTTGTTTAACTTTTCAAAGAATGAACTTTTCATATTATTTTTTCCTTTTTCATGCATTTTCACGTAGTTTTAATTATTTCTTTCCATGTAATACTTTTAAATTTTGACTTTCTTATCTTTCAAATTTTGAGTAGCATCATTAAGTTATTTACTTATGCACGGTTTAATTTTTTTAAATTGTAAGTAATTAGAAATATGTTTCCCTCTTAGGACTTCTCTTACTGTTCTAGTGTTTTGTGTATGCTGTATTTTCATTGCCATTAAATTACATGGCTTATAAATTTTACTTTTTGCTTTATTTAATGGCATATTAATCATCTAGTAGTGTTATGTTACTCTCCAAGTGTTTGTGTTTATATTGAAACTTTTTGTTATTGACTTTTCATCTTTATTCTGCTGTACTCATAATAAATGGATTTATTTCAATTTACCTAAATAAGCAAGACTCTCTTTGTTTCCTGGTGTATTGGTTCTTTTATCAAAACTTTCATGGGATTCTGAAAAGATGTGAATCCTGAAGTATTTAGGTGGAATATTCTGTATATATGTTAAATTCATTTAGTCTCTGAAGTCTATTTGTGCTGTGTTCATTTATTTATTTCTCCATGTGATCCTCCTTTGGTGAAAAAGAAGTGTTGAGATTTAAAATTACTTTGTTGGTGCTAACCTGTGGCATAATGCCTGGCACTATTTGTTTTATGAAATTGTGCAAGTCCAATTTGATGCATGGATTTTTGGAATTGTAATGGTTTTTTGTTTGTTTGTTTGTTTTGGTGGAGTTTTCTCTTTATCAAATAGAATTTATTTTTTTGTATATACTCATTATTTTAGGCTTGAAATCTATTTCATCAGATAATAGAATAATAGCTCTTTTCACTCTGATTCTATTTTAATTGAAGTTTTGTTTATACATACTTTCACCTTAATGTAGTGTGTTTTGAATATGAGATGTGTTTCTTTTATACAACATAAAGACAGATCCTATTTCCAAATTCAGTCACCTAGCCTGTATTCTTTGATTAGAGGATTTGAGACTATTAATATTATTATCAATATTATTATTGGGAATGTTTATTAATTATTGTCAGATTATTGATTTTGGAGTGTTTGATTTCTAGGCTGCACTTTATACTACAACTCATCTAGCCTCATGTATTTTCCCTATCCCATCATAAAGATGATTATCCATATCTCCATGGTCAAATATTATTTTTAATATTCTCTTCAATAGCCTATATCTGGGTCTGCCCATGAAGACTTCTTGGTGGTGATTATAAGGAAATTTCTGATCTAGTCAGAGGCATGTCCCTGACAAATTTTAATTGGAAGTGACTTTTGGAATGTAGTAGAGATGCTAACAATAAAATCAATTTGAGCGATTTGGATGCAGGGGTATGCCTTTGGAGTATATAACATGGCACTGGTCCCATCCTATTGATTGAAAAACTGACTAGCATATTATTTCCCATATATACGTATACGAGTATTTTCTGAAGAAAAATAGTGTAATAAAATTTGAAACTTGTAAGCATTAGAATAATCATTTGGAAAACCAAGAATCAATTTTAAAATATAATTGGGATGATTACAAGCCTTTAACTTGATTTTAGTGGTGATAACACATTCAATGCATTTCTCAAAATGTACGAAGTGAGATTTTAAGGTTTTTAAAGTTTTTTTTTAACATGAGGCATTATTCTGAAAACTTTTAATAAAACAAAACACTATGACAAACCAAAGCCTTATTTTAGCTTATTAGAATATAACTATTGGTCTAAAAGAGCTAGTTCCAGGACAGGCTCCAAAGCCACAGAGAAACCCTGTCTTGAAAAACCCAAAAAAAAAAAAAGAATATAACTATTAAATCAATATATAAAAATTTAACTTTTTGATATTGTTGAATACATGATATAGGCATTTACTTAGGCTACTGCCATCATCACATTTATCCTTAAAAGCTATTTTAACTTATACACTTTAAGATCGATAAATATTACAAGTATTTTTAACTGGAATGTGGTATCTGATAGGAATGACAAAAGTCTCAAAAGGAGTAAAGACAGAAAGACATTTAGTGCTCTGTATTGCCAGAAGTAATATTGTGAAAATGGAAAAACTACCAAAATTATGTTATAGATATAATGGAATATTTGTCAAAGTTTTGATGTTATATTTCACAGTTTATATGAAAAAAGACAACAGAAGAAATCATATTGGACCACTAATACACACAAACATCTAAAGCAATACTAAGGAATAAGAACAATGCTGGAAGAATTATAATATTTCACCCAAATTACACTATAGACCTATAGTGACAAAAATGGCAAAACTATGCTTACTTAATTTTTGGAAAAAAGGAAACAAAAATATAATTTGGACAAAAGGATGGTGCTGACACAACCAAATTTCTACTTGCAGAAGACTGAAACTAAATGCATATCATTGCTTGCACAAGAGTCAATTCAAATGGTACTGAAAATTTAATTGGAAAGTTAAAATACTTAAATGTCTAGAAAA
Source organism: Chionomys nivalis (assembly GCF_950005125.1). NCBI lineage: Eukaryota > Metazoa > Chordata > Mammalia > Rodentia > Cricetidae > Chionomys > Chionomys nivalis. The sequence continues at coordinate 38,142,672 of NC_080093.1, forward strand.
ACCTAAAGAATGCCTTTCAAGATACTTGTTTATGGAAGTTTCTTTTTTTCCTTTTAATAGAAAATGACCCCACATGTCAATAGATGGATATGTAATGGGGAAACCTTGTTAGTCAATTATCTTTAAGAGGTAGATCCCAGTTAACAGTGTGGCCTGAGAAAAAACGGGCATGGACCAGGTGCTCTCTCTCTCTCTCTCTCTCTCTCTCTCTCTCTCTCTCTCTCTCAAAAAACGGGCATGGACCAGGTGCTCTCTCTCTCTCTCTCTCTCTCTCTCTCTCTCTCTCTCTCTCTCTCAATTCCCACAGGGCACAACTGAACTTGAACTTCTCGTTCCTGTTTCTTGAGTTTTCCCCTTAAAATAAATAAAAATATAATTGTGTTATCCTTTAGTTAGCTTGGTTATTTCTTGAATCAAGCTAATTTCTACAGTTTGTGCCCAACTTGGGGCTAGAGTCTCCAGTGGCTCTGACTAGTTGTGGTCAGGCTCCATGCTGTTCATTTTGGGCATAGAATCCCAGCCCCGAGTAGCCACTACCGGCTGACTTCAGTGCCCCCACTGTCACTGAGGACTTGGAGCTCGCACCCAGTGCTGCCACCAGTACTGCAGGCAATGCACCCTCTGTCCAGTGCAGGAGGTGCTGGTCTCATGTGGCTGCTAAACAGTCAGAGACGTCCAGGGAGCACACAATCTGTGATTTACACAAAATAATTATTTTTAATTTAAGCATATCTTTCAGTATTTGAAGTTAAATCATAACTTTTTGGAGCCCAGAGAAAAGAGGGGCATGGACCAGGTGCTCTCTCTCTGTGTGTGATTCCTGTGGGGCACAGCTGAGCTTGGACTTCTGATTCCTGTTTCATGAGTTTCCTTCTTATAATAGACAAACATAATTGTTTTATCCTTTAGCTAGCCTGGCTATTTCCCGAATCGAGCTAATTTCTACATACATGCTAGAACTTAGGGAATTGGAAGTAATAAATACCAGGAAATAAAATAAAATAAAATTCATAATGGCAAATGAATTTAATACAGTTTCCAATAGAGAGAGAGAGAGAGAGAGAGAGAGAGAGAGAGTAAAGGAAGGAAAAAAAGTAAGAAAGAAAGAAGAGAGAGAGAGAGAGAGAGAGAGAGAGAGAGAGAGAGAAGAGAGGAAAAAGAGATAGAGATGGGGGAAAGAAGGAAGAAAGAAAGATCTCAGAAACAAATATAGGCACACAAATGGCATATAACTATTTCTAAGAATGTTCCACAAGACTAGACAGAATGACAAACACCGTGGGTTCTGTCTCATCTAAGGTTCCAAATAGCTCCAAATGTTCAGATGTGAGGACATAACACAGATTAACTGTAGAAAATGGTAAACTAAAAAGGGACAATTGTGTGATGAGTCATTGGGGGGGGGTAATAGAGAGGATCATAGCTGTTATCTAAGAGATTTCCCAAACGCTATAATGCAAGGAAATGAGGAACTACAGTCTCATTATTCCCCAAGTTGTTTTTGGTTAGTATTTTATCACAGCAATCAAAAAGCAAACTTGGACAGAAACTGACAGCAGAGAGTGGGATATTGTGACAGAACTGCTATGTTGTCTTTGGCCGTACTATGGAAGAGTTTAGACATTTGTGCTGAAAGGCCATTGAGCAGGCTCACAATGAGTATGTTACTAAATTGGGTGTTTGGGGAAGTTTGGAAGATGGCAATGCTGAAGATGATGGAGGCTTGCCTTGTGAACTTTTGAAGGGAAGCAAAGACTATCAGAACTGTTCATGTGATAAACTGAACTGAGAATTAGTAGATTTTGGTCAGCTGGGGCAGAAATCAGCTCCAGTTAATAAGAAACGAGCACCAGTGAAATTGAATGCTTATGCTATTGGGACAATTGGTTATGGCTAACTGTGTCTGAGAAATCAGCCAGGAATAAGAAATCTTCACTGAGACAAAATTATCTGGAAGTAGTTCCTCAGGGTCAGCACAGAGAAACTGTCATTAAGAGAGGGCCAAAGCTGCATCTCAACCTGGCAACAGAACTTAGTATTATGTCAGAGATTCCTAAATGGTACCAGTTCTGGTGGCATGAAAACAGCAGGATTGAAGTGGCCATAAAGAGCATCTGAAGCTTGGCACTATGAGAGGCCAGACAGCAATATTGAAGGTGCTGCCTCGGTTGTTCTGAAGACTTGTGGCATACTTAGATACCAAGACCATGGACTAACTAACCATGTGTGTGTGGATTAAAGTTGGCCTGACCTGTTAAATAGGCTGTGTGTATCACAGATGGCATAGAACCCAGAATTTCATGAACTACTCTGAAACATGGGGCATTGAGGTACTTACCCTGTTGTATGTTTTAATTTCATCTTGATCCAATTGTAACTGTGGCCTGGCCCTTCCCATTTGGAGTAAATCATACTTATTTTGCATTTTGAAGGGCATCACAGCAAAGGGACTTTGGAATTTTAAAATTATATGAAACTTTTAAGATACTGGGATTTTAATATGAGTATGAAACTTCTAAAGTTTATGGCTTCTTGTTTATGATATTAACATGAGATATTGGGTGATAAACCAGAAAGGGAAGGTTATGGTTTATTAGTGATGTGTTTGTTTGTAAAGTTGACAGAGTCAATTTTGCTGGTTTTTGTAAAGTTGACACAAACAGGAATCATTTTAGGAAGAATGAAATTGTCTCATTATTTGACCTGTAAACAATTAATAAAGGGTATTTACTCAGTTAATAATTGATGTGACCATACTGCCCACTGTGAGAGGTGGCTTTTACTGGACAGATGGTCCCAGGTGGCAAGACAGGGGAACAGACCAATAATCACTGTTTTTCAATGATCTCTGCTGCAGTTCCTATCTCCAGCTCACTTCCTCTGCTTGAACTTCTACCTGTAGTTACTTCTATGATGGACTATGTTTTTGACATGTAAGAAAAGCAACCATTTCTTCCACAAGTTGATTTTGATCTTGGTGTCTATTGCAATATATTACGCTATAAATATAAATATAATATAAAACAAACTAAAACATATCCTTCCCACAGTCTGTAGTGCTGGAGTTAGAGGTTCATGCAGTGATTACTAGATTTTATAGAGATACTAAATATCAAAACTCAGGTTGTTATGGTTTTTCAGCAAGTGTTTTTTTACCTACTGAGTCATCTCCCCACCTCCTACCTGTCCCTCACTTTCCAATACCCATGCTTTTATGCATTCTCCTGCCTGTGCTATAGAAACTCTAGCTTTGTTTACTGACATTTTATGCAAAAATGTATCTACACTACAAGTGAGGAATTCAATTATTACCTAATAGAGATCTCTGAAAATAACTCAGAGTACTTTAGCATGCATCCTTAATCTGTGTCTGATGCTCCTTGTCTTCTTCCTTGGTGGCCTCTATGAGGGTACTTTGAAGGATCATTGCCACAAAAACATCCTGAATATAAGGCCACTTATGCTTTCTAGCTGTTAGAATGCATAAAAGTTCTTTTCAGACAAAAGGAAATGACAGCTTGGCTTCTTGTATAAATAAGAATAATCCAAATGATCTCACTCTTAAAACTAAAAAGTTAATACGTAAGATAAGCAAAGCAGTCATTCTACAAAGTTAAATGACCTTTGATACTGTAACATCAGCAGGACAAGAGCTTGTACCCTCTTTAGGAGGTCTACATAAATGTACCTGTTTTATGTACATACCTGATAACTTGGGCAGTGTGTTTTCCAGTTCATTAAGATGTGCCTCAGATTCTGCCTTAAGTTTTAATGAACTACTATGACATTTCTCAAGCAAGCACACATGGTGAAATCATTCCTGCCACAATACAAATTCAGGCATACCACTCTACTTTATTGTTTATATGGTCTAATGTGCTGAGTATGAAAGCCTCCTCTTCCAGATCTCTACTGAATGCCGATCTTCCAGTCTACCAGCTCAGACTTCTCACCGCAGTCCTAGATCAGGCAAGGCGATACATTCAATACCTATGTAGTCAATGTCTGTGTATTCAGCTTGCAAAAGCTTCAAAAAAAGAAACTGAAACCATCATCAACTTTTAGAATTATGCAATTGATGGTTCAGATAGGGAAATTGAGGCAGGATAGAAAAACAGTGACAAAGAACATGGAAAGAAAAGGAACCCTGTAGATGGAGACAGCTTGTCCATTTCCCAGACACTGAGACGCGAATAATCACACAGAAACTATATTAATTACAACACCATTAGGACAATAGCTTAGGCATATTTGTAGCTAACCCTTGCAACTTAAATTGCCCGTTTCTATTAATCTGTGTTTCTTCATGAAGCTGTGGTCTACAGGTAAGGTTCTGGCTGGTGGCTGGTATTTTTTTTTTTCCCTTAGGCAGCTACATGGCATCTCCTTTGGCAACCACATGGCATCTCTTTGATTCTGCCTACTTTCTCTCTATATCTCTGTTAGAATTTCTTGCTTGATTTTACTCTACAAAGTCATCAGCCCAAAACAGTGTCTTTAATAACCAATGGTAATAAAACAAATTCATAACACACAGAGAGAAATACCACTCCAGGACACCTCACCATTAATCCTTGAAAATCAAAAGAATAGCAGGAACAGTTTTGTTGTTCTTTTTGAAACGGGGTTTCTCTGTGTAGCAGTCCTGGCTGTCCTGGAAATGTACTCTGTAGACCAGGATGCAGGATGTTCTCGAACTCAGAAAGATCCACCTACCTCTGCATCCCTGACTGCATTTAATACTGGTATTAAATACATGTGTCCCTATGTCCAGCTCAACAACTACCTCAACAACTAAACCAAGAACCGTAACACATTGTGACCTATATAAGCTAAGGATTCTTATGATGTATTTGGTCTGTGTTTGACTTATAAGTTTGCAAATCTGGAAAATACAATAATAAGCTATTTATAATCTCATTTACAAAAGGAATATACCTTATTTAAAAATAACTATCCCAAACTTTTAAACATATTTCTTAAAATATTTAAGGAATATCATTTCAAGGGTTGTGCTGCTGCTATGTCACTATTTTTCAGGAGCATAAATGTAGCACTTGCCTTTGAGAAGCCTGTACCTGCTCTTGCATGGGCTCTATCACTCTTCAGTCACATGCTTATTTTTCTCACTTGCCATACCAATATTTCTACACTTGTTTTAAGATTTTTCTTAATGAGCTATAACTGGCAATACTCCCTCAACAAATAAACAGAAGACAACAATCACCATAAACCAAACAGATCATCCTCCTCCCTCAGCATTACTTATTATTGCCAGAGATTGAGCAATAGGTTCTTGCCTTTTTGCCATTTGTCATTCTTTCTCACTTTTGGATTTAAACACATCCAGTTTTAGACTGCCTGGTAACAGAATGGTTAAAAAAGGGTTATATTTGATTCATCTTTTTTTTTCCTGATAATGAAGCCAAATATTCCACTTAACATTAATCATGAAACCTTAGAGCCGGGCGGTGGTGGCGCACGCCTTTAATCCCAGCACTCGGGAGGCAGAGGCAGGCGGATCTCTGTGAGTTCGAGACCAGCCTGGTCTACAAGAGCTAGTTCCAGGACAGGCTCCAAAACCACAGAGAAACCCTGTCTCGAAAAACCAAAAAAAAAAAAAAAAAAAAAAAAAAAAAAAAAAAAAAATCATGAAACCTTACCTATGCTAATATAAACATTGAGTTATGAGTGTCTGAATTGATTTCTTAGTTGTATATGATCCTATACTGATGAATATCTTACATATCACCTTAGAACCTTTATTTGATTCATCTTAAAAATGTTTAAAGACTTGGGATATGTTAGTTGTTGCTAAATGAAAAAAAGTAAGGAAAAATGGATAAAAAGGGTGTCTAGTGGTTCTGAATGCTGTAAATTAAGTTTAGCAGTGGTGAATATGAAAGAAAAAATGTTAATTTTGGGCTGAAATATAGACGTAAAGAAAAATGATAGCAGGAAAATAAAGATCAATGGAATTCAAATAATAAAACAGAAATTATTAGGTGAGCCTTGTAGAGAAGAGGAAACCTCAAGAAAAAAATATGAAAAGAAATGTTAATAATATCCAAAGGGGTTTTCAAAGAAATAAATAGGGATTATGTATATACTAATTAACGAGAGGATAATGAAACCCACAAAGACTTTGAAATGCCTATGATATTGACCTGCTTTCTAAAATCATCTTTTAATAACACATAAGTTTTTAAAAGAAGACAAGGTAGGAAATTGAAGCTGAAGTAATTAGGATAGAATAAAGATCTCAGCAAATAGGAGGGCCGGGGGACAGGTCGTTTTAGAAAGCAAGTATTTTGCTTTTCCACCACATTGTCCAGAACTCTGAAGAATAAAACACACACAAACACACACTCACACAAACACTGATCTGATATCACAATTTAAGACAGAATAAGACTCATAACCTATTCGGTAAGTTTGCTTCCCAGTGACAAACAGAGAGTTATTTGTCTTCATGGGTACCTTCAGAATATAAACTAGAAAAGCCATAAGCAAATAAGGCTGTGTTTTCTTAAAGGAAGAGCACCTGTCATCTCAACTCTTAGTGAAATAAGAAGACAAATCCTAAGATAAACATTGGAAGACATCTAGAGAATAAATGAATTATAAAAAACAAGCAGAATAATTTTACAAAGAAAAAAATCATGCCAGGCAAATTTAATTGCATTCTCTTCCTTGTGGATCAAATCATGAGATCAGCAGATGAAAGCCACGATGGATGTTTCATGTCTTCATTCCAGTCAAGCAAAGTGATTGCATAGTTCACAAACTTTTACTCAAAATTAGTTCCAATCAGCTTAGCTAGAAACATGATTTTTTTTTCTTTTTGACTAAAAATTGGTTGCAGTATCACATGAAAGGGCAGGTAGTAAGCAGCATCTTTCTTAGGAGGGAGGTGGTATCCAGGTGACTGCCCCAGAGGTCAGCATTAGTCCAGTGTTTTAAGGAAACTCATTAATGATGGCAACAAGGAAGCAAACTGGACACTAATTGAACTCACGGACCATGAAAATTGGAGAATAAAGTGCATATCCCCAAGCTCAAGAATCAGTACCAAACTGTGAGGATATTTGATTTATGGTCAAAATTATATGTCAAATTATCCAACTTGAAGATTCCCTAGGAAAAAAAATCTTAGAGCATATAGAAGTCTGAGAACCAAACTGTTTGTAGTAACTGCAATGGAAGCTATTGGGCATCCTTTAATAAATGAGACTAGAAGTGTTTTGACACTTGGGACCTCTTAGATTTTGAAATATTTGCGTATCCATCATAAAAAAAATGTGAATGGAGCCTATATCTAATCACGCATTTGGGAATATTCAGTAAACATTTTATATTAACAGTCTGAAGATACATTTATGACACAGCTTTGTAGTGCCTATATTTTGGTAGTAAACAATCACCTTACTTCAGTGGTATTTTCTGTTTGTGGTGCCATGTGTAGGTTTAAAAGTGTTGATTTTTTGAAGCAATTTGGATTCTGTGTTTCCAAATTAGAAATATTTACACATTTCACTAAAATCTACTAAATTCCTGACTGAAATCAAGTAAATTTTTGTCTATATTTGTCATATATTTTAGCTCTCTATATTTGTTGCCTCATAACTACCACTTTGAATCGTCTTGTAAGCCTCTTTCCTCCCCGAAAGTCACAGAGCCTTGTGTAGTTATCTGAAGTTGTAATGCACACAAGAAGTACCAAATTTGCACCGCTTCATTATATCCCAAGACATTTTCAAGTCCACTCAGCTGATAAATTCTTGGACTTTAATCACAGTTTAGTATGAATGCAGAGATTTAGTTTAGACATCTCATTTACTTAATTTTTAACAAGACACTAAGAAAAAATAACAATGCTCCAGAAAATAACAACAAAAGTAGTATCGAAAAGTTAGCCATGACACTATAGTTTAACTGTGAGTTGATTTTTAACAGGATAGCTTGATTTAAAATTATTTTCACTTATTGATGAAATCTTCTTTTTCAGGCTCATTTTCCAAAGAGCCAGATGAAAAGTTAAGACACTCTCACAAACCTTTCCGCCAATGCATCAGACCAAATCAAATCAAATTAGGAAAAGGCCAGGTTTAATGGAAACACTCCCAAATGCTTTCCTAGCCCCTCAGAGAGGAGACAGGAAAGGAAGACTGGAAAACAATGTGTCTGTTTTCGAGGGACAGTTTATACCTTATAGGCATAATCTTAAGCATTTATCGGGGAGTGGTCATTATTTGGCGGGTTTTATGATGCAGCAGGGTTTGGAGAGAGATGACAAGGGAGCAGGGAGTGGAGCTTCCACCGGAACACCACATTCTATAAATAAATGATGAGCCATTATAATTGTAGAGAACGAACAAAATATGGCTAGAAAGAGTAAAACCTCACAAATTACTTATATTAGAAGACAACACTAAAATATTATACAATAATAAGACATACTTTCAAAGCATCTTTGCACTATTAAAATGATTTTTTAAATGAAAAGACATCAATAAATGCTGTACAAAATGATACAAGCAGTATGACTCCAACCTCATAACAGCATGTATAAACATAACCCTGAAGGAAGTTCAAGGAGTTTTTATATTTTTATTAAAATAATTATGCTTAGGTGACTGCTAATGGCTTGTGGAGGCTTAATTTTATTTTCACATTTCTCTGAATATTTGAAATCCTTTACAACTACTTTTTTAATTATGAAAATTATATATAACTCATTATGTAAAATATGAATGCAAATTATGTGGCATGAACAGCAGAAGGGAGAAAAGTCAGAAAGAATCAAATATTAATCATAAAAACTAAAGCCAAGGTTGTTTTAAAGCAGACAGAAGGAATATAAAGGTATTGCTAAATAAATAAATATGGCCCTTTGATTTCATACAAAAATAATCACCCATATGGTTTTAGCATTTGGAATTTACTTGGTAAGAAAGATAACTTAAGATTGCAGTAAAAGTGCACAAAGACTGGGAAGTTCGAGTGTAGATCTGTTTGTCATTTGGAAATGTTATTGAAAGTAGGTTGTATAATAGTGTTTAATAATCCTAAAATTTAAAGTAAGCTACAAAATAAGAATTTTTTGGCTAAACTTATCAACACATTTTTAACATTTCAAACAATAAGAATGATTCTTATAAAATGTAAGAACATGCTCAGAGCATGTTTAGTTGGCCATGTTAGTCAGTCATCGTAGGTCCAATTTTAGCATTCCAAGGAGACAATCTTACAAAAATGTGTTCTTCTGGGTCTCTCAATCTAAAAATACTTAATTTTTTTAAAGTAAGAACTTTAAATATTTTGCTCCCAAATAAACCATTTCCTTAATGTGTATGTTGATTTCCTTTATAATACAAAGATGCTGCAGCAGGCAGTGTTTCTATTTCTCCCTATTTCTATTTCACCCTATTTAAAATGTATCTAAGATGTGAGATATCCATAGAATTGTTGTGTGTTTGAAATGCAATGAATATATTCATGACATAGAGGAATATTAAGAAGTTATATTTGGAAACCAAAACTTTCTTGTATTTTGGGGTCTTTTATTTATCAAGGAGAACACAGTGATGTGGACCTACTGTTGACTGTGGGGCTGCTCATTTTGTTGTTGCCTTAGATGATCTTGATCATGCAGCAAGTTTGTGCACATCTCTTATAAGAAAGTCAGCAGGAACGTTATGGTTTCCAGATTAATGGTTTGGGAAATAGGAGTAAGACAACTGCAACTTCACATGTGGCAACCTTTTGGAAATCTGCAGTCTGGATATTCACATTGAGCCCTCAGTGCCACCCTCACTCTGTCACACAATCAGAATAGCCACAGGACGATAATCATTCCAAAAACTGAAGATAGTTGTAGCGAAACTTAAAATAATTTCTTTTTTCTTTTTTTTTGTAACATTTTTTTCAACTTATCTTTTACCTTCTGTAAATGTTGGAGTATATATTTAAGATACCCAACATGATAATATGAGCCACATAGATGATCAAATTGTCACTATTATGAAGCAATTTATCCTATCCCTCTTCTCACATAGTTATTTTTTGTGAGAAGAAGAACTAACATCTAATTTAGAGAATCCCAGTGAAGTATAATTTTATCAATGGCCATCATGGTTCCAGATATGTTCCCTTATATCTGCCATTTTGGACCTTTGTACTATCAATTTCTCCTCACCCTTTCATCTTGGTAACTATGATTTTGCTTTTAATCACTACCAGATTTGACTTATTTTTTTTTTACTTTTGTTTTTTAACATTTTCCGTTATTTTACATACCAAACACAGTTTCCCCTCCCTCTACTACTCCCATCATTCCTTCCCTCTCATTCCCATCCACCTTCCTTACCATTCACCTACTCCTGCTTTGTCTCTATTCAGAAAGTGCTAGGCTTCCCACAGCTTGAACATAGAATGGCACATCAAGTTGAGTTAGGACTGAGCTCTTCCCCCTGTATAAAGGCTGGGCAAGGTAATCTAGCTTTCCAAAAGCCAGGGAAGTGGACTGCATATTTTAGATGTTCTTTACTGTGTTTATCACAGTTTTCTTTCACAATCTTTGCATCAGTATTCCAAAGTTGTTTATTCATTTTATTTTTTTTAGATTTCTCCAGATATAGGATTGATGTAGGATTATAACCTCTATATGCTGCGAATAGCATTGGTTAATAAAGAAACTGTCTTGGCATGTGATAGGGCAAAAGAATAGAGCTAGATGGGGAAAACTAAACTGAATGCTGGGAGAAGGCAAGCAGAGTTTAGAGGAAAAGCCTGGAGTCACTGCTGGAGACAGAAACATGAGGACCTTACTGGTAGGCCATGAGCATCATGGTAAACTATAAAATGATGGGTTAAATTAAGACGTCAAAGCTAGCCAATTAGAAATTAGAGCTAATAGGTCAAGCAGTGATTTAATTAATACAGTTTCTGTGTGGTTATTTAGGGAGTCTGAGCAGCTGGGAAATGAACAAGCGGCCTCCTACTACATAGGATAATTAACTATCATAATCAGGACCCACAACATTTATTTTTATTTATTTAATAATGAACTGTATAAAAGGTACTTGATCAGTTTTTCATGTTTGAGGTCAGATTGTTTTAGGAAATTTCCAGTACCTCTTGCTCTTAGGTCTGTCTTAAGGCTAGCTCAATCTGCAACTTGGATGCCATTAAAAAAGTGATCCTTCAGCCCCATAAAGGCCTCTCTTAAGTAGTTTTGATTACTAAGTATATATGATAGCACTCTTTTTTGAAGTTTTATGAACTGTGACAACAGCTCAAGTTTCTTGAAGAAATATGAATGAATCCATGATGCTAGACCATCTGAACCTCTTCTTCACACATTCTATTCCCTTAGCTACAACACAAAAAATAACATTCTGCCACTGATTTCCAAACAATAAAAGTGGCTTTGTTTTTCATGTTACAAAAGTAGTTTAGAATAATATGGTCCTCCTAGATATTGGAAGCAGACAAGATCACCGGGCAAAAGTTGGGAGCACAAGGGTGGGTGTGGGGTGGGGGTAGGGGAGATGGGGAAGGAGAAGGGAGAAGGGGATTATTGGGGAGAACTTGGGGGAATGGGATGGTTGAGATGGAAGAAGGGTGGATATGGGAGCAGGGAAGAAGATACCTTAATTAAGGGAGGCATTTTAGGGTTGGCAAGAGACTTGACTCTAGAGGGGTTCCCAGGTGTCTAAGGAGATGTTCCCAGCTTGTTCCTTGGGCAGCAGAGGAGAGGTTGCCTGAACTGGTTTTATCCCATAGCCACACTGATGAATATCTTACATATCACCATAGAATCTTCATCTGGAAATGGATGGAGATAGAGACAGAGACCCACAATGGAGCACTGAACTGAGCTCCCAAGGTCCAGATGAAGAACAGAAGGAGGGAGAACATGAACAAGGAGTCAGGGCCATGAGGGGTGTGTCCACCCACTGAGATGGTGGGACTGATCTAATGGGAGCTCACCAAGGCCAGCTGGACTATGAGCATGTGATCAAACCGGACTCTCTGAATGTGGCTAACAATGAGGGCTGACTGAGAAGCCAATGATAATGGCACTAGGTTTTGATTCTACTCCATGTACTGGCTTTGTGGGAGCCTAGTCTGTTTGGATGCTCACCTTCCTAGACATGGATGGAGGGGGGAGTCCCTTGAACTGCCCATATGGCAGGGCACCCTGACTTCTCTTAGGACTGGAGAGGGAGGGGGGTGGGGGTAGTGGGAAACAAATGGGAGGATGAGAGGAGGTGGAAATTTTTAATAAATAAATAAATTTAAAAAATACAAGATGTAAAAAAAGAATAATACATTAGAATTTAATATTGAAAATAAAAATGTAGTTTGTTTCATCTTTAAAAAATAAACTACAACCAAAGTATATAAATGTTATTATATTTTATCCAGATGATAAATGGAGCCATCTAGTACCATGCTGATTTATGACATAGTTGAATTCTAGGACAGTCATTAGTTATTATTAATAACTACTCATAATTATATATAAATTATAGGAACATGCTAATGTATATAATATACATAACAAATAACCATAACTAGACTTCCAAATTGGTGTCTGATAACTTATTCCAATGGAACACATTGTTTCTTTTCTTAAAACAGAGATCTTTTCTTAGTATTCATTCCCAGTTGGATGTTTTAAATAGACATGGCAAGAGAATGCAAGATGAACAACTTTTATAGTCTTTTGCTCCCCAAACACTTCTCATATCCTTTATGTAGTAAGTGATGTTGGATTTTAAACAAATTTTAACATTCTTTTTTGACACTACCTTTAATGTCTTTAGTGCCAACTCATTAACAAATTACATAATTTTGACCCACATTTCATTTTTCTTAGTGAAATCCTTAATGCACAATGCAAATATTTGGTACTAATTATAATGACACTTTCCTTTTTTCTCTTTCCATTAAACTTTTTTAGGCATGCTGTTAATAAAATAGAAAAACCCCATTTAATTGTTAAACGTATACAAACTAGTTTTAGAGTTTGGGCAAGAATTACAGTTTTTAGTTATTATACTTAATATTTTTCTTAGTGCTCAATACTTGCTGTCTCATTTTACTCATGGCTTCTTTATTCATTATTTTTACATATATATGTGTATGAGTGATATACATACATATTACATGTGTAATATACATGATATACATATTATACATACACATTAATATACATTACACATATACACATATGTACTCCTATATGTGTGTATGTGTAATATATATATATATTTATATATACACATATGTATGCACATCAGTTGGTTACCTGATAATAAATGGTCATTCCTGAAAACATGCATACCAGTAATATTTTACAGACAGAGCTGGTTAGTCACTTATTGATCATAGCCATTGTAATTAGGGTAAGGAAACTCTCAGAGCAGCTTTGATTGGATTTTTTTAAGTACTAATAACATTCTACCTTTATAGATGTGTCTTTTAACCATGTTTTATTTCTCCTTTTGAGATCCCTCTTTTTAGATCCATAGTCAACCAATTACTTTAAAATTTCAAAATGATCTTTTATCACATATATGTGAATGCAGAGAAAAACAAATACTAAAGACATGACACAATGGATTCTCTCTTAAAAAAATGGAGTCAAAGTTGTAGTTTTAGTAACTTGGACAGTTGTTCTTCTTTTTCAAAAATATTTCTTTTAATTTTTTGAGACTATAATATAATTACATCAATGAACACTTTTATATACCCCTCCTTACTGTTATTGCCTTTTCAAAAATCATTGCTGTTACATACTTATATATATATATATCACTTTTATATATAAATGATGCTTATGAACCACAGCAATGACTAGCATGACATAATAATCATAAGAACTTTGCAGTAGTGGAATGCATACCTTGGCAGTAACCAATAGCTTTCTAATTAGACTTAAGAAGTAGCCAACAAGAGGGAAATTATGCATGTTGCCAGAGACCTAGTCAAATGCCCTGGAATCATGAAGTCATGTATTCTGGAGGAGAATCTACATTTACCACATGACTGAAATAGTATAATCCCTAACTACATTCTAAACATTTATCCTTAACCCATAAGTAATTATAGTCATCACCTGTAGCCATTTGTAGATGCAAGTTTTTGTCCCATCTGATCCCACAGCTGTTCAGTCCCAAAGAAACACACAGAGGATTATATTAATTATAAACTGTTTGGCTTCTTAGCTCAGACTAATTGTTAACTAGCTCTTACAACTTAAATTAACCCATAATTCCTATCTATGTTTTGCCATGTGACTTGGTACCTTTTCTTTTTTTTTATTAATTAATTAATTAATTAATTAATTATTAAAGATTTCTGCCTCTTCCCCGCCACCACCTCCCATTTCCCCCCTCCCCCAATCAAGTCTTCCTCCCTCCTCAGCCCAAAGAGCAATCATCTTTCCCTGACCTGTGGGAGGTCCAAGGACCACCCACCTCCATCCAGGTCTATTAAGGTGAGCATCCAAACTACCTAAGCTCCCAGAAAGCCATTATGTGCAATAGGATCAAGAACCCACTGCCATTGTTCTTGAGTTCTCAGTAGTCCTCATTGTCCGCTATGTTCAGCGAGTCCGGTTTTGTCCCATGCTTTTTCAGACCCTGGCCAGCTGGCCTTGGTGAGTTCCCGATAGAACATCCCCATTGCCTCAGTGTGTGGGTGCACCCCTCGCGGTCCTGAGTTCCTTGCTCGTGCTCTCTCTCCTTCTGCTCCTCCTTTGGATCGTGAGACTTCAGCCTTTTCTTAATGAAGCATTCTCATCTTGCTTCCTCTGCATATGGCTGGAGACTGCACTTCTTTGCCTTTCCTCTTCCCAGAGTTCTCTTAGTCTGGTCACATTATTGAGGTAGCCAGCAAACACAGTCCTGTAGTTTCAATCCCAATATCCATTCCTAATGTCCTCTGTTCCTGCTTTCTAAGTATCTAGAAACATTCTGTCCTTAGTAAGTTATCCAATCTCACCATTTAAACCTGTTGCGGGTGTGTGGTATTATTTATCACGCTTACCTTCATGAATTGGTTAAGTAGGGTTTTGACCATTTTGTATGAAAAAGTTATTGTATTTTCCTTTCTAATTTATAAACAATATATTGTTGAGTTTATATATAATATACATATTTATATATTTTATAATATATATTTCATGTGTGTTATATAAAAATTTATATATATATAATTTTATATATTATATCTATAAAATTACCTTACAAATAATACTGTATTTTTATTACCAAAGCTTAATAGTTACTCTGTTAAATTCCTACGACAGTTTCAAGGCTATTCTTCTAATTATATTATTCTCCTTATGTTTAATTGCTATCTCATGTGTCAAAATTATTCTTAACTCACAAACATCAAGATAAACTCAGAAAATCTTAAATCATTCATTTTTAATAATCAATTTATGTTGAAGCTTTCCCAAATTTGATGAGAAAATCATTCTACTGTTTTGATTTTGTTGAGGTACACATTTTTCTCTGCTCCCCTCCTTCCCTCTCTCCTCCCCTTCAACCCTCTCCCATGGTCACCATGCTCCCAATTTACTCAGGAGATCTTGTCTTTTTCTACTTCCCATATAGATTAGATCCATGTGTGTCTAGGGTTCTCATAACCTAACACCTTTTGCATCCTTCTGACATCTGCTTACCATTTTTAATGATTTAAATGTACTTCACTTTCTGTTAAAACAAGATGGTTTAATCTTACTCTATTTTAATGTGCTGTCTGTTGCCACACACTCACACATATATATTAGAATCTATCATGTAAGGGCTTCAAGACAGGAACTTAAGGGCAAGAACTGAAGCAAAGAACATGAAGAAAAGTTGCTTATCGGATTGCTCCTCCATGATTTCTTCAGCTTACTTATACAATACGAACCACCTGCCTACTGGTGGTACCACAGTGGTCTTGGCCCATTCATCAATCAAGAAACAGTCAACAATCAAGAAAATGTTCCACAAACATACCCACAGGGACATTTGATATAAGCAATTCCTCAACTGGCATTCCTTATTCCCTAGTGACTCTATTTTGTGTCAAGTTGACAGAGATTGACCAGCACGTTTGACTCCTTGTTAACTCAATTCATGAACACATCACTATTAAACTACAATCTTTTCTTCTTGTTTGTTTCCCAAATCTCATGGTAATATTCATGTCACAATATAATAAAATTTATTCCGTCTAATGTTTTAAAAATTCCACAATCTTTAAAATTTCAATCTCTTAAAAGTAAAGACATGCCAGGGGGAAGCTATTCTGATCCAAGAATTCTGTTTTTAACTTTATACTATAAACTTCCTTATTTTAAATGCATAATTCATAGAATTTTGATAAATTTACCAAGTTGTGCAACCATCAGTTCTATCTACTTTTAGACCAATTTTTGTTCTAGAAATATCTTACTGTGCTCATTTGTATGCATTCGATGAACCCCTAAATACTTCTAGATATAGTGGTTTACTTTTCTAAACTTTAATACTTAATCAATACTTGGTATTTTGCATCTGCCTTCATTCATTCAGCAACCATTGAAGAGGCTTATAATGCTACAGCATGCATTATTTGTCCATATTTTGAGGAACACTTCATGGATGAACATGGATGTTGTGTTTACTCACTCACCAGTAGGATGTAACTATTTGTACTACGACCTACTTTGAATACATTGCTGTGAATGTTTGTATATACATATTTTCTCAGAGATATATTTTAACTGATTGTGAAAGAGCCGAACTGTGGCATTATTAGTACAGGCGGGTTTACATAAGAGTGGACAATTTTCCTGAAATGCCCGCACTTTTTTATGAGTACAGCAAAGTACAAATTCCCAGTTTTTCTACATCCTTATCAATGCTCGTTCCCCCACCCCAGGTTTCAATTTTTATGGCAGTCTTTACTTTTCCAAAGGGTTTGATTTGGCTAGATCCTACTATGTCAAAGTTGTTCTATTTTTCCTTTGGTTTTTTATTATTTGTCTAATTTCTTAAAGTAAGAGCTTATATTGTTGACCTGAGTTCTTGCCTTACACCTGTCTATAAGAGTAAACTCTTTCTGAGCTGCCTTAGCACTCAACTTTAGTTTTCCAATGCAGGCTTTCTTCATTCAGTTTAGAGCATCTTTTAAATATCCCTTTGGGATTTCTCTTTAGATCCATGGGTAAATTAAAAATACATTGCTTAATTTTTAATTAACAAAGGTCCTGATTTATCACCGAGTCCCATTTTTTATTCCAAAATGATAAATTCTTAAGTGTTTTCATTCCCTTTATGTTTCTTGGGTCTCTATTCATGAGGTAGTAGAACATCCATACAGTTAATGTTTTCTTAATGTTTCAGAGGAATTCATTGCCGCTGGGTAAATTGTTCTGGAAGTGCCATTCGTTCAACTTGTTTGACAGTGTTTTCTGGTCCTGCTATTTTGTACGGATGCTGAAAGTGATGTTTTTGGGAACAGCATCCTCTCGTGTCCAACTACTGTTACTGAAATTGTCTATTTCTTCCCTCAGTATTATCATCTTGTGCTTTGTGTGTTTGGGGACATTATCATCAACTGAATTTATGTTGATAGTTACATCTTCCTGATGAACTGATGTTATCATTGTAGCACACATCTCTTCTTATCTACAGAGATGTTTTCCTTTGAAGTTTATTTTGTTTGCTATGACAAGCTGCATTTTGACTGGTCTGTTTACTGGTTGCATTCTCTTAACTCTGAACAACTCAAGCGTTGCTTTCCTGATAACAATAGCAGATATAGTCAAAAGTGACAACTGAATGACTGTATTACATGTTCATGGTAGTTTTATCCACAGAAATCATGCTATGTAAACAGCCTACATTTTCATCATTGGGTGAATGTATAAAATGAAGAAAGGTGAATTTAATACTACTCAGATTAACAAGAAATCCTTCCTTTTTTGAGGGACACACAGAAGAGATGAAATTTTATCTCACTATATAAAATAAAATGGGTCAAGTAAGAAAGACAAGTAATGTACATCCTAACTCATATGTGGAATCTAAAATATTCAAGCTCACAGCAGAGAGCTACACAGTGGCTACCAGGGGTGAAGGTAGAGATAAGAAGGATCATGAGTTTATTATTAGTAGTAGGAGGAGGAGGAGGAAGAGGAGGAGGAGGAGGAGCAGCAGTAGGTTTCCTTGAATACATGCTTATGATATGGTGACTTTAATGCTAGTATAATATATATTCCAAAATCACTAAAAGAAAAATTTTAAATTGAAGTGATGTTTGAGAGAATACTTTACTTTGATTATATATTTTTTTTATAAATCATGATGATGATGATTAATAAATTATAATCAGCCATCTTATAATTTTACAAAAATAATCTAACTAAAAAGATTATTTGTCTTTAGGAATAGTTGTTGGGGCTCAATGACAGAAATAAATGCAAATAACAGTAATCTACAAGATTGAAGAATATTTTAGAGATTCCATTACTTAGCTAATGAAATGTTCTCAATGGACATTAAAAAGCAAAAAATAAAAAAGGGTAAAAATAATTACCCTTCACTATAAGTATTATGATGTATTTGTTTTGTTATTTTATATTATGTTTTCTCAAAAAATTATATAAAATTGTAAATGTTTGTAATCATATATATAATTTGGTGATGCAATAAACATTATATTTAATGTTCTTTGATGTAAACTAGTATATGCAAATATTTTATTTTCAAATAAAAAATAATACATTAGCATAAATGTTTTATATATTTAGTTCCTTTAAGAACATTTCTTTTATTGAAATCTCATAGGTACACAGTGCTTAAAATATAGGAAATGAGAATCAAATATTAACCTTATCACATATAAACATATGTGTGTGTGCACATTCCACATTTGTATATTTATTCTGTAGCTATGTAGAAGCAAAGTACCATTAATCAAACACATGATTCATTATCTGAAATAAAACACAATGTATGAGTATTATCATAAAGTTTGCTGTTGTGGAGCTGTCCTACTGTGTCTTGAAAGCATTGATTGTTTCGTGTGGTCATCCATGGTCACCAGTTCACTGTCTTCACTGTGGCGCTGTCCTACAGTGTTTTGAAAACTTTGGTTGTTTCGTTGTGGTCATCCATCACCTCCAATTCACTGTCTTCCAAACAGCACAGGGCAGTATTGCATATGAACTCACAAGGGTATTATTACAACCTGCACAAGACCTGTTCAATCTCAAGCTGGACCAAATCCTAGCATGGGGAACAGAGATGGATGTGAAGTTCTACTCTTAATTGAAGAGCTGTTGGCAATTCATAACTTCTTAGAGAGGAAGAGCCAGTTTCTTTTAAATGTGTAGCTTCTAGTATGGACCACACTCCAATGGAAGACAGTGTATCCAAGTATATCTGAGTAGCAAAAACTGGATTGGGCATAAACGTACATGCTATTACACCTAAAAAGAACATATTTTTGAGATGGTTCATCAATCCATTAACAAGTTATTAACTATTTACAATAACCTTTAAGTAAATGTTCCACATGGACAGATATTTGCTACTGTAAAGGACTGATTTTTAGCATTACTTCTTTTTTTTTTTTTAGTTTTTTTTTTTTTTTTCGAGACAGGGTTTCTCTGTAGCTTTGGAGCCTGTCCTGGCACTAGCTCTTGTAGACCAGGCTGGTCTCGAACTCACAGAGATCCGCCTGCCTCTACCTCCCAAGTGCTGGGATTAAAGGCGTGCGCCACCACCGCCCGGCTTAGCATTACTTCTTATAAGGATATTAAAACAATAGCAATCCATCTTTAATGAAAATTAAAAGATATACTTTTTTTTTTAATTTCAGACATAAGTTTTGCTCTTTTCACTTAAGAAAATATAAAAAGCTATGTCTTAGGTAAATAATGGGGAAAAATAACCAGCATCTATAAATAAAATATTTAATCAGACATAAAAATCTAACAGGCAAGATTTATAAAAGTACCTTTTCCATTGTTAAAATCTATTTAATGCTCACATTTACATATGTGATTATTAGTGCTGGGTGCTTCATAATAGAAATAGTGAAGTGATTACCGAGGAAGTGCTGTGAACATAAAGAGGATGATTGAAAGCGGATTAGCAATACACTCACTTTAAAGGGGATCAGTATCATAGAAGAATAGTACAGATGGGACATTAAAAGATCAGGTGATGGCGCAAGTATTTGAGTGTTCTAGGATTTGAAAAACTGTTCATTAAAAGTGGTATCTTGGTCACAAAGAAATTGATTTAATGTATAGTGTCATCAAGTTAAAGAAGCTATCTTTTCTGTGCAATATATTTTAATATCTTTCACTGACTGTGATTTAGTGAGGTATGAAGTGAATACATCTCCCAAAGCTTCCTGCATTTAGGTTTGATCCTCACTGTGAGGATTTCCAGGACGGAAGCCTAGCCTGTCTCTGATCTCTAGCAATGGGGCTTTGGGAAGTGATTAGGTCATCAGATTGGACCTTCTGTGGCTCTGTGTCGTCAAGAGTTGTACTGAATGATATACATGAGTACCTCTTCTCTCTCACCCTGTATTGCTCTATGCGTTATCACCAGAAACAGTACTAGAGTTTGGAATGTAATCAAGAGTCAAATAAACTTCTATTCAAACTTCAATAGTTTGAGGGTTGATTATAGGAAGGACTCAGAAAATAGAAAGAGCTTTGGGCAATTGAAGCTCCACTCAGCTTACACCCTGCTGAACAACTCCCATCATGTGTTGCTAAGGCATGCCCTTGGTGTGGTCGATCTTTGGTTATCTCAATCAGTATGAAAACGCCTCACAGTGAGAGACAACTCTCAGGCCGCGATACCAAGTTTTATTCTAACATAATGTTATTACCAGAAACTATAAATGCTGGGTGATCACAGTGGGTAATTAATACTATGCCTGTTATTAATAAAAATATTACCAGGCCAGAGTGTCCAAAATCAGGTAAGTCTGCTTTAGAAGAGACTATCCTCACAAAGTATGAGATACAGAAAGCTGGCAAGGAAAGATGAGAATATTCTAGGAATTATCTGCCAATATTAATATCCATTAAAATGTTTATAGGCATAAATCTTAGAGAGGGTCATTATGGATAGAGTTTACATACTGAAGAAGTTAGCATTCTGTGCCATCAATAACATACATTTACAGCACAAATGCATCTGAGAAACAATGAAGAATGATTTGTTGTCATATTAAGATATTTTAGCACAATTTGCAGTCACTGACATTCAAAGTAAGGAGTCTAAAGCAGCCTATCGTGTTTTTTTTTTTTTTATAACACTAACCTAGTGGGAATTTGAAGATCACCCAAATGGACAATAATAACTGCTAGGTTAGCATGCGTTTCTTATGGGGTACCCAAAGAGAAAAACTCCTGACATGCCCGCATAGGTCACATGGAGTCTATATTTGCACCTCCAGCAGGGCTGTCTCTGGAGTATTGGGAAGCAGCCTCTACCCACTGTCTGTTCAAAGCTATAAAGGCACAAATCCACAATTGTGACATACACAGAAAGGCAGCTATGCACGTCAGCAACAAGCAAAGGCTCTTTGCAGAATTTGGGAGGTAGTGGTTAAGTGACAAGGCAGTTAAGTTCACTCAGCCTTGAGGTCAGGAGCACAAAGTGTTTAATGAACTGCAGGAATAGTAAAATATTGCAAAGAAACTCCTTGGTATGCACAGTAGTAACTTTAACTCAGTGATATTGGAAACCACACCTTTATTTTTCAATTAAATGTTTAAAATTAGTCAAAAAGGAACTAGTCTAAAGTATGAAGGCTGTTTTCTGGAGTTCACAGGATACCTAGACCGATACACCTAGAAGTCCCCACCACCACCACACTCGTTTCTGTTCATATCACTACTTTGTTTCCCAGACTGATGATGTAGCCAACTAACAAAGCTACTAGGCCCACCCAGGGATGCCTGTCTCTATGGCTACAGAAGTAGTAATCTCAACAGGCAGTGCTTAAAGATGATGACAACCTTTCAGAGAGCAACCTACTTTGCTATTGAACACCCTTCTTCTCTTGAAGACTGTGTGTGGTTTACTTGCCTGAATTCCCTATGAACTCTGACTTGCTGACTTTTGACAGAACATTACTGACTTTTATCTCTGATCATCTTCTGTCTTTCTTCCATGTCTTTATATCCTCAGCTATGGTCATGGATGCTTGAATGTCCAACCCCATAAAATGAATATGTCGTTTTCATAACATTCACTTTGCCTCTGCTTCCCTGAATTAACAACATTTCACTCTTTTCATTTTCAATAAAGCTGACTTTCAAAGGGCTTCTATTTTAACTCAACAACCGGACTAAGCACTGATAATTCAAATATTATTGAGTCAAATATGAAATCTTTAAATAGTGACTCTGTTGGTCACCTTCAATGCAAAACTGCTCTTAGAATTAAAAGACACTGAGGGTTTAAAACTCATCTAATCCCAATAAGCAAAATCACATTCTCTTGCTCCTCGCAATACTCGTGGAAGGTGAGTCAGCTTCCAAGGTTCACCAGGCTATGACTTTAGGGAGTACAAAGTAATGACCGTAAACCAGAGCCTGCTTTTACTGGTATAACAACTCACTATTTTATCTCCATCTGTTATGAAGAAAAATATATTACCATAGATCTTTTAAACCCAGACAAGACATTTGAACTGTCATTTTCACCTCTGATTTCCATCAAGGTTCATAAAGCTTTTAAAGGCACTCAGTAATGTATCCTGTATATCAAGATCCACAAAAGGCACCGTTTCTGTTCTACAGGGGTGAGAGGCAGAGAGCCGGACTCTTTGTAGTCCACAACCAGGGAGTTCAAAAGCACCAACAAAGGACTTTTATGCAGCCAAGGACTTTTTTCTATGACTTTTATTCTGAGCAAAATGTATTCAGCCAAGAAAGAATGGGAAATGTGGTCTTAAAATAATTTCTGTGGCAGAAACTGGATTTCAAATGATATAATGAACTAATGTGCAGGAGAGGACAGGAAATAATTAGCTCAAACAACGCATTTCATTGAGTTAGCAAAAAAATAATTGATATACATTTTATCTGGCTCTTATAAAAAGTACTATATGGGTAAATTAACAGTCTTGATAGCTTTATTTGAAAATGTAGGTGCGTATCAAATATCATTCTAACATCTGGTATATAGGCTAGATTAGAATTTATATACTTTTCTCTTTATAAACCCAATGTTGTTATTTTTAATAGTAAAATTTCCATTTTCCATTTAGAACTGTAATTTTAAAACATAGATCTTCACGATTTTGCAAAAATGCCAATGGAATTTATACCATATGAAAACAATGAAGCCGTAACATGTAAAACATTGTAGCAAAAGTTTAATAATCTACTAAGTATTGATTGAAAAAAAATAAGAATCTGCTTACCTGATTCGTAAAAGAAAATGTAAGTGGGAGTTAATGCCTGCTATGTTAGTATACACCTGAAATTCTAGAAATAGAGTAGTAGAAGCTAAAGGGTCATTATGGGTCACAGGAGACAGTCTTTAAATTAGCAGCTAATTTGGATACAATTAACAGAACTTCTGCTCATTGATTTCGTTGGGTATGGAATTGTGTTTGTCAGCCCATATCCCCAATACAGACTATTTCTTTGAATTACAGTGAGTTAGTTTTAGATGGGAAACTACAGATTACCATTATGGCCCTACAAATATTCATTTTCTATAATGAATGTTCTTTGCACACCATCAAGTAGCTTTGAGATCCTATTTGTGTTCCAGTCAGAGAGTTGAAAAAGACAATAGAACAAATTATAAAATATGTAAAGCATGAAGAAGTAATTGGATTTTGCCTCCAATGTTAATCAATTTGCCCTTAAAGTAGGGAAAAGCTAGAGTCCTCATAGTTATGAATATTTAATTGCAGAGTGATTGATATATAGGCTGAGACAATCAACTATTAATGATTGTAAGTGCCTAGAGATACTCTGCTGTAGACTTGCAGAAGTGAGAAATGAGAAGGTTTGCATTGGTTTTTAAGTTTCTCCATTAGGTATTCAGAGAAACATATAGATATAGTATCCGAAAATACTTTTGGCCTTTTGAGACATCTTACTGTGGATCAATAATCAGTTTATAAACAATAATCTGATTTTATTCTCACTTAAAATATTTGAGAGCTAGCATGTTTATCTAATGTGAATTAAAATGAAAGAAAACTACTTAGATCATTGGCAAAGAATTTTGGATCATTTTGTAAAAATGACTGTAGAAAAAGAAGGTTGAAGGGCACAAAAATCTATTGAAGTTAGTACTCATGAGTCTTAAGCAATTTAATTTTATAAACTTTATTATTAAAAATACTTTTAAAAACATACAAAAATCAAACAGTAAAATTAGTCGTAACCAAAGTCTATAAAACTCAATGAACTTAGAATACAGTTATAATAGGCATTAATCTATTAGTCATTAAACTATTAAACCATACAAGTTTTAAAGATGAAAAACTCATAGCAAACTCTTTTAAAAAGTATTTTAACTTTTTTTTTTTCGAATAACAACACAGTGTTCTGTTTAGGTCTTTGCTAATTGAAATGCCATTCATTAACTGAAATAGAATTTATTTTCTGATGTTGATCATTCTATATATGGGGAAATAAATTCTGTTTTAATGGAACTCTTCTTGTTCATCACAATTAGAATAATAATGCACAGAAGTTAAATTAAAAACTAAAAGGCTAAGCTAGAGCACAAGTGAATTCTGGGCATTCTACTAAAACAAGGATAATAGACTAAGATGCTTTTTTCTGAGATGCTTAGTTTAGTGACACTAAGAATACAGACAGGATATCATGTACAATAAACATATATTAAGAAATTGTAAGAATGTTTATAAACACAAAAGTTTGAATATAAGTATATCAAGAAATGTGAGTCGGTCCTGAAATCTGTCATTGATTCCCACTGAAACTTGCATACTCTTGGATCAGAAATTTTGTACCTGGAAACTCTACCCGATTCTGTTTGTACATAAGCAGAGTGATGACATAAGGCGATGCAGTTATGATTCAATCCTCAGGAAGCAAAGGCTCAACATTCACTGCAATTCTTCATGACACACACATGCCTCCCCCCCCCCGTCAAACTCACTATTAACACTGTATGACTTTTGTGAATCTGACTCTAAACCATTGAGAAGCATGGCCTTACAAACCAATAACTGTCTGCTTTATCAAATATCTACAAATGACCTTAACTTTTTTTTATTTATTTTTATTTTTTTAATTATTTTTATTCTTTTTTAATTAAAATTTGCACCTGTCCCCATTCCCCATTTCCCTCCCCCTCCTCCCAAATATTGCCCCTCCCCCCACTCCCCTTTCTCTATCCCCACTCCTCTTCTCCTCCCCCCACTCCATTCCCCCTCCCTCTCGATACTGAAGAGCAGTACAAATTCCCTGCCCTGCGGGAAGACCAAGGTCCTCCCACTTCTCTCTAGGTCCAGGAAGGTGATGGTCCAAACAGGCTAAGCTCCCACAAAGCCAGTTCATGTATTAGGATTGAAACCTAGTGCCATTGTCCTTGGCTTCTCATCAGCCTTCATTGTCCGCCATGTTCAGAGAGTCCAGTTTCAACCCATGCTTATTCAGTCCCAGTCCAGCTGGCCTTGGTGGGCTCCCAATAAATCAGTTCCAATGTCACAGTGGGTGGGTGCACCCCTCGTGGTCCTGACTTCCTTGCTCATGTTCTCCCTCCTTCTGCTCCTCCTTTGGACCTTAAGAGCTCAGACCGTTGTTCCAAATTGAGTCTCTGTCTCTATCTCGATCCATCGCCAGATGCAGGTTCTAAGGTGATGTGTAAGATATTCATCAGTATAGGATAGGATCATTTCAGGTTCCCTCTCCTCAGTTGCCCAAGGTACCAGCTGGGGACATCTCCCTGGACACCTGCAAGCCCCTCTAGAGTCAAGTCTCTTGCCAACCCTAAGATGGCTCCCTTAGTTAGGATACTTATAGACTTTCCCTTTACTAGCCTGCCTCTAAATCTGGAAGATGTGACAATGTTAAAGTGTTAAAATGTGCTAACCTTCATTCCAAGAATCTCAATATTTTCTTGTTTTGTTGCTGTGATAATGGAATTATTGCAGATTTGTAAAATGGCAATCCTATAGGATTCCTTATTTTTTATTTTAAGAAGAATCTTTAGTTGATTCATTATGTTTAGTAATACAGCTATATTGTAGCAACTCTTGTGGTATTATCATTTTTTATTTATATTTTTTCATACAATAAATTTTGATCATATTCTTTTCCTTCCCCCAAATCCTCACAGATCCTTCTCAGCTCCTTACCCACCCAACTTCATGTGCTCACTCTCTCTCTTTCTCTTTCTCTCTCTCCTTCTTTCTCTCTCTGTGTCTCTCTCTCCAAAAAATAAAATATAGGATGTTCTCTAAAACTCAAAACAAACCAATTAAGATTCACTAAAACTACCAAAACAAAACTAACAAAAAGTTCTCAAAATTGGTGTTTTATGTTTGCCAACTACTTCTGGACACGTGCCTACCTTGGAGTGTGATCTATATACACAGCGATAATCCATGGAAGAAAACTGATGTTTCCCTTTCCCAGAAAGTATCAATTATAAAATGTTATTTGGTTAATGGTGGAACTTTGTATCCACTTTCCCTTTTGTTGTTGGAACTTTATCTGGGTTGAATGTGTGCAGGTGTTGAGCATGCTGTCACAGTCTTTGTGAGCTCATATGTGTACTACTCCTGTTGTGTCTGCAGGAGGATG
The DNA here is from genome assembly GCF_950005125.1 of Chionomys nivalis. NCBI lineage: Eukaryota > Metazoa > Chordata > Mammalia > Rodentia > Cricetidae > Chionomys > Chionomys nivalis. Next base: position 38,169,499 of record NC_080093.1, read on the forward strand.
TTTTCATGTAATCTTCCATCACTGATGCCTCTATGATTTTCCCATCTTCTCTTCTTTCTGAAGAGCTCCCTGAACATTGAGGGGAGGGATTTGACAAAGAGATCACTTTTATTATTGAGTGATCCATAGTTTGTTATACTCTGCGTAATTTCTAGTTGTGGGTTTCTTTGTTAATCCCCATTAGCTACATGAAGAATCTTCTCTACTGAGGGTTGAGTAATACTATAATCTATGGATATAGCAATAAGTCATTACGGATCATTTCATTGCTATATACCTTTAGCAGAATAATAGTTGTAGGTTTCCCCTGGAGTTCATGACTTATCTGTTCTTAGATTCTTCGTCATTTTGACAGAATCAGGTGTAGGATCCATCTCACCAAGTGGGATTTAAAGCCAATCAAAGAGTGATGATGGGCTTGAATTCTTTGGCACAGGAAAGGACTTTATGAACAGGACACTCGTTGCACAGACTTTAAGACTAATGATTAATAAATGGGACCTCACGAAACTAAAAGGCTTCTTACAGCAAAGAACTCCATCGTTCGGGCCAAGCAACAGCCTACAGTGTGGGAAAAGATCTTTTAAAAAGCTGTGACCCAGTTTTGTGAGCATGCTATGTTCTGCAAAAGCTTAAGGTTAAGATAAGGATTTCTTTGCCTTGAATTTGTAAATTTTTGCAGTAAACCTCAATTATGGCCTTAACTTGGTTGCTTCTCCATAAACAGTAGAGCATGATGTAAAATTTATCCAAAATTTAGAATGGGAGCAATCTTTCAAAACTTCACCCTAGTTTCCTGATTTATAACATTAATTGGATTGAAATCTGTCAATCCCAGTAGCTTGGCGTTGCTGCAATTTCAGGAGAAAATTGTAACAAGTATGCTAATAGAAAAAAGCTATTGTTACTTAAAAAGCAGTGTTATAGCTATTTTGAGGATTTTTAAGATCATGTTTACTGTAAATACAGCATTAGAAAATTAATTTTACATAAAAATTAAAGTTTATAATATAAATTTTTTTTTTCGAGACACGGTTTCTCTGTGGTTTTGGGAGCCTGTCCCGGAACTAGCTCTTGTAGACCAGGCTGGTCTCAAATTCACAGATATCCACCTGCCTCTTATAATATAATTTTTAAAAGCAAATTTTTTTTTGTTTGTTTTTTCGAGACAGGGTTTCTCTGTGGTTTTGGAGCCTGTCCTGGAACTAGCTCTTGAAGACCAGGCTGGTCTTGAACTCACAGAGATCCGCCTGCATCTGCCTCCCAAGTGCTGGGATTAAAAGCGTGCGCCACCACCGCCCGGCTAAATGCAAAATTTTATGTGAATGATTTGAAATATAAAATTAATCTTGTTTTCCAATTTTTAGATTCTTGATAAATTTATCAAGTGAATTTTGAATGTTTATCTGGTTTTTGTAGCTATATTGATTTATATAAATAGATCTTTCTCTTAAAATCATTAAGCTTTGGTACATAACAATTCCAGTAAACTTGTTTCCAATTTGGACTACCCATGAGACAGGAATTTCGCCAGTGATACTGTTCAAATACACCTTACTTCATCCCTGATAAATGTCATACATTCTCTCCTCTCAATACTGACCTCAAGCTGTGATATCTTCCCATGACTGTGAAAATATGTCTACGTAATGCCATGTAGGTGTTCTTCTGCTATTTATAGATAGATAAATGGATGAATATTTATATATATGAATAAATAGATAAGTATTTATGTATCTAGATACCTATTATCTATCTATGTATGTATCTATCGTGTTCCTTTTGCTTTCCATTCTTTTTTATTTGATGGGTGTATGTGATATACAAGTGTTTGTATGTGTATACATGAATATGCTTTCCTGTGTATGCTCATGTGGAGACCAGAGATTGACTTCAGGGATCTTTTTTTATCACCACTCACAGATTATTTGTTTCTTGAGTTTGACAGAGTTTCTCACTGAACCTGGAACTCCCTATTCAGAGCCATTACTTGACCAATGAGCTCATCATATGTATCAGTCTCTGCCCCTTCCTCCAACACTAAAATTATCACCATGCTTAAATTTTATATGGATGACAGGCGCCAAAAATCATGTCCTCATGCTTGCACAACAAGCACACTACCTGCTGAGTTATCTCACCTACCCCCAATGTAGATTTTCCTTGGGAATATGTTTCTCTTCAATCAAACTATACTCTTCATTTATATTTGTAAAGTATTGAATATACTCTATGTCACAGTTCTTTTGCTTTGTTTTCTACTTTTGGCATTTGTATGACCTCTTGGGCACAGTTTCCTTTGCCCTTGTAGACACTTCTCCTATAATATAGAGCATTAAGTAAGTAATCGACCATTCTCCTAAGAGTAGAACTGAAATTTGCAATTTGCTAATGAGTAGAGGACAAAATAGCATGAGGGAACTTTGCATAATGCCTCAGTATCAAGGTGTCCCTTTGTTACTGGTCCATTTAGGATATGTGCCAGTACCATCCTTATACTGAAATTCAGTAGGGAATGATTTCAGTTCTAAGTATCCTTTGGATTTTTAAAATAATCATTGCATGTATTTATTTATGAAATACAGCATAATAGTATGATAGAGGGATGTAATAGATATTTTTATTGGTTCACTTATTACATTTTAGACACTTTATTGATTTAGTACATTCATTTATAAATTGTGTACAAATCAATATGAGAATAAAGGTATCCTTTTGACACTCAGTTTTCTGTACATTGGATAGATGACAGAGTAATAGTAGAAAAGAGAAAGGCATTTATCGTTTTGGTCTTATAATTCAGAAATCATCTCAAGTATTTACTTGTCTATGAAGTTTCGTTGAGTCCTTTCTTCCTTCCCTCCAGTTCTAGAATTCAGTTTCTTTATTCTTTCAGAGCACTTTCTATGATACAGACATGACACCTTTTCTTCTTTAAATAGTGTTTAAATGAAGTCAGAAAGAAGGCTTACTCTTCTATGCATAACTCATACCCGAATCTCTGCTGAAATATACACAATATTATTTAATCATGTGGATGAAGATTTAGTGAGGAAGAGCCCACCTGGACTGCTCATTTCACTACCTTCCATTTCTCACTTAGCAGTGAGAATGCTGCTTCTCCCTCTACTGTACTTGAGTCTGTCAAATAAGACTTATAATTTGATACCCCATGCAGAATTTCTGATGACATTATTGATTTCCATTTCATTTACAGATGTGTAGGTTTTGGATGGGAGATGTTAGTACCTGAAAATAAGTATGGTACCCCATGGATAGTATAAAGAATGCAATTATTAGAATCCTTGTCTCATCAAGGGAATCAAAATGCACACGAGGTTCAATATTTCATACACTCATCTCTTATTATAACAGCAAAACAAGTTTATTTCATATTCTCTCGGTACTAGCCCAAGTCATAGATTCAGTTGTTCAGTACATCCTTTCCTTAATCTCTGTGCTGTACATGGATATATGGCCTTGCAAGGCACTTTTTTCCTCAGAAACTCCAAAATTACTGGTACTTATTGACTGTAAGTGCCTTCTGTATTTTAGTGAATTACTAAGATCAGTTACAATGTCAGTCTTTTGCTTTACATGTATTATATGAGGTACATTTTAGTTATTTCTTCCCAAATACTTGGTATCAGGATAATAGAAAAATATTGTAAAATTCTTAACCATTCTTATTTTTGCCACAGACTCTTCTTCTTATCTGTTTGTGATGTTTTTGTCAAAGTCAATATGAGAAGGCTCGTAGAATGAAACTGCAAACTGTCTCTCAGAGCTTTGCAAGCTTACAACTTTCACGGTTCTGTAAAATTTGTCCCAACATTCTGCCCAGCAAGATGGAAATCGTTAACAATATATTCCTCCCAACTATTGCCACAAAGCTGTTATTCACACAAGCTAACAACCGAGTTAATTTTTGGAAGAGCTGTTCAGAGAGGCCAAGAAGTGCAGCATTTATCAGCACCGCCTTTTCTCCTTTTTCTAATTAGTGTGGAAAGGTTCCAAACAGGAGTCAGCCCCTCAGAAGTCTCTGCTGCACAAAGCGAGGCTTGTTAACAGACACAGGAAACCATTTTATTTTCCAGAATAAACAAGTGCGTCATAAAACCCTTTCATAAGCGGCACAATCTTATTTACTACACTTCTTAACTGTTGAAAGCTGTTTATATGCTTCCGTGCTTTTTCATTAAAACTTAAAAAGCCTATTATTCTGATTCAATATAGATGATAATATGTTCATAAAGTTCCCCACAATAGGACTGTAGACTTCCCTAGTGATACATCTGCTTTTCTATTATTTATTTTTATAAACTTCCTTTTACTTTTTTGCTTGTTTTGATGCATGATTGCTCCTTTAAATTTCACAACCTTCTGTTAAAAATTTTGCAATCTGTAGTTTTAATGTTGTCAAAGTCTTTTCATCATCTTTCCCATAAAATTCAGCTTCTGTTGTGTTTCTGTTTTCTTCCCGCCTAAATCCTTACCCTAATTGCTGGGTTTTCATAAATACAAGCACTTCTAGCAAGTAAACCTAGCTCACCACTGAGCATCTTGTGACATTTGCATTAGTTGAGTGAATTAGACAAGTGCACCTGTCTTATCTCAACTATTTCCAGCTTTCTCTCCCAGGAGTCATCATAGATTAACCTTGGAACTTGACAGTATATTTTGTCAAAGCACAGACATCTTCATCTTGGATTTTCCCCCAAGTGACTGAGCAACAATGTGCAAAATTATGAAACATTCTATTTCTAATTGGGGAAATGAAATTTGTCCTAAGTGTCCTGCATCATTCCCAAATGTATTGGATACTTTAGAGCATAGTGCTGAACAAATGCTTTTTGACAGTATTCCTCTCCTCATACAGAGTAGTATGAAAAGATAATGTGATTGAAATGAATGCTTCTGAAATATTCTGAAATGAAGTCATAGTGGTGATTAGATTATGATTAATTTCTTGTCATGAAATGTCACTCACTGTTATGCTGTCAGGTTAGAAGGATCAGAGAGGCAAGATAAACCTTGATGTTGGCATTGTGTGTTTATACTTAGGTAAGAATTAGAAAATTTCATTTTGAATGTCTTTTTATACTAAAATTATCAAGAGTAATTTTGTAACCAACACAATGGTAGCTTCTATGCAATAAAAGATCCACAGAGGTCTCCTGTGTGAAGGAAAACTTACCAGATAGAATGTTCATTGATAAACCTAGATGAAAACAAACAGTGAGATACCAGTGAACAAGTCCGATGCAGTCTGCTCCCTTTTGCCCTGTTGGGTGATCCCTGGTGCTAAATGTGCTCTTTTTCTGTCTTCACAAACACTATCATAATTCTCTTGCTGCACATTCACAAAAACTAAGGGAAAAATGGAGAGAGATGCAGGATATCACTGGTTATAGACATTTAAAAAATATGTCAACATGCAAACACTCGCTCAAATTGCAGTTTAAATTTTTAAAATTGGTTCCTATTATATATTCAGTGCTTAGTTTATTTTTCTTTTTGTCAGATTTATGCAGTAAAGGAAAACAAAATCCTACTCAAATTGCAAAGTATTATAAGAACAATACCGAGATCCTTTTATAATTGATGCTGTCTGTAACTATTCAACTGGTTTCCTCAGCAGAACTTTAGTTACTAAAACATCTTGTTTTTCTGATGCTGATTTCTAAGTAACTTCTTCACTGTGCTCAGACATCTAACAAAGACGTTCTTTCCATTACAAAAGTTTATTTCACCCATTAATGTCAACAAATGCATTCTTTAAACTGAAAGCACAAAATTCATACATCTAGAATTTTAATGTGCTCTAAAACTATCCAAAATAAACTTCACATTCTCTTCAAATTCTAGGATTTCTTGTATTTACACTGTATTGGCATTGTCACCTATGTCACGTAAGATTCTGGCTTCATCTACATAATCAGTTTGGGATCTCCTGTTACTTAGTTTTTTTATACTCTGTTTCTGGAAATATGCATGTATCTCTATGTGAATATGCCTGTGTATGTTTCAGTCAAGAAGGATAACTTTTCTACTTTTAGTTTCTTTTGCCATTGTGGAATTTGATTATTTCTTAATTGTTAAAAATCAATATGCAAAAGGGAAGGAAACAGATCTAAGTTTATTCACCATTTCCTTTCTAATTCCAAGTTACAGCGAGTGAAGCATTGCACCCAAACAACCCCACAGGTTTTATAGTTCTTCTTTTCCACGGACTGATTTTACATGCGAATTTTCAAGCTTGGTGATTGGCACCGTACAGTTGATGTGTGAAACATCAATTTCCATTAAGATAACTCACAATTTTTGGATGCTATCAGTCTATTAACTCTGAAATTTATTGCAAATGATCACAATCAGGTTTTAATATTGAAAATAATTCAATGAACAGTAATTTGTTGTTCCGTTTACTGTGGCGGGGTACTCCTGAGCTTAATTTTGGTAATGGGAAAGCATTAATTCATTTACATTCCACATTAAAAGGACAATCCCAGGTGAAAGTCAAGCACTGTGTATCTTTAACATTGTCACAGTGGAGGGGTCATAGATGAAAGAGATACAGAGAGAATGCACCACCTAATGCTCCTCCCTGTACCATAGGATTCCCTTACCTGTAGTTAGCCTAATTAAACCGGATAAGGGACTGCTCTTAATTGGCTCCTTGCTCTATTAAGTAATGCAGATTTTTTTTTCTGGTTGTGTAAGGTATTTCTTTGGCCACACTCTGTGTATGTGGAAACTGTGTACTTCTGCATTTCCATGCTTTTGTTTATTTGAATTATAAGCACTTAGTTATGTTCTACTTCATATAGCTATTCAGATAAAGCTTCCCCAAATAGCTAACAACCAAATACTACTGTTGCCTGGAGTAATAGCTTATAGCATGATGCAAAATATATTCTAACAGTTGCAATCAATATTTGAGCACCTACAATATGCCAAGGTTGCTGTTAAATGCTTTATATGATTTTTTGATGACTATTAAACTTTTCCAAGAAAAGAACATTGCTTTACCTTTTAAATTTTTTTAAAAAAAAGATATAAAACTTCTGTGTAATAAATTACTAAAATCAGAAACATTACCCCAGAAAACTTCAAAATAATTGAATTACAGAAATAAATTCAACATATTATTTCTACATTTCCATTTTTTAACCTACAGCTTATAGTGCTCAGACCATCAAATAGTCTGACACATGATGATTGAGGTTAGATTACTTTAGTCATAGACAATTACATGATCTATATCATTTATTCTGAAAAGAATTTCAAGATTGTTTGTTATTCAACGGCCATACTGATACCTTAGAGGAGAAATGCAAGCCAGTTACTAACCCTAGACTAAAATTACAACGTAAATATCTTGTTCTGTGGTGTACTGGATCTTTTTAATTGCTTATGATGCAGGAAAATTTAAAGCAAGTAAAACTGAGGACAATGGAAAAGACCAATGATACACTAAATACCTCCTTCAAATGCTGTTTTGATCTTTATTTCATTTTACTTTTTGTTTAAAGATAAGTCATATATGCCAAGGAAAATTCACTGCAACATGTTTGCAAAAGTTCATACTTCCTGAAATTAAAAACATAAAACTAAAGGTTGATTTATTAGTGACTAGTGTCCCTGTATTATTTGAAGTCATATTGCTATAAAGAGACACCATGATCATGGCAACTCTCACAAAGAAAAGCATTTAATTGAAATGGCTTACAATTTCATTATCATCTTGGAGGAACAAAGCAGCATGTAAGCAGTCCTGGTGCTGGAGGATGAGCTGAGAGTGGAAAGGGAGCTACATTTTGATCTTGCAGGCAACAGGAAGTGTTCTGAAACACTGGGCTCAGCTTGAGCACATAAATCTCAAAGCCCATCCCAGAGTAACATGTTTCCTCCAACAAAGTCACACCCCCTAATAGTGCCACTCCCCATGAACTTATGGGAACCAATTACATTCAAACTACTACAGTCCCTTTCAAATTTTCCTGTCTAATAATACTTATTTTTATTTTCGATTACCCATATGTTTATGGGTCTGTATGTGGATATGTGCATATGAGTGCAGGTACCTGAATCAGAGAGAAGAGACTCTCCTGAAGCTGGAATTGGAAGTATATGACCCACCCGTCCTAAGTGCACAGAACAGAAATTGTGTCCTCTGCAAGAGAAGTAAGGTCTCTTATTTCTGGGCCATCTCTTCAGCCGAATGTTTTTATCTTTCAAAAATACATTTGTCCTCTTCTCAATAATTTTAAATATATAATCTCTCTCTCTCTGTCTCTCTCTCTGTCTCTCTCTCTCTCTGTAATTTTATGAAGGGCGGTAAGGAGGTAGAGGCTATAACAAGGAATTGGGGCAATCTAACAGTTAAGTATGTACACATGAAAATCAAATAAAACCAATAAAAATTAGACCTCATGAGTGATAAGTAAGAAATGTTTGTAGGAAAAAAGCAAAGGAAACAAAAAACAGCAAAAACCTTATTTGGTAGCTCTGAACCCTCAGAATTTACTGTTTTGATCTACCCCCTCACGTTATATGACAAACCCACATTTCAGAACTCTAATTACTTTTTATGTAACCTGAGAACAAATTCCTTCATTTTGTTAAACTTTATTTTTATTTATTCTTTGTGTCTTTCACATCATGGGCCTCAAGCCCATTATCTCCATGTCCCTCTGGTCTTGCACCCTCCCTCCAAAATAAAATAAAATTTGGGAGAAGAAAGAAAGAAGGAAGGGAAGAAAGAAAGAACAGAAGAAGGAAAGAAATATCTCCTAAGGGAAGTTATAGTGAGATATAGTGAATCACACAGTTTATCCTTTTGTTTACATGACTTTACTTGCAAGCATTATTGCATAGTCTTTGGGCTGATTCAAGGCCCCTGGTTTCTGCTACACTATCAATACTGGGCCCTTACTGGCGCTTGGATATCCTGTTATTGCCTTGACTCATGAAGATCCTGAAGCCTTGGGTCTGCAGGACTGATCCCTTCATGTGCTCCAGCAGATATCATATGGGGTGGATGTTGGGGTGGGCCAGCTCATAACCCCAATTCTGGGTGTGGATAGTTGCATGGTTGCTCAGCCTGCCAGTTCTCCATGTTCCTTACAATCAGGCTGAGCTATCTACTATGCACCCAGAGTCAGCTCTTCCTTACCTATACCAAGAGTCGCTTTACTGTGTTGCCCAGGCAGAAACTGCTCTCGCTCTCTTATGACATGTGGGCCAGTGTTCCTACCACCACAGGCATTGAGGGGCGAGGCAGTGGGGGTGGGAAAAGAGCATCTTTACTTCATCCATGCCACCATATAGCAGATGAGGGGCAGAACCACATCTCCCATACTCGTGAAAATAATTTCTAACATGCCAATTATTAAAGGAAAGAAGTAGTTATGTTTTTCTGTATCTGCTCATTTTATTTGCATTTCCCCTTATCCTGTAGGAGGTAATTCGCTAGATTCAAATTTCAAATTTACACCAGAGTCAAGTGGTCTTTTAAAATCACATCAAATAATTACCTATATTGTATCACATGCTAAAAACTGAACATTTTATTTATTAATAATAATCATTCAAACACACCACACCCTTTTTTGTATTATTTATGTGTCAAGCTACTTAAACCAACAATGGTGCAATTGTCCCTTGGTGTTTGTGGAAGATCATTTGCAGAAACTCAATAGATAACACATAGATGCTCACCTCCCTTATAAAATATATTTATATCTCCTCACACATGTTACATCTCTCCAGATTCTTTCTAATGCTCAATGTAACAGAAATGCCATTTAAACACGTTTTATATTGTGTTTCTTAGGGACTAATGTCAAGAAAAAAAAGTTCCCATAATTTTCGAACAGATGGAGTTACCATTGATGTACCCTCGTTGTATGGGTGGTCAGATGAATTAAAGACTATAGATCCTGCAGAAATGAAGAACAGATTTGATATACTGTTTACACAATAGCCTTTATCTATGTTTCACTTTATATTTGACTGTGTTTTACTCCAAGTTTCAAAAGAAAACCAGTAGGAGAGAAATGGTTTTGTAATTTATATATGACCATTGTTTCCTAAGAATGCAATTGCTAAAACATAAAAACTCAACCCGTATTCTACACAAAACTCATTTAAGGATATTAATCATTTACATTTACTTCCATGTTTATTTCTTTACTTTAGAACATTTTAGATGTTTTTACATCTTTTTCTTCTGACTGCCTTATTCATTATCCATAAGGCTTATAGTTATAGGTCATTCAATTAAAGCAATACAATGAATACCTTTCTGTACTGTCCATTGGAAAAGTTTAGTTGATAACAAATCTCACTACCTCCTTCCAGTGATTATATTAAGCATCTTGCAGTCATGTATGGCAGCTTTAAAGGAATATGATTTATTCTGTCCTAAATTTCTATTGTCTGAGATGTTCAAGTTATCATTGAAGGCACTCCTACTGTGAGGTCAGTTCACATCTCTTTTCTCTCTACAGCTTTTGGGTTTTGTTTATTTGTTTGCTTTTCCAATTTACAGAATTGTTTTTCATTTATTCACTCCTATTCTGAGCCAAACATTATATCTCATTCAAATCTTATAAGAATTTTAAAACATTTACTCCGGTGTACTTCCAATTTATCTCATTAAATTGATTAAATTAAAACTCACATCTATCCCTTAAATATATCACGATTTTTGGTGTTTCTTGTTTTAGTTTTTAATAGATATTGAGTTTGAATAATCAAATGAGAATTTAGGCATAACATTAACAGCCATCCTTCAGATTTACCCCAATTTATGTTGAAGTGCCGATAAATGTTTCAAATTCTAAGTCCAACACAACCATCTGAGACAACTACTTTTCTTGGTATCTTCTTGGTATCAGAAGAATTTGTATGTATGAACATACTGCCACCAATGATTTGCTTAAATGACTTACTTGTCTTTGCAATCTTAGTTTCTGGAGATGAGATGTTTGTATGACCATAATATTTGCCTCATGGTCTTATATCAAGTTGTTGGTCAGGGTACTTTCTGTACTGGGTCACAGCTTTTGATTCAACTTTATTCAGATTATTGGACAATTTCAGTATTTAAGAGTAAGGATTTTTATTCTTCTACTCTTAATTAGCTCTTGTGGCTTCTTTGAATATCATCTATGAAACATCTCCATCAGAGAGAAAAGCGTTATTTGACTCACAATTGCAGAAGTTTTGGTTCATGATCAAATGACCCCATTGCTCTGAGACTGTGCCTGCAGAGTTGACTATGGCTGGGGAACACAGTTTACCTCATGTACCAGGTATCAAAGAAGAGAAAGGAACATATTCCCGTTTTCCGTTTCATGGCATGTCTCCATGACATAACTTCCTGCAACTGAATCCTGCCTCCCAAATATTCCACTATTTTTCAACATTGCCAAAAGCTTTGGATCAATACTTTAACTTGAGACAAACAAGGACATTTATTCAAATGATAGCTGGAGTCATCGTCAACTTATCAATATCATGATTGCCAGCCTATACCAAAGTTTACCCATACCTTTTACCACTCCATTCTCAGCTGGAGAGGCTTTCCCACATACACCATTGATCGTTTTCTCCAAGAAATTGATCTTGATTTCTGCTTCTCAGCACTGTTAAAATGACAAAGAATCTATGAGCACAGAAGTGTCTTTCTATGCCCTAACTATATTTATATTCTCTACTAGTTTCTCTTTACTCAGCATTTCATTTAAAATGGTTTTCTATTGGTCTCTTTTGTTTGCCATGCTTCTTCTTGCCACAGGGATGCAGTATAATCTGATTTCCATGTCTAGACCTTTCTTCATTGCCTTTTTACATAGTAATTATAGCTTGTGCTTCAGATCTTAGATGAAGTATCACTTTCATAGACCGACTTCCCATTTTATGGACATAGTTTGCACTATATAATTTTTTCATAGCACTTTCAAGGCTGAAATTTCTTTGTGTTGTGAAGTAAATATTTCAGTCTTCTCTACCAAGCTGCTTAAAGCAGAGGCCAATTTGAGTTTTTACTCCCTTGTGTATATCCAGTGCTAGGACAAGTAGCTAGCATAAGCTCAAGGAACATATGCTGTCTGACTAAAACCATTTAGGTTTCGGAAATGATACCATTTGCAATGCTTTTGTAAAAAAATATAATCTTTTAAATATAATTAATCATGCTTCTGTGTGTTTACAATTTCTATTTGAAGCAATAATTATTAGTTCTCATCTTTTAATGTGATGTATAAGAATTCTGTGAAAATGATAACCTTTGAAACTTGTCTGTTCAAAGGGATTAAGACTTAGATACTGGGTAATTTATAACAAATTGCTTAATCTTCTGTGTTCATATAGAACACAATCATTTAAAAGCATACTAAAGTACTTGCTGAGATATTGTACCTGTTGAGTTTTATAAGAAAATATGTTTCAACATACAGTAAAAATCTGAAATCCACATAAGCATTAAAAATTTCAGATGGAAAAATATTCCACTATGGGTAAAAAAACTGAAGATTTGAATTTAGATCTCAACACCCATAATAAGCCAGATGTTCTTGTAAACACATGAAACCTCAGATCACTTGGGATAAAGATAGGAGGACCTCTGAGGTACCTGTATTTCATCCAGACAAACTATGTCTGGAGAGAGAGAGTCATAAAATGCAAAAATAAACAGTAGAAATTTTCTTAGCTAAAAAAAGCACAACTGGAATATTATAAAAATAAGAGACTGCAGAGTACTTAGCCCTGAATGTTACATCTATATCATAATTCTCAGGGTCCATGAATCAACACAGAATAGAAGATAGGAAGATTGCTAGAGATGGTGAATAACTACAAGGAAACAGTGTTCTAGACACACCAGGCCAGTCATATACATTCTCAACGTGGTTGTACATAGAATTATAAGATCTGCATGAGCTCAAACCAGGTAGCCTGAGGTGAAAGACAGCAATGAAGCTCCACACATAGTTGAGGTTGTTTGTAATTGATGGTCACTAGTGGAGGGGAATTATTTTTCTTCAGGAAAGTGACCCCAGAAGCCTACCTATACTTAGAAAATGGCCTTGCACCCATGCACCCATGAATATACTGATAGCACTAAGTGAACTCAATCGGTTTTAAAAATCAGATATGAGACTGAAAGGAAATTATTAGGCACAGTTATCATGAGTTATAGTAATGACAATTACAGCTGTAATGACAATTATAGATTATAGCAATTGATAATTCAGATGTCAACCCACCAGAGAGAGAAATTATTCTCCGATGGAGGAACCCTGCCAGGCAGGGACTGCAGAGCCCCTGACCATGAAAACTGTTGCTTTTGTCTGTAATTTCACTTGTGCACTAACATCTATGCTATCTCCCTATTACCTTGCATGTTTATGTTATGTGTATATGTAATCTCATGATTACATCTCAATCTTATGGGCACATATATTTGTGGATGATCAGGAAGATGACTTCTCTCTACAGTATGTTCTCCACATTATGGCTCGAAACTTCAAAGACTGTTCCCTACCATTAGCCTCATTGACAAAGTAATTTGGCCAGACTTGTGTCCTTCTGAACAGATCATTTATAAAGCTTTCACGGATTTTACTTATGAAATTGCAGTTGCCTAGCCTTGTTGAAGCTATGCCCTTCAGCGTATTTATGGTGAACTTGGGGGGTATTGCAGGTGTCTGTCCTTTTCATATCATCGTTTTTCAACACATGAATAGCACCTATGTGGCCCTAGGCTTCCTTCATGACCACCCCCTGCTCTGACTCAAAATAACAATTGACAGTCTGTACCAGTTTTTAATGAAAGAGTTTAGATTCAGTAGGGTAACTTTTTCTTTAGGTCCTGACATTCAAGTAATTAAGAAAGGCTGTTAACTAACTAACCATGTACAGATATTACTAATCACAGTTAAGAAATATAAAATAGTACACACATTTTTGCCTCTTCCTTAGATATCTCATTCATTTATTTTCTTCTTTTTGCAGCCTTTGTAGCTGTCCCTTTAAGAAAGAAGCAAACTTATACAACCTGCACCTGTTGTCAGTCAGCAATTAAGCTGAACAAGCCCTTGTCTTGCAGGGTTTTTTTTTATTATTAACATGTTGTTAAGGAGTGTGTGTGTGTGTGTGTGTGTGTGTGTGTGTGTGTGTGTGTAAAACAGATATATATGCTTGGGAATATGTATATATGCATATATCATATATATATGGAATTTGTAATGACAGAATAAATAAGATTAGAAGAGTAAAGAATGTAGAAGGATAAAGAAAATAAAGGAATGTAGAATAAGTAGATCAAGAATGAATTAGAATAGAGATTTATAACAGAGAATTAGAATTGGAATTAGAATTGAGACAGAGAATTAGAACTAAGAAATTATAGACAATTAGGACAAGAAAAATCAGGATTAAAGCAGAGCAATAAAGAGACATGACTGGAACTGTAAGCATGTGAGTTCATTCTGTTACCTCTTAGATTAGAAATTTTTAAGTCCTTTTCACTACGCTGAGGCAATCGACGTGAACCTTGGCACAAAGTTGATAGGGCTGGACTCTGCTGGCTGCTCAAAGGACATAGTGATGGTAGGAGAAATAGAGAATAATTGAAGGAGAGAGAATGGGGGATGGATTTGATCAGAACACGGTACATACATTAAAGTTTTATTTTATATTTAAAATATGATTATTTTATTTTTTAAACTTATTTTGAACAATTCTGCACCTAAATATTATCTTACCTCCCTCCCACCACTGTCAATCTTTTCGCATCTAGGCAAGGCCCTTTTATGTGTTCATGCCTTTTTGTTTGTTTGTTTTGAGACCTAATAAGTTTAACCAGATCAATCTGCATGACAGTGGATGTGGAACTGTTATTGCAGCTTGGTGGGAGTCACCAGAAGTTACATAAAAGAAGAAAATGACAACCCCATGCCCACCATAAATATATAGCCACTTTTTCATGTGCGTTAGCCAAAAACCTGTGAACTCGCCCCCTATCCATGACTGGATGCTAACAAGCACAATGTGTGGATATCTAGTGCAGTTTCCACGAGTTCTTGATTGCTTTGGTTATGATATTGCCCATGTTATTACTAGATTACTTACAACAATTTCTCAGTTAGATACCTATCTGTTTGGGTATATGGATACACTTGTAAGATCGTCTCTGAGAAAATTATACTTCTAGAATTGGATAATAATTGTCTCAAAAGGAGCAAAATCCTTAGAATATGGCAAGTTCAAAGTTAAAAATGATTTTTGGAGAGAAAAAACATTACCAGAAATGTGACAATAATTAAAAACAACACAATCTTTTGATGTATTGGTCTTTAGTCATTATATATGCTTTTTCTCTAATTATTAATATCATTGGCCCCATGTAGTCATCTTTTAATTTTCATATAGTATTTCTGTTTTCTTATGATAATAGCTAGTATGCTATATCTTATTTCTATCGTTTACATTTATCTTATCCTTGTCTTTATTTTTAAATAGGCTTAAACAGACAATACATAGATGTTTTTTATTTCATCACTTTGTGATAAAATAATATTATTTAAACCATGTATATTTGATGTAATTAGTAATATTACATTTAGATCCACCATTTTCTAGCTCTTTTCTACTTTATTTTTTATTTTTTATTTATTTTTTGGTTTTTCGGGACAAGGTTTCTCTGTGGTTTTGGAGCCTGTCCTGGAACTAGCTCTTGTAGACCAGGCTGGTCTCAAACTCACAGAGATCCGCCTGCCTCTGCCTCCCGAGTGCTGGGATTAAAGGCGTGCGCCACCACCGCCCAGCTCTTTTCTACTTTAATACATCTGTATTCGTCTCTTTCCTTTTCTTTCTTTTTTGAGCATTTTAAATATTCACTTTTACCTTCTACCTTCATGATCATCTTTCAGCTATATACTTTCAGAAGTTTATAATATACAAATACAACTTGTTAAAGCCAATCTTCAAAGAGTTTCTCAAACTGACATAAAATATAACAGTCTTACGATAGTTTAATATCTTGCTTCTTAATTGTTATTATTGTCAAACTTTTTATGCATTACAAAAATAGAGAATTTTCATTTGTGAAGATAAAAACAGTGAGTTTTTCTTCGTTTTGTTTTTACACATGTTTTACTCTGTTGTGGGATAATGCTCTTGTACCTTGTAAAGATTTGTCACTTGCATTGGTTTAATAAAATGCTGAATGGCCAGTATCCAGGTAGGAAATATAGGCAGGGCCACCAGACTAGGAGAATTCTCGGAAGAGGAAAGGCTCATTCTGCAGTCACCAACCAGAAACAGAGGATACAAGATAAGAATGCCTCACTGAGTAAGGTACCAACCCACTTAGCTAAACATAGATAAGAATTATGAATTAATTTAAATTTTAAGAGATAGTGAACCACCCCTGAGTCAGGGAAGAAATAAAGAAAGAAATTAAAGTTTTCCTCAAGTTCAATGAAAATAAAGACACAACATACCCAAATCTATGGGACACTATGAAAGCAGTGCTAAGAGGAAAGTTCATAGCTCTCAGTGCCCACTTCAAAAAAGCAGAGTAAGCTCACATTAGAGACTTAACAGCACAGCTGAAAGCTCTAGAAAAAAAAAAAAAAAGGAGCAGACTCACCCAGGAGGAGTAGAAGACTGGAAATAATCAAACTGAGGGCTGAAATCAACAAAATAGAAACACAGAAAACAATCCAAAGAATCAATGAAACAAAGAGCTGGTTCTTTGAGAAAGTCAACAAGATTGACAAACCTTTATCCAAACTAATCAAAAGGCAGAGAGAGAACATGCAAATTAACAAGATCAGAAATGAAAAGGGGGACATAACAACAGACACTGATGAAATTCAGAGAATCATTAGATCTTACTACAAAAGCCTGTATGCCTCAAAATTGGAAAATGTGAAAGAAATGGACTTGTTTTTAGATAAGTACCATAATCCAAAATTATATAAAGAAACATGTTTTGTAAAAATGACTAGATTGTACTTTACCTTGGAGAAAGAGACTTTTTGAGATACAATTATAATTCTTCAGTTATTTTCAAAAGTTTATATTCTCTCAATAAGCATATGTTTAGAAAGTCTTCCAAAGGCCTCATAGGTACTTAAAAGTTTCCCCTAAATATTTCCCTTCATGAATCCAGTGGCAAACAATTATAATACGTCACCAAAGCTATGCATTTCAAAGAACAGTTACCATGAAAAAAAAAAAAAACAGTCTTAAATATACAGACAAGCAACACTAAACAAACTCAGGAGGATGTATTAATATATTTACTCACATGTATGTGTATATAATAATAATTGACGTAAGAGGCTAAAATAATGAAGATAAAGCTTGCAATCAATGAATTTTTTTTTAAAAAGTGTTTTAAAGAATAATAAACCTGAGCAAAAGTGAAAAATTAGCTTGAAAACTGAAGTGAAACTCATATATATGGAGCAAGTATGCATGTACATACTCACATACACACATGTGGATGCACAAATATGCACTTTGGAAGTCTTTCATCAAATTAATGTAATATAGATTTTTTATATTTTCATTAGCATTTATGGTACAAGCACATGAATTAATATATGTTTTATGCCATGAAATTAAAATAATTTACATTTAGAACATAGCAGAAGTCATGAACATATACTAAACTCATACTCAGATACCGTAGAATCATAAGTCACATCACAGGAGCATTTTTTCTCTTATATGAGCCTAGGTTTCTTTTTTTCATAAGATGTGCATGCAGCCTACGTCAAAACTTTTCACAAAGAAAATATGATCATGTGAAATATGATCTTATATTGAGCATAGCCTCTGTCTCTAGGCAGTTTTTTGCCATGCCTCTCACTTATCCATCCTTCTGTGTGGTGCTGGTGCTACCCTAGAGGGACTGGAAAATACAGATAACCTCCATTGCTTCTGAATCCCATGCCTTTAAATTCTGTAACTCAGGAGAGAAAAGCAGGTAGATCTCTGTGAGTTTGAGGCCTGGTCCACAGCAAGTTCCAGGACAGCCAAGGCTACACAGAGAAACTCTGCTCCAAAAAAAAAAAATAAAATAAAATAAGATAAACCAAAAATTAGGAAAGAATAGAAATGTAAGTTTAGTATCAGAAGGAAAGAATATCATATTCCTAATAAAATTTTGACTTTATTTCTAGTGACAATTATTCAATATTTTGTGACAACTTATGTTGAAGACCTGTTATAAACCATTCACTGCTTTCTACCCAGAGATACTGGAGTTTTATAAGTATCAGGTACAATAAAAAAAACTCTTCCTAGTATCTGTGTGATTATTCAGGTCTGGGTGGCTGGGAAACAAAAGTGCATTCTCCATCTATATCCACTGAAATTTATGAGTGACTTCCTTTCTTAAAATCCATCGTAGAACTTAATTTCTGTCACAGGCTGTCAGCATTTAGAAGTTTACATGTTCATAAGTGAAGTGACTATTGAAAAAAGCCAGGAATAGAATTCAAAAAATATTATTTTGGATTTAAGATAGTTTAAAAAATTGGGTCTTTAATGCAAATTAGCCACAACATGTTTACACAGACTTTACAGAGTATATGTATAGTAAAGGCCCATCAATCCAAGCCACCTAGAAACACACTTTAATCCTAGTGTGATCTCCACATCATAAAAACGGAGGATGACCAGAGCAATGCAGTTTCCTTATTCATAGTCATCTATGGATTTTTTAGTAAAATATCTGTATTTCCTTTAAAATAACATGGTCTTCACAGATAGATAAGGAAATGCCTCACACAGAAGTTCCCCATCAGCTCTTCTCTCCCTAAAAGCTTTCAAAAGAATTAGCTGTGAATAAAGGTTGTGCGCAATCATCTTTTTGCATTGTTTCAGGAGAGTGGTACGTACAGAAGAAATGCCACAGATAAGCATATTTCCAGGATATGAATACACACACCCTCCCGGTGACTGTGCGGGAAGTTTTAATTCCCACCACATAATGGTCCATTTGCCTGGAGTGTTTCAGAATGGTTCAATAATCACCAGCCATGTGTGTAGTTTGTTGAATTATTTAAGCTTATTTCCAGGGGGAGAAAAAGACAGGGAGGAAAGCAACTGATTCAATGCAAATGAAAAGCTTTCGAAGCTCCCTATGGTGAAGATGTGATTACAGTCAGACAGTTAATAACCTAGACTTAGAAAAATCTGAAGGTTTTAAAACTGTCTGGCCAGTCAGTAAATGAGGTTTTTCCACACTATCGACCAACTGCCATGTGCTGTAATGGCTTCAGATCTGTTTGGAGTTGGAGTGGACCTACAAATGAAGCAGGAATACCACCCTCTGTACTTTCGATGATTAAGAAAGTAGTTTGTAAACCTCAGTGGTTTTCTTTGGATTTGGGATTGAATCTTCAGCACATACTGTTCATAGAGCCAGGCAGTGAACACTATTTTCTGAGAATGAGCAGAGAGAACTTCTGTTGTTGATTTTTAAAGCATGACTCTATTAGTTTAGAGTTCTTAAAGTGACCACTGGTAGCTACCTCTGGATGCTCTGTGACTGTGTTACAGCAGAGAGAATCTGATGCGAGGAGAACTTCTAAGCATTATTATTATTATTATTATTATTATTATTATTATTATTATTATTATTATTTGGTGGTTAGGGTTAGATTGATCTAACCTAATCTAATTTAGGGTTAAAAACAGAATTTGGAAATTAACAGTTTATTTTAACATATACTAAATATATTCAAGAATAATAAAATTTAAAGATAAGGTTGCTTTTAGTAACTATCCCAGATACATTTAATCCATTAGTAAAACATTTTTATTTTTTATAAATGTTCATCTAAAATTTGTGGAGTATATAATTTTTGTTTAAAATCTTTGCTCTAATTTATTCAGTAATTATTTAAGTATAATTTGGTTGATTTGGTTAAAACTATGTAATTTATATAGTGGTCAAGAAAAGTTTATTATGAAAACTGAAAAATTATATCAAATCTTTTTCTGTCTTGTATAAAAGTAACTATATAGTATGATATAAGTTCTGGGCATGAAATTTTCTTTTTAAGGCTTAAAATCTGTTTAAGTATTGTTTTAGTTTCCTGAAATGGAGTTCTGTATATTTCACGTTTGCTATAAAGACGTAGGAAGAAACTCACTTTAAATATATTAGTTTAAAAATGTTTTGATGCCCTTCTGTAGCCATTTTTTTATTGTAATTAAAATAGATATTAAAACTACCTAGGTCTTTGTCTCAAGGTCAATGGCAGTGTGCCAGAATGCAACTTCAGTAGTGTGTGTGTGTCTTCATATACATATGTATTTTCTTTTATTTGAAGAAAAATATCCTTAAAAACTACGGGAACAAACAGAGGTTCTTTTTCTCATAATTTGAGAGAATTTTTTTTTTGCTTTCAGGCCTGAACTCAGATTTCTTCTACATCAGTGAGTCTGTACAATTTACCCAGTCATTGAAAAAAATCCACTATTCACTTCACTTTTTAGCTTGTTAAAATTTATTAATCATGCAAAAACTTCTGAAAGTAGAAAAGTAATAGGTAACATAGATAATAGAATAGCTGTAAGTATTCTGTTTTACGACCCCAGCCAGAATAAATGATAGTGAGAGAATGAATTAAAAGGCCCAGCCCTTCAAAATGTTTTGTGATAGCTCAATTATTGATAAAGTTAACACTTTGAAAAAACTAGCATTCACTGCTTTATGCTGCACTATACCATAAAATCTTGTTCCTTTGTATGATTAAAGATTTAGTATCAAACAATACATAGTATAAAGACAGCTACTTTTATTGCATTTTTTTTTTATTTTCGTTGGTTCCCAATAGTAAAAACACCTTCTGAAAAGCAGAAAGAAAGATATGGAGAAAGGAGATTTCATCACCTGGATCTACGGGGGAAGAAGTAATTTTGTTTGCATTCAATGAATTAGAATTAAAATATCAATTTTTTTTACTATCATTGATAAGAAATAAGCTTCTGATTTGAGGAAGTTATTAATTATAATATAGCTATAATGAGAGTTTTATCCTTTGCATTGAAAGATACAATTTAAAACATTAAGTTGATTTTTATGCTGTTTAATATAGTCTAACTCCCTATTAACGTTTTTTTCTATCCATAAATTTGATATCAGAGTTCAGTAGCGTAAGTGACATAAAATTAAAATAGCTAACTTCAGTAGTTAGTGCTTCTGTTTGAAACTACCATAGAATAGCTTCTTCTCTCCATGTTTAATGGTTTGGGTTATATGTGTTTGTGTGTAATATAAACATTTATTAACAAGCATATTTTAAGAACTGATAATTCACCAAAATATCATAGTTAATACTACAGTAATAAAATATTTTATAGATAACTAGTAATAATATTTACCCTGGTAACTTGAAAATAAAGATTTGTTCTCAAAAAATCAGAAGTCCACATGAAGACTCACTAGATGAAAATGAACTTCTCTTTATAACACCGAAGATCAACATTAATAGATATTAAATTCAGGGATATAGTTTTGTAAAAATTCAAAAGAAAAATGTTAAATCTAATTTAACAACTTAGACATATGTAGAATAGATTGATGGATGATTGGATAGGCAGATAGATAGATAGATAGATAGATAGATAGATAGATAGATAGATAGATAGACAGACAGATGATAGATAGATTTTGGTCAGACTGACAAACTTATAAGATTATTCCTTAGGGGAAAAAGTATGACATATAATAAGATCTGTATAGCACTTATATATTAACTATTTATAAAGAAATTGAAAATAGGCTACCTTTTAAGGAATTATAATTTTCAAAGTTTCATGTTTGGGAATGTAGGAATCTAACTACACGAGTGAAAGGTGCTTATAATTACTAAAACACAGACATTTGAACCAATGATATGAACTATATAGTAAATTGTATTTTCTGTCTTTCTATGAATTTTGGAGCAAATATAACATTCCCCCAAAGTTATTATGTGCTCACTTATGAAATGTTTGTGGAATAATTCACACTGGATATGGTAACCCTGACAAGCACAGCAAATCAGATCACATATGAGTTGTATCAAAATATGTAAAGAGCAAGAAACTGTATCAACATAATTTTCACAACTCTATTGATCAAATAAAATTATACTGTCTTATTATATATTTATCATGTGGATTGATTCATGCTTCTAATGCATTGAACTCAATATCTTTCCATTGACTGTCTACCTTTTAATTCTGTGTAATTAAATTAAATTCAGTCTTTAATGGTCATTTATTTATTTGCTTTTGTTGCTCCTACAAAATAAATCAATGGAAAATGCCTTAGTTAATTGCAACATACTTCAAGGTTTGATAATAAAGGGCAAGTTTACATTATTCCCCTATTGTGGGTTTTAAGGTTCTGTGCCTTGGGTAGGACAAAACATCTTTCAAGAATAGAGATTGCTGACAAATACATATTCCAGCATATTCAAAGATGCACATGACTAAAAACTAGAAACAAAAACACCCTGAATTTCTTCATCCAGTCTTTTATTGGTTTAAACGTGGAATTGTGAAGGGAAAGTAGAGCATTTTACTGCATTCCTAAAGTCCAGAGACATGATGAGCTCAATAGAGAATAATCAAAATTGGGCATAACCCTAAACCATCAAAGAAGTAAGCCTGAGGAATGCTACTGTATGATTTTGTGTAGCATTCCATTTTTAAAAGAATGAAGAACAATTCGGTATTTGAGAAAATGAAGCTCACATGCCTTGGGCATTAAAATGCATCATTAGTCTTGTTCATTTGGGAAAGTCCCTATCAATAACAGGTGTGGCTTATGCACAACACATTAAAGGGCCAAGATGTTCATTAATAAAGAAAGGAAGAATCTAGAACTGTAAATCAACAGGGCCTCCTGGGGAGTTATATATTAGGCAGTAATTAAATAATAGTTCGTGTTGCTTTCTTTCACTGGGAATTACATCCTTTCCCCCTCTTCTGTGCTAAAGCGGAGACATCCATTACGGTGAGTAGCTACACTTGTCAGATCCAATCAGCCCCACGGAGCTGAAGAACAACTGAAGTGTACTCTATGAAAGCAGGGCTTCTTCTCCCCCCAAAGCCCGCTGTCCTTTCACGTGCATGCAACAGTCAAAAGGGATCACGTCACCTAATGAAGAAAAACAGAAGCATATGGTAGTAAGGGGCCCCAGCAGGAGACGGCTGAAATGCCAAGGCTTGCACATAAACAAAATATACACAAACATGAGTGTTCATGAACTCTGTAGGCCACAGCTCCAGGAAATAATAAGCCTACAAAGGAAGACAGAGTGTACGGTGACCGCGGATACCTAGCACTCCATATTTTTAGCTTAATGTTTTATTACTCTATAAAATGGTGCACCAGGGCAGGCTAGTCCCAGGTAGTTAATTATGCATAAGCAGTAACAAAGTTCGACCATGCTGTATAATTTTTGAGCTATGTAGTCTTCGCAGTATGCTTTGCTCATCCCATCTGCAGACTTCTACCTGACAGTTGACTTACAAACAGTAAGTGACTTTGATGCTGCCTGCCTTTGCTCCATCCCGCTGCTGTGCAAGGGCGAATGCTGGATGACATTTGTCAATTCACTCTGCTGTGCAACTCAATTGAGACGTAAGCACACACGTTTTCAGAGGTGTCGTAATGAACAGTTTAGATGTATTGGCACATTTACCACAATTGTTTCTTTTAAATTTCGTCCGTGTCAAGTTAATGGTCTTAATCAAAGTCCTGTCTTTCCGAAATGGTTCTGAAGCAGAGAGATGGCTACACTGGTCATTCGTCAGGGAAACCCATTCTCCCCACTTTGAATCTCTTTGGTTTTGTTTGGAGACAACTCTAACATCACCCCTCTAGCTAAGCAGACAAACTTGAACCTTCAAAACTGTGTTTTTGTTGTGAACGTTTTAATATTCTGTGATTATATTGGGGAGTTTGTAAAGTTAGGATTCACAGAAGGATCCCAAGTAGTTTCAAAACACAATCACATGTTATATATGTTCTAATGCTTGACAACAGATTTTATTTTGTAAAATGCTAATCTGACCTAGACTTTTCTGTCAGTGGTAATATCAAATTTTTAAAAAGTCATAATAATAAATAAATAAAAATTTTAAATCAAAGATGTGTATGTTTTAGTTTTAAGTTCATTTAGTGTAAATAATCATCTTCCTATACAACTAAATATTTCCTTGCCTTTAATTATGTGTCAGGGGTCCTACTTTAACAAATTAAACATAATTGTTAATTTGTTTTTCTTGCAAATAATATGAAAACAGGTAAGATGGTTTTAATTCTTAAAATATATCTTTTATCAAGAGGCATCTTGGAATTATGTTGCTGTCTAGGATTTAACATCTGTCTGAAATGAAGGGCATGGGTTATGAGATAAAAACCAGGGAAGATTTGGTTTCTGGCATTGATCTGTTTGCTTCTGTGTTTTAATAAAAATGAATAATTGACAGCAACTGTGATTAGTTTTGCAGCCTTGGACACTGTGCTGATTATCTTTTAACACGACTCTAATATTTAGGGGTCTGTGCTAACCTTTGCTTTGAGGCAAACAACTGGCCTTAAGGTTTATAGCAGTAGGAGATAAAAACCTCTGCAGATCATATTTCTGAGACTTGCTATCTTTCTTTAGGGCCATGCCATCCTCAAATTTCCACCTTCAGTAACTGAGGAAACCTGAAAACACCCAATTTGGTCATTTCAACTCTAATAAACAGAGACTTTTAATTTACCACAGATGGATAAAACGCCCGCAGAGCTCCGCTGGGTGGCTGTTGCTGCATCTGGACAAAGACTTTAGGAGACTTTCAAGGTCTCCACAAACACCACCACTGCTTATCACACATATCTTCTCTGTGGACAAATATAAAGGCTCTCATTGAGATATTGCTAGTAACCATTTTCCCCCTTCACGTGGTTAAGACGACACTTCTTAGCCTTGTTGATCTCAAAGGCCATTTTAACTAGTTCAGCAGCAGCAGTAGGGAGCCAGGCTTTGATTCCAGGGGAGTTGAACTTAAATTTTAGAATAAAGAAGGTTGATCTATATTTTCTTGGCCAGAGATTTGTGGAGAGATCTATATTGCAAAATTACTGGAATAATGTAAAAACTATAAAATAAAAATAAAAATACAGTTACTTACATGATGAATGTGGCCATCTGAATTCTGATTTGATAAGTGCTTACCCCTCAAGTAGAGAGCAGGAGAGCAGGAGAGAATACAGGTTCTGGGTGCTTGCTTAGGTTCACTCAGACCTTCAACAGTCTCTGTGAGTAATACAATGAGGCGGAAATCTTTTTTTTTTTTTTTTTTTTTTTTTTTTTTTTTTTTTTTTTTTTTTTTGGTTTTTCGAGACAAGGTTTCTCTGTGGTTTTGGAGCCTGTCCTGGAACTAGCTCTTGTAGACCAGGCTGGTCTCGAATTCACAGAGATCTGCCTGCCTCTGCCTCACAAGTGCTGGGATTAAAGGCGTGCGCCACCACCGCCCGGCTAGAGGCAGAAATCTTATAATGTCCTCATAAAGCTTGTTATGCTCACAAATCAATTCCTTTTATCGTTGAATACTTGAGTATTGGGTAGAATATTTTTGTAAAAATCACTCACCATATTATGCGATCTGTGTCAAAAGTATACTCATACACTATTTAAAGAAATTAAGAGACTTAAGAAACTAACAATTTTTTTCTTAAAAACGCTTGCTTATAACACTAAGACTTTTGAACAAAAACTGAATGACTAAATGCTATTTCTTAAACAGACACAATTTTAGTTTTAAATTATAATTAAAATTATTTGAGGAAATACATGTGGGTACTATAAAATATCTTAATAGTTGAAAGCATGTTGACAAAAAAGGATTATATTTTTAGAGGAAAAAAGGTTAAATATAAACTTATATGTTTAACATCCTCTAAAGCACTATGAATGCAAATTGGATCCATCTTTTTTATTACATTACTAGGATTGCACTGTATCCACTGGAATTTAAAAACAGCAGATCCCTTCCTATCTTATTTGAGCTCATGACAATGAAAAGACTATTAATATTCCTCTAGCTGAAAACAGCAGAATCCAGCAGAATGCATTTTACAAATTCTACAAAATTAAAGTCTTTGTTACTGGCCAAGAAGTAACTTTTCATATTCTTCTGTAGGTGACAATTCTTCAATAAAATTAAAAAAAAAATGCTAGTTTGCCTTGCAGGGAAGATGTGTGACTTAGAACATACAAATACAGTCAAATTCATGAATGAAACCTTATTCAAACAGAATGGACACAACCCTGGGTCATTTTTGCTTCTTACTTGTTTTGATTTATTCTCAGCTGTAATTCTAATGTGTAATGAAGAAGCCAAGAATATCTGAATAGAAAACAGAAAACAGTGTCTGGCAGACCAGCAAAAATGAGTAAATTAGGAAGTGATGGGTGCATAGACATTGGTAGATTGTTCAACATCTTACATAATAGTGATTTGACTTTGACTATATCTAGAACTTAAATTGAATTATTTTTACATGAGAAAACAAAAATAAATTACTCAGGGCCACCTCATTTTGTCATTATTTCTTAGATTTCTGGAGTTCACCACACTTGCCCTTCCATGTCTTGTTTATTGGCATCTAAGAGTTCTGTTGCTACATAATAAATTATGTTATTATTGAAAGTTTATGACACAGCTTTAGTAGATAAAGGATGACAACATAAATGTAATTAACCCTGTGGATCAGATGTCAATAAGTAAATTGAATCAGCATAGCAATTTCTCTCCCTTCAGAAAATGTCTGAATGTGGATACAGAATAAAAAAATTATATTTGGCTAATGGTGCAACCAACAAATATTTCTGAGGTGTCAAAGTGGTCAGTATTAGATGAATCCCGGTACAAAACCCACAACACCGTGCGGCATTAGGAAAGATATGTGACATGATATTTTACTTTATATTTTAGCAGTCGTGTCAAAACATTTGGGGCTTCATTTATTTTTAAACCTAGGTGTTTTAGCAGTGACATATTTGCAAAGCTCCAAATATCAGCTCCCCAAAGATTTGCTTTTTATATTCCTTCTAACAGCATATATTATGTGGCTAATTGACAGATATTTCAATTAGGCAACTCCGAATTAAATATTGTTTGGATGGAGTAGCTGTAAGGATTGACAGCTTGGCACTGCATTTCGAAGGGCTTGGCATGCCGCTTTCAAAACAAACAAAACCACCCACAACATCAATGGTAACAATACTATCCAAAGGTCCAACTACAATTAATTCTCTGTATGGATTTTGGTTTCATTCTGGCACGTTTTACTTTGACAGGCAAATGGCTGAAGATGTATGATAGAAGAAGATAGATTTTTACATCCAGCCCAAGAGGATTTTGACTATTCCATTGAGCAGGCTCAGGTCAGCTGAGTCCTCCCCTTCAAAGCATCATGGGTGTCTCTGAGCATCATTGCAAGCTAGTCCTGGCAGTAAGCCAGGCTTCAAAAGCCTTTCACCACAGTCACTGACTCACTAATGGGCAGCTGCAGGCTTTCTGATTCTCCTTTCGTTTCATGTGTTCATTTGACATAAATTTAATTAAACCAAATCTGGTGTTAAAGCAAGATGAGATAAAAGTGATATGTTTCAAATTAAAGAACTGTGAAAGATACAGGAAATGGAACTATGCTTTTTGTAAAAAAAAATCCGTTTCTGTAAAATATTGTCAGTTTTTATAAGCTCACTGCTTAAAATTGGGAAATAAAAAGAGTTTTTTTTTTTTTTTTTTTTTTTTTTTTTTAAATGGTAAAGGTATACGTTATTAAGAATAGGTTTGATGAAAGTCTTGGCCCCATATTCTCTGTAGTCACACTCTTCATTGACTTCTTATTTTTCTTTCATTCTCACCCTTCAGGTAGTCAGTCACCTATTCACAGGGCATAAGCAAGCCTGTCCCTGCATTGGCTATATAGATGTAGTTTCTACACAGCTCTGCATTGGAGAATAGCAGGGAGAAAATGAAAAGACTGTATGTTAAATATATAAAAATCATCATCTTTCAAAGCTCTTTTGGTTTTCACTTAGGGCTAAAGAGGCGATTATAAGCGGCAGAAAAGGCTATGTCCCTTTAAAAAGGAAAACTTCATTTTAATGTTGAGAATGGTGCTTCAGAAAACATCAGGGGTTTCTACTTTTAAAAATCTCTGGCCACTGATGGACTACATACAGACTACAGGAACTAAGAGAGTCTTGCCATCTTCCCGGGAATGTATGCACCATTATGTTGCTATTCAAAAGTTACTGCCTCCAGAAACACACTCCACCCCCGGGGAAAATGATTCGTCTGAGCAGCTGTGCATCACCAGACCAAGGGTTGCACAGTCTTTTGTTGGAGCATCTGAAAGGGTGAACACAGCGGGCAAGGCGTTCTTTAGAAGGGGATTACCAGGGATTCAAAGCAGTGGGCACTATTTGGGCATATGGTGACTTTTGCACCCAGTGGGGCTAAATTCTTCCACTGCAAATGATAGCCGGACACCTCTTCACTGCTCCCTTCTGATGATGACTTCCTGTAGGCTATTTTGGGTCTCAGATTCTTAACAGGTGAGAGTCATCAACTCCTTTTACAAACCCCTTTAAGAAGTTAAAATCCTAAGGCTCAAGAAAAATAAGTAACTTTAGACAGGTTACATCATTTGTTATTAGTGCAGCTATGACAAAATCCACATCTCTACTCCCCAACCCATAACTTACTACATTGATGCTGTTCTTTAGTATTTAGGTTGAGTATTCCAGTTAAAGGATAGCCATCTGTGTATCTTGGTATGTGAAATCACTTGCCTAAGAGAAAATATTCCTAGTACCTTAGATAAATTGTTTGGAATGTGTCGATTTTATTTAGGAATATATGTGTATATTTTATTTACATGTATATGCATGCAACAAAAACTAATAAAAAAAGACACCAGGAATTTGACCAAGAATAGAAGAGGCATATGACATAGTTTAGAAAGAAGAATGGGAAAAAGCACAGGATGTAATTATATTATAATCTTAGATTTAAAAAAATTAAAAAGAAAAAAAATACCTATGAAGTATTTTTAAAAAAATTAGAGTAATCAGTGTTCTTAAGAACTATACATGGGTGTCCTTTGATAATTGCTAATTGTTGGTCAGCTCTTTCAGTGAGAAGTCCTAAAAGGACCACTTTTACACTGTGTGGTTGAACAAAGACATCATACACCAAAACCATTCAATTTTCTAATTTAACTGATGAATATTTCACTAGCCTACAAAGGGAGGGATGATGTTAAATACATTCTTTTTGAAAAAAATTAACTTAAAAATTATAAAAAATGGAAAATATTCAGATTTTCTTTCATGCATGATCCTAAATTCATGTTGGGTTACTGTCTGTTACTGTCTTTATGTCCTTTCCCCCTCATCTGCCTTGCCTTCTCCTTCTCTTTCTCCACCTTTTCCCTCAGTCCTTACTCTCCCTCTTCTCTCTATTCTCCCATTCCCTCCCCACCCCCCCGGACTCTTCCTCCTCCTATTTCTCACCCTCTTGTTTTCTCCTTAATTAAGCATGTCCCTTTATCTGCACACTTTTAATACAGATTCAACTGTGAATGTTGAGTGTAAGTTTTCCAAGGTCCACATTGATGCCAGTGGTTTTATGGTCTTATCATTTTTTGTTTATTCTATTGAGTTCATCTACACAATAAGGATCATCAAAAACAGTACTCTGTGGCTTCCTGTATACAAATAGAAAACGGTTTATTGAGCCCCAAGCCTTTAGCAAATATTCTCTATATCCAGATGTTACCTGTATCGTATAGACTATATTATATATTTGAACAGTTGAACAATTAACAGTAATAATAATATTTCAAGTCTTGTATTGTTGAAAGTGTAGAATTCTTTAAATATTTTTATTTAATAAGGACTGACATAAATCTCAGATGTAGATATTCTAAAAAGCATTAGGGCTTTAATCATGCTAGATAATAAAATTGATTAAACAGACTATAATTTAAAATGCTTAAAATGTTAAAATAATTTTAAAATCACAAATACGTGATACTTTTCATGAAGTTAAATATTAGTATAATAATACAATAAAATAGCTCTAAATTTTGCTTTTTTTCACCAATTTGTAGGAAATATATGGAACTTTTATTTTAAATATTGCATTTTAAATAAAAGCAGCATCTATAAAATACAATATGTTGCAATATTTTTACATTCTTAAATAACCTAATTTCTATTTCCAAGATAAGTTAGATATTTTTTAAAGTATTGACTATTTAAAGATGTAATTTTTATACTTTACATCTAGATTGATAGTCATAAAGAATTTCTATTTCTAACCAAACATAAAAAAAAAACCCACAAATACAATTTAGACTTTCAGAGGGGAAAATATTTATTTCTTTACTGTGAGACAGAATCTCTGTAAAGAGCAAACCACTATGGGTGAGGAAGTCTCTTGTGTGACTCCAGGAATCCTATTTCAAGATTCTTAACAAGAATGAGACTTCAGACAAGCTGCTGTGCAGGAATTCTTTATGAATTTGTTTGTGAAAAATATTGGTTCTCCACTTTCTAATAGTATTAAGGAGACAACTATTTAAAATCATACGTGAAAACTATTTCAGAGAACGAAATAGGAATATAGGCTGCTATTTTTGGAAATCTGATTTTTAAAAGTTCCCTGTGATATTTAATTCAGTATGTGCTCAAACTTATCTGTGGTAGTTAGCATTTGGTTTAATTTCTTAGCAACCCTTATTAGGAACTGGATCTTGAAAATAACTGGTGTGGTTTTTATTCTTGGCATAGTCTGTGCCTCTCCTGGTAGGAATGTCAGTGTATTTGTACCTGGCTTAGTAAACTTAGTAAACTTCCTCACATGTAGATGGTAGAAATAAATGGATATCAAAGAAATAAATTGGTTGGGATGGGGCAAAAGAGAATAAATGGGGATGAATATGATCGAAGTACATTAAAAACACTCTAATAAAAACAATTACTTTATAGAAAATAAAAATTACTGTGAAATGTGGAGAGGGGAAAAATTAGGAGAGTTTCAACCCTAGCTAAAGCAAACTAAGAACGTTGAGACTGGGGTAGATAATCTTTCTCGGGAAGAACACACCAACTGGTAATCCAGTACCAAGTGGCCAGCCTTGAAAACACATATACAGTTAACATTATAAAGACTGAATTGGTTGTATATATGTATTTATGAATATGTGCGTGTGTTTTGTGTGTGTGTGTGTGTGTGTGTGTGTGTGTAAATAAAGGAGCAATTAATTAAAAAGAGGGGCCAGGAATTTGAAAGAGTGCAACTGGGTCATGGGAGGGTTTTTGAGGGAAGGCAAGGAAAGAGAAAAGGTTATATTATGATTTCAAAAATTAAAAGATGCAAAAATTAAGAACTTCCAATATAAACCATTAATAAATCAAATGCAAAGAAACAAAGAAAATGTTTGCATATTTGGGTGTATTTATTATTTATTAATACAGCTTTGCTGTGGTTGTACCCAAGACGGTATATATGCTTGGAATAATCTGCCACAGTACTATATACCAAGTGCCAAACAAAAAGAAAATAGGCTGATATGTATAAGTCATGAGAATTTTAAGCCTTTCTGTAATCCTAGATATCATATCCTATGAGATCTAAATATCATTTGCAATTATACAAAATATAATTAACCTTCAAACAAATGCCTCTATTTTTTATCTTGTTGGCTTGGTCTTCTTTTACTACATCCTTTTCATTTAACCTTTAAAATTAGTTTAATGAATGTAATTGATATATCCAATCACAGTTGTACAATTAATGGAGAGTAGTTCAATAATTATGTGCATTTTGTTGCATTTCTAAGAGTAAAATCTTGCTTTTTAAAGTTGACTAACAGTCCATCTGTATTTCTTCTTTACTAGTTATCAAAGTACCTTTGGCAGAGAGTACTGCTGTTTTAAATGTCTTATTTAAACTAAAAGGCAAAACTCTTGATTTAACTATGAAAAAGTACTAGGTCCTAAAGGCTATAAAGAAGCTAGCTAGACATTTTGGCTAAGGACCAGGAAGGGATGTTGCAGATTTATGGACCATAAATTATCCAATGCAGTATCTTCATCCTGTATTTTTGTTTCCACTGGTATCATTGATGCAATTTTGATATTTTGTTTATTGCTCTTTTGGATTGTTTTTTTATAAAGTATTGCATTTAATAAATATGACATAATTACCAATTAATATTGTATATTTCATCTTTATTTGTGAATGGTTCCTTCCTCAGATTCTGTTGACAAGACGACCTTCTCAAAGGATTTACCTTTGGCCTTCGCTCTGCTCATAAAAATCTAATAATGAATCAAGGTGAATGTTTGCTAATAAAATTTTGTTGAGACTGAAACTTGAATTCCATACAATTCTCAAATGGCATAAATAAGGTTGTTTTTTTTTGTCTTAAAACATGTTAAATAGAAAATACTATGGTCAGTATTTGTTTGAATTCGCATTATAGGCATTGATTGTTAGTGAATTCCTCCAGTCGAAAGCAGATAAATTTTACTTTGTGGAAGAATAACAGACTCCACAGCCATTAAGAATCTGACTATGTACTCCAAAACAATTTTATCTTAGTGTTCCATTCTTCCTGTTATTAGATTTTGATCAAGAGGAAACCCTCCTAATTGTTATTTACCTATGGTAGGACAACAGCTATGGCACTACAAAGTCAAACTCATCCCTGAACAGTCACAGAGAATGGCTCAAGTCTCTAGTGTTAGTAGTCCTGTGAGATAAATGGGGATAACTGTTAAGTAGCCACACCATCTCCAACTACTTTTTTTCTAGCAAAAAAAAAAAAAAAAAAAAAAAAAAAAAATACATTCCACATTGTAAACTGCTAACTTCCTGTCATTGTTTGCTTCACAAATTGTGTGTTTAGCTTTTATACGTACATATAAAGTTATGCATGGCTTAAGTGATGTTGTAAATAGTTAAAACATAAAAGATACTGCCTCCCTGGCTGTAGAGTAAACTACCACTAAATTTCAGCACACTTGGCACAAGGATAATGCTTCAGAGCCATTGAAGTCTGAAACAGCTTCGATGGTACCATTTCAGCTCGAGGTATATTGGCAGAGCAGGGATACAACGAATCTAATTTTGGCGTAAGCCACCTATTACTCATATTCTCTCTCTGCTGCATTCACACTTCAATTAACAAACTGTATATGATACACACATATATTTATAGTTTATATTTTTTCCTGTGTTGGCAATGGAACTTTTTAAATTACCTCCTGTAAGCTGTGAGAATTCTCTATTTGAATCTGTTTGGTAAGCTGAGCTTAGCATCCTAAGTGGCGGGTGCATGGGCTTTTCCGGCTTCTCATAGAGAAGGTTGTGTTTTTGCAGTGCAGCTCACCTCTATCTAATTTACACTTCCCACTCCTCTTGCTAAGCAGGATGTGGTCATCATTCGTATCCTTTTTGTGATAACTAACATTCAGAAGGAGGATTTGTGCCAAGTCTTTTGTATGTACTTTCCTGAAGAAAGATGAACCAGTATCTTCAAAACAGGAAACGATTCAGGTTGCAGGGTCACTATTACCTGTAGTTGAATTCTCAGTCCAACTCAAGCTCCAAGCCTGGGACTTCTTCGGGGTCAGGGGTTTGATGTGAAAGTTACATAAATTAGAAAGCATGGTTCACTGAGCTTTGAGATAGAGCAGCCATCACCACAATCAACATAAAAATGATACCCACACCCTCAACCTTTCTTCACAAATCTCGAAGGGTCAGTCTATTTTCTCTACTCTTAAATTTTTTGCAAGGAGAATTTTGTAAAAAGTAACATGTCACAACAATGTTAACATATAGAACTTGGACGTTTGTGGGGAACTTTTTTCACTTTACTCGTTATTTTAGGATGCTTCTTCATTTGGATCTATTAGTTCTTTTTACTAAAGAACAATAAAACATTGCATGGAAGTGGAAGTGTTTTGTGTATTTATTCAATATTCAATGTCATTTATTTCTGAAGCATCTGAGTTTTAATGGACACACACACACACACTCTAGCCACACACATTCACACAACCTAGCCACACCTTTACACACATTCATTGTGTATGTTTTTATTTCTACAGATAAATAGTGAAGAATAAGAATAACATACCATAAATAAGTTTTTGAATTTGTTGCACCTCAAAATCTGCCAGGCTGTTTTCCAACACGATTGTAATTTTCTCTGTTGTTGTTTTAGATTCCGGTAAGCTATGCATGAGACTCAGAGTGTTCTGCATCCTTGTGAGCCATTTCAGGAGCCGTGTACAGGAATCTTACTGCTACAATTTGCATTTCCCCAGCCAGTTACCATGTGGAGAAGTTTTTCATGTGCTTGTCTGTCACCTATTTCTTTGTAAATGTCCTTTCAAATCATTTTCCCTTTAAAGAAATTGAATTGCTTGAATACTTAGTTCTGAGATTTTTAAAATACATTCTTCATCCAAGCACTCTCTCAAATTTCTGTATTATAAATATTTTCTTCCTGTCTGTTGCTTGTTTTGAAAGATACCTTAAATAACTTAAGTAGACTCTAAGTCTCTAAGTCTGATGAAGTCCAAGTTATAATATTTTTTCCTTTAGTATTTCATGCATTTTTAGTATTTAGGAAATCTGTGCCTGGCAAAAATCATTGGTAAAATATCTTTCTTTGTAAAATATGAATGGCTAACTTAAATATGAAGAAGTAATTTAATCTGAAACAGTTATACTAGTTTGTTTTTAAAGGTGTGTCAATTCTTAAAAATTAAAGCAATATATAGTATGTACATATACATTATATATAACACATTTAAATACACATTATGTAAAATCAGTTTTAAGTTATATTATATACATACATACATACATACATTTTTCTCTAAATAAAATATAGTCAATGCTGTTGTTCTTTTCTTCTGTTTTTAGTGTTTTTTCCTTTTTTTCAACCTGCTTTTTGTTTATTCTCTGTCTCTTTCGCTGCATGCCTCCTGATCCCACCTATCTACCCCCAACCTCTCACACACACAAAATTAAAACAAAATAAAGGAGAATAAAAGAAAAAAAGAAAAAATCTTGTCATGGAAGGTGCAGTGTGGCAGTGAGTCACACACTAAGCCCTATTATCCATACATTTTTACATGCAGGTGTTCATCACAAAGAGACATTGGTCTGATTCCAGGCCCCTGGTCTCTGCTACACTGTTGACGCTAGAGCCTCACTGGGACTTGTCCTGGACATCCCATTGCTGTCGTGCAGATACTGAAGCCCTGAGTCACTGGAACTAATGCTTCTGCACCCATTTGTCACTCGCTCCCCGCCCCCATGCTCCAGGAGATCACAGACCACAGTCGGGGTGGATGTTGGGGAGGGCCAATACATAACCTTGGTCCTGAGCATGGGTAGTTGCAGGGTTGACCGGCCCAGCAGTTCTCCCTTGTCTTCTCCACCAGGCTGTGCTCTCCAGCATTGCCCTGGTTAGTTCACCTCTTGCAGTGCTCAATAAGGAACTGGGCCAGTTCTCTGGTTTTCGTTTTAGCAGGATCAGTTCCCCCACATCTATACCTTCAGGACCAATTCTACTGTGCTGACCAGGCACAGTGCAGAGGCCACTCTTCCTAATGCTGCAGCTTATTAATGTCAGGTATTGCTCTCCTGCTTTTATGACCCCAGGACAAGCTCTTTCACCTGCCTCAGGTGTTGATGGGCGGGGCATGGGGAGACATCTGTTTCCTGTCCATGCCCCCATATGGTGGATGAGTAATGGGGACAGCTCTTCCTTTCTCACATCAGGCTGGCTCATCCATGGCTCCACCAAGGGTTAGCTCTATTGGTATACTATTGTCTTATTCATCAACAAATAAAATAATCCAGAAATTTTTAAGGCTTAAATTGTATTAAAAAGGCAAGTAATTTTTAAATATAAGTAGTGTTGGTAGAAATGTTATAGCATTATGAGAGAATCTTCAATATTTTCAAGGTAAGATTAGAATGGATGCATTGACCTTACAGTAAAAAAAAAATACAGAAGAAGAAGAAATTCATGTTTGTGTCAGTATGTGTGATTATATAGACATGGATGGGCACATGTGAAGAGACAAATGCATAGACAAAATAGAGAAGATGAATTTCAGAGGATTTGTGCTCAAGATTTTGAAAAAAATAAGTTTAACTAAGTAACTTCCACCTGTCTAAAAAGACAAATTTGGTTCTATTTAAATAAAATTGGAATCAATAAATACTAAGGTAACATATATATAACTTGAGAGAGAAACCATTTTTAAATGAACAGGTTTTTTTCTGTGTAATATGCTATTATTTTTTCCATTTTTATAAATATTTTAATGCAATTTTTTTCATTTTACATAGCTATCCCTATTTCTACTTCCTCCCCTCCTCCCGTGTCACTCTTCCCTTCACCCCCACCCCCATCCACTCCTCAGAAAGGATAAGGCTTCCCATAGGGAGTCAGCAAAATCTGAAGTGACACTTCACTTCAAGGCTCAAGGCCCTGCCCTTCATATCTTGGCTGAGCAAGGTATCTCTCCAAACAGAATGTGATCTTAGACAGCAGTTCAAGCACTAGGGACAGATCCTAGTCCCACTGCCAGTGGCCCCACAGACTCACAGCTGTCCCCCACATTCAGGGGGCATAGTTTCGTCCTATGCAAGTTCCCCTGCTGTCAGTCAAGAGTCAGTGAGCTCTCACCAGCTCAGGTAAGCTGCTTTTGAGAGTATCACCATCATGCTATTAACTTCTTTGCTCATATTATCACTCCTCCCTCCCTTAGACTGGTTTTCTGTAGCTCAGCTCAGTGCTTCGCTGTAGATCTCTGTATCTGCTTCCATCAATTACTGGTTGAAGGTTCTACGATGACAATTAATGTAGGCATCACCTGATAACAGGGAAAGGCCAGTTTAGGCATCCTCTCCACTACTGCCTAGAGTCTTAGTTGGGGTCATTCTTGTGGATTCCTGGGAATTTACCTGGTGCCATGTTTCTCCCTAGCCCTTTAATGGCTCCCTCAATCAAGGTATCTCTTTCCTTTCTCTCCATCTCTGTCTTTCCCCATTACTGAACATCCCATTCCCTCCTGATGTTCTCCTTCTTTCCCTTCTCCCTACCCCTTCCCCTCCCACCTTCCCTTTTTTCCCCTCCCAATTTTCTTAGGAGATCTTGTCTTTTTCCTTTTTACTGGAGGATTCATATATGTCTCTCTTAGCGTTCTCTTTGTTATGTAGCTTCTCTGGGATCGCAGACTATAGGCTGGTTATCCTTTGCCATATGCCTAATATCCACTTATGAGTCTGCATACCACTTTTGTCTATCTTTGTCTGGGTTACCTCACTCAGGGTAGTTTTTTTCTAGTTCCATCTATTTGCATGCAAATTTCAAGATGTCATTATTTGTTTGTTTTTCTGAGTAGTACTACATTGTGTAAACACACCACATTTTCTTCATCCATTCTTCGGCCGAGGGGCATCTACATTGTATCCAGGTTTTGGTTATTATAAATAATCCTGCTATGAACACAGCTGTGCAAATGTCCTTGTGGTATGAGTATAAAGCCTTTAGGTATATGCCCAAGAGTGGAATTGCTGGGTCCTGAGGTAGATTGATTCCCAATTTTCTGTGCCACACTTTTTTTTAAGGTAAAAATTTTATAAGATCACTATAGGGGGCTAGAGAGATGGTTCAGTGGTTAAGAGCATTGCTTGCTCTTCCAAAGTTCCTGAGTTCAATTCCCAGCAACCACATTGTGGCTCACAACCATCTGTAATGAGGTCTAGTGCCCTCTTCTGGCCTGCAGGCACACATGTAGACAAAATATTGTATACATAATAAATAAATAAATATTTTAAAAGATCACTATATATAATATAATATTTTATATAAATATAATATTAGATGTAATATATAATGTAATAGGAAATATATAAAATATATTTTAAACTTTTGTCATGATAAAGTGGTCATATAGACTACTAAAGCTATAAAAAGGTTTTATTTATTTTCCTATTCTTTGTCTTTTAATCATTTTATATATGGATTTGCCAATATTATTGATTTTCTCAAAGAAACAACTCTCTATTTCAAGGATTCTTTGTGTGTGTGTGTTTTATATTTTGCTTTGTTTCTATTTTACTAATTTCATCCCTGAGTTTATTTCTTGCCATTAACTCATTTTGGGTCTGATTTCTTTTTTTATTTTAGCACTTTCAGGTGTACTAGCAAGTTGCTAATATGAAATCTTTTGATTTTTATATTTAATTGACAATTAGTTCTTTGAATTTACCTCATAGAATCACCTTCATTGTATTCCACAAGTGTATGTTGTTCATTCATTTTATTCAGTTTTAGAAAAGTTTTAATTTCTTTTTAAATTTCTGTCTTGACTCATATTAATTCAATATGAGCTGTTCTGTTTCCATGCACTTGTAAGATTTACGTTGTTTCTGTTGTTAATACCCATTTTTACTCAGTGATGCTCAGATAAGATATGGGCTTTTATTTCAGTCTCCTCTGTAATGGTGAACTTAAATAAGTTCTTCTTCTTGATTGTCCTGAGACCTCTGTCCTTTTGCTTTGAACATTCTAGGCCATAGAACTGCTTTTGAGCATGGATAACACTAAACCTTGAACTCAGGAAAAATAAGAAGACATTCAAGCTCTTGAACTGTCCATAGCAAAACTCTCGCTTAACACACTGCAAAACAGAAACATGACTAGCTTAATGAAGCTATCAAATCATGTATTAAAAATTAATATTAACTCTTTGAGGCCCAATAAACTTTTGCTTGTCCTTTGAAAATGTCCTCATTTATTTATAATGAAAAAATGTTTGCAGGAAAGGGTCAGTGACTCAGTTCAGTTTTTATAAATTGCTAACAGTTCTTGAGAGAAAACAGACTATATTGCGTAAGTGAAAATAAGATTATTGGTCTTAATATAATCTTTTTAAAGTGTTGGCAGATGGCGAATCCAATGAAATATTTTGATAACTCCTTGTTATATTTTCAGAGAGGTGGAGGCTCCGTGTAAATATGAAGTTTCTAAACAGCTGAACATCTGGATGCTTACTCAAACCAATACGAATAAGACTTTTCCGTTTTCAAGTAGTGTCTTGTAATTTAAAAAAAGAAGATGGAGCAAAGACAAAAGGAAAAGGAGGAATAATAGAAATCCTCCTAGGCAATCCACGTATCTTCCAAACAATGGAAATGTCCTAAGGAGAGCATGTATAGAATCACTGATATAACTTAGGCTAGTATGTCATCATTGAAAATACTGAGGTTGTTGGAGATACTGTGGTGTGTCAACCTTTATTTGTCCTTTAAAGCCAGAAAAAAAAAAGAATAAAAGTATGCCTGTAGGCAAAATAAAGTCCCCTTCTTTCCCTAACCCCCACCTCTCTTGCTCTTCAACTTATATGTGATTTGTAAAATGAACTGTAATAGAAAGTTCAGATGACAAAAATTGCAGTGGTGTGGCCAAGAAAGCACCCAGGGGGCTTTTAGCTTCCGTTGTGCCAGGACACAACTATCAGATCAGCCTTCTGGACTCAAATGCGACACTGTCAATAAGGATACATCATCTTTTTTGTGGTGTAGAAGAGCTGTCGTGGGTAATTCCCATTATTCCAAAGCCAGGATTTTCCATTAGTCCAGCCACCTGCTGGGTTCCTCTCCTCAGGTTTAATGGCATCTGAATTTATCACCATCTGTGGGAAGAAAGAAAGTGCATTGCTAAGTCCTCTCTTCATTTGCTTTGCAGTGTGGAGTATAATCCTTACAAGGAGGAAGCAAAAGCTGCTGGGATTGAAGTATGTGGAAGAATAATTTAGCTCACCTTGACATCAGCAGTCCAGACCTAGGGGCGGGGCCAGCACTCTCTGTTCTAGGGCAATTCCTGCAACAAAGAGAATATTTTAATTTACTATAAAATACAGTATCAAAATTGAACAGATTCAGGATGCAGTTCATCTTTGGTTTACAAGAAGACTCTGAAAGATTTCATCGGATCTATGGTATTGATGAATGATGTAGAGGTATATCAAGTTCATATAAAAAATCAAGATCCCCTTTAATATGTATCATATAAATAAGATAATGTAGAGTATAGCTGCCTGTTGTACGCAGTTATTCTCCTCTATATTTTAAAAGGAGTCTCTGCAGAGTACAAGAAGAAAGGTCAGGGAATATAAATCGTTACAAAAAGCATCTTGTATCAAAATTCTGTGACTAAAGTTCATGTAAATAGAGATTAGTAGTTGGGATTTGCACAGCTACCAAGGATGCACCACTGCCGTTTTTTTACAATAATAAATAGCAAAGCAAGATTGACAGAGGAGTATGGGACTGACAATTAAATTCTGACATTGACTCTGTGGAAACGTGCAGGTATAATCTTCC
This sequence comes from Chionomys nivalis, assembly GCF_950005125.1. NCBI lineage: Eukaryota > Metazoa > Chordata > Mammalia > Rodentia > Cricetidae > Chionomys > Chionomys nivalis. The sequence goes on from NC_080093.1 coordinate 38,210,032, forward strand.
ACTCACTTTTTCAGTCTCACTAAGCTTGCTGCCTTCCAGACTCTGATGTCCAGGCAAAGGCTGGGAGGAAAGCAGAGCCTTTCTGACATAACAGGAGCCGTAGATGCTGTTACCATTCCAGAGGAAGCTCTAGCCAGACTACTACAGCAGTTGAAAAGATTAGGGGGGGATATGCTTACAGAGGAGAGGAATGATGAAATGCTTGCGTACTCCAGCCCCCACACACCGAGGGGGTGCTTTGAAGAAACACTGTCTGCCATTGTCTTTCTTTAGGAACCATGAGTTCACCCTTTTCTCATGAGTGTCCTCCATGCTTACAATCTTGGATTAATGACTCCAAACAGCCAGTGTTTTCTGAAGTCCCGGGGTCAAGCTCTGTGGATTGAAGAGCTTGGATAATTGGAGGGAAAGCTACTTACTACAGTGAGGCAACAATTCCAAGGGAGGAGGTAGCGTAGCACAGCACAACAAATCACCATCCTGTTATTCTCTGAGGCTATGGGGTGAGTCTGCTTTCCCAGCAGAGAGACTGTGAAATCTGTATTGTGACAAAGCAAAATGCCTTCTGGGTGTGTGCTTCTTGGAAAAAGTGTTTGATGTTGTATCTGTAATAAGACAGAAGAGGAAAACAGTCCCTTTGGTTCAGTAATGCATACTGGATATGAGCAAAATCAAAGATTTAAATTTTAATCTGGGACAAGTTGCTCCATCCCCCTAATTTATTATTTAGAAAATTCTGTATGCTCTCTTTTTTTTTTCCTCTGTGTTGGATCTAGCATACTTCTTGCCTTCAAATCTTATTTGAATAAATCTGAGGATTCTGATGCAAAAGGCATCTACTAGTTTGGATCTTTTCTCAGGGATGTTATGTGACTTTATGGAACTGTCTGTGAGCAAAACCTGGATTTGCATATTGCTACTTGGTGCTGTGGTTAGGAAGTTCATTGGCAGGGAGCTGAGAGAGGTGTGGATGGGTACCTTCCGCAGACATCACAGGGAACAGAGTGAAAAATGAAACAAGAAGTGGAATACATACACAGTCCATTTCCTGCATAGCACTCTCTGGATGATGTAACACATATGGCTATTCATACCAGGAGTAGCACCTTCAGGGATGGAGACAAACTCTAGAAAATCTGTCAGCTTGGGTTAATAGAACATTGTTATTACCTCGGGTCAGGCAGATGGAGGGCAAACTTCTCTGCTGGATTCTGCTGCTCTTAATTAATGTCCACATTTGTTATGTCAATATAATGCATCGCGTTTGCTCCAAAGGTTGTGTGACTTTACAGCAAAGATTATCATTGCATTGCATTTCAAGGTTTGAACTATTGCACAGAATCTTAAAGGTACATGTAGACACCTAGACTAATATGTAGACAAAAAGCAAAAGAGAAAAGGAAGCAGGCTGGTTTTACAAATCTCAGTCTTGTTGTGGAGGTGGTGTTCATACTTCTTTTTTTGTGCATATCTAAATAAGGGATTTTTGAGGGCATGCATATATGAATATATAAAAGAAAATAAGAGTCTCAGATGATAATGAAATATGGGCCTTATTACAGTGTTATTCTTTCATAAAGAAATTAACAGCTGCAAGTCATTTGGGGCTGTGTTTACCCTTGTCAGGGAAGAATGGCAAGTGGGGAAACAGCACAATGGAGACATTTTATCGTCTTTTGTAAACTTTCATTATCTTAGGCTTGTTCAGAAGGCACAAGGGATCCCTGGTGTCTGACACTAGGCATGTGAAGCTGTGGTGTTAAATCTTTAGCAAAATTCAAAGCACCAGCTTATTATGTAACTACCAAAGAGACGTGTGTCATAACTACAAATGCTCTTTCTTAAAGATGACAGGCTTGCATTGTTCATTTTGGAAAAATATTTTTGCAGTGCTGGCTCCAGCTTCTAATTATTTAAGCTAGTCAAATCCAAAATCGTTAAAATGTGAAAATATTACCTGGAATAACTCCAAGAGGAAACAGTAGGCAGTGATCTGGCCCACCCCGTGGATTTAACACTTTGATGATGCTTCAAAATGCAGCATAGATATCCTTTCTAACCGAAGACAGTATACTGATAAAAATAAATCTATTTAGTAATTTCACAGTAGGTTTCTAAGAAGCAAAACTACACCCATTGCAATATGTTTTGATCTATAGAAGACAGTAATTGAATGAGGCTTAAGTTTATGACTAAGTTAAATACACTCTCATGTGTGAATCTTGGAGAGCTAGCATATCCTACATTTTGTTGTCTCCTAAACTCGCAAGCTTCTACACACTTCAAAGATTTTAGAGGTTCACAAACTTACTCTAGTAGTTTTGTAAACTCAAAGCAAATTTTAAGAGACAGCTGCTGTTGCCATACTTCTTTAAACTGATAATTGTGTCAATAATTCTCCAGTAACGGTCTTCTCCATGTTCATGCACTTTCGGAGAGGTGTGTTTGACTGAAATACAATGGATAGAATACAAATGCTAGTGAAAAAAATATCCCCAAAGAACCAAGACAGACTTTAAGCAACAAATTATTTGGGCCTATGTGTCAATAATGCTGCTGTTCGAAAATTCTGGTCTCTGTCAATGAAACCATTTGGTCATTTCAAGAAAGAATGGATTAATTAATTTTAAAAAAAGGAAGATGAAAAAAGAAGAAAGAAAAAAGGAAGAAAAAAGAAATAAGCAGAGAAAAATGAAATGTATTTAAATAAATATCTATAAAAAGAGTTTATCCAAAAGAATTGCTTCATCCTATGTACCTTATGAAAGAGATGAACAGAATCAGTGTTGGTGTCCTTGTTTGTAAATAATGTTACGACAGCAACGTTTGATAATGAAGTGTGCAATAAATGAAACATTATCTCTTTAGCAAGGTTTTTTACTCCATTCTTTTCCATTAATTTTTATTATTTATATTTCATTTTGAACATATTCTTATACTCTGTGTGGGGGGAGGGGAGTTGTTAAAAGTGAATAAATCAAGCCAGGCAGTGGTGGTGCACACCTTTAATTCCAGCACTTGGGAGGCAGAGACCAGTAGATTTCTGTGAATTTAAGTTCAGCCATGTCTACTGAGTGAGTTCCAGGACAGGCTCCAATGCTACAGAAAAACCCTATCTCAAAAATCAAAAGAAAAAAAAAAGAGTGTATATATAAGTATGGCATTGTACTTAGATCAGAAATCTGTTATTTTCAAGTCCTCACACACCTGAGCCAAAATATGTCTATTAGGAAAAGCCCTTGTTTGTCTGAACTTCATTATTCATACTTATTAATATTTAAGGTTTTAGGCTTTATCCTATAATTTTTGGGTGTTTTTTAATGATTTTTGAAATGACTAATATTTATGTATATTTTATATTTCCTAGAAGATATAGATATTCTTGATGCTTCTTCAGTCATCTTTTTTCTCTTCATTTTTTCTTAGCCACCTTCTTAAAGTACCTTCCTCTACTTACATACATACACACCAGGAAAGAATGTGGGACAGGACACAGAGTATGTACAGGAAAGAGTGGAGTGTTTCTCAAAAAAGAATCCAAATCCAGGCCATAATTTTCCTCATTATTAAAAGGAAGACACATGAAAGTCTATAAATAAATATATAGTTTTATTTTTCCTAGTCCTAAGGTCGTTGATATGTGCCATTCTTACAATCTAAAATGAAATAATACGTTGAATGAGTTTTAAGACAGAAAGAAAACTGAGCAGACTAAGATGAAATTGAAGACAAGGTAATACCCAAATAACAAGATACGTTCAAACAATAAAGGATTAGTAGGAATACACACATAATCACAAACATTTTATCTTCATAGTCTTGAATGACAGAACCAGATCCAATAAAATAACTATTGGGGGATATTCGATCATACTGTGAGCCCTAAGTTTACATTTGTATTAATTAAATAAAATTAACCTTGAGTCAGAAAGCTGAGGTAACAAACAGTTGACAGGAAATAATCATAGACAATCAGAGGACCTGGAAGTTTAGAGAGATGCAGAGGAGATAGTTGGGAGGGATTAGGAGTGGCTAGGTTTTAAGAAGGAAAGCAGAAGGCTCTCTCTTTCGGACAAGGAGAGAGGGTTATGTAGTTACTACTCAGCCTCTCTGAGTAGGCAAGTTTTTACCCCAGCCTTTGAATCTCAAGTCTTTTTGGTAAACAGAACAACAGAGATTTAGATACAGCTACCTTTAGCAGCAGTAAGGCCAGTGCCTGTGGGAATAGAATTCCCACCAGACTTCAGCCTGCATAACCAGGCCACTGCCAGAGAAGCAGGCCAGTAACTATAGAGACAAAATTACAGGCTGAAATAACAGTAGATTAAGGCACAGTCATTTTACTGAAGTTAAAACAATAATAAACCCCTGATTCTCTTGCTGTAAATGTTAAAAGTGAATCGGGTGATGGTGGTGCATGCCTTTAATCCCAGTACTCTGGATGCATAGGTCAGTAGATTTATGTGAGTTCAAGGCCAGCCTGGTCTACAGAGTGAGTTCCAGAATATCCAGAGTTACACAAAGAGATCCTGTCTAAAATAAACAACAACAAAAAACCCCACCAAAATACATTATTAAAATTGAAAAAGCATGTTTACATTTAGAAAGTGAAGAATAGTAAGTACGTTTCATTCCTTGATTTACTGGGTGTATATGAACGTATTCACTGTGTGATCTTTTTTCAGATATACATTGTTTTTATTTTTATAAAAACAGTTATCAAATACTTAATGGTTTTAAATAAAACTCATTTGAGTCAACATGAGTCAGAAGTTGTGGCTCAGTGATTTCTCTGCTTAGAGTCTTACAAACTAAATTCGAATTGGGGGCTGTTTGCTTTCATTTCTGGAGCATCTAGGCAATCCAAAGCAAATTTCCAAACTCAGATGGTTACCAAAATTCAAAACCATATGGCAGATTGATTGGAGTAGGATTACTGACTATCAGTCAAAGTTTGTTTACCATGGCTACCCGGTATGCACTATGTATTCCTTACTTGCAGATTTCTTCATGTTCAAAGCCAGTCAGGTACAGGTGGCACTGTTTTCTATAGAACAATGTCACTCATGGTCTTCCACCACGTAGATCTTGCCTCTCTTCACTTTTTGTATGTTTGTGACAGTTGTTATAGATAAATACATTTTTAATACATAGAAATAATTCTAGAATGTTCTTTATGGTTTTTTAGTACATCAGAAAATACTTATTAATTATTAACAAATACCATCAAGACAAGAACTTGTCTTTGAGGCATGCCTTTAAAATATATAAAATAATTTCCCACTATATATGGTTACAAAAAAACATATGCAAAGTATTTTAAAATGACAAGAGGTGTGCTAACCACATTCTGGATTGTGATAATTTTAAGAGCATAACTTCTGTGAAGAAATGAAATTAGTATTAAGCAATGATTAAAAATTTAAATCACTCTATTTGCTTATTTCATCACGGTGACTTCTATTTGTTTAAAATGTAAGAAAAAATGAAAACATGCAAAATGTAATAGAGAATTTTAAAGATAAATTTAGACATTTATTATATATTCATTTAATTCCAACAGTCTTACTTTTAGGTCTGCTCTCCAAACTGAAGTTAAGATGCCGTGTTTTGACCACAATGACAGATATGTAACAGCTCTCCCCACACACTGCTTTGCAGATGAAAATGACGAGCCTTTTGAAGGAATATTTTCTTATTCATGGGCTTATCCTCATGTTTACAAACACTTTCTGTAATGCAGACTACTGCCTACCACTTAGCTGGCATTTAATAGGTACTTCCTGCATAAATGAATGGTTATAGCTGGCATCTGAACACAAATAATAAAAGTAGCAGAGGATGGCCAGTATTTACTTCCTACTTCCTTTTCCCCATTCCTCTTGTTTTGGAAATGCATATGATGCATGCCATAGCAAATGTTGTCTACCACAATCATATTTTCTAGAACATAAAGATTCTATCACCTTACTTGTGAGATTGGAAACATATACCTGATTTACTGCCAATGGGAATGTGGAGAGGTATGTGATTCGTCACTTCTGGTTAGAGGTAAGAAAAATTAAAACGGCTTCTATACTTCACTGCCCCTTTTCTTTAAAGTTTAATAAAAAGGAATATGGTACTTATGATGTAGCTCTGTATAACATGTTTGCCCACTAATTGAAGAGTCTGGGATCAGTTCAAATATTAATGTAAACAAATTTTAAATGGTAAAAACGAAAGGTTGAAAAACAGAGAAAATAAGGGGTTATACTTCAGTTACTTGGATCACTTTTAAAGGAGAATCATCAAAGAGAGGACTCATAGTTGACAGGATACTGTGGTCTGAGTGATAAGCTTAAGGGGTATTAGTCTCTGAAGTTCGGAGGATTATTTCTTCCTATAATCAATATGGTCATGACTTAATGCTGTGATACAATTTTGCAAAGCATAGCTCTTTCACAAATGTGTTATTAGGAAATACAGGAAAATAATTTTGAACAATGCTTCTCAATCTGTTCTCTAAAGAAATTATATAAAAATAGAGCATTGATCTAGGACTTTAACAGTTTGATATAAGGAGTTATTTTATTTCTATGCTCCTTTAGTAGAGTAATAGTATTAGGTTGTCTCCCAGATCCATGGTCTATCCAGTTTCAAACTCTTGGTCACCTTGACAGTGTCAGATATTGGTTTTATCTCACGGAGTGTGTCTTATATCCAATCAGAAAGTGGTTGGTTACTCCCATGCTATTTGTGCTAGCATTGCACCAGTAGTATATCTTACAGACAACTCACTGTTATAGGCTGTAGAGACTGTAGCTGGGAGGTATTGATGATTACCTTTCTTTTCTGGTAGTGTGCAGAGTGGCTTTTAGTAGCTATGAAACTTCTCACTAGACCCAGGTCTACTTCTCCATTTTCAAAGAAATCTGTAAATATTGTCTCTAGCAATAGTGCCTTACCATCAGATTTTAGAGAGGTACAGATAGATGTGACAATGGTTTATGATGTTTGGCAGTTTTCAGGGGGCCCATTTGCCCAACTCAACCAGCTATAACCCATTCCTGGAATTAGATGTTTTAGCTGATGACATAAGATATATAGGTGGAACATCATCACCTCTATTATTTGTTTGATGTATATGTCCCTTTACATATGTATGTTTTAGGAAGGTTCTACTGTGGTAGATTTCATTGAATATGTTAACCACAACTTAGGGACTCAGTGGAGGTATCATGCCTAGGATTAGTTTACAAATACAAAATTAACTCAATAATATTTCTGTTGTCTTTTTACAGTGTATGCCTCTTTTAAAGCATTTTCTGTCCTCTTGGTATTTTGCTTTCTTATTTTTATTTATACATTTCATTTATTGTGGGGCATTTTCATGTGTTTCTTGCTTTTGTTTTTCTGTGTTTCCTTTTTGTTTGTTTATTTTAAAGATATATACAAAAAGACATAAAGTTGAGTGGATAAAAATCTGGAAAGGATCTGAAAAATTGGGGGAAGGAAAAACATGATTAAAACAAATTATCCAAAATTTTTTAATAAAAAATATAAAACATAATTTTTATTTAAACTTGTATAACACATGTAAACATATTTATATGTTTTTCTAAGTTCTCAGATTATAGAAATATTTTTCATTAAGATTTAATAACAATATTTGTATTAAATGTTAAGTCGTATTAATGTAAATAGTATTAACTAGTGTATATAAGGGTCTAGATAAACCATTTATAAGTGATAAATTAAAGTAAATAAATTGCAAGAATATTCCAACTTCCTAATTAAGCAACATGCATTGCAAATTTAAACATGAATTTGGTAATGCTTTTGACAAACCTTAATGGATTACAGGGCGTTTTGCACATAGACTTACTGTGCATATTTGATGAAATATTTGCTCTGACGTATGTACGATGTCCCATTTCATGAGCTACATAGAATAGCATTTTCCGGTACTTGCAATGGTCTCTTCTGTCATTCTCCTTTCTCCTTTCCAGACAGAGTCTTCAATAGATTGTAAGACATTTAGAATCTCTAGATTCAGCTTCTTACAGGGTCGGTCACCCTCACTAAACAGACTTGGTGCAGGAATTCAGACTACTAATCAACCAAGTCCAGTTCAATGCTTCCTTACTCGAAAGCTGATTGTCAGTCAATTAGCATGAGATGAACATTGTCTTACTGTGTTCTTTTCTGCTAAGAAGGGCACATAGCAAATTTAAGTGATGTCACAGCACCATTCCCTGGGCAGATATCTCCCCTTTTCAAGTGCTGGACCTCAGAGCGCAGCCTCTGTCATCCCCACAGTGAAGTCTTCCCTGGAATTCCTTCTTCTTTTCCACTTTGGAGTTCATTAGAAGCCATCGTGTAAATGCTTCAGTTGACTGTTGCATTTCTGTTTTGCTACCTGCTTTTGCCAGTCTAAGAGGTCAGGGAGTCTTAAAAATTGCTCTGATATGTTAATGTCTACTTCACCATAATATTTCACTTTAAAGTTGATGTGGGATTCGTTTTTGTATGCTGTGAATACAATTGATTAATTAATAAAGAAAACTGGCTTGGCCTGATAGGGCAAGAGAATAGAGGTAAGCAGGTAAAATGAAGCTGAATGCTGAGAAAACGAAGGGCTGAGTCAGAGAGAAGCCATGTAGTTCCACCGGAGACAGACACTGGAACTTTAGCCAGTAAGCCACAGCCTCGTGACAATACACAGATTAATAGAAAGTGTTAAATTAATATATAAGAGTTAGCAAATAAGAAGCTAGAGCTAATGGGTCAAGCAATGATTTAATTAATACAGTTTCTGTGTGATTATTTAGGTGCTAAGCTGCCCGGAACTAACTAGGGGCCTCCTCCAACAAAAGTTCCAGTAAACTAATAAATATGATTATAGGTTGTTTATACAGAGTCAGAAAATTTGAAGAAACTTCCAAACGATTTCATCCATAGTGTTCACTAAATGCAAGGGATCTATTTAGAGCCAAACTATACTATGTGGCTGCTCTCTGTAAAACAGACTGGAGAACTGAACAGTTCAAGATTTGCCATTTAGGTCAGCTCTTTTGTTAAGCTGCTAAGTGAGATGATTGTCTCATAGGACCTTTTTAGCACTGCCTCACTTGTGAACAAAGCCCTCTGAGTTACTTTTTATAAATATCACGAAACTTTATAATATTGACGACAACAACATATGATCAACTAGATGACCCTAATGTGTTTTGTTTATATTGATGTCTCATAACTAGCTGGTTTACAAATTTTAAGGCTTCAGTTCGTGTGCTGTTTTTTCTTTTTCTTTTTTTTAATGTACTGTACTCAAACTTTGGGAAAGTATATAACTTTACTCATGAACATTCTAATAATCATAGCTTGTTAGCAACCAGGCACATGTAACCCCACCCCCTGGGGACCAGACATTGTGTGTCACCAATGTACTCCCGACAGACAGTACCTATCTCTCTCTCCCTTTGGTTGTCTGCCTCTCTTTTCATCTCTCTTTCTCTCCCTCCTCTTCCCAAGAAGCTGCTCTGTGCTCCCTTTCTCTCTCCCTTCCTGTCCTCCCCTCCCTTCCCTTCCCCCAATAAAACCTCCCATGTAAGCTCATCTGCTTGGTATGTCTGTCTTACAAAGGCAGTGGAACTCCCATTATGCTGAGTGAGTCCAGGGTGGGGAAATGGAAGAGAGAGAGAGAGAGAGAGAGAGAGAGGAAGAATGGTTAATGTCCTGGGGAGAGAGGCAGATCTGAAGAGGCAAGGTTGGTGAGGGACAAGTGACACAGAGGGCCTGCTTACCACCTGGGGCCTTGGTGATTTCTGTGCCTGGGCTTCTGCCAAGGGCCATGCCTTGGTCTGTGGTCCTGAGGCAGCTAGGAGTTTTTCATTTCTCCTATGTCTTTAAGGTTGCCTACATCACCACCATTCTTTTTATGGCCCATCAAAGTTAGTAATGGGTAGATATCTTTTTTTTTTTTTTTTTTTTTTTTTTTTTGGTTTTTCGAGACAGGGTTTCTCTGTGGCTTTGGAGCCTGTCCTGGAACTAGCTCTTGTAGACCAGGCTGGTCTCGAACTCACAGAGATCCACCTGCCTCTGCCTCCCGAGTGCTGGGATTAAAGGCGTGCGCCACCATCGCCCGGCTGGTAGATATCATCTTGACAGTTTGGATTTCTTATGCTCAATTGCTAGTGTTATTAATGTCTATTAAACAACAGTAGGTGAAATAATTAAGTCAACTAAATGTTAGTTTTATTATTTAAACACTAGAATAAGTCTAAAAAATGCATTTATAACCAAAATAAAATGACTAGAAAAAAGTGCTTACTTACCACTAAGAAAGGAGTGCAATAAATGTTCAGTGAATTCAGTTATTTTTTTTCATGAAATGTACAATGCCTTACAGAGTTATTAAAAGATATGGTATTTTAAACCTACTTGTGAACTCTTTTTTTAGGACTACTGAGAACTCGCTGTGTCCTTCTGCTTTGCCACTGAAGACTTGGCGCTTCTGTAAACAACCTCTATTCAAGGCTACCAAAAACAAACACTCACTCTTCCATTGTTCTTATGTGTCTGCCATTTGTAGTAGTGTGTTGTGCTTTCTGTAGTTTACTCTAATGCATGCATGCAGTCTCAATAAAGAAATCATAATTTAAAGCTCGGCAATGGCATGCCTGAAGTAGAACAAGCATATAATAAAAGCAAAATCATTCTAAAGATTACTTCCCTCATACAACAACTGCTATTTACTTATAGTATAGAAGTTAGTAATATGCCAAAAATGTAGTGATAATTAAAATAATCATTGTCTATTGTATTTCTTACCTAGTTACTCAATGTTAAAAATTATTCTTAGAATTTTTACACTTTTAATTCATTTGTTTTACAACAATGCCTTGAGATAAATGTCAATATTTTTTTTGTATACCAAGGGAAGAGTAACAGAACATAGAGAACCTATGATATGTATATATGACACATATCATATAAAATATATTTGCAGTATATGTACATGCAATTTATATAAAACAAACTAACTTCAGACTACGTGAAGTTCAATTCAGTTTGACAGTCAGTCTGAACCAAGTTTTAATTCTGAGCTCTTTGTAGCTCACTGTCTGCGTGAACACCTACTGAGATGCCCTTATGCAAAAAAAGTGCAGATGGCTGTGGAAGCCAGAAGAGGGAAAAGAACCTATGGAGCTGTAATCATAAACATGGGTTCTGGGAGTCCAACTTAGTTTTCTGCAACAGAAAAAAAATAACAAAATCCTAATTGTTGAGCCCTCTTAATCCCCTGACTATACATTTATTTGAAAGACATTATTTTAAAGAATTATGGTCAAGTTCACTGCAAAATTATATTTTTGAAAAGTTTTTTTGAGTGCTTTTCAGGCTAAGAAAACAACAATCTTGTATTGACTTGGAAGAAGAAAAAGAAGGATGAAGAAAGAAGTTCAGGGATGCATAAACTGCATAGGCATCAGATTTGTAACTACAGCCCCTTATCAGCATATATGTGATGCATGTACATACATGCTCAGGCTCCTCTGTACATATGTGCTCAGTGTTTGAAGACTATGCATTTAATGTTTACGTTTTTAAGGCTTCCTTACTATTTGACAGATCCAGGTACCTAATTTAGCATGTTTTCACTAAATTAATAAATACTACCTGAACAATTCCCCTCACTCATTAGTAATCATGTTGGTTAGCAGCTCAGTGTGAGGGAAGGAACTTAAGCTCCTTTAAAATATGACCTCTGTGGATGACTCACAGTAGCTCAAAATCTTTTCTATTTGCTTCCACGATACTGTGATTATTCGGAATGGTTAAATAATGTTGGAAATTGCCGAACCTGATGATAACTTTAATTTCAAGTCTTTGAAGTACTCTCCTTGACACCTCACTACTTTTATGGTTGTCTTCAAAGTTCACACTCTCATTTACAAAATTCTCTATGTAGATCTATTGCAAATTGTATGTCATGTCTGCTGCGCTCATCATACCCTCATCTCATCAACATATTTTGAGGTTATTAATAACATGATAATTTTGAAGTGTTATGTAAAAAGGGAGCCTTTTATGTAAAGGAGATTGCGTTAATCCAAGCTGAAATTTGTGTAGTATAGGCTTAAGGGAAAAGAAACTGAAATGCAAATCGAATTGGAAGCTCCTTTCTTCCTTTTCTTTCTCTCTCCCTCTCTCTCTCTCTCTCTCTCTCTCTCTCTCTCTCTCTCTCTCTCTCTCTTTTTCTTATTTATGTATTTTTCTGGAAATGCTCTGTTTAAGTCAAGAGGAAATGACTGTAGCTCTGACTAAAACTTAGTCCCTTATTTCTCTTATATTTGATTAAAAAGAAAAAAAAAGTTTCTCTCCTTTAGGGAAAGTGTTTGTTAAAAGCAAGTTTTATTACATTTCGTTCCTTATTGTGTTGACACTGGAAATGTGTCTCATGGTGGTGTGAGCAGACCTGGAAGCACAGAGAGACATAAAATAATAAGAGGATTGAATGAAAGGGAGACCTTAGCATAAAGAAGGTTGTTCTTCCTAAAACGTTTGTGGTAAAGCATGATTTGAGAGTGGGGCATACTAAGGGAGCACCCTCATCCTTGACCCAATAATCATGCCAGCCTCTATAGGAAAAGCAAAGTTACTACAGGAGCACCCAGGAAAATAGTGTAGCATCTACTCCCCTTTGGTAAAAATGGCATGAACATTTATAGTTGTAAGAATATTAGCGTTTTACTGTCCTCAGAATCTCTTCTATATCTCTTCTATTTCTTTCAAATTTTAAAAATTGAAAGTATGGGGTTTTTTGTTTTGTTTTTTTTTTTTTCCTTTGGTTGTTTTTTTATTATTATTTTATTTTTATTTTTTTATTTTTTTATTTTTTTATTTTTTTTTTTTTGCAGTGCACGGGATGCTGGAGAAATGACTCCATGGTTATGAGAACTGGCTACTCTTCCAAAGAACCTGGGTTCTATTCCCAGCACCCACATGACAGTTCATAACTGTCTGTGGTTCCAGTTCCAGGGGATTCCATGCCACTGTGACCTCTGTGACCACAAAGAACACTAACAGTAAACAGACAATATACTCATATATATAATGGAATGTTGCCAAAGAACAGAGGAGAATATTGTTTCACACCGGAGTGAGGGAAGAAGGCTCACATGAAAGGTCATATTTCAGCAGCAGCTGTTATCCATCATTTATTTATTTACTTACTTGTCACTCTGATAAAATACCCAGGAAAATCAACTTAAAGTAAAAAAAATTATTTGTGCTCCCAATCTCCGAAGCTTCCACCCATGGTTACGTGACTTCCTGGGCAATGGCAAGAAAGAATAAAGCTGTTTATCCTGTGCTGGCTTGAAAGAGAAAATGGGAAAGAAAAAGGGAAAGGGTGGGTGGGAGCAGCCCCAAGTTATCACGTACCTCCCCTGAGTTCCATGTCCTAGAGTTTGGTGAGAGTTAGCCCCACAAGTTGTTGATTATGCCCATAGCATATGGACCTTTGAAAGACATTTCAGTTTTAAACCAAAGCAACCACTGCATACTCAGGAAACAAGACACATAGCGGGCTGGGCAGCAGATCTCCAAATCAAGACACGCAGTTGGCTGGGCAACAGAGCTCAAGACACACAGCTGGCTAGGCAACGGAGCTCTAAGTCAAGAGAACAGTAGAGGCAATGGTGTGATGGGAAAAGGTTCAAGGGCATGTTACAGGGCATGGTACAGTGGATGGCTGTAAGTGAAGAAGTGTGTGATGAGTTGTTGCTTGTGGGTACTATGTCGAAGGTGATGTGAAAATGTAAGGTCACTCTGTTACATTTCATAATGAAGGGAAGCCATCAGAATGCTTTGGCAGGTGACTTATCATGATAAGAAATACACTTTAATATAATCCTACAATCTGTGTAGTCAGGCAACTTTTAGTATATATCATATAATTAGAGTTAGAGACCAGAGTTAGGTGTTTGAAATCAAATACAAAAACACCAAGTTAGGTGTTTGGATGTCATTGAGGTTGTGTAAACAGGATTTTAATGTTCTTTTAATGATGTAAAGTAATAATTTCAGATGCTTTCTGGGTAATAATTTATGAACTATAAAGAGGCCTATGAGGAAATTATTTTCATGGTCTAAAGTAGAAAAACCAGTGATTTGGGGTAAGAAATTGAAAGATGGTGTGTTTGGATATTGTAATTAGTGATATAAACAGGCTTGATGGATAGAAAATTCACTCATTATGAGAAAGAGGAGTGTAAAACAGTTTTGTCCAGATTAATTATCAGAGATAAAAAAACCTGGAACAGGAATTTTTGGAGATAGAGGGACCAATTATTTCTTTGCTTCTTTTGGTTTTTATCTAACAGGCTAAATTTGAGATTGTTTTCAACTTTCAGATTGCAGCATAGAATTACACATATAGACACCTAACTGTATAGGGCTCATTAGATTGAAATTATGGAATATTGGGGAGAAATAAATAATACAGTAACTGATAACGTCAGTTCCTTGCTTTACAGATGCACATTAGAATTTAATATCTTAGCTTCACAAAACTAAATAGAGCTATGGAAACAGGTATGAGAAGAAGATATTCCAGCCTAGTCCATTTAACTTCAGTATTAGAACCCCAAGAATCTCTGTTTCTTTCTGTCAGTTTCTGTTGCCAGTTCTGCAGCTGGAAGTTACTGACTCTTTCTGTGTCTAAGAATGAGGACAGTTACAGCATCCCAACTTAGTCAACAAAAAACCCAGTAAAGATGAGAAACAGACTTATCAACCTGCTTTAGTTTCCTGAAATCCAGGAGTTATTTATTACTGCATTATAGCCTCGCTCATTCTGGACAAGAAAATATAATGGTATTCAAAAACAATAAATAAATAGAATAGAGTCACCAAAAGAGTAAGCACAAAGAAGAAATAACATGTCCAGGGGTGGAGACAAGGGACATTTCTTCCTTGGCTAGATGGACAGAGAAAATTGTTGCAGGGGGCTACATGTTTGTCCTGGCTGCCCAGAACCAAAATAATTACACAGAAACTGTATTAATTAAATCACTGCTTGGTCTATTAGCTCTAGCTTTTCATTGACTAACTCTTACATATTAATTTAACAAATCTCTATTAATCTGTGTATCACCACATGGCTCTAGCTTACCCGGTAAAATTCTGGTGTCTGTGTTTGGTGGGGCTACATGGCTTCTCTCTGACTCTGCCCTTCTTTCTCCCAGCATTCAGTTTAGTTTTCCCTGACTAGCTTTTTTCTACCATATCAGGCCAAGCCAGTTATCTTTATTAATTAACCAATTGTATTCACAGCATACACAGGGGAATCCCACATCACCGAAAACAGGAAGGAATCAGGCAAATGAGTAGACTTATTTATTTCAAAAATTACTGTTATCACAACTACTACATATTTTTGTTTAAAAATGTTAGAAATGTAATAAAAGGATTTTCTCCTTTAGAATAGAAAAAGAACACTTCTTTAAATACCACTTTTTCTGATTTTGGCATGTACTTGGTTACATAATTGCTAAACTATTTCTATAGCAGACAAAGTGAATTCAGCTTACAATTCTTCCTTCTCTGCTCTCCATGGTTGCTTCTCAAATGCATTAGAATTCAGACAGAGGTCTGATCTTCAAAATATGCAAAGAACTCAAGAAACTTGTCATCAAACGAACAAATAATTCAATAAAAAAAATGGAGTACAGACCTAAACAGAAAACTCTTAACAGAGGAATCTAAAATGGCTGCAAGACACTTAAGGAAATGTTCAACATCCTTAGTCATCAGAGAAATGCAGTTCAAAACAACTCTGAAATTCCATCTTACACCTGAATCTTTCACCTGATGACAACTTATGCTGGAGAGGTTGTGGGGAAAAGGGAACACTTCTGCATTGCTGATGGGAATGCAAGCTGGTACAGCCCCTTTGGATGTCTAGCAATTTCTCATAAAATTAGGAAACAACCTTCCTCAAGACCCAGTAATACCACTTTTGGGTATATATCCAAAGGATGCTCAATTGTGCCACAAGGACATGTGCTCAACGATGTTCATAGCAGCATTGTTTGTTATAGTTAGAAACTGGAAACAACCTAAATGCCCCTCAACCGAAGAATGGATGAGGAAAATGTGGTCTATTTATACAATGGAGCACTACACAGCAGAAAAAAATAATGACATCTTGAATGTTGCAGGCAAATGGATGGAGCAAGAAAACATTATTTTGAGTGAGGTAGCCCAGACACAGAAAGACAATTATCACATGTACTCACTCATAGGTGTTTTTTAAACATAAAGCAAAGAAAACCAGCCTGCAAACCACAATCCCAGAGAACTTAGACAACAATAAGGACACTAAGAGAGACTTACATAGATTTAAACTATATGGGAAGTAGAAAAAGACAAGATCTCCTGAGTAAATTGGGAGCATGAGAACCTTGGGGGAGAATTAAAGACGTGAGGGGAGAGGCAGGCAGCAGAGCAGAGAAAACTGTAGAGTTCAATAAAAATCAATAAAAAAGAAAAAAATTCTAACATATATAGTATAAAAGAATTATGACATTTAGAAAAATCTAAATAATATTATCCACTGGAAATTTTTACTATCTTTAAAAAATTATGGACCATAACAAGTATAATCTATTTCTCAGAATAAAGGATAATTCAAATAGTGAAAAAAAATAAAGAATCCTGAGCATGTCATAGGTGAACCAAGACTTGCAGTTTAAATTCAATCACAGCACTTTTTATAATAGAAGTGAAGTATGCTAACATATTTTTTTTATGTGGGTAATCCAAGAAGTCGCAATATATGGAATTTAGTATTAAGCGCATACCCAGGTTTAACTATATTTCCTATTCTGTTCATTGAAAAGTCATACTGTCTTCTTAATTTACTTTTACTAATATAAACACTTGTACACCTTTTCACAGTGTGTAAGTATATAATATATACACATAAACACACACACACACACATATATATATATATATATATATATATATATATATCCATAATATCAAGTAAGCAGTAAGAAGTTCAATGTCTTCAAGCAACAATAATCTTTAGATGTTGAGAATGTCATAATATCTATAGTTTTAACCTATAACCATGCTACTATGCTAAAGGAGTGCCAGAAATCATTCCCTTACTTGTAGTAGGAGGCTGCTTGTGTGTTTCCCGACCACCCAGCAGCTCAGACCCAAAATAACCACATAGAAACTGTATTAATTAAATCACTGCTTGGCCCATTAGCTCTAGCTTCTTATTAGCTAACTCTTTCATCTTAATTTAACCTATTTCCATTTGTTTGTGCTTCACCATAAGGTCATGGCGTATCAGTAAAGTTTCAGCACGTCTGTCTCTGGCAGTAGCTCCATGACTGCTCCTGACTCCACCTCCTTTCTCCCACCATTCAGTTTACTTTTCCCACCTATCTCTGTTCTACCCTATTAGGCCAAGGCAGTTTCTTTATTAACCAATGGTATTCACAGCATACAGAGAATTCCAAATCACACACTGTTTTCAGTGCCTCATGTTAAACTTCTTCCATTCCTTTTGCTCCTCTCCTTTTAGTCTGTACTACATGGTATTTTTCTGAGTTTGGCATATTAATGTTCAGTGATGAGTCAGAGCATGTGGTGTATGTATTTTCGTGGATTATTACATTTGATAGTTCCATCCATGCTTATACAAAAGGTTTGCAGCTGTTATTTTGGATGGATAGCATTGTGTTGTTTATAAATACCAGATTTTCTTACTTCATTCAGACATTGAGGGGCATCCAGTTTGAACTCATCTTTTAGGTAGAGTGAATTGAGCTTTAATAAACATGAAAGCACAAATGTCTTTTAGATATAATGATTTCATGTCTTTTGCTATATATTCAGTAGTTGGATTGCTTGATCATATGGTAATTCTATTTCCAGATTCTCTTTTGTGTACTGTTTTGCATAATGGCTGTCATATTTTTTTCTTTCTCAATTGGATTATATATCTTGAAACTTTGCTTTAACATGACCTTTGGGTTAAAAGGAGCGATTAGTATTTTATGTGTGGGTGATAAACTATTAAAACCTTGGCATTGATCATAAATCTATACAGACATGAATACATGCATGATAACAAACATACATGCATACACACACCATGATCTTATAATTAAATATGACATATTTATTGCTTTTGTAATTTTTGTTGAATAATGATAGAAAACCATTGCTTTCATAGATGCTGATTACAAAATAAACTAATGTGCACTAGTGAATACCTTCCATGTCAGCTGAGAAATACTTTATAATAACTGCATGTGCCGTCTTGCACCAGGGTTGGCTTCACTTATAAATGTTCTCTTTCCAACTGTTCTGTACTTCTTCTTGAGCAAAAATAGCATGACAATGTTGTCTTAATTTGATATATTTAAAGACAATCTGTAGTTTTGTAGCCAAATTACTGTTAAAAATTCTCTACTGAGGTAGGATTGACAAAAAAAGGCCTCCAGAAGTGACCAATGGTTAAGCCTGCCATCTTATGAGATAAAGAAGTCCTTGCCTGCTCAATTTTCCCTCTCTCTCCCCCATTATGTGTGTGTGTGTGTGCCTGATATTAAAGTACATAGAAGAAGTGTTGAACACAAAGAACATAGAGTACTAAGACTCAAGACAATAATTTTGTGGGTGGATAGTGATATGTGGTACAAAGACTAAGCAACATATGTGATAAAAACTTATGTGACAAAGGGATGGAGCTGAAGAGATGGTTCAACATTTAAGAATATTATTGCTTTTGCAGAGCACACCAGTTTGATTCCCAGCAACCACGTGGTATCTCATAACCATCCAATACTCCAGTTTTGCAATCTCATTGTAGAAGGAGCTGCGGGCCGCTTCCCACTGCCCAGCTCCCGCACGGCTAGCTTTACCTGAAATCATTACATGGAAACTGTATTCTTTTAAACAGCCCATTAGTTCCAGCCTCTTATTGGCTAATTCTCACATCTCGATTAACCCATTTTTAATAATCTGTGTAGCCCCACGAGGTGTGGCTTACCAGGAAAGATCTTAACCTGCGTCTGTGTCAAGTGGGAGAATCATGGCGACTGACTAACTCGGCTTCTTTCTCCCAGCATTCTGTTCTGTCTACTCCTCCTACCTAATATTCTGTCCTATTAAAGGGTCAAGGCAGTTTCTTTATTAACCAATAGATAGATGACCCTCCTCCATCATCTCATGGCCTCTTCTGAACTCTCTGGCACCAGGCAGAAATGAGGTGTTCAGTCACACAGGCATGCAAAACATTCATATGCATAAAGCAAAATAAATATTTTTTATTTAGTAAAGATGACAAGGATAAATTGTTCTGATATCAGGAACTAGGACTCCATTCTAGGCTTCATTAGGTACACATGAAATATGGCACCTCTTTTAAACTGTTTGAACCTTAGAAAAAAAGATAATGAGAAGAAAGGAAAGAAAGGAGAGACAAAGAGAAGACAATCTACAGGGTAAATTCTATTATTCATCCAATTTGCAAAGGTATGCCCATTTACATAATGAATGACAAGCATTTTTGTAGTTCCAGGTATTAAAGTAGTAAACACCATAATCACAGACCTGATCTTGATAGTGTCCTAGGTGGGAAAACCTTAATTAAACAAATAAATTAATAAGGCACATGAGAGACAGTGATAAATTGGCTCAGCAGTGATGTAAATTGGGTAAGATGCATAAGGGCTTTGAGTTAGAAAAACTCTCACCTGACGCAGCAGGGAAAGGCCTGAGTGACTAGACCCAGGCACATCCTGATCTAGAGAAGATGAGAGAGGTAACAGCACCAGGGTTGGGAGACCTTGAACCCCTGTGAGGTCTTCACTTATAAGGTGGTAAGGCTCTGGGATGTTGGAAGGCTTACCGTGTGATGGCTCAAATAGACAGTGTTCCTTTACCTTGAGGTACATAGTTCCAAGTGAGGCCCAATCTAGAAGGTAAACCTTAAGTCAATCTAATTTTTCAGGCATACAGATATGCAATTCTAACCCAGGACATTATCTTTACAAACTCTACCATAGTATTTAAATACTGTTTGGATACAAAAATTCATGAAGAGTTTTCAAATACCCCATATCTGCAAAATGCGAAACAAAAATTAGTATTATTGTTGTTACCAGTGTTTGTTCCTCATTACGTGAGAACTTGTCTATAGCACCAAGATACCATCACGTAAAATACAATGGAAGATCGTTTCTGTGATATGTTTCTTATGGAACTATTTGGTTGTGCATCAAATTTTAAGAGATATTCTTTTTTGTAATTATTTGCATTAGTGTTTTGTCTGTGTGGTGGTATCAGATCCCCTGTAACTGTAGTTACAGTTATGAACTACCAAGTGAGTACTGGGAATTGAACCTGGTCCTCTGGTAGAGCAACCAGAACTCTTAACATCTGAGTCATCTTTCCAGCCCCAGGAGATATTCTTATAGTGTCTGACCACTCAACCCTGTCTTGGTTGCTTCTCATACACAATTATAGTACAGGGTTCAAAGACAAATAAAAGCATGTGAGCTCTTAAAAATCATGTATAGTATTCAGGTCAGGGTATGTGGTGGGGAACATAAAAAAATACTTCTAATTCAGTGTTAGAAATTCTTTAATTAACCAAAGTCTAAACCACAGAAGCCCAATATAGAAATGGGTTGAAATGGGAAAGCCTGAAGGGAGATAAATTTAATTCACAAAGACTTTTTTTTTTTTTTTTTTTTTTTTTTTTTTGGCTTAGAAACTTTGTTTAAACTATCCCTTTCCCAGATCCTACTCTGTGAGGCAATAGACAGAAACTGAGCCCTGGAGAACTCCACCCTCCACCCAATTGCCAGGGTGACAAAATAACTCCAGCAAATGGGAATGAAATGGGAAGGCTATTGACTAGGGTTCTCTGGAGAACAGTGGGTCTAGTCAGAAGAGGCACAGGGATACCAGGAGGAAGCAGCACGGTGTTCAGAGTCTCTGAGTTCTTTGAAGACTTGTAAGGAAGCTTCTTCAAACAGTGCTTACGCTTCTCAGTGAGCATTTCAAAGGAAATAGGAAAGGGATAACAAGGGCATGCAGTATCCAAGCATTTCCATTGCATCCAAAGAACTAAACTACTATTGGCAGAAAGTGACTTCAGCATAAGACTTTCTTCCTTAAACAGTCATATGATACTGGCTTCAGTGCTATAGTAGGAAGTAGGAAGCACTAAATTCCCGAATTTTAAAAGAAAAATCCACATTTGAGTGACAGTGTGTTCACTAGTAAGAATTATGGCCTTGTGTTATGTTTGCTTGCTCTAATTCTTACTGGTAAAAGGACCAGTCCAATATGGGATTTGACGATGTACTCTGTGATGCAAAGTAAGTTTTCAGTGACATATTGGTACTAATATTAGCCACTTCCATTGATGTTAGAGTTAGTCATTATGAATGCTTAAAATACATGAAAATTTACAGCTATCATCTGTTTATATTAAAGCTACTGATATAATGCATTGTAGTTAAAAATAAATGAATCTGCCAGCTACACTCTTCCAACTTTAAAAATATATGAAACTGTCTTGTAAGTGGCAATCAATTTTATTAATACTTTAAAAAACTAATTCTGCCTGTGGAAAAACAGCAAAGAACAAAAATAATGGTATTTACATTGCTTCCTTTTGAAATCATTTTTTTTACTCATATTATGCATCAAAGTTAAACCAATTTAACCCTCCCTCTCTCTTCCTCTCTCTTCCCTTCCCCCAGTTCTATCCACTCCCCTTAGAGTACAAGGTCATTAATTGCTATTGGGACCTTCATAAACCCTAGTCTGCCGTTGGGGTGAGAACTCTGTTGTTAAATGTATTATGGCAGGAATGTCTTTGGAGATTGCCTGCTTGATTGCTTTGTAAAGGCCCAATGGCACACAGCAATTAAAATCCATAGACCTCCATAACCCCTCTGATGTTTTATGGGGCTTTTTGTGTCCTTCGGTAGAGTTTACCATTTGTGTATTTCCCACTGGGTCTCTCTTTCAAAACTCTAAGTGGGATTTGTTTTTTATCCACTGTGATGAAGCTAGTTATACATCATGTGAAAGGTTAATGAATATTTTCAAAAGGAGCATATGTTTTTAAATCATAGGTGAAAGTTATACTAAAAATTGGCTGCATGAAAACTAATGATTTTTTAAAAATCACATTAAAGTTAATTTCTATAAACCTCACAAATACCTGTGATTCCTAAATAAAGTATAGGTCATGCAGCAGGTCTCAACTAATGGGTCATGACACCTTGGGCAAACCTTTGCCTCCAAAAATATTTATATTACTATTCTTAACAATTGACAGATTACAGTTAGTAAATATTGAGGAAAATAATTTTATGGTTGGGGTCACCAACACATGAGGAACTTTTTTAAAAGGTCTAAGCCTTAGGAAAGTTGAGAACCACTGACTTATAAGAATGTAAGGAGTTAAACAGTAAGGGAGTGTCTTGACTTCTCACTTGAGCTTCTTCACAGAAATAGCTGCCCAATCACCACACACACACACTTCCACGACATTAGAACATTCCCTTAGGCTAGGTCTGATGTCACACACCTTAAGTCAAGGCACAGAAGCAGAGGCAAAATGTATCTCTTTAAGCTTGAACCCAGCCTGGTATATACATAGTGAATTCAAAGACAGCCAAGGATATACAGGTAAGACCCTGCCTCAAACAACAACCAAAACAAAATAAACAAAAAAATATAGCGACAAAAACAAAAAAGATTAACTTGAATATACACCTTTTCGAACTACTAGATCTGATATTTGTCCAGGTAAGAAAAATTTGATATCATCACATTGGGAGCTGGCCAAAAAGTCCCCCGCGAGGAGCTGAAGATAGAAGCACCAATGAGTCTCTCAGGCTGTTCTGAATACTCCATAGTTTCAGAGACCCTTCGACTCTCGGCATTTTATAGCTCTTGTGGCCAAACCATGAAATCATTAGGCAATCTAGTCGTCTGACACAGCTGCTCCTGTTTTGAACATTTCTTTTCTCACTTGTTTGCTCATACATTGTTACTTGCTTGAGCTCCATCCATATACTCAAATGACATTAAAAATCTTCATTTGGAAAATGATTTGCACATTGTAACAGCAAACCCTTTTGCTTTCAGGCCTCAGACAGAGGAAGTGTTCACGAGCTGCAGAAACTGAACACTGAGTTCACCAGGTGCTCAGCACAAGAGCCACACTTTCTCTGGACAGCAAAGTGGTTCCGTGCATAAGAGGAATCCTGTCAATATAGAGGTCCAATGTTTGCACCTGAGAACTAGATGATATAAGGAGCCAAATCTCACATTTCCTCCTCTGCCTTCACCAGGTATACCGTAAAATACACAAACACATGAATAAACAGTGGAATTCTAAAGAGACATACTTTTTATAATTTAAAAACAAAGTCCACATTTTCTAAATTTCACAAATTCTAATATTTGATACAACTGGTAAACATACAAAGAATTCAAGTCCCGTGCATTTTCAAAATCATGTTCTGAGTAAAATTATGTGCGCTAAGATGAAAGAAATTCAGGTTAGGTGGTATGGGAGGGAGGAGGGTGAACACACTGATAAGACGCTATTATTTAATGGAAAGAGGACCAGATCTTAATCCCCACCACCAGATGGTCACAGATCAACAGCAGTAATTCTGTAAAACTTTGTCTAGCTTATCTATTGATGGATCCATGTTGTTATATGTTTTTGAAATGGTGTGTTTATAATTTTAATGTTTCTTACTTTTTAAATGATATTCAATTTTAACTGCTTAAACCACAAGCAGGTTGTCACAATTGTCACTCTTCTTCAGAATTGTATTAATAGAATGCTTGCTTTTAGTGCATCCACATCAGGTATTGTGTTTCTTTAAATGACAGATTTTCAAAGGAGACTTGAAAATCATCATCAGCATCCACTTAAAACTGTCATGGCAATGTGCACCTCTAATTTCAGCTCTGGAAAAATCAAAGACAGTAGGACACATTCTTCACTCCACCACACACACATGTATACACACACGGATACACACACACTCTCTCACACACACACATGAGAATGGGTGTTTCCTTTCCTTGTCTCTTAATTGAAAATTTAAAAATTCATTCTGCAACTTTAAGTTTTGAACATCTTTATTCAATAATGCACATTCCAGGGACTATGCATTTTATACTAGCTCGGTATCATTTATTATAATTTATAACATTCTGGTCAATAGACTATGCATTTTATACTAGCTCAGTATCATTTATTTATAATTTATAACATTCTGGTCAATAGACTTCATAACTTTTGATAAGCAATACCCTTAGTATTCTCTAATTGTTCATGAAATGTAATTTTGAGAACTTAATATACCTTCAAGCTACTGAAAATTATGAGTAAGCCATACCTGTTCATCTGAAGAGGGGCAGTAGCTTTACACTTTCTCCTAAACTTCCATTCTGTCATTTTAAATGTCTTTAAATGAATAATTAAGGAATTATACATATTAATGTTTTTATACATATATAAAATTAACCATATGTGGATGTTTATTATTATACACATATTCATAATGTGAATCTAGATTATATGTTTCTATTGCTCAAAAGTGCCATACTTTAAAATGTTTATTTTAATTACATACTGTTCTATAAATATATATAAACTCATCACAAATACACAATTGTAATCAAGTACATAAATAAAGTATTTAGCTATGTGGGGTGTAAGCAGAGAGAGTGAACTGATGTAATTTTTTGTTTTTCGAGACAGAATGTCTCTCTAGATTTGGAGACTGTCCTGAAACTAGCTCTTGTAGACCAGGCTGGCCTCAAACCCGCAAAGATCTGCCTGCCGCTGCCTCCTGAGTGTGAGATTAAAGGTCTGTTCCACCACCGCCTGGCTGAAACAATTTTACAACACCTCAGCAAACATTTTCAGTATGGATTGGATGTTCTTTTATCAGAATGATTTTCTGTTTTCACATCCTGATGTGGTTAGTCCAGAAATGCTCATTCAACCAGGTCCCTGTGGAGCAGCTAGATGTGATTTTACTGACTCAAGCCAGTGACTCCAACACCCTATGTGGAATGTTGGGATAGCCATATGTTACACAACAGTTATAATCTCCCCGTCATAACATGAATACATTTTCACAGACTTTAGCAATTAGAAGTCTTTCTGGAACATTTGTTTAGGAAATACCTTGGGTCTGAGTGGCAGCATCAATATACAGGCCACTCAGTGCACATTTCAAGCACAGATATCCATTTCCTATCAGCCCAGCCAAACTCATTATGGCCATAGTGAGTATGATATATTTTGTGGGGAGGCCACTCATTCATTTCCTGAGCGCCCTGACTCAAAATAATCACACAGAAACTATATTATTTGCAAAAATGTTTGGCCTATTAGCTTATGCACATTTCTAACTCACTCTTATACCTTAAATTAACCCATTTCTATTATTTTATATTTGACCGCGAGGCTTGTGACCTACTGGCAAGGGTTTGACTGGCAGCTTGCATCTTTCTCCTCTGGCAGCTCCATGGCTTCTCCTGACTCCGCCTCCTTCCTCCCAGCATTCAGTTAAGATCCCCCCTCTTCCTCCCCTGTCTACCTCTATTCTGCCATATCACAGGCTTACAGGCCAAAATAGCTTCTTTATTGACTAACCAATAAAAACAACACATATACAAAAGGACTTCTTACATCATTTCCTCTTTTCTAGTTAAATGAAAGGGAGGTTTTAACTTTAACATAGTAAAATAAGACACAACAAAACAGGTATCAAACAGAAATTACAGTTACGATATTTATATCTATATTATCTTTTATCATAACTGAGGAAAACTATAACTATCTATTCTTAATCTCCAGCAAAGACCCCAGAAGGACATAATATTACCTAAGTTAACAGGAGTACATTGTAAGCAACTTCCAAAACTCTAAAATTGACAGAGAGACAGAGATGTCTCACTGCCTGGACAATCACCCAAGGGTTTTTTCTTATTTTTTTCTTTTTACACTCAGGCATCCATTTTCAGCATACAGGCCCATAGTATCCAGCACACATTCATGAAGCAGGAAATTTAAAGATCTG
This sequence comes from Chionomys nivalis, assembly GCF_950005125.1. NCBI lineage: Eukaryota > Metazoa > Chordata > Mammalia > Rodentia > Cricetidae > Chionomys > Chionomys nivalis. The sequence continues at coordinate 38,236,185 of NC_080093.1, forward strand.
TTCTACCTTGTAATGGCAAAGTTCATCAGTTGCTTTTTTCTGTGTCCTGTAGAATGTCTAGCAGACTCTTATATGAAGCAGGAACCCCAAAGGACTGTCTCACCTCACCTTCTTTAAGTAACTTCAACAGTAACATTATATCTTAAGCAAGAGCAGAAGTATATATATGACCTTAAATATGTATCAATAAATCAAGATCCATACCAATGCAAAGTATTCATCTCTATAGCAATATGTATGCTTCCAGGCCTTCTCTTTTTTCACTTTAACACTGATGAGGAACTGTCCCCATGTTGGGTTTGACCTGATTTTTAAGTGTTAATTTAAAAGGCAGTCATTACTGGTATTTAGTATTTTAGATCTGGTAATGAAATGAAACTAGAATTAATGTTTTTGTTCTTGGCAGCTAATTTGGTAACACAGGGTAATCAATATTACAATAATTCAAATCCAAACTATTGATTTAATTTAAAAGAGTTTAATCACAAACTGTATAAAACACATAAACTTGTATTAGATACAGAACTCAGATTGCTGACACCCATATGGACATGTGCAGACAGTCTGAATTTGTATCTATATCAAGATGGCAGCATTTTCTTTTAGGTTTAATTTTTTTTTCTATCCTGCATGAAATACTTAACATTTGTTGTCCTGGGACAATCTTCTCAAATGCTAGGTTCCAAGGCATTTGGAATGCGTATTCAAATTCTATCACATGAGTTTGAATATGGAACAAAGACAACAGAACATTTTAAAAATATCCATCTATGTATGGTATATATGAAGCAATACTCTAGATTGAATATTCTATATCTTTGAAGAAATCAACATATTCAAGTCTAAATGAGGAATTTCCCTTTTATGTGCCCAGTTAAGGTTAGACTAGGTTCTCCCTACTTTCAACTCTTCATTAGGTCTGAAATTTCCTGTTTACATCTATCCTAAGTCATTCACAGACATCATTGAATAAATTCTAAATGTGTTATCTTCCAAATTTGTGGGTAATTTATTCGGTAATACATAATATTAATTTAGATGTATTATCAGGAACATATATAGAAGCCCATGTAATTCATAAATTCCATAAAACTATGATACAGATGAGCTATCTCTGGACTTGTTGAAATGAAGATTTGTGTTAGAATAAGCCCTCGTGATGTTCCTTACCAGTCAAGATGTTTCTCTTTTCCTATATTGCACAAGCCACTGGATTATTTCATCTTCTGTCTACTAGTTATGCACTTCAGATGAGTTCTTTTATACAAGAGTTTGACATTTTATTAAATGAGTTCTAACTAACTGTTCAAAAGCAGATAATCTGCATCTTAAATTTACAACATGTACAGAAAACCACATTTTCTTTAAGAAGCTAGAATATCATTAGTATCCAAAGTAGGTAAGAACAATACAAACAAAATCAGATGAACATATGTATTGTGTAACATCATAAACTTCTGGAACAGAGAGCTTCACTATTGTATGTGAAATGACCATCACAATGCATAATAATGCAAATAAGAAATAGATGAACATTAACATTCTCAAGAATGCAATGGAGCCTGTACAGAAATACACTTGTAAATAAATAAATTATTAATATAATTCAACTGAATCACAAATTAATTGAGAAAAGTATAAGTAGGATATTTAAAGAAAGATGATTGAAAAAGAACTAATTTTAAAATTACTTTTGTAATAGAAATAATATGAAACTCCCTTTAAGTAGAAAATATTTGTTACATGAAAAAAAATCTCACACAATGTTAATAATTGTGGTTGCCAAATAGTAATTATTAGGTATCCAAGCGAGGGTAGTCTTATAAAAAACAAATGCATAAAGGTTTAATAATTGAAAAAGAATAGAGAAAAATTCCATACACATAGTAAAGTCACATATACAAAACTGCATGAATATATGAAACTCAGCATATGGAGAGTACACATGTATGCATATTAAACTTTATATCTGCTCTTGTATTTTTATTCTTTATCTAAGTCATGGTACACTGCCTCCCATATCTATCTATCTATCTATCTATCTATCTATCTATCTATCTATCTATCTATCTATCTATCTATCGGAACACCTAAATTAAAAATCTCATTTGAGTAAAAACTAACAGGAATGATTAGAAGATATTTAAGGATGAAGAAGTCAAAATTCAATAGACAAATATTTAAAAACCTGTATATAAACAAATTACTATAACAAAAATGGAGCCATAATTATCAACTCTTTATGGACCTATACCATTTAGTCAATTTCAATAAGCATCTAGGAAGCAGAGGCAGGAAGATCTCTTTGAGTTCGAGACCAGCATGGTCTATAAGAGCTAGTTCCAGGACAGGCTCCAAAACTACAGAGAAACCCTGTCTCCAAAAATGAAAACAAAAACAAACAAACAAATGATCATGTGAAAGTACTGTTCATTATTGTTTGTAAACTTTTCCTATTACTGAAAGTCTTAATAAGTATTAAAATAGAAAAATAATTACAAAGGCATTTTGAATTTAATGTTAGGAGAACTTTTTGCATTTATTTTAAGGAAAAAACTGGTTGTAAATTACTGGTAAGAACAAGGAGTATGCTAAAAAAAATTGATGTTTGAAGTGCATGAAGAGCCCAGACACAGATACAAAGTATATTTTTGGATTAAGCTTATTAACATATCTATCATAATAATCAACCCAAAATGATGAAATATTCAGTGATTAACCTCGGCACTGACAATGATTATAATTTTTCTGAATCAGATTCTACAAATAAAAGCAAATTCTAGATGAGATAAACCATTAGAATAAATATTACAATTTTCAAATTGATAGAAGAAAATTTTATAAGGGATCAGAATACATATAAATGGATTATTTCAGAACTAACGGAGTGAAACTAAAAATACTTGCAATTATAATCTTAGTATCCTGTCATTCTTGCCAAAGTTTTTGAAACTTAGAAAATAATAAATACAATTAGATATTAGAAGATAAATATTATTTTTTACAATTTTATATATAAATACTATATTGACCTCATTTTCATCCCTTTTTACACTCCGAATACCTCCACTAACTTTTCTTTTCCATTTCCATTTTCAAAAAATATGACCTCTCTTGTATTATATATACATACATATATATATGTATATATACACACACAAACTTTTTAAACTTCTGAGTTCATTTAATGTTGCTAATAAGTAAGTATGTTTTGGACTGACAACCTAGGTTTGGTAATCTACCAGGAGCCTTATCCCTGGAGAAAATTGATACTCCTTTCTTTTTATAAAGTCATTGATTGCTTGTAAATCTTCATCTAAGTGTTGGGCCTTATAAACTCCCCCTTCCATGTTGGCACATCAGTTGGTGTCCTCATTATACTTTTGAGATTTCATTATTGTAATTTCCCTGTCATATATAGAAAATATATCTTTTTGAACCAGACATTTTGGTCCTCTAGCCTTTATAATTTCCCCTTAATTCTTGTTTTCCCAGAGCCTTAGGTGTTTGGGTTATGTTGTACATGTACTAATCAGGCCTGAACACCCCACAATCATTATTCTATGCTTTTTGGCTAGTTGTAGGTCTCTGTAAAACTTTCTGTTTATTTAAAAGAGAAGTTTCTTTGATGAGAGTTGAGTACTACACTTACCTGTAGGTATAAAGATAATTATTTAAATACTGTTAAACATTACATTGGTTTAGGCAAATCGTAAAAGTAGGTATTCCTTTAGGATCTATAACCTTTCTGGTAACAGGTTTACAGGACTAGGCACTAATTTACTCTTACTGAGTAAACCTGAAGTCCAGTTAAACAGTTGTTGGTCACCCCCAAAATAAGTACCATTATTGCATAATTGGGGTAATTTACCAGGCCAATCATTATTTGGTTTGTAAGTGTCATAATTGGGTAGGACATCCAATTGCATTTTTTTCTTGTCTGTAAGAGAATCTTTGGAAACTCTGAGAACTAGTCTTCAGAGTGGAAGCCTCTGAGTAAATTCTAGTTAGATTCTTCCAAGTCTTGTGTCTGAATTTGTGATAATTTCAGTAATACAGTACTTTCTTCAAGTTCTGAGAGGCAACCAAAGGCAATAGCAAAGACAAGGGCTGTAGTCTGTATTGTTTATGGTGTCTTTCAGGATCCCATGACCAACAGTTTAAAGAGAGGTTTTAAATGTCTAACACTAATGTTTCACTCTCTTAGGTAATCGATGCCTCTTGCAGGGAGCATTATCACCCTGTAATTTATAACATCAAACATCATATATATATGTGTGTGTGTGTGTGTGTGTGTTTGTATGTGTGTGTGTTCTTGTATACATAGGCATGTGTGTGTGTTATTTAAAAATAAGCTTACAAAATAATATTCTGCCTTATGGATTTATCAAACAACGTTGCTGCTATTTATCTCTGTTTTCCTCTCAGTCTGTTAAAACTCCCTCCCTATTTTCTGATTATCATTCGCTCCCAGTTTTTATCCTTTCCCATTTTATAAAACAATTGCTATACTAGCCTTGTCTCTGGAGCTCGTCTACCATTGTCCATTTAGACTTTACTGACTTCTATAGTTCTTTCACGTTTTATACTCTTTATAAAAAGACTGAAACTTAGATCCACATATAAGAGAGATCATGTGGCATTTGTCTTTCTTGGGTCTTAGTTACTAAGAAATTTTCTAGCTAAATTATATGTATGCAAATTTCACTATTTCATCTTTCAGTAGAGTGACAGAAAAATCCATTGTGTATACAATACTTATACAGATAAGTAATATAAAATATTTATAAATATAAATTTATATTTATGTAAAAGTATATATAAATTTTCATTATCCAAGAGTCAGTTGAAGGACATCTAGATTGTTTTCATTTCCTATGTATTGTGACTAGAGTAGAAATGAAAATGGCTGAGCAAGTGTCTGTGGAGTTTGTCAAGCCATTAGGGCACATGCCAAGAAGTGGAATAGTTGGGTCATATGGTAGTTCTGGTTTTAGCATTGGAAAACTTTCCAGACTGAATGTCATAGTGGCTGCAACAATTTACAACCGAACAGCGACTTGGAGGTTGTGTCCTGGCATCTTTGCCAGCATTTGTGTTAGTTGTTTCATTATTGTAGCTATTCTGATAGAAATAAGATGAAATCTGAAAGCAGTTTCTGTATATGGTGCCTGTTAGAACCTCTGTGCATTCACATAATAAATTGGAAGTAGTGAAGCAGTCGTTTCTAACACATTTTTTGTTCTATCATTCAGTTACTATCAGGTTACAGAATTTACTGCACACACTTGGCCTAAGTAGATTAATCTAAGATGAATTCCAGCTTCTGATCAGAGCTGATTAACAATAACTAATGTATTCAGAAATAGACTTAACTTCATATGTGGAGAAACAAAAGAATAAAATGAAAGAAAACAATTTAATCATCCTGAAATTTTGAGCACAAGCCTGCCATCAGCCAAAATAGTAGCCAGAGAGATCCAGGCAGATTAGGGCCTTGAATCGAGAAATAGTTACAAATTCAAAATGGGATACAACCTCAGTTTAATTTTTAAAAAGTTGGTGAAATAAACATATATTTAAACACACATGTTTCCCACATGTGCAATATATATGGCAGAGTCCTATCAACACTGCAATTCAGTTAAAACTATTAACTTTGGAGAATATTTTTAATCACTTTGAAAAAAATCAGTTTATGAAAGCATACTACATCTATAGTAGAAAAGCACATAATGCTATATTGGAAACAGTGATCCTTTAAGCAGTGAGCTAAATTATTTCTCTTTTTTCTTTTGATTATCTGAACAGTTGAGTCATTCTGTAGTAATAAACTCTATAGTTTCAGTCTTGCAAATTGTTGATACTCAGAAAATCTGTTAACCATTGGCTGATTTCCTCATGGATGATCTGAGAAGTAAGTGTGTGTGTGTATATGTCTGTCTGTCTGTGTGTGTGTGTGTGTGTGTGTGTTTAAGTAGATTGTTTATTCTTATCTTCACCATCCTATCCACCAGTCATTTCTTCTCCATTCATAGATTTAAACTCTTAGGAATCTGGTCAAAAAATTAATGGTAGCAATTATACATGAAGCAAGATAGTTGTTCAAATAGAAGAAATATGATGTGAAGACAAGAAAAAAATAAAATACTCCTATAGATTTAAAGTGAGATGTATACATGCTCTGAGACTATTTTCATAATCCATTAGCTTAAAATGCTGAAGTAGTTAATGTAGACGCTACCAAAGACCATTCATAACATATGCTACATTCTTCACCTTTATCTAGCAAAAGAGATTTGAAAAATGTTAACAAGTAACAGAGAAGTATACAGAAGATTTATCCAAGGTCAATACACATTTGACTTTTTATCATTTATTTAAATTTTACATTGTCTATTTTATTCTTTTTGGGGTATTATAATATACTTCTTGCTTCTCTTTCTTTCCACTTATCCCTCCCATAAAACTCTCCTCACACTCCATCAAGTTCATGGCTTCCTTTTTCATTGATAATGTATCCCTGTGTGTATATACACATATTTCTCACTATAGCATGTTCAGTGATTTTAATGTTATTTGTACATTTGTTTCCAGAGCTGGTCATTTGGCAGTGAACAACAAATTAGTATTTTTTTTTTCTGGGGAAGAACATGTGTCCTGCTCTCAGCTTTCCTCAGTTGCCTATAGTTTTTTCTTAGGGTGTTGGGGGGGGGGGGGTTGCATGATCTTTTCTTTGTCTTCTTCACCCACTTTGGCAAGTTCACTGGTGTCATTCTTGTTTAAGTCACATTTGGGCAGTCATGTTGGTGAGACTTTACAGATGTAACTTCTGTTGTTACTATGAGGAAATCTCACAGCATATCCCCTAATCTATCTATCTCTTACATTTTTTCACCCACTCTTTCACAAAATTCTCTGACCTGAGATACAGGAGTGTTCTTCAAATATATCCTTTGGACTAAGCTCCTCAACTCCGAATTTTGATTGGTTGTTGTTTCCTGTAGTAGTCTCTATCTGTTGCAAAGAGAACTTTCATTCTATCTATTCTCTCTCTCTCTCTCTCTCTCTCTCTCTCTCTCTCTCTCTCTCTCTCTCTCTCTCTCGATCCATCTATTTATTTTGGTGGTGGTGGTTGCAAAACTCAGTGAACTCTATTGCTTCTGGGCATAAAACTGCTTGTGGGACAGTCCATTTCCTCTTTACCACCAATGGCTTCTGGCATTAGGAGTGCACTGACTTTTGGTATGGCCTGGCATTCTTGTGGATGGTTATCCTTACAAAAGAAGTGGCAGGATTTCAGTGGCTGGGTCTCCATTCATTTCCACCAAACTCATTTTGCCACTGGCTACAGGTTCCATTCCCATAGTCTTGAGATGAATCAGGCAGTTATAGAAAAAGGAGTCACAATCCTTCAGACTTTTGGGCTCTGTGTGTTATGTCTGCTTATTCCTCTTGATCAGGAAATTGGAACATTTCAACAGGATTATTTGGTGCAGATGCCTAGACACGGCAGTGACTTCTATCACTGTGGCAGCAAGCAACAGAAAGAAGTTTCTTTGATGAGGAGTGAAGGCAAACACTTACCTGTGTGTATTAGGACAACTGTTTATAGATTTGTTGTTATGGATTATGCTGCTTTGGTAATCTAGTTGTAGATTTTATTCCAGCAACCATATTTCATAATTATTATATGCTATATATATATATAATAGATAAATTAGATAGATAGATAGATAGATAGATAGATAGATAGATAGATAGACAGATAATGAGGGAGGGGAGAGGAAGATGGAGAAAGAGAGAGAGAGAGAGAGAGAGAGAGAGAGAGAGAGAGAGAGAGAGAGAGAGAAAGGAGCATAGCATCTCCCATTAGAATAATATTGATGTATCATCTATGTTGTATTTGTGTCCAGGGACTCAAAGAGATTGTGCTGGATAATTTTATCTCAAGTTGACACAACTAAAAATACCTGAGAGGAGGGAACCTCAATTAAGAAAATGTCTCCATAAGATCTGGCTGTATGCAAATCTGTGGAGCATTTTCTTAATTAGCAATCGATGGGGGAGGTTTCATTCCTGGGCTGGTAATCCAGGGTTCTATAAGAACGCAGACAGAACAAGCCTGAGAAGCAAGAAGTAAGCAACACTCCTACATGGCCTTTGCATTAGCTACTGCAATGCAAGTACCAGTCCATTTGAGTTTCTGTCCTGAGTTTCTTTGACAATGAACAGTGATATGGAAGTGTAAGCCAAATAAACCCTTTTCTTCCCAACTTTCTTTTTGTTCAGTGTGTTTCATTGCAGCATCAGAAACAATAACGAGGGAAGGAAAATCCATTTTCTTATTTTCCACGACTTCTAAAATATGCCCACAGACACTGGGTAGTGGCCACATTCTGTCTCCAACTTTACAGGAGGTAAAGAAATCCGTCTTCACATATAAACTTATTTCATCTGGGAAAGATTTTACCATTTTAAAGGTTCATGTAATTATCTTGGAGCTACCTGGAAAATCAAGAATAATCTTACATTCTCAACATACCCAATGAGAACCCTGAAGCCCTTTGGCTATGCAGAGCAGATTACTTAGGGAACTAAGAAAGAAAAGGAGGTCATTATTCTCCCTATCACCATTTGGAAACTCATTTTCATTTGAAAGAAAAAAGATTGTCCTTAAGTACCATGGAATGACAACAAAGCAAATTTGAAGTAGAGGAGAAATTCACAAAGATCACTAAATGTAGGCAAAAAAGGCAGAGAGAAAAATAATCGTGTCATGGCAACACACCAAAGAAAAGAAACCAAAACAAAATTATGAATTAAGTTTAGTACATTATGCCTGGATGAAAGAGATACACATAAACAAGATCCCTATATTACCAACAAACAGTAATATCTCACATGTGGTTGTGGAAGTCTCCTTTTCCAGCTGTGGATTTATGAGATGAGAACTGAAAGGTAAATATGTCCTAGACAACTGTATCTCAAAGAAAAAGACAACCGCATTAACACACAGTCTAATTCTAGTCTATCACACTAAATACTTGAACTCATGCAATTTTCTTGCATTATGAAATATTTTAACTAAAAAGACTGCCCCAGTCATATTTTAACGCTACTTGATGGTAAAATTCAATGCTGATGAAGTATAAATCAAAACATATATTTTATAATTCTCAGAAGACATCATTGTTAACATTATCACATAATCTATCAAATGGCAAAACATAAAAAAGGAAAACCAATTACTAACTCACACAGAGAAAGAAGGCCAAATAAGACTGTTCTCTTTAGAAGTCCTTACCTATACCTATAGCTTGTATTTCCCATCTTTTTTCCTGCAGTTTCTGCATGCCCAACTTTATTTGGACATGTTTTATCCACTTTGGAGTTGCTTTTGTGCAAGGTGCGTGATGAAGGATGAATATTTCTCAGTTGTCAAGGTACTTACATCCGGAATTTATTAAAATCCAAAGGGCTGGGCACACCTGTGAGGGATTTTTTTCTTAATTAAATCATTTGAAGTGGGAAGAACCACTTCTAACTAATCTGAATATTTGAGGTACACCATTAATCCAGAAGTTTTTTGTTGGGAAGATTCACCTTTATCTGGGCCATACCTTCTGCTGCTGGCCAATGTAAAGGACATGGAATAAGGAAACTTGCTCTCTCTTTGTCTGCTTGCTCTCGTCCTTGCTAGTAAGACCTCTCCTTTACTTTTGTTAGATCCTACTTCTCTGAGATTCCTGTGTATAATGAAGAGCAGCTGAGACGTTTAGCCTTGTGGACTAAAAAACTAGTGGCTTCTTTGACTTTCTTTTCGTAGTCACCATTGTTGAAAAAGCTGAACCACTTTGTAAAGTAAACCACTCTGAATAAATCCAAAATTTATATATTTATAAGATGAGAAATGTATAACATGTTTCCCAGGTATGACCAAGATGGCGTAGTTATTAAGTGTATTTCATATATTGAGCCTTGTTTTGTTATTGTTGTTGTCTTTTGCTTTGTTTTTACCCTACAACAAAAAACTGGCATAACATTTAAAATATCTATATGAGAACACAAATACATTTGACAGAGTAAATATTCTTGGAATAGACCAGGACACAAATAAAATAGTGTATGTGAGCTCTTTTTTATTATTTGTTATGTATATAATATTCTGTGTGTATGCCTGCAGGCCAGAAGAGGGCACCAGACCCCATTACAGACGGCTGTTGGCCACCATGTGGTTGCTGGGAATTGAACTCAGGACCTTTGGAAGAGCAGGTAATGCTCTTAACCTCTGAGCCATCTCTCTAGCCCTGCATGTGAGCTCTTAATTATCACTGACTTATCTTCCCTTGAGTTATGTCAGGATTTATTATAGATTTTATCTAGCAATATTATTCCCTTTTCCTTTTAGACAACAATAAAATTCTACCTTTAATTTAGATTATTTGTTTGTATAACTCATTAATTTGCAGGTTTTAAACATAAGTGTCAAGTCTGGGAAAGGTATTTAATTTTGGAGTCACCATTTTACCTGTCCTTCAAGATAGCAGAACATTAGCAAGAAAGGTATAACTTCTGATTCTATTAGAAAAGTCTTTGTAGTGGCAGCATTTCATAGAGAAGCTTGAAAATTACTTGAACCAGTAGGGATTTAGGAAGAAATAGATGATTCAAAGAAATATAATGGTGAAGATATCCTGTGGCCAGGCAGCAATGATAAAAGGGTCTCCTTTGACCCTGTGACAATAGTTATTGATTATCTTGTGATAAAAATGGATAGCTGTAATTCTTAGGCACTTAAATACATGTTTCTTTGTTACATCTGGCTTTTAAAGTGATCTGTATGTGTGTCCATTCCAGTTTTATTAAGTGTATCACAGTAATTAAGGTCCTCTCATTCTTTTCATATTTTTTGTAACTTGATAATGAATAAGTTTATATATCAGTAACAGTGGCAATAATATTTTAAAACCAACTGTCCTTTTATTTGGGTCCTATCCAGTACATTCATTGGTTCTCAGTACAATTGTGATTTCTAAGAGCAGTCTTTGGTTATATCCATTTTTTAATCAAGGACAACAACACTTGACCTAACTACACTCATAATTATTTGATAATGCCCAACAATTCGAGAAATAGATTGTAGACAACTGACCCTTAAATCTTTTAGCTAGATGACCTGCCATCTTAGCTTAATAGGATGATCAATGATGCTGGGACAAAGCTTATAGATCTGACATGAATCACTATTGTGATGGGATGATTTCAAATCAAATGACAGGGCAAGTGTTACTTCAGACACTTTGATGAAATGTTTCAGTAAAATCAATAAACCTTGAATTTACGACCTATGGTTTTCTGTAGAAAAAAATGATTATCTATTATGAGGATAAAAACAATTGTTTTTCTGCCTCTAAATCAAATGTTACCATGAGTACAATCTTATAGTCAGGGATAAAGTTTCTTTATACAACAAACAGTTTATGATAAGGATATGCAATATTTTGCAAGTAAAGAAATATAAAAATAAAGTATATGGAATATCCTTGATTTATTAACAATGGTCACATTTCCATTTTATTCATGTTTTCCTTCAAGAATCATATATAAGTATGAAGTACCTACTTATGTAGTTAAGTAAAAGAATATGACTGCATACACACATAAGGCACATTAAAGAACCTAAGTATCCAAATATCCTGTAGGACAGACATTGAACAATATTCCAAAGAGCTATGTGAAGTTGGAACCTGGTACCAAATGCTTTTATATATGACTATTATATATATTTATATATATGTAAATAAGTCAAATATAATATCAATTCTCTTTAATTTATTTTCTAGATCTATATGAAGGTAATAAAAATTAAATAAATATAAAATATTCATGTGTGGTATACTTTGAAGTTGGTAAACTGAGAATCAATGGCTAAAGGAAACTAGTTACAGGATGAGGCATAGAAAGCTTTATATGAGGGTGAGGTATGCAGTTTAACATAAATAGTCCAATTAAGAGACAAGAGGCCGGGCATTAAAGGAAGGAGGAAAAACATGTGTTCAGAGAACACTGAAGCAGGAAAGAATTTAACAACACTGAAAATTATCAAAGCACAACACAGTTGGAGAAAAGAGAGGCAGGAAAAGAGACCTTAAATGAGATCGGTGCTGTCTAGTGCTCAGATCATACAGTTCCTTGCAAAGTACAGTTAACCGTGTGAATTTTATTCTTAATGCAATGTGTAGCCACTGCTGGCTTTTAAGTATCAGAGTGCTGGCTTAAATAATCGACTCTGGATATCATGTAATGAGAGCCTAAAGCTGAGATAGAGCAAAAGTGGAAATAGCAGTTGGGAAATGCTGGCATCAGTCCATGAAGACATTACAGCGATTTTACTGTGATAACAGAAATGGAAGTAAAAACTGATAGATTCAAATAATATCTAGGGGGAAAAGTCAGAAATCAATGAATGTCAAGATGTTTTCAGGAAAAAGAATATTAAGTAAGCAAAACAATGGCTATCTATTCCCTAAAACATCTCTTGAAAGCATATACAAATCATGATGTATATGTCAAGAAAAAATTTTATGAATAGCTAGAAAAAACATATTTTATGTACCTAAGTGTCTAAGAATGTAGAGGCTTCTATTGATCGTTAAAAAGTACCAGATTTGTAATTTTCCGTTTATAGAAATAGAACTACATCACTTTCCCTTGTGTCCCTTCTTTGCTCTAGGCACTTCCAGGTACCCATTTTTTTTCAACCTTCCCACTTCTCCCTATATTCTTAAGTAGAGAGTCTTACTTTGAGTATTATTGTTACATACATTTATATGTGTGTGTGTGTGTGAGTGTGTGTGTGTGCATATATATATATACATATATATATATATATATATGTATATTCTACTGAGTCAGGTTTTATTGCTAATATTAGACAAGGCATCAGGGCTAACAAACTAGCCACCCTATATTCCTTGATGTTAACAGAGCCATGGATCCAGGATCTGTGATTTATTTATTTATTTATTTATTTATTTATTTATTTTTTGGTTTTTCGAGACAGGGTTTCTCTGTGGTTTTGGAGCCTGTCCTGGAACTAGCTCTTGTAGACCAGGCTGGTCTCGAACTCACAGAGATCCGCCTGCCTCTGCCTCCCAAGTGCTGGGATTAAAGGCGTGAGCCACCACCGCCCGGCAGGATCTGTGATTTAAATGTATCCTTTGGAGCTGATCTACTGATCTTTGTGTTTCTTTTGTGTTTTTCCATGATGGTTTCTATTTGCTGTAAGTGTCGCTATTTTATGAGGTTCATTTTTTGTGAGTATAAGGATAATATTTATATTGTTGGGTATTATGCTTGTCTAGCTGCAAAGTGGCTACTGGATTTACCAATAAACGTAATAGGAAGAACTTTTAAAAATTGACATCAGTATAAAAAAATACACTAATTATAGATGTTTTGCATTAATCCACTATAACAAATATCTGAAATAATGATATAATAAAGAGAAAATGTTTACTTTGGTTCATAAATTTAGAGATTTCAGTCTTGACTTTACTGCTTTACTTCAGACCTAAAGCAACATATCAAGGAAGGAACGGAGTGACACAAAATTTATCCCCTATGAATTTAATAGGAGCAGAAAAGAAAGTATCGGTTATCTATATTTCTCTCAAGGATGTGGATCCGGTGATTTAAAGACTTCTCCCAAGGCTCTACCTTCCTCATCAAGGTTCCATCACTTTCCAGTGATATCATGTACTACATGCACAGGTCCATGGAACTACAAAGGCAATTTGAAATAGAAACTGCAACACCTTCTGAATTGTGTACTTCTATAGCACACATATTTAAGATTAATCCATGTTGTAAGATGTCTAAGTAGCCCTTTTTTTTTCTGCTTAGAACTTCTTTATGTAAATGTTCCACAATGTGTTTATCTCTTCATGAACTGAGCGATATTTAGGTTTTGTGGTGACAGATTCATTTGTCTCTAAAAAAAAGTCAGATTTATCTCTTCTGGATAAATATTGAATAACTACTAAATTTTCTGAATTTTTTTTACCAAATTACTAAGAATGATTTTTAACCCTATAGATATTAGTCCATTCTTTTCTAAAATGACAGAAACACATATTTACCCAACTACTGACATCTGAGAGTTCTATTGTCTCATAATCACACCGGCAGTTTATGTCAAATTTCTATAAAATGGTGATTGATAATATTTGCTTACTTGTTTGAAAGAATTTTATGAGATAAGATGTGGAAGTCCTGTTTCTAGAAGAATCAGAGTCAGCCTTTAATGAGAGTGTGATGGTTGATGCTAATTGTTAACTTGAAACAACTCAGAATCACTTGGAAAGGGGTGTGGGCATGTCCGTGGAGGACAGCCTTGATTGTCTCAATTCATGTGGGAAGCTCCACACTAAATGTTGGGAGTACATCTTGTAATAGCCCTAGAAAATTGATGTGAAACAATAAAAGCTTCTGTTTTTTTTTTTTTGTTTGTTTGTTTTTTTGTTTTGTTTTTGTTTTCTTGGTCATCACTCTTGCTAGCAAGATTTTCTACATCATTGCTGCTGCTACTGTTTATTCCTTCACTGGTGGCTTTTTCAAGTTTCTAATGTGGACTGGAGACCTGTGGATCTCTAGATATCTTCCAGGTCTTTGCCAACAAATCAGAATATTACTATATTCAGCCTTGAGGAATGAACAATTACAAGGTTCTGGACCTTTTTTTCTTCATACCCATTGTTGCACTGCTCCTTCCTTATCATGAAAACCAATCTAATAGATTCCTTTTTAATATATATCCATTTTGTCGGTTCTATTGCCTTATAAAACCCTTATTAATGCAGGTATGGATACACAACCACACCAAATTTTCTATAAAGCCACAGTAGTTTTTTTCTGAATTCCAAGAATTAAGTAAAGTCCCAATAATGTGGATACAATTATCTTACACACTGCGAAACATTTGATGAAGGATCAAAGACCATTGAGGAAAGAAATATCTTGATTGAGGGAGCCATTAAAGGGCTATGGAGAAACACAGTGCTTGGTAAATTCTCAGGAATCCTGGAGGATGATCCCAGCTAAGAGTCTAAGCAACAGTGAAGAGGATGCCTAAAATAGCCTTTTCTTGTTGTCAGATTGATGACGACCTTAATTGTCATCATAGAACCTTCAACCAGCAGTTGATGGAAGAAGATACAGAAATCTACAGCGAAGCACTGGGCCGAACAACCTAAGACCAGCCCAAGAGAGGGAGGAGTGATAATAAGAACAAAGGAGTCAAGACCATGATGGTGATACCCACATAAACAGCTGACCCGAGCTAGTGAGAACTCACTGCTCTGAACTGATATCTGGCAAACATGCAAAGGATCAAATAAGGGCCGCTGAATGTGGGGGACAGTTGTGAGGCTTGGGCAGTCTGTGGAACCACTGGCAGTGGGACAAGGATTTATCCCTAGTGCTTGAAATGGCATCTAGGAGCACATTTTTTGGGGAGGGATACCTTACTCAGCCTAGATATAGGGGAGAGGGCCTTGGTCTTTCCTTGAAGTGTCAGACTTTGTTGACTTCCTTTGAGAAAACTTACACTATCTAAAGAGTAGATGGGAAGGTGGGGTGGGATGAAGGTTGGGGAAACTGGATGAGGGGAGGAAGTAGGAATGGGGATAGCTATGTAAAATGAGAAAATATTGTATTAAAAAATTCTTAATAAAGAAGAGAAAAAAGGAAAAAGAAAGGCCATTGCAAAAGCCAACCCGACTTATGATAAGACTTTGTTACTTGCTGGGAAGTTCATTCTATTATAAATTCAACTCCCTAATCAATAAAATGAAGATAAAAATAATATCTACCTTACAGGCCAACTATGGGGATCAAATATTTAATGTAAGATAGAGCTTTTTAAAATGTAAGACATCAATTTCTGTTATTACAGATAAGCTGATTTATGCTAATAAGATTATGTTGTTTCCAATATCTCCATTGAGATATATGAGTCAATTTAGTCTTAAAGAGAAAAATGTAAATATAATCATTTCTGTGAAAACCTTTATCTACTGTGTCAGTTATTTTATTAATTAAAATATTTTCTTAGTAGCTAAACTATGTGGCAAGCATGAGAACACTGCCTTAAATAAAATAGACATGAATCTTCTTTTTACAGCTTCCAGAAACTGACTGCTCACATTAAAAATCAAACGTTAGTGTAGTTCTAAATTATAACATGTGTTATTGACTAAAAGAAAGCAGAGAGAAACATTATGGAATATTATGGAAGGAGACATTGTATTTTTAAATAATGCTTTGAGAGAATGCTTTTTAAAGAAAACATGCGACTGCTATAAATAGTCGTAGATTTAAAGAATGAAGGTTATGACAGCAATGTCAATTTAGAAAGGGGCATACACAGAATTAGAACATGTCTGACAAGTGTTCTAATGTGTCATAGAACATTAAAAGAAAAGGTGGTCTGCATAAAAGGAATCACGAGAACAAGATTTCTGGGTAAACATGAACAAAAGTTTCTCTCACTGCAGATAGTGTATAAATGGCAGGCCAAAGCAAAGAATCCCATCCTAGCATAGCTCAGTGACAAAAGGGTGTCCACTGGACACCAGGTTTAGAAGAATCTGTCATAGAGGTTTATTTATAGAAGCACGTATGATCCCAAATATCTGTATCACAATAGAATCCCACGGGCTCATGATTCCCTGGACTCTCACTTCAAGCTAAATTCATTTTATAAACACTGCGATATGTTCCAAGATCAGCTGCCACTGGATGGGGAAAGGCAAAAGAAAAGGCTGGAGACCCAGGGGAGGCTATTGCATCCCCCTACTCCTTTCCTTCTCTTAAGGGTTGTCAGTAGGCCCAGTAACATTCCCATAAACTTGGTTACCACTTTGTTATTCTGCTTATTTCATTGCCATGGGAACCTAATGAAAATTACCTTTACCCTAAGATGAAGTGAGAGGATGATCATGTTAAACATGAAGGAAAAAGTCATACCACAGCAGAGTTGTAAAGAAGTAAAACATACAAGCGGAATAATGTGCGTGTTCACACAGGACCTGAAAGCAAGTATACCAAGGCCTTCGAGAATATTCTAAGGTAGCTAGAAAATCATTGAAAAAATAACTCATGCCTCTCACAACATCTATGCACTTGTTAACTTTCTTACTGGTACTATAATAAATTTCTACAAAATTAGTGTTGAGAATTAACAACAACAAATATAATTACTTAAAGTTCCAACGTTTAGCAACATGAAAGGAAGTTATGCAAGTTAATTTTGCTATAAGAATAAAATGTAAATGTAATCATTCCTGTAAAAATAGTAATATACTGTGTAAGTTATGATATTAATTAAAATCTTTACTGAATATATACTATGCAGTATTATAGATTTATTAAAAATCAAGGTTATATCAGAGGAGAATGTTTGTCCTTGGCTTGTCAAGCTTTTAGGGATCATCTGGTTTCTTGGGCTCACAGCTCCATTCTCTATTTTTAAAGGGAGCAATCATCCTTTATGAACCCTTTGGTTTTACTAATCTACCTACCTTATCCAAGAATATATCCATAAATAAATTCTGTGACTCATTCACACTCACAATGTCCCTTTAGTCATATAAAGCAGCAGATTTAAAGGTCTTAGGATTCATACATGGACATCTGTTTCTCCCAATCTGTCAGGATAATGGTTCTTTTGATGTTTATTAAAGAGCAACAGGAAATGGGAACACTGGACTAGAGGGGGAACAGCAGTATTTATTCATTGTCTAACTCCAGGCAGGATAAAAATAAGCCGGCACTGAATGGGATAGTGCGCATTCACGTTTGTATTATATGACTTACCTCCAATAACAGAGGATGAAGAGAACAGTATGACGAGTTGCCCTAGTTTTATAGAAACAAAAATTAAGATTTTTAGTTTTTTATTTATGTGTCTATATGAATATCATTTGTATGAAAGTGTCCTTGGAGACCAGAAGAGTGGTAAGTCTTTTATCTGGAGTTATAAGAGGTCATATTCTGCCCAACATGGAATTAACTTGTGTCCTCTGCAAAAACAGTACATGACCCTTCTCTACAGCTATGAAACAGGTTTTTTTTAAGTACCAAATATAGTATTTTCTAGATCAATCCTATATCTGCAGATTTCATGATTTCATTTTCTTTATAGGTAAAGAAAATTACTTGGGTCCATTCACCATTAATGATTCATCAGATGATGGGCAGCTAAGTTTATTTTTTAGGTATTATAATAACCCAGACTCAGAGAGACTAAACCACATTTTTTGTTTTATTTGTCCCCAAATTTAGACTAGAGATATAGCCTTAAGTAACTGAAGAAGCCTGGAAAGGAGAAAGGGATAATGGGGAGAGAGGTACAGACCTAGCTGTATCAAAGGCAATAGTAGGGCAAAGGTGCAATAAGGAAGAAAGATAAGAAGACTTAAGTGAGGAGGGGAAAGGAGAGTAATATATAGAAATAGGGAGAAACTAGAAACAAATAATATTAAGAGCATATAGGTGGAGACTGCTCATTCATTTCCCAACCACCCAGACCAAATAAAAACAAAGAAACTGTAGTAATTATATTATTAAATATATTATATTAATTACAATACTATTTGGTAAATAGCTTAGTCATATTCCTTGCTAGCTCTTACAGTTTGAATTAAGCCATTTCTATTAATCTCTGCATTGCCATGAGGCTGTAGCCTACCAGTAAGCTTCCATTCAGTATCTGTCTCCTTTGGTAGCTACATGGTGTCTGCCTCCTTTGGCAGCTTCATGGCATCTCTCTGACTTAGCCTATTGGAGGAAGGTCATTGGTCAAAAAATAAAGAAACTGCTTGGCCCTCATAGGTTAGAACATAGGTGGGTGGAGTAAACAGAACAGAATGCTGGGAGGAAGAGGAAGTGAGCTCAGACTCCATAGCTCTCCTCTCTGGGGCAGATGCGATGAAGCTCCGACCCAGGATGGACGTAGGCTAGAATTTTCCCGGTAAGTGCACCTTAGGGTGCTACACACATTATTAGAAATGGGCTAGTCCAGGTGCGAGAGTTAGCCGAGAAGAGGCTAGATATAATGGGCCAAGCAGTGTTTAAAATAATACAGTTTGTGTGTTGTTATTTCGGGGGATAAGCTAGCCAGGCGACCAGGAGCTGGGGCGGCAGGAACACAGCCCGCAGCTCCTACTACAGCCTACTATATATCTCTTCCAGCCTGGCTATATTCTGTCCTGCATTAACCCAAAGCAACTATATTTAGGTGGGAAAGCCAAACTGAACATGGGGAGAAAGAAAGAAGAGTCAAGAAATATGCCAGCAGCTGCTGGAAGAGCAAATGCCAGAGTATCACCAGTAAGCCATTGGCCATATTACAATACACAGATTAATAGAAATGAGTTAATTTAAATGTAAGAGATAGCTATTAATAAGTATGAGCTAATAGGTCAAACAGTTTGCAATAAATAGTAAACCTCTGAGTGGTTATTTGGGAACTGACAGGAGGGAGAGAAACCTCCAGTTATAGTGAGGTTTTGGAAACTAGAGGAGTACCTATTTTTAATACTTTCCCAAACTAGTAAAACATAATATATAAATGCAATCTAAATAATTATCATTTTGTTTTGGTTTCACAAAAGAGTGTTTCTCTGTGTAACAGCTCTGGTTGTCCTGGAAGTGACTCTGTAGACCATGCTGGTCTGAACTCACAGAGATCTGCCAGCCTCTGCCTTCCAAGTGTTGGAATTAAAGGAGTGCACTACCAATGCCCAGCCTAAATAATTATCCTTTACCCACAGAAGAATGTAGCTTTTACCTGTCATTAAAGGATTTTCTTTTTGCAGCAGATGGTTAGTTATGAAAAACCAAAATAGCTAAAATTACTGAGAACAACTGAATGTAGGATTCCCGACCCCAATTTATACATCTACAACTTAATCCCACACTTAAGGCTCAGATAACATCACAGAGGGGCAGAACAGGGTGATTATAAAGAGTCTAAAGACCAGAACACTGGCTCTGAGAGTGTATCGTCCATATGGGTATGACAGGCAAGCTGTGCCCATAAAATCTCAACATCATACTTTCTTAAACAAGCCTTCCCCAAATGCAATATGGTGTAAATCTCACATAGCCCTACCTCTAGGTGCAAAGTTATGGGTAATTACTAGATGTGACCAGAGGGAAACTCAGTCTTCCCCAGGAATGAGCCCCCTAACTGGCTATAAAGAAAGAGCCCAGTGTTTGGTCCTAAGAATGTGTACATATGTTCAGAAGTTTGATTGTAAGGTTTTGTGTGCTGTCTTATACTTTATTACCTTCCAGTTGTGTCACTTCCCACTTTACTTTCACCTTTCTTTCCTATAAGTAACTCTCTTGGGCAACTGAGGAGAGGGAACCTGAAATGACCCTATCCTATACTGATGAATATCTTGCATATCACCTTAGAACCTTCATCTGGCGATGGATCGAGGTAGAGACAGAGTCTCAATTTGGAGCAACGGTCTGAGCTCTTAAGGTCCAAATGAGGAGCAGAAGGAGGGAGAACATGAGCAAAAAATCAGGACCACGAGGGATGCACCCACCCACTGTGACAGTGGAACTGATTTATTGGGAGCCCACCAAGGCCAGCTGGTCTGGGACTGAATAAGCATGGGTTGATTCCGGACTCTCTGAGCATGGCGGTCAATGAAGACTGATGAGAAGCCAAGGACAATGGCACTAGGTTTCGATCCTAATACATGAACTGGCTTTGTGGGAGCTTAGCCTGTTTGGACGCTCACCTTTCTGGACGTAGATAGAAGGACCTTGGTCTTCCCGCAGGGCAGGGAATTTGGACTGCTCTTCAGTAACGAGAGGGAGGGGGAATGGAGTGGGGGGAGGAGAAGAGGAGTGGGGATAGGGGGAGGGAAGTGGGGGGAGGGCAATATTTGGGAGGAGGGGAGGGAAATGGGAAATGGGGAGCAGGTGGAAATTTTAATTAAAAAAGAATAAAAATAAAAAAAAAAAAGAACACAATGCGAATGGTAATGGTTGCAGGAATTGACTATCATTTTGCAAAGCCTGATTTATGATCACTGAAGACCATTCCGGTTGGGTTCTCATATTCTTGTGTTTTCATTTTCATGGGGGTTCATATTACTGGGGTTGGTTTGAAAGTGCTTTTGTTGTCATTGTTGTTTGTTTATTTGTTTGTTTACCCATCTTTATTCTTATGGTAGTAGCACTTGAAATGTTCTAGAGTGCTATTTAAAGTAGTGTTTAGATATCATAATTTTTTTCCAGACTAGGAACCAAGCCCATTAGTTAGATACTCAGGCCAGGTGTTATAGGTACCAGGGTCAGTTCACAGTCCTACCCTGAGATTATAATACTGTCTGCAAAATTAATTTATTCCAGAATAAAATAAATAAAACATAGTAGATTTATAGTTCTTTTTGTCTTTGAAAGAATATTCCCAACTAATACTAAGTTGTTCTTTGTTATTACCACTCCAAAGTGCTTGATGTTAACATCATGAAAAGTGGTAAAATTAGAGTATAGATTTGTACTGAAGATATCACTTATGAAAGATGAAGTGGTGGCAAGAACTCATTGTTTTATTTGTCTTGCTTTCACTGATTCTAAGATAAGTTGAGGTTCTTATATTTAGACCGGGCAGATAAGATTATGGATCTGTTATTAGTTATCTTTAATCTCTTATTTCTTTTAAAATTTTATTCATTTATCTACATCACGACAGAGCTTTCCCCCCTTTTTCTATTCTGTCTCTCCCACCTCCCCTCTCCAATCTACTCTTCTCTTTCTGCTCAGGAAAGTGCAGGTCTCCCATGAGTATCAACAAAACATAGCATATCAAGTTGCAGTAAGAGTAAGCACTTCCCCATGTATTAGGGCTGCACAAGGTGACCCATTACCAGCAGTAGGGTCCCAAAAGTCAGTAAAAGAGTCAAAAACAAGCCCCTCCTTCCACTGTTAGAAGTCTTACAAGAAGACCCAGCTATACAACTGTAACATTTGTGCAGA
Source organism: Chionomys nivalis (assembly GCF_950005125.1). Taxonomy (NCBI): domain Eukaryota; kingdom Metazoa; phylum Chordata; class Mammalia; order Rodentia; family Cricetidae; genus Chionomys; species Chionomys nivalis. Next base: position 38,258,250 of record NC_080093.1, read on the forward strand.
GGGTTTAGGTCAGTCCAATGTAGGCTACCTGGTTTTTAGTTCAGACTCTATGAGCCCGTATAAGCTTAGGTTAGCCGATTCCATGAAACATGGTGCAAGGGAAACTCTTGGGAATCTACAAGCATGATCCCAGCTAAGATTCCTAGCAATAGCAGATATTTAGTCTAAACTGGCCATCTCCAGTAGCCAGACAAGACTTCGAGTGGGAAATCAACCCAGATACATAACCTTTGACCTAAAGTTTGTTCTATCTATGGAATGTGCTGAGGTAAGGGTGACCTAGAGATTGAGGGTGTGGGCAACCAATGATTGTGTATTCTAAAACCTTTGCCAGGAGAGTAAACCCACCCATGACACTTCCTGGAGTGCCAAGACCCACGGGGTGGATGACCAGAGATTTAAGATAGAGCCAGACATGACCGAGGGGAAAATGTTAATGTAATGATGCATAACAATATACTGCTATACTCATAGATTGGTACCTAACACAATTGTTATTTGAGAGGTTTCATCCAGTAACTGATGGGAAGAGAAGCAAACAGCCGAATATTAGGTGGAGTTCAGGAATCCTGCAGAAAAGGAGGAGAAAGGATTGTAGGAGTTACAGGGATCAAGGATATCTTGTTTCTTAAAGGACATTTTACATAGTGTACAGAACATTTGCTGATTATAGAAAACAAACAGGCAAACCTTAATATCATTCATGAAGTTATGATAATGAAATCAAACCTCAATATATCTCTTGCATTTTAGAGATAAAAACATGAGTAAAGTTAGACACACTTCTTGTCACTGTAGATGAAATTCATGACAACACAGGACAAGCTTATTTAATTGGTTATGCATTGATCTCTTAAAAAGCAATAAAAATCCCAAAGGAACTTTAATTTACAACATCAAATCCATATCCATTGTGAGTCATCTTGTGACCGTACATATTAGAGAAATATTTATGGATAAGTGATGTATTTTATTATATGATGTGATTATTCAATCTGTCATGAAACAGAGACCATGTTACAGAAAATTTCCTTTAACCATGTTTCAAATAGGACATATAGTATATACCTTGTCAAAGGATAAAGGCAACATGCATTCAATGATAACATTGTACAACATTGGTCTTTCAAAGTAGTAGGTGACTGTCTTGTCTTTCTAAATTGATATTGCTATTTAAAGTGATCATTATGCTTTTTAATATTATTTTTTTCTGTCTTGAAAATCAAAGAAGGTTGCAGTAGTCATTGGCAATCATGCCCTTTGTACTCATTTGTAGGTATGAAAAATATAAACATACACTTAGCACAGTATATTCCGGATGCATTTTTGCAGCACTCTAATTTCACATTTGATTTGGAACGTGATCTACTGGTTCACCTGGTTTCCTATGATTGTTCTTGCTGATCTTTTAAAGTGTATAGAATACCTCATTCTTTTGAGTATACATACATTTTATCAATTAAAATTTAGATGCTTATTTATGTTATCAAAATTTTGTGACTTAGTTTAATATTTTCTTTCAAACTTTCAAGTTAAACTTTGAATATAAGTGGAAAATCATAAGTATAAATCTCAGGCATGCATGTTTATATAGTCATATCATTTTATTTTTTAAGTTAAATTTGTGGTTATTATGAAAATGCATGGAGCAAATAAGAAAAAAATTGTGGAAGGTGAAAATGAAAACGTGAGGAAATCAATTAGGTTACAATTATTTTCTGTGACACTATAAAAATAAGTTCACTCCAAATCTGACTTTGAGTTTTAAGGAAGGCAAAGATGGAATGAAAGTGGGAGATAACAATATTCACAGCTGATCTAAAAGAAAAGTAGACAAGCTATACAAGGGAACAGAAATGTATTATGTTTGATTGAGTTAGCTCCTTGTTAAATCAATCACCACAATATAATTTCATACAGTGTACATAACAGCAAGTTTTATACTTGTGTCCTAAACAAAGCTAACAAATATATGAACAGCATAACCTGTGTAAGCATCATCTTGTACATCTGACTCACTTTGGCATAAGAGAACAGGCACCATTTTTGCTGCAAAGTCACATTCAGAGATGGAACGATGTGGAAGGTGGGGATTTCTCAACCTAACTATTTAAAACGTGAAATGAAAACATCTGAAAAATTTGCTTATTAATTTTGCCAAGCACCATCAAATATAAGATGCAAAAATGTTGCAAAATAGCATGCTGGCCTCATTGGATGTGCTGCTTGGCGGTTCTCCACATGAAAGGAACCCGTGGTCTCCTGATGTTGTTCCACATGTGCTGTGTTCACTCATTGCTTGACTTTGGTGTCTACAGAAATGTGTGCCAACTTCATGTTGTTGTTAAAATCCAATTTTATTTTAAAAGTTCATACATGGATAACATGCATCTTAATTCTATCCACCCCTCTTTTTTCTCTCTCTACCTCCCAACCAGAATCCTCTTCGTATCCTCACCCCAACTTCATATTTTCTCCTCCCTTCTTACTCTCTCCTTTCTTACTCTCTCCTTTCTTTCCTTTCCTTTCCTTTCCTTTCCTTTCCTTTCCTTTCCTTTCCTTTCCTTTCCTTTCCTTTCCTTTCCTTTCCTTTCCTCCCCCACTCTTTCTTTTACTTAGTATGTCCATTCAGTGTTAACCACATAAGAATATGTGTAGGATCATCTACTGGTGCTTTGGTACCTACCAATATTCACACACCTAACAAAAAGTTACATTACTTTCCCCAGAAGCCATCAAATGACAGTAGAATCTCAGTTCCTCTTCACTGCATACTGCAACATTTAGCTAGCCTGAGGTGAACATGTTCTGAATGCAGTACAATTGAAAGATCTTGTACAGCTCTTGCATAAGTGACCACAGCTGCTGTGAATTCCCGTCATCCAGCTGACAGCATCTCAGAGCATTCCTTTCCATCCCACAGCTCTTTCTTTCTTCCTGTCCTGTCTTCTGAGGTGTTCCCTGAAATTTTGTTTGGAGATGAAATAGTTGTTCTCCTTGTACCTGAACACTCACAGCCGTTTATTCTCATCACTTTGCATAATAATTCATATCTGCTCTAACCAGCATATACATCAATAAGCAGCTTCCATGAACATGTTTGAAAACAGCACAGACCCATGAATAAAAACTTAAAGACTTAGAAAGTAGTTTGACAACATCACCATTTAGAAAAGCAACATTAATAGGTTCTCCTCTAAGGCTTATAACTTCCTTAGCCTTGGGTTTGCGGTATCTTTACAGTACGAGATATAAAAGCTTACCAAAAGAGACAGCCCATTGTCTTTTCTCATTACATGATAACCCTATCTAAATTTCTTCATATATGTATAGAATTTAGGAAGCTTCTCTAATAATATGTTTTCATATATTTTTCAAAAAGTCTCGCCGGGCGGTGGTGGCGCACGCCTTTAATCCCAGCACTCGGGAGGCAGAGGCAGGCGGATTTCTGTGAGTTCGAGGCCAGCCTGGTCTACAAGAGCTAGTTCCAGGGCAGGAACCAAAAACTACGGAGAAACCCTGTCTCGAAAAATTAAAAAAAAAAAGAACAAAAAGTCTTTAGTGTTAGTTGTCCCTCGCTATAGTTCCTTTTATCCTTTCCATCCCTCTTTTGTTGAATTATTATAATTTTGCCTTTATTTAACTAATTTAAGACCTGACTTTTAATTGCTTCTTCCTGTCTAGTCACTTGGGTTTAGTCTTTCTCTAGCTCTTCTAAGGTATTAATGTGTATACTTAAGCTAATAACTTGAGATCTCTTAAATCCTCTGGATGTAGGCACTTAGCACTAAATTTTTCTTTTAGGATTCCCTTTCCTGTATCTCAGTGATTTTTATCATGTTTTGTGTTTATATTTGAGAGAATGTTTTAAAAGATTCTCTTTCAAAACGTATCTTGTGTTTGATTCATTTTTAACTTTTTCGCACTCAGGAAAGAAATAGAGAAGGCAGGAAAGAAAAGATCCTTCCTTTCATATTTGGGGGATAAAATTAGAAAGAAATGGCTGGATTGCAAACAAAATGGTATTTTCTTTTGTACAGATTCAAAAGTGGAGAGAAAGATGGCATCAAGGAAGAAATTATACCATGTGACTAGAGATAGGTGTCCTAAAACTGTTTAGACAGAGATATAGACGAAGACCACTGATTACCAGGTTGTTCCCTGGATTCCTGCTGTGATGGTGATGTTCATGAGGCTATTTCTATCAATCTTAGATTATAGCTCTCAGCAGAATCATCACTAAGTTCTCATATATGTTCAATGACAGTAATTGGGGATGATTTACTAGGTAAAAAAAAATGCCAAAAATAGAATAAAAATATGAACAGGAATACTTGAAAGGCCAAATTTTATTTTCTAAAGGATAAAGCTGACAAAGAATTAAAGAAGAATTAAATTATAAATGCCAGAATGATAAGCAGGCTATCATAGCAAATTGTAAATATTTTGTATTTGTATACATTTCTTTTATTTTACAAAATTCAATAAATTTGGAATAACACCAACTACTTAATTCCTACACCAAATGATATTTGTGATTTACACAGAAACTTTTAAATAAAATTTAGGTACTTATTGGAATTGTAGTAGAAATTAAACTAAAACACTTCTTACACTGCAGTCAGAAAATGTCCAATAGTTACACCTTTAGCTAGCCATGAGCTTGTTCTGTTACAGAGATACTATACGGTAGAAACTGATTTCCCTGTCAGTTAATTGATTTTATGGAAATTCCTAAAGGATTAGTAATACCTAGGACAGGTGACAAGATGCCAAAGCCCACCTGTCTTCCTGAGTCTTATCTTTGTATCTAAAAGTGGTTGATTCTACTGGGAAAGGAAATCTCCATCCAATCTTTATACCATATGCCATATTGGTCTTAATTTAACAATGTAACCACAACAAAGCCATGTTAGTGCCCTAAGCTCACTCACTGGAAGGACTTGAAAGGATTTCTTGTATCTATCTCCTTGCATTTTCCTTATCATAATTTATTTTACCAGCATTTATCAGTCCTACTTATAGAGCAGAATAACTTGAAAGTGATCCCATAACACCTTTTAAACTAAAGTATCACATTTAGTTTCTTAGTCCAGTTTTTATTAAACATAGTGTATCATAATTCATTGCAAATGAACCAACAACTCTGATTCTTCAATAATACTGATCTTAAATAATACTAATTTTTAAAATTTTCTCATTATCTTTCTTAAACATCATCCTGCAGAGTTGTTAATCATAAATTATTTTAAATTAATTTCAAAATAATATATTAAAATTCACATAATAAATTGAATTGACTAAATTGCTTTTAATAATATTGAATATATACTCATATACATATGTAAACAGGAATAATACAAAACATATAGAAATGACAATGTATTTTAAGCAAAGTATATTGAATATTTAGTCTCAGCAGCCCATTAGAGAAGTATTCCCATTACACCCTGTTATTGATAAGGGAGCAGAAGCTTAGAGAGATAAGATGAAGTTACTATGGCATTCAACAATGATGTTATTTTGTTTCCGGGTCACATCATTTCTTCATCAGAAAAGCATAAAGACTGGTGATGTCATGCCTTCTATCTTTTCTTAGCACCTGGACGTCTGCTTACAGATGTTTACAACTTATCAGCAAAATTGCAATGATGTAGGATTTAACTCTGTATGCTGTGATTACTATGAGTGAATAAAGAAACTTCTTTGGACCTATAGCAGGGCAGAACTTAGGTAAGTAGGGAAGATGGAACTGAATGCTGGGAGAAAGAAGGGCAGAGTCAGAGAGAAGCCATGTAGCCCTGCTGGAGTTGGATGGAACTTTACCCAGTAAGCCACAGTCACCTGGCGAAACATAGATTACAAGAAATGGGTTAAATTCAGATGTAAGAGTTAGCCAATAAGAAGCTAGAGTTAATTGGCCAAACAATGATTTAATTAATATATTATCTGTGTGATTATTTTGAGTCTCGACAGCCGGGACAAACAAGCAGTTTCCCTCCAACACTACAAATTATTTATGGCTTCACATTCTTCCGAACAATGTAGACAACTTAGGACATTTAACTTCAAAGCAGCCTATAAGAGCACACACTGATGATGAATACATAAATAAAAATACCCAACCTCCAGTACTCTTGAAATTATAGGTGATTCTCATTAGTTTGATGTGGTACAAATGAAAAGGGATATATAATCTCATGTTTACCAAGAAGACAAACAGATGCCATTGAAGAAGGGAGTGGAGGGGTAGTTTATTGGTTGAGAAATTTCTTTCTCTTCCAGAGGATTCAAGTTTGTGGGTTTATTTTTTTCCCTATATCCTCCCTGTGCATCTCATGCCTGGATATAACATCAGATCTAGCACCCTCTTCTTGCCTCTGTAAATACCTACACACAGGTGGCATACACTCATACAGACACATGCACATAACTTTTAAAGGAAATTTAATTTAAAAGATTTTAAAATATTTAAGATGTACCAGCTATGTTTCAAAGGAGAAATGAGAGCAATGGTAACGGACTATGCCTATAGGATTTGGAATCTCTGATTTTCTGATACTGGTACTATTTTCATAGACATGGTTAAAATCTCATTATGCTAAAAAGTAAAAATGGTTTGACCTTTACATGACTAAGGTAGATCATTTGAAACTTCAGTATGAGAGTATGAGTATGGACAAACACATGTGCAGAACAGAAATTTCTCCTTGAAAATGTTGTGTGGCTTTTGTCTTTGTGGTAGCCACATAGACAAAGGGAGATACTGAATCCAGACAAGTTAACAATATCTTTAATCATTGAGTAGGATGTGATGGAGCCCAAATAGTTTGCAGTCACAATTCATGGTCTCAGACCTTTAAGCGATTAGTTCTAATCACACCTAGAAATAGAAGCAGAACATTATTAGGTTTAAAAAATATGATTAGATTCTTAATTAGTTAATAAAATATAAACTTTTTTTGTTTTTTCTTGTTATCATGAAAGCTTTTAATTTTAAATTTCTTAATCTAACATGATGAGAATTTTATTTTATGTCTATTTTTGAAAAAAGAAAAGGAGTCTTCCAGCTAGAAATAGTAGAACTGTCTTAGAGTATAAACATGAAAAAAATCAATTAAATCAATTTTTCATGAAGAGCCTTCCAAACTCATCTTCTACAGCCCCTGAACAGCCTGTTTATTACACTGAGGACTAGAGTCTCGTCTGTAGATGATTGAAGTGCTGACTGATGTTATGAGTACTAATTAATACCTCACTCTGTGAGGTAGATCTCCAGCTAAATCATCATTCTGGAGCTCATTTTGCTGAAATGTTTGGCCCACCTCAGCAGATGCTGCACCAGTGTCATTGTGAAAGATGGCGGTTTAGGCTGTGAAGGGTTGCTCATGAGAAATGAGCCTTGGCATAACTCAGTTATTGGTATTTACTAAACTGATTTCCTTCACTATGTATTTCTCTAGCACTTAAATAGAGCTTGTAACTTTAAATTCATTTAGGGTATCATATTTCATAGAATTGCAAAGGAGATAAGGGACATTGATTTTCTCTTATTCCCAGGGCATTCCCAATGTTTGGCATGATAGAGAGAGGATAATATACTTTGAATGAATAGACAAATGTTTAATGCAATCCTAAAATGCAATTGTAACACTTTATCAGTCTGCCCTTTGTCAAACTGCTTTTTATTGTTGTTGTTGTTGTTATGTGCTTTTGCTTATTTGACTTGAAACAAGTCTAGCATTTTAGACTAGCCACAATTCATATGAAACTGAGCACAACAACATTGAAATTCACCTTCTTTCTTCATCTATTGAATGTTGAGATTGCATGCATGAACCACTGTGTAGGAAAAGGCTACTTATTTGTTCTGGCTGCCCAGACCACAAAATAACCATCCAGAAATTATATTATTTTAAAAACTGCTTGACCAATAACTTAAGCATATTATTAGCTCTTATATTTTTGGTTAGCTGATTTCTATTATTTTATATTTTACCACGAGGTTTGTGGCTCACTGGCAAGGTTCTGACACTTTGTCTTCAGTGGAGGATATATGGCTTCTCACTGACTCCACCTTCTTTATCCCAGCATTCACTTTAGTTCCCCACCTAGCTCTACTCTGCCCTATCAGGCCAAGGAAGCTTCTTTATTCATTAATCAATAAAAGCAACAGATTTTTAGAAGTACTTCCTACAGCTCCACTGTACTTGGTTCATGGGCTTCTAAAGGTAAAACCTATGCCCTGTGCATGGTAAGCATGGTTTTGTGCACTGAACTATATACTTAGTTTTATTGTTTTGTTTTTCCTTTATTTTTATTGAAAAATAATTTTAGACAATATATTCCAATGTGATTATCCCTACCTTATTCCCAGTCTTCCCACTTCCTTAGTCTTCCAAATTAATTCATTCTTTACCTTTCTCTTTAGAAAACAAAATAGCAAATACATTCAGTAAACAAACAAGAATAATAAAACAAAAAGAAAGCAAACAAGAAATACATACAGAAACATACTCCTACAAACACAAATAAATCTCATAAAAACACACAATTGGAAACTACAATTTATAAGACCAGTAAGTAGAAAAAAAGCAATGATACACAAATTCTTCAAAAATGCCACTTTAAGACCAGTAAGTAGAAAAAAAGCAATGATACACAAATTCTTCAAAAATGCCACTGAGTTCATTTTGTCTTGGTCATCCATTGGCGGGCATGGGGTCTGCTCTTAAATGTGGTTTGTATATCCAGTGAGATGCCACTGGAAAAATCTATATTTTACTTAGCAAGCACAGAAGTTCACCATGTATTCTAGGCTAGAGTGGAGCATATAATTTTAGGATACTCTGAGTTATTACCACCCTCCAGCTTTTGCTTCCAGAGTTTGGAAATGAAGATATTCATAACTGTGATAGTAAACATAAGCTAAAGGTGTGGGTGTCTTTCTTCCTCAGGGATAGATAATTGGTTGCAGGTCCACAAAGGAGGAAGGAGCGGAAGCCAGTGAGCAGGATACAGATGATTTGCAAGTACATCAGAAACAGCTTTTTACGAGACAGTTTTAGTGTTACAAATCAGCTTTATTCCAGAGTGATGGGAAGAAGATAGGATGGATACAGGGGCTGGAGCATCACCTAGGCTGTACCGTACAACTAGAACACAATACCTAATTATCATAATGGTAGCAGGAGGAGAGTATTTTCAGAGACCTATGTCAAAGGTTACGCTTAAGATAGGTCAGGCATCCAAGCTTAGGAACTGCTTTTAGATAAGGTCAGGCCTTCAAGTCTAAGGACACTATCCAGATAGGAAAGGAGTATTGCTATAAAGGGAGTACCCCATATGGCATCAAGCTCAGAGAGTTGCCCAGACATGGTGGACTGCAACCTTAAGTGTAGAGTACCCCAACAAAAAGAAATATAACTAATATTTGTATACATTGCCCTCATGAGAGCATAGACAAGCAGACAAAAAGCTAAGTTTCCATCCTCGTCATTTTATGTGGACTGTCTCCAAAGGGTGATGACTGCTTTTAGCTTAGGTCTTCCACTTCAAATAAGCTGATTAAGAAAAGTCATCACAGGAGCTCCCAGAGCTTTGTGATTTTGCCTTAGCTAATTCAACAAAGAGCAATATTGACAATCAGTATCAGCCTTCATACATATCATTCTTGGCTATCAAGTTCTCTGAATCTTAGCTCCCTAATTTGTCAAATAATCCATTCATTTGTTCTGTTTTAAATGCTACATGTGTTAATGCATATAGAATTTAAAGTGAAGAACTGATAAACAATAATAAAAATTTTAGAATTTCTTTTCACAATTTTTGATTCTTAACAGGGAACTGAAGTATATAGAGAAGATAACAACAGACACTGACAATGTTTAGGGTCTCATTAAGTGTCCTGTTGATTGAATGAGTGGAGGAATAAGGATAATCACTTGTTACCAAGAACAATGAAAGCAAAGCTGGTAATGAGTTAACTTAAACCTTAAAATAAAAAGTAGTTGAAAAGAATATCCTGTAAACTGGAAACAGAAATACCACATGGTCGTGTCAGTATATCAAAAACTTGTACCTACAAATGAGAGTGGGGAGAACATAAAATCTCAAAAAGCTTCATTGAACGAGAATAATTTGTTTCATTTAAATAAAGCCACTCATCAATAGGAAGTGCCTCTCCTAGGATTCATGCTCACTTCAGTTATATGTTTTTGGCTAAGCCTGCAGTTCCAGACATGGGTTCTTTTCTTTCTAATGAGTCTTAACTCTAAACAGAGACAAATTGGTTATTCCATTACAGGTAGGCCACTATTTCACCAGTGGATACATGTGTTCTGGAAGGTAGGCATTGAGTTTGTAAGGTTCAGATTCATCTGGTTAACACTACAGAAATCTTGTATGTAAACATATTCCAGGATTAGGAAAGCTATCCAGCGAGAAGCAATTTTCTAGATTCCTGTCAGATTGATTTTATTTCTATATCTTATAAGGAAGGTGTATAGTGTCCTCAGCAATAGAGTATTATAAATTACTTTTGTTGAATGAGTGACTAAAAAGAATGGCAAAATCCTCTTTGTTAATTTGTGAATGTGGCCTCTAGGAATAACTTCTAAGGTCTTATACCACATCTGGCACTAGGGTTGTTGTTTAACTAGAGTTGTGTTTAATGGTCTTCGGTTTTTATGAAGAACATTGTCTTAGGGTTTCTATGCTGTGAAACACCATGAACCAAAACCAAGTTGGAGAGGAAAGGGGTTTATTTGTCTTATAGTTCTCCACTGTAGTCTGTCATACAAGAAAGCCAGAACAAGAACTCAGACAGGGAAGGAACCAGGATGCAAGAATCTAGAGGCAGGAAATAATGCAGAGAGCATGGAGTGGTGCTGCTTACTGACTTGCTCATCATGGCTTGCTTTGTCTGCTTTCTTATAGAACCTAGGACTACCAGCCCAGGGATAGCACCACCCACAATGGACTAGGCCTTTCCCCATCAAACATTAATTAAGAAATGCCTCACAAGTTTGCCTAAAATCTGATCCTATGGAGGCATTTTCTTGAGGTTCATTCCTCTCAGAAGACTTTAATTTGTATCAATTTGAAATAAAATTATCTGTAACAAATATTATATAGTCATAAAAATTCCTTCCTTCTAATTCTCTATTTTTTTATTTTTTTACATTTTTTTTAGTTTTGAGATATTATATAATTACAGTCCATCTCCAGGCTCTTTTCCCTTCCTCCTTCTAAATTCTCCTATATAATCCTTCCTTCTCTATTTGAGTGTATGACTTCTTTTTTCACTAATTGTTATTGCATGCATGCATGCATATGTATTTATATCCTAAATATAACCCTGTTTGTTAGTTCACATAACTTGTATGTATGTTTTATCAGGGCTGGCCATTGGTACTGGGTAACCAATGAGGGGAACGCCACCTCTCTTGTTTCCAGTTTTTCTTGATTGCCTAGAGTTCCTTGTACAGTTGAGGCCTTCTGGAATTTAATAAATGTTCAATATTGATTTTCATTCAACTTTGTTCATTCTTTGTTTCTCCCTTTCCTCCACTCCATTCTTTTATTAAATTTTTTTCCTCCACTCCATTCTTAAGCATCTCTACTCCCAGTTTCTCCTTCCCTATGTTCTTATCTATTAATTCTCTAATATCTTTCTTAACCTTCATGCAACCCCAAGACACTTTTCTATTTTCCTAAATTCTATAGGAACTCCAAGTTAAACATAGCGATCTGAAGATTTATTTTGGATTATACAAGTGGGAGAGAAGATGTGGCATTTGTATCTCTGTACCTAAATTACCTCACTAAGCATAAGTTTTCCAGTTCTATCAATTACCATCAAATTTCATTTTCATTATTGTTTTAGAAAAGTCTACTGTGTACCTGTACCACATTATTTTTATTACATATTTATTAGTTGTAATATATCCACGCTGATTTCATTGACTAGTTGGTGCAAATAGAACATCAATGAATATGGATGAGCAAGTATCTCTAGAGTAGGATACGGAGTCCTTTGGGTATATGAGAAGGAGTGCTATAGCTGGGACATATGGGAGTTCTATTTCTCATTTTTGGAGAACTTCCTCACTGATTTTCATAATGATTGCCCCAGTTTACACTCATATCAAGGAGAATATATTTTCTCTTTTCCCATACCATCATCAGTATCTGTTGTTATTTTATTTCTTAATGACAGCCATTCAGAGTGTGGTGATGAGGAATTTTATAATAGTTTTATTCTGTATCTCATTGAAATTAATTGGTGGATAATTGATATTAATTTTATGTTTAAATGTCTATTCACCATTAATATTTCTTCTTCTGAGAACTATTTATTTATATGCATAGCCTATTTTGTTGGGTTATTTGTTCTGTTTTATTTCTTGGTGGTTCACGTCTTCTAAATATTTGCTTTTCTGATGTACAATAGGCAAAGATACAAAATGTGTACAGGATCCTTCAATTGACTTTTCTTTGCTGTACAGAGCCGTTTAGTTTTAGGAAGTCTCTTTTTTCAGGTAAGAACATTTTTTTTGCTCTTGAAGAGCAGGGTTCTGTTATTAGAATCCAGTTGGCATCCCATGGCCAATTGTATCTCCAGCCAGTATATCCAAGGCCCTCCTCTCACCTCTGAAGGCACAAGACATGCATGGTGTATATACATATGTATGAGCAAAATAACAATTTGCCTTAAAACAATGAATGCCCTCACACTAATATTTTGTTGTATACTCCCTACCTTCTCTTTAGTCTTTCTAGAATCTTTTTTCATGAGATAATTGCTCATCCATATTCATTGACGCTCCAATTACAAAAGCTAAGAAATGAAACCAACATAGACATGATACAACTGATAAACAGAATAAAAGTGTGATACATGTGCACAGTACACTTTTCTAAAAGTGTAATGAAAAAAAATAGCATTTGATGGTAAATATATAGAACTGGAAAAACTCTAGCATCTTTAGAGTTTTAGATTTTGCAGTGAAGTCTTTAACTCATTTGGAGCTAATTTTTAAAGTTCATCCTCACTTCTGCTTAGCTTGGATTTACTTTAAGTGTGGTCAGATGTTGTATCCAAACACTATAGGTGAGTATGGATTCCTCTATCTGCAGATGGGTTCAGAGGCAGCCGAGGATCACATACAAATTGTAACATTTATGTGTAGCACTTATATGTACTATTTTGACTTTCAGAGGCCCTCTCTGGCATCTCGTTGGTCATTTCAGGCTTCTGCTGGATATGTGCAAATGGTAAGTATTCACATGCATTTTGTCCACATAGCACAGAATCATTTTCTCTGGTTGATCTTGGATCCATAACTACCTCACCTTTTGCAAATAACTGCTTGTCTATAGGTTCCTTACTTGATATTACAAGCTCATGGTCTAAAGGGAATAGTCAATGGTGTGCTTTGTCTCCTTGTAATAAATAGTACTAATTGAAATTAAATTATCCAAATCACATAAGCTCTATTTGGTGATGGATTTAAACTATTACATAAACTCTGTTTGAACTACTATGCAGCCTGTGCTGAAGGACACAGAAGGAGGTCTAGCTAAAAATTTTGCAGACTATGTTGTCCTTGCTGAAATTTATGACACTCATAAAATTATCATTCAATTGTATGCCTTTGCTAGAATGCTATCAAAAAGCACTGACTTGGCTGTGTTCCATAACTTTCTCCTGCTTTAAATATTGGCATTCTACTCACTCAGTCATTGTAGAAATTTACTTACATATCCTTAATTATTAACATTTGTAATAAAATATCCAAGCAACAAATACAGTTTAAATTGTTACAATGTCATTTAGAAAACTTTTAAAATATAATATTTTTTAATGTACTTAATAATCATTAGAGACTTTAAAGTAAATCTGAGTATTTTGACTTACTTTTATGATGAGAAATAGAACTGTAATTAAGAAACAAATAACTTGGGAAAGATAAAGAATGCACCTGGCTTAAAAAAACAATTTGATTATAGATTTAGTTTTAAGCAAATTAATATGTAGCATAAGTATAATTCTAGTCAAAATTCTGGAAGTGTGGGTATGTATGATGCCTGTAATTGGAAAATGTATTTCAAAGAACAGAAATCCTGAAATTAAATAAAGTGGAGAAATTCTACTAGTATATATCAAGACATATGGAAAACATTTAGCAATTAAAACAATGTAGATCTGGAGCAAAAAGACAAGTGGTACAAGGGAGAGAATTCAGAAACATTTGACTATATATATAACTGATGTGCAACAAATTCAATAATCCCAGCAAATGAAGGGAAATACTGTGTTAATCATTCTTGCTAGTTCAGATATATAACTATTTGTAAGCAAAACAAAATCATCCCTTCCTCACATTATACACACAAACATTTCTAGAATTATGTCTCTATAAATACAAAAATGAATAAATAGAAATATTTTTTAAATGAGTTACAAATTATGTGGATTGAAGATTGCCACTGAAGAAAGTGTTATCTTCATTCACTTGCACTGAATACTAGGGCGAAATTGCATACATAGCTTTAAGCAATAGATAAGGGACTATGGATATTTAAGGTCCTACATTTCCCTAAGCCAAAGCCTTTACTGTATGATTCCTAAGACCAAAAAGTCATTCAGATTCGTCTTATTGTCACATGGATCAAGATTGTAAAGAGTGAAAACTGATTTACTTAATCCAACATGATACTACAGCTCTTATTTAGTCATTGCTTTTCTGCTAATTTTAATGACAATTATAATTTCATGTGAAACTAAATAATGTAGTCACTAGTGTCAGAGTTAGGGCTGTGTGGATGACTCAGCTGTAAAGCACTTGCAGCAGTAGTATGAGGACCCAAGAGCTGCAGATAAGCAGACATGGGTCCTCAGTACGTAAGTTAGCTAGCTAACCTGGTTAAATCTGTGTGTTCTGGGTTCAGCAAGAGAGCCTTGCTAAGTAGATAAATTGAAAGCCTATAAGGAAGAAACCCAATACCAGCTTTTGTCCTGTAAGTACATGCTTACTTGTGCATATAATCATACAGATGCACACCTTTGAACATAAGCACATATGTCTACAATGGACACATATCCGTTGTTGGAGGTAATAGAACTACTAGGAGTAATAATGTGTCAAGGGCTGAGTAATGATTTCAACTTAGGAGGTGCTATCTTAAATAATAGAGACTAAGTTTTTGGAGTAAGAAGTATATAACAGACAGCAGTTCCACAAAGATTGGTATTGTGCAGAAAGGTTTGATGTGGATCTGTAGCTTATTTATCCATGTATCCATGTTATCTGTGTATCTACTCATCATTCTTCAATTATCTATGAGTCTATTCATCTACCATTCTTACTATCTCTGAGGTTCATTCTGAGGTTCATTCTTTATTTGTTATAGTCTTAGCCATCAACACCAAATTTGTATTTATAAACAATTAAGCTTGTTTCAATTAACAGTAGAAAGACTTTTAAGCTCATGTTGGAAATAATGTTCATCAGTGAAATACAGCAGAAAAAATTCTTAGAGTATATTTTCTATAAAGATGGCTTAGAAAATTATGCAAATTCAAACTGCAAAATACCATCTACTCACTGAATTACAGTATTTTCTGATTGGTGCCATGATTTTTTTCTTATTAATACATTTATGTTTTTCGTTAATAAAATAATCCCTATACACAAACAAATGTAAAATGTACGTACATATATTCCAATATATAAAGAAAATTCAATTTGTGTACTGTGTATGTTCCAGTAAATTATAAAGACAATTTATTTGGACTCTAAATCATTCAACACATATTTTCTAAGATCAAAGGCATTTTTTCATAGAATATGTGATAAATTATTTTATCATGGATTAAATATTTAACATTAATAATATATTAATTATTAATATCTATCTTAGATACTGTAACAAATATATAAAATTATTTGTAGAAGAGACAACTTATAGCTGAGATACCTTGATGAAGAATGCAAGTCAAAATTACTCAATAAATGTCTGGTTCCTGGCTGGTTTTTGTTTGTTTGTTTTATTGTTGTTCTTTCTTTCTTTCTTTCTTTCTTTCTTTCTTTCTTTCTTTCTTTCTTTCTTTCTTCTTTCTTTCTTCCTTCCTTCCTTCCTCCCTCCCTCCCTCCCTCCCTCCCTCCCTCTCTCTCTCTCTCTCTCTCTCTCTCTCTTTCTCTCTCTCTCTCTGTTTCTTTGGTCTATTTTTAATGACAGTGGCATAGTATAAATACCTTACCACATCTCTTATGTAATATTACACATTTGAATTTGCTTGCTTTCTCATGACTAAATCTATTGGAGGGAGTGAGGCAGCTTGTTAGTTCCCTGGCTGCTCAGCCCTGAAATAATTAGGCAGAACTGTATTAATTAAAACACTGCCTGGCCCATTAGCTCTAGTTTGTTATTAGTAACTCTTACATCTTAATTTAATCTGTTTCTATTAATCTGTATATCACCACGAGGTCATGGCCTACCAGCAAAGTTTCAGCACTCTACCTCCAGTGGCAGATCCATGGCATCTCCCTGACTCATCCCTTCTTTTTCACAGCATTCTGTTTAGTTTTCCCCACCTACTTAAGTTCTGCCTTATCAACAGACCCAAAGCAGTTTATTTATTTATTAATGGTACACAGCATACAGAGGGAAATCCCACATCATAGATCTAAAGTATACATTTTTTTTCTAACCCTAATTTTACACATGTTGAAAAATTTTAAATTAATTGACATTGTGGAATTATCTAGAGATTTCATTCCTATCAATAAATCCAAATAGAGATAGATTAGCATATTAAAACCAAGTATCTGTGAATAACCTTGAGTTTCCCCACTTGAAGAATCACAGACTACCATCAACATCAAAAATGAAAGTATCAACATCTGATCACGAAAAAATGAAGGAAAGAAAGAGGATTCATCTTAAGGTCTGGGAGCAAGAGGACTCTACAACAAACAATTGCATTTAGTTAAAAATATAGATGGCTAACTTAAGCATAGCAGGTGGAACCATGAAAAAAAATTAAACCTCAATTTACACACAAATTCAAGGACATACAGAAAAGTCGTAGAAATTTGGACTCAGATCTTTTCAGAACTAACAACTGTATCTTCCTTATTGAAAAAAGAAAATCTACTAAAAGGAATCTGTTGAGAATCAAGCTTATTGCTTTAGGAAGGAAAAACCACTTTATAGACAGATTAAGGCCCATCACAGTGGTCAAACTAAACAAGTTTAAGTACTTTTCTGCTTTTTTCTTACTGTCACCTGTTTAAATTTAACTGACTTTTATCAAATCAAAAATAATACTTTATGCATTTAGATTAGGAGCTACTTGAAAGATAGTTTACAACAAACTTGTCAGTAAAATTGTGGTACTAAAAGATTATTTGTGAATTGAGAAACTCAACTGTGAATTAGTACGAACTTGAAGTTTCAGTTGCATATTGAGTAACAATGAAGACTTAGCAGAACTCTCTGTGTTAGCTGTGAAGAAGTACAAATTGACTCCAATGACTAGAGTATTACTTCAGAATGCTAGCTTATGGGAGTAGATTAAGAATGGAAACATACATGATGATACACTAAAAGATGCAATTAAAGGGAATCAAAAACATCTTATAAAGTAGAAAATGGTGACGTAGAAAACAGAAAGGATAATGACAAAGAGAGAGCAGAGTGTTAGGTCTGCACAGCTACTTTCTGCAAAATGAAACCCAAAAGAATGAAATGCAAAAGAATATTACATGTTCTATTGGCATGTATAATTTTACATGTTATAAAAAGCAAAGACATTTAACTAATAAAATATTTCTAGCAATTGTGTATAACTTTCAGTGAAAAAGTTCTAAAGAGGCCAAATATTTTCTATTAGATCTAGTTTTTAGGATGAAAAAAAATCAAATAGTGACATTTTATCAATGTCACACTTACTCCAACAGTATTTACTAACCTAAGGAATTTGTCTATCCCTCTAATAAATATAATTCCATTGTATCATAATGTACCAATTAAATCTAATTATGCCTTCATATATATACCCACATCCTTTCTGCAGTAAAAACTGCTCTTCCCTTTGCTAACCCAAGTACTGACCAAGTACTGAAGAGCTGGAGTAGCCACAGATTTTATTTCACTGTCTAATTGTTGGTATAATCAACTGAATCGTAACGATGAAGTCTACATGTCAGTGAAGAAATGGTGAAAAGTTTCAGTCTTCTCTCCTTGTTGTAATAAAATCACCAACTATTTATTCATCATTAATCTTGTGTCTAATTTTTTCTTATGCAGCCTGAAGAGTAATGAGAAAATACCAGGCATCCCTGCTTCAAAGAAAATGATTCAACTGGAAAGAGA
The DNA here is from genome assembly GCF_950005125.1 of Chionomys nivalis. Lineage (NCBI taxonomy): Eukaryota > Metazoa > Chordata > Mammalia > Rodentia > Cricetidae > Chionomys > Chionomys nivalis. The sequence continues at coordinate 38,276,634 of NC_080093.1, forward strand.
TTAGGTAAAGATCTTTTGTTACTTAAATCATCTACAAAAGAGCTGTTTTTCAAAATGGTAAGTTAAATTCTAATTCCAACTAGGAATTTAGTTAGTGATGAAAGAAATATCCTACAGGCTTGCCTACAGATCAACTTATAGACACATTTTCTTAGTTAAGGATCCCTCTTCCCAAATGACTATAACTTAATTCAAGATGACATAAAACTATCACTAGTAGAATTTGTTCTACATACATTCCTGGTCATGAGGCATTACCAATTATAAAGAACACTACCCACCTAGGCATAGCTCACATCCCTCGACCAAGTGTAGATAAGCAAAAAGTTAGAGGTAGAAATACAATTTCTCTGAAGGCAAATACAAGCCATTGCAACTCTCCCAGAATATCTTATATATGCAAATAAAATTCCCACACTAATTATTATCAGATGATAAAAATACCACCCTGTGATGATGTAAATAAAAATGTCCTGAATAGGCTCATATTTTTAAATATTTGATCCATGTTTTGTAGATCTCTTTTAGGAAAGATTGTGAGGTATGACCTTCTCGGACAATGCATGTCACTGGGTGTCAACTTTGAAGCTTCAAAAGTCTATGTCAATACCAGATTCCTTCTGTCTTTGCCTTTAACTTGTGGATTTGGATTATGTGTCTACTCTCAGCTACTATTCCAGCTCCATGCCTGCATGGTTGTTTCCATGACTCAAACGTAACGAGCAGGGATTTACCCTCTGAAACTATAAGGAAGTCTTGAATTAAATACTTTCTTTTATAAATTGGCATGGCCATCATGTCTCTTCACAGCAATAAGTAAGACTAATACATATCCATTCGTCACCCACTGCCTCATGTGACTGACAGCACTGACCATTTTTCAAGTGATAGAAATTTACTTGTACTTTTAAAAGTATAACTCTTCCATAGTATTAAATTATGCTTTCTCTTAAATCTCCTATTTTGTCCAGTTTCTTTAGAAATTTAGGAGACAAATTTGAACCTAGTTAAAAGTGTATTAATATTATGAATAACTTAGTTTGTGGTGCCTCCTCTATGCTAAAGTTATTTTATTTGAAATTGCCTGAAATTCTTTTCCAGAATATTTGAATTGAGATTAGATTTAAATTAGATATAGCAGACACTGAATTGCTTCTATTAGTAAATATAGATGAATCCTTAGCAAATATGAGCCAGCTACATATGAAAAGGTTTAATTGAGGCAAGGAAAAGTTGCATAATTTAAGTACTTTTTTGTCTGTAAGAAAAAATATGTAATTTTGGTTTATATTAGCAGTGTCAAGAAAAACTTACTTGGTTCCCAATCCAGTTTAACATTTGAAAAGCTCTCCAAAGACAAAGGACACATCCTTCCACATGTAGGCACTCTTCAGTTAAATCAATCTAGAGAGGCAAATACCAAAATCCCTTTACAATGCCACCTTGGAAAAGTGGACTCTGTCATCACTCACCTTGTATTTTCTACTGTTTCCTTGGTGGTGTTCCCACCAAGGCATTCTCCATGAAGCTAATTTCATTGTCCTTGCCAATTTTTTCTTTTAGACTTCTGTCTCAGCAGACTGTGTTTTCCAAGATCAGTACTGATTCAGCCTGTTACTTCTGCTTTGTACTTCTGAGTACTCAGGGCTATAATTTTAGCACATGGTGCATTAGTGCTCTAAATAGCATTGAGAAGAAAGTAAGGCCCCAAAGGGTGATGGCATTAATGAAAACAATGAGACTATTAGCAAGAAACCAAACACAGTGACATCCCAGATTACAGAATGATAAGTAACTTCCTCAATTTACCTAATTGTTTCAAGAATTGATTAACTCTTATAGGTTATATGTATAGGTATCATTTCTCTTCAAACTACTTTACAAAGCAAGATATGGAAATGTTTTCTACTGATTTAAATGGCAAAAGAAGACGAAAGACTGGAATCACTGCCATGCTCAGCCTTAAAACAGAAGATCCTCTGTTTGGGCAACACTGCTGTGGGCATAGCCAAGAGACTGCTCTGGCACAGTACAGAATATATCAGCATCCACAGTGCCAGTTACATCCAACTGCCTCCAGTTTCCTGGCAGACTGTGGCCTGTGTTTGGCGAAAGGGACAAAACAAGGCACAGGCAGGATCTAGCAGTCATTTCTCCTCATCTCTATAATGTCCTCTTTTGTATTCAAATAAGAAAACATTTATATTTAATTATCACTTTTTATTTGTAACTAATGGTGATTCCCGTTTTGTAATAAGCGCTGTAATATTGATGAAGCCAATGTTACTGTGTATTATCTATTGAAAACAGTCTGGTGGCTCCTAGAAAGCATTGAAATTATGACTACTGTATGGGTATGTATTCAAAGGAGATGAAATTTGTGTGTATTCCCATGCTTATTGTAGCACTACTAACATTCGAGAAATGAAGCCTGTTCCAAAACTATTAAATTGATAAAGAAAATATTATTGACACAGATAGTAGACTGATAGATACATATGAAAACAAAATAATATTCTCAACTACAACAACATGGCTGGAATTGTAGAAACTTGTGTTAAGTGAAATAAGGCAGACAAAATAAACAAATACTGAATGAGCTCACATGCGCAATCTTAAAAGTTTGATCTCATAGAAATTCAGAGTAAATAGTTACAGAACATAGTATCATAGAAGATGAACAGAGGCTGACCAATGGCTGAAAAGTTACATTAGCTCAGAATAAGGCAATATTTGATTTTATGAGAATTTGATGATTGGATTATAACTTATACTAGAAGTTCTACTTATACACTGTTTTATTATTATTATTATTAAATTAAAATTTTAAAAACAATTTTTTCTCATTTTACACACTTATCCCAGTTTCTACTCCCTCTCCTTCTCTTGCTTCTTCAACTTCTCCCTGCTCCAGGCCCCCTTCTACTCCTCAAAGAGGGTAAGGCTTCCCAAAGGGAGTCAACAAAGTTAGGCACATCACTTTGAGGCAGGACTGATGCCCTCTCCTCTATATCTAGGCTGAGCAAGGAACCCCTCTCAAGAGAGTGAGTTCCAAAATCTCAAGCACTAGAGATAAATACTGATCACCGCCAGTGACCCCACAGACTGCCCAAGTCACAGAATTATTACCCACATTCTGTGGACCTTGTTTGGTCCTAGGCATGTTCCCCCACTATCAGTCCAGTCAGTGAGCTCTCACTAGCTCGGGTTAGCCGTTTCTGTTGGTGTCTCCATTATGGTCATGACCCCTTTGCTCATATTATCATCCCTCTCACTTCTGGATTGGTCTACATAAGGTAGGCCCAGTGTTTAGCTGTGGATCTCTGCATCTGCTTCCATCAGTTGTTGGATGAAGGGTATATGATGACAATTAAAGTAGTCATTAGTCTGATTACAGAGAGAAGACCAGTTCAGGTACTCTCTCCACTATTGCTTGGGGTCTTAGCTGGAGTCATTCTTGTGGATTCCTGAGAATTTCCCTAGTGCCAGGTTTCTGGATAGCCCCATAATGGCGCCCTCACCAAGGTGTCTCTTTCCTTGCACTCTCTCTCTCTCCTTCCCCCATCTCAACCATCTAGTTTCTTCATGTTCTCTTCCTTCCTCCCCTTCTTCTATCTGCCTCCCTTCCCATCCTTTCTCCCCTATGGAGGCCCCAAAATGTGAGTCTATTTCCACCTTGTCTGAAGGTCAAAGAGTTTTATTTTATTGAAGTTGTGGACAACAAGTGTGGCTATGTACCCTGACTTAGGGTGTGGTTACTGGAGTTTTGGACTTTATGATGGATCATACAGGTAGGTCCACTCCACCCTGACCAAGATCAGGAAATTCAAGCATACCTCTGCTCCTTCTTTTGAATTAAGAGGTTTGACCTCGGGAGTGGCTGCCTTCAGGATATTTGGTCTAAGGTAAGTTCACTGCCTAAACAACAGAATGCTTTTCTTAAGAATTAATGACTTGATGTCTCAAGTATTGAAGCAAGGAACTGTTGTAGTTGTCATTTGTATCATGTTAAAGCAGTCTTTTGTCTTCTTCCCTCTGTTGTATTGGGGTATAAAAGGGTGTGGAAAATTAAAGGCAGGCAGATTTAAGTATTCACTGGAACTCCCTCCTGGTTCTATCCTATTTTCTGTTTTATTATTTTCACTTGCATTTTCCTGTTTTTTACTAACTTTCCTAATCCTCATATGCCTACCATGGTAAGTAACATCCTTGTCAAAGCTGGTCCTTGACACTCCCTCTATACACTCCCAGTTTTCTCAGATCTTGTTTAATTCCCCTTCCCAGAGGGATTCATGTGTATCTTTCTTAGGGTTCTCATTGTTACCTAGCTTCTCTGGAATCTTAGATTATAGTCAATTACTCGGGTAACATTATTTTCCCTTCTCAGATCTTCAATGGGGTTGAAGACTATATAAATGTAGTTACTTTCCTCTCATGACTTGGCTAAGTTATTTATTATACAAGACTTAAGTTAGTTAGGATAGGATATTTGTACTTATTGAATATAATTTTGTAGTAGGTTTAGAACTCTTTTACTTAAACAAAAGGGGGAGGTGTTGCGGGATCTCCTTCCGCTCCTTCAGCCAATAGCTGCTGAGATACCAGCCCATCGGGGCATGATCTCTCTCTCTTTAAAAAAAAAAAGCTGCCACTGCCCTCTGCTTGCTCTCTGGCTTCTGGCTCCACTTCCAGGGACTAAGCTCCCTTCCTGATTGTACAGAGGGCTGTTGTCTGGGATGGTGATCTGTAAGTTCCCCCCCCCCCCAAATAAATAACCATTCTATTAATCATAATTCCAAACTTGTGTGGAATTGTGACTTAGGCCTTCAGTTGGTTATCCTTTGCTTTATGTCTAACATACACTTATGAGGAGTACATACCCTGTTTGTCTTTTTGGGTGTGGGTTACCTCACTCAGTATGTTTTTTTTCTAATTCCATCCATTGGCCTGCACATTTCAAAATGTCCTTATTTTATACTTCTGAGTAGTACTCCAATGTGCAAATGTACCACATTCTCTGTATCCATTCTTCTGCTGAGGGGTACCCAGGTTGTTTCCAGGTTCTGGCTATTATAGATAATGCTGCTATGAACACAGTTGTGCAAATGCCCATGTGATATGAGACTGCATCTTTTGGGTATACAACTAAGTGTGGAATTGCTGGTTCTTGAAGTTACTGATTCCAAATTTTCTGAGAAATCACCATTCTGATTTTCCAAAGTGACTGTAAAAGTTTGCACTCCCACCAGCAATGGAAGAGTGTTCCCCTTACTCTGAAGACTTTCCAGCATGAGTTATTGGTATTTTTGACCTTATTCATTCTGACAGGTATAAGATAGTATCTCAGATTTGCTTTGCTTTGCCTTTCCCTGATGGTTAAAGATGTTGAGCAATTGGTTAAGTGTTTTTCAGATATTTGCAACTTCTTTTCAATGCAAAACATTTTGATAAGTCGTTGAATATACAGTTATTAGTATTATCTAAATATCACTTATAAAATCGGTATATCACATTAAATGACTCTAGAAACATAATGATGATCCTTGCACTTTAAGAATATCTTGTCAATGGTACAAATTACAAACACTGAAAAAAAAAAACCTTGAGACATTTACACCCAAGTACAGCAGTACATTCATTCATCAAGTATGGGAGGGTTGTGCTGCTGCCTATAGATACTGTGGGCACAATCTGGGTGCAATTTTCCATATATTTCTGCATCTTTCAGTTTAGATCCCTGTGGGTCCATATTTCATACAAAATATTCACAGGCAGGCTCACTGGCCATGTTTAATTTCCATGGCAGCTGCAATTCTGCCAAAGAATATAGCCACCTAACAAAGGCCAGGATGTATGGCTTCTTCTCCTTTGTTAAAAATGTAGATCGCCTGGGGAGAGGTGTTGTTCCCAAAACTGGTGACTTAAGTTGCCAGCACTATTTGCTGAAGATGCTTTCTTTTTTTTCCATTGTAGAATTTTAGCTTCTTTATCAAAACTCATGTATTCATAGGTGTGTGAATTAATATCAGGGCCTTCAGTTTAATTTCATTTGTCCACCTGTCTATTTTTACATCAATATCAAGCTGTTCTCATTACTATAGCTCTAAAGTAGAGCTTGAAGTCAGGAATGGTGATGCCTCCAGGGGTTCCTTTCTTGTACAAGATGGATTTAGTTATCCTGGGATTTTTTTGTTTTTCCATATGAAGTTGAGTATTGTTCTTTCCAGATCTGTGAAGAATTGTGTTGGAATTTTGTTGTGAAATGCATTGAATCTGTAAATTGCTTTTGGTAGGATTGTCGTTTTTATTATGTTGATCCTTCCTTTCCAAGAGCATGAGAGATATCTCCATTTTCTGATATCTTCTTCAATTTCTTTCTTCAAAGACTGAAAGTTCTTTTCATACAGGTCTTTCAATTTAGAGTTACCCCAAGATATTTTATATTATTTGTAGCTATTGTAAAGGGTACTGTTTTCCTGATTTCTTTCTAAGTCCTTTTATAATTTGTATATAGAAGGCCTGCTAAATTTTTTGAGTTAATCTTGTATCCTGCCACATTACTAAAGGTGTTTATCAGTTGTTCAAGTTCCCAGGTAGAATTTTTGGGATCACTTATGTATACTATCATATCATCTACAAATAATAAAAGTTTGACTTTTTCTTTTCCAGTTTGTATCCCCTTGATCTTTTGTTGTCTTATTGCTCTAGCTAGAGCTTTGAGTACTATATTGATATGAAGAGAGTATACAGCCTTGTCTTGGTCATGATTTTAGTGGAATCACCTTGGGTCCATTTAAATGGACATTAAAGTAAATGGAAACCAATCAATTTGATGTTGGCTGTCAACTTGCTTTATTGCTTTTATGTTTAGATATGTTCCTTGTATCCCTGATCTCTCAAAAACCTTTATCGTGAAAGAGTGTTGGGGTTTGTCAAAGGCTTTTTCAACATCTAGTGAGATGATTATATGTTTTAATCTTTCAGTTTATTTATATGGTGGATTACATTGAAAATTTTTCATATTTTGAACCAAATAGCTTATACCATTAATTTATTAGGGGAGGCTGGGTAAATGACTTCCGTGGTTAAGGGCACTCTAGTATCCATGGTGGGCTGCTCAGAATTGCCTCTAACTTTAATTCCAGGGAGCCACATATTCTCTCTGGCCTTCAGGGGCACATATGTACATTTGCATATATCAACACATACATATGCAAAGTAAAAAAAACCTATTCAAAAAAAGAATAACAAATAGTATAAATCCATGAGTTCACTCAGAAAAGTGTGTATTTTTTCCATGTTTCTTAATTTTTTATTTTATTTGTTTTATTTTGCAGGTATGGATGTTTTGTCTGAATGTGTATCTGAGTTCCATGTGGGTTCCTAGCGACCTTTGGTCTTCTGGGACTGGAGTTACAGATGATTGTGAGCTAACATGTGGGTGCTAGAGATTTAACTCAGGTACTGCAGAAAGTTAACTATTGCCTTTGTCTCAGGCCACTTCTTTTTTTCCTCTTTTAATGCCCAAGAGGAAAGATTTTATTCTCTGTCTACCTTCTAATTAAGAGTCATTGAGAGAATGTTTAGATATTTAAATGGTCATAATATGGATGTTTCAATATGGTCTCCATTTTGCCCAAAGTTCAGTTTACATTCCACAATTTACCATGAAAATTAAAAACATATATTTTTATTTCTTCTCTCCAACACTTTCTACATATCATATCACTTACTGTTGTATTTCTTTACTTTTTAATTGTTAGTGTGTGTGTATTTGTGTGTGTTCCTAAATATATAAACACAATCTGCCCAGTCTTTATAGTATTACTTGTATGTATACGATTTTAAATTGACCACTTGGTAATGGATAAGGAATTTAAACATTTTTCCCTAAAGAAATCTGTTTCCCCTGTTCTTTACAAGCACTCTGACTCATTTGTTGTTGTTTTGTCAAGAGTTCAGGCCCATGAGATTTTCCCCTTACATGGTAGCTTGTTTATTGGTATTATCTTTGTATAGGTCAGTCATATTGATGAGAGTTCACAGGTGTAGCTTCTCTGACATTTCTAGGTGACATGATCCCATAGTAAAATTTGCATTGCTCTGTATATTAAAATATTTCTACCTTCTCTTTCTCTGTGATTTCCAAACTTTAGTAGCTGCATTTCAGATGGCTCAGTTGGGAATGGTAACTTGCCTGCATTTTGATAGACTGCAGTTTTCTGTAATGTGTGCCATCTGATGCAAGGTCGTGTTTCTTTGATATGGGTGAGACCGATATTTATATGTGGATATAAAAATTCATAATTAGATCTAGTTAGGAATTATGATGTTTAAATAAAGGAGCAGTTGTAGGCTCTACTCCAAGATCCTTTACTTCAGTAGTGTCTGATAATTGGCCAGGTTTCCAGTAGCAGGTTTGATTTTCCTCTTGATGAATAGGTCTTACAACCAAAAAGAGAGCTGTTGGCACTGTGATTGTATGCATATCTTTACTATATGCATAGGAATTTTGTCCTTGCTTCTTGTTATTTAACTCATAGACATCATAGCTTAGTATGACTATTGGTTGCTTCCCTCTCTCAGAAGTTTGCCCAGCACCCACTGGAACCATGAAAGGCAGTTCTCAAAGACAGATTTTCAGGTCTTAACTAATTCTGATCTTCCTGGTCCTGTGTCCAAAGTATATAGCCCCTTCAGCCACAAGGTATTACTTTCACCCTCCAAAAGGTAGGACAACAGCAGTAGCCTATATTATTTCAGGAGTCTCTTAGGCTCCTCCTATCAACAGCTCCAAAAGGGATTTCTCATGACTAGTATTGGAGTTTTTGTTAGTCTACTGTCTTGGGTTGAGCATGGACAACACAGATGTGAAAATTTATTTTAAATATATATTATATTTATTTAAATAATAAATTTTTAATATAAAATTTTATAATTATATATTTTATAAATTTTCATATATATTCAATCTATATGTTACATGCAATTTTAGATAGATATAAAATTACTTGAATCATTTTAACTTTTTCAGATATCCCTATTTTTATTTTTCCCTCCTCCTTTCTTTTTCTGTATTCTTTTCCCTTCCCTAATTAAAGCACCTACTGCTTTTCCCATTTCCCAATTCAAATCCCCGGGAACCTGCTACTGTCTTCTCAATTTCTTTCTCTTCTTTTCCATGGTCAAATTTACTTTCCTGGTTTTTACAATTACTTCAATTAACTACATCTGGAGTTGGAGTTAGGAGATAACACACAAAATTTATTTTTCTAGGTCTGGATTATGTCACTCATCAATCACAATATTTTATGATTTCATCCATTTGCCTTAAATTTTATTCTTTAAATCTCTATAGTATTCCATAGTATATATTTACCATGTTTTCATCATCCATTTATTAGTTGAAAGAATTGTTTTGATTTTATAGTTATTGTGAATAGAGTGGAATGGAATTTTACTTACCAAGTATCTCTGGAGTAATGTGAAGTTGGGTAAATTTCAAGTAGTAGTATGGGCTATAGGTTAGATTTTTTTCTTAGCTCTCTCAGGGTTCTCCACACTGATTTTTGGAGTGTCTGGGCAATCAACTGAATATTTCTTAATTGGAGGCTACCATTATGATAAATGTGTATATAATATTTTAAAATTGAAATTAAAATGTAATTACATAAATTATCCTATACCTTTCCTACCTCCAACTTCTCCCAAGTTCTGTGCGTATATATTTTTGAGCTGTGGAAGTATTTTTAAGATTTGAGTTGTAAGTCCAAAATATCTCCCCTGTGTGACAGAAAGTTGGATAGGACTTTCTTCTGGGTGTTGTGTGGGACTTCATCTAATGCTGATTACTGGAGTACTGATAGGTGGCCTTTTCATATGGCCAGGGCTGTTCTGGATGGTAGCTGCATTGTTACAAAAAGTAGTCTTTCCAAGACTATTATGAGAAAGAGAGCGCTGTCCATCTCTGCCTATACTTAAGAATTAGAACAGTATCATTTGTGTTCAATTTGATAGCACAGATGTGCCCAGGATCTTTCATACTCAAAATGAAATGGAAGCCTAGTGGCAGATGAGAAGCCAAGGACAATGGCACTAGGCTTCGATCCTAATACATGAACTGGCTTTGTGGGAGCTTAGCCTGTTTAGACGCTCACCTTCCTGGACGTAGATAGAAGACCTTCGTCTTCCCGCAGGGCAGAGAATTTGGACTGCTCTTCAGTATCGAGAGGGAGGGGGAATGGTGTGGGGGGAGGAGAAGAGGAGTGGGGATAGGGGGAGGGGAGTTGGGGGAGGGGGCAATATTTGGGAGGAGGGGAGGGAGATGGGAAACGGGGAGCAGGTGGAAATTTTAATTAAAAAAGAATAAAAAATAAATAAAAAGGAAAAAAAAGAAAAGTCCTCTTAAAACATTTTAAATGCCATATTCCATAGGTCTTTGAAGTGTGTAAGATTATCTATCTAACTATAATATATTTCTGTATATTTAGAAAACCTAAAAAAAAAAAATGAAATGGAAGGACTTATTTAGCTCACAGTTCTGATGGGAAGATAATCAAAGGATCTGAAATCTCCCTCTCTACTAATTAATTATTACAATAAATGTAGAGGCTCACTTTGATTAAATGACCAAAACTGACAATATTATTATGATGTGAAACCAAACTCTCCACAGCTTAATATTTGTGGAGCTGTAGAACACGATTAATCAGATATAGAATAATGTGTCTACCATCAAAACTTATACTTTCATTCACATACCTATGTGCATTATTTGTGGGACTTCTTTGAATTTGCAGAAACTTCAGCACATGACCTTCTATGGTAGGCTCAGAATAAACAAAGTCATTGAAGGTGTATATAGAGGTTGTAGAAGCTCTATCAAGTACAAAATTTAGATCATGTGAATGCTATCCTGATTTCAGGTAATTGAAAATATGAATAAATTACTATTCAGATCCACCTTTATAATAGCAGCTACGTGGTTTTTCTATAATAGATTCTCAACTGACTTTTCAGTACTGTTCTCCTTATCCAAGCTCTGAGAATGCCTTACACACTAAAAAACTGCCTTCCAAATATACCTCCTTGAAAACCAAGCTGACATATAGTCTCTTTTTAAAAATATTTCATTTTAAGTGACTTTTTAAAGGTTTGTGCAGAAGAGGTTCTAAATGCTTGAGAGTAAGTTAGTGTGTGTGTGTGTGTGTGTTTATATGTGTAAATTTTTGTGTGAGAGGTAGGCACATGTGGGAGTTCAGAAGACAACTTCAAATATCAATCTTTTACTCCTGCCTTGTTTGGGAACTATTTTGTGTCCTGTGGCTCCCATTGCATACTCCAGACTAGTTGTCCTGTGATCTTTCTGGGGCTCTTCATCTCTGCTTTCCTCTCTTGAAGTAAAAATACTGAGATTATAAATCTATGCTATGACACAGAGATATGCAGCTTTATGCGTGTTTGAGATTTCTAACTCAAGCCCTTATGCTTGCAAAGGCAAGTACTTTGACCACCAAATTGTCCCCATAGTCCCTTAAAATGCTTCCTAGGATCAACTCAAACTCTAAACACTAAAATTCCTAGGGTCAGTTGTGCAGCATACATGTGTCTGTCTTACAGAACCATACCATAATGTGAGACCTATTAAATATCTTGATTAGTAGAGAATATAACACACATATACATGTGTGCATGAGTGACCTTCCCCCCCACAAACACATTCCTGAGGTGTTAAAATGTAAGAAATCCAATTTATTAGAGAATTTACACAAAGTAATGAAAAAATCCCTAAATCCAGTGATAAATAAACATGCTTTCTAGTTGTGGGTATAACATTGGAGCATGAGTACATATATTCTGAATATAAACTTTTTAAAGTATATTTGTCAGAAGTAGACTGTTCTACAGTATGTTGATGATATCGTTTTTCTTTGCAAATTAAAATTTTTTGAAGCTGCTAAAAACTGATATATAATTCCTGAATGGTCAGAGCAAAATCAAACAAATAAAAACAAACAAAGCTAGTTTAAGATTAGTGAAAAGAACATCCTCATTGTCTCAGTGTGAGGAGGGAGGAAGACTTGATTGGGGGAGGGGGAGGGAATGGGAGGTGGTGGCGGGGAAGAGGCAGAAATCTTTAATAATTAAATAAATTAATTAATAAAAATAAATAAATAAATAAAAAGATTAGTGAAAAGAAAGTGTACGTCAGCTAAGTATTTCTCAGTGTTTAGCAAAGTGAAGCAGAGGATAAATCAACAATTTTGTATGATCTTCTTTATAGTTTTTTCATTGTCATACCAACTTAATGTTGCTTTTGAGGTGAACCATTGCTGTATTCTGCCTTCTCTTTCTCTCTCATAGGGAGATAAAGCTAATCTGCCAAATGATGATCCTTTGTCTAATATCACACATGCGCACGCACACACACACACACACACACACACACACAGAGAGAGAGAGAGAGAGAGAGAGAGAGAGAGAGAGAGAAAGAGAGAGAGAGGTTACAGCATATATGCCATTTTAATTTAAGTTAAAAAATGAATCAATCATCTCTCTGAATTTTGAGTCTAGTTTAACATAATAGATCCAGATGCATTCATTATTCTGCAAATATTATGGTTATGTTCCTATTTTTCTTTAAAGCTGCAAATTTTCTATTATATACATGTTCCAATTTTTTTATCCATCTGTTGAGTGTCTAAGCTGGTCCTATTTCCTGGCTATTGTGAAGAGTGCAGCTACATGGATGTGCAAGTTTTTCTATAATATATTGTTTAATGTCATATATATGCCTATGAGTGGACATACATGCATATAAACTGATATATTTCCTAGTATATCTGTGTTGTATGATCCCCTCAATTTCAGTTTTCAGGTCTGATTTCTACAATGGCTACACAAGTTTATGTTCAACAAACAGCAGTGAATAAAAGTTCTTCTCTCCCAAATACTTGATAGAATTTGAAGAGATACTTGTTAATTCATGCTCATTGGTATTCTATTCATAATAGGTTGAAGTTGGAGGCAGACTAGAAATCCATCCATTGTACATTTGGTGGTACAAGAAATATTTCACAGACAAAGGATACTTTACATAATGCTTTTTCGACAAAATTGTAGGAAATCTAATGTTTGGCTCTGCAGTGATCTGTTCCCAACTGTTCACACGGTACTTAACTTCAAGTTGTGCTACAGAGTCAGCCATGATAACAAAAGGGTCTGACACTGCTAAGAAAACAGAAATGTAAATTTTTGGTGTCTTGGTGTGCTTTCTATTGTAGTAATAAATACTACTATCAAATGAAACTTGGAGAGGAAAGAGTTTATTTGACTTACATGTCATGATCCATGGTCCATTGCTAGAAAACCTAATGTAGGAATTTAAGTGTAGCAGAAACCTGGAGGTAAAGACAGGAATCAGAGACCATGAGCAAACTGTCTTACTGCCCTGCTCTCCGAGGCTTGCCAGCTTGCTGTTTTATACAACCAGGGCCACCAACCCAAACTGAACTGCTCACAGTAGACATGGCCTTTCAATATCAGTCGTTAATGATGATGATGGTGCTGATGATAATGATGATGATGCCCCAGGCACTTGCCTATAAGTCAGTCTTTTAGAGACAACTTCTTAAGTTAAGTTCACTCTTTTCAAATGACTCTAGCAAAATATCAGTCAGAATAGAAGTAATAAAATAGGAGACCACTATTAAAGGAACCTTATTTTTTTTTAACAAAGATGCCAAAATGTAAATTGCAGAGACCACTGCCTCTTGAACAAATGGTGTTAGGATCACTGGATTGTCACATCTAGAGAAATGAAATTGATACCTGCCTCTCATTCTGTATAAAAATCAACTCATCTTGGTCACATGAGTAAATTAGTTAAAAACCTCCATCAAAAACTGGTAGCATGAGTGATCAAACACATAAACACATTCCAAATACAAGGAAGATATACTTTATATTAAAAGATAGAGAGTTTATTTAAGAAAGTTTTTTAAGTGTGCAGTATCCAAGTGGTTACAAAACAGAATACTGGTTTTTAATAGGTGGTGCTTCTGTGCCTTCAGAAACAGTTTATATTGATAAAATATTACACAGTAATAATGCATCTTTAAACGCTGGACAGAACTGAATGAAGAAATAGCAATAAAACATGGAGACTTCAATACCTCTCTTCCAGCAATTACTAAAATAGTAGAAGGTCAGTTATATACAGAAGACTGAAAACCCATGAGAAGGAAGCACCACCATTCACCATTCCAACATAATTTGTGCTGGTAGGCATACTAATTGCTCTAAATATTTTTATTTAGATTTCTTCTTAACTGACAGGTATATAAAACACAAAAATGCTAAATGGGGCCTATGAAATACCTTATCAGGTAAAGGCATATGCTACAAGGCCTGACAAACAATTAGATCCACAAAACCCATATGGGAGGAGAGATATGGCTTCAAGTTGTTCTCTGACTTTGTACTTTTGAATATGTACAAGGACACACACACATGCACACATACACACAAACAATGAATAAGCAAATACTAAACAAATAATAAGGACAATCTTTTGGCTTCATGCTTCTATAATGATTGACCAAGTCTCAGGTGAAAGAGTTGTACTCTAGATATATTTATCAGTTGGAACTGGGCTCACAAGTTCTCCATTTTCTTTCTTTCTTTCTTTCTTTCTTTCTTTCTTTCTTTCTTTCTTTCTTTCTTTCTTTCTTTCTTTTTGTTTTATTTGTTTTATTAGATTTTTTTTTTAAAAAAATACCAATCCAAATTCCCGCTCCCTCTCCTCCTCCCATTTCCTCCACACACCCTCCTCCAATCTTAAGAGAGGGCAAAGCACCTTGCCCTGTATAAGGTCCAAGGCCCTCCACACTACATCTAGGTTGAGCATGGTATACATCCAAAGAGTAGAGTATCTCAAAAAGCTGGACATGCAGAAGAGACAAATCCCAGTGCCACTGCTAGTGGCCCCTCAGTCTGCCCCAGCCATACAACTGTCAACCACATTCAGAGGGTCTAGTTTGGTCCTATGCTTTTTCCTTCTCAGTCCAGCTGGAGTTAGTGAGCTCCCATTAGCTCAGGTAGACTGCTTCAGTTGATGAACCGTTCATGGTCTCAACCTCTTTGCTCATGCTCTCATTCCTTCTACTCTTCAACTGGACCTTGGACCTTTGGTTGCGGCTTTCTGTAACAATCTCCATCTACTGCAGGCAGTTGGGGCACATAAAAGTACTTAAAGGGAATAAGTGGAAGCAGAAAATGAAGTAATTGTAATATGATCACACAGAGCAAAAAATAAAATTTTAATTGTAAATATTTATGAAATATGTGAAATCTTGTTCATATATTAATTTTATAATGGCTAAATACATCTATCCTTTATCATTGCTATGTGATGAAATATTAGAATCATTGCTTTGGTTTTTTAAAGCTATTCAGCACATCAATATGTTTATAATTTCCAAAGGGTGCATATTGGAATTTCTTTCTGCCATGCAACTATACCATAGTACCAAACATCAATCTTCCCTTCTGTGTCTCTCTCCTGCCTTTTCTAGCCTCTGGTCTTCAGTTTAATCTCAACTTCTAGGAGAGTAAACTAATACTTAAACCTTATCCTGATTAGCTTAATTACCTATTCAAGAATAATTAATGGATTCTGAGCTATCTGCAAGATAAAATTCAGATTACTTAGCCTGTCATTTTGATATTCTTAACTCTTGGCCCCAGGCTTGTTTATTATCCACACCCAATTTTCAGGAAGAGTTCAGTTGTTCTTTCTTTGAGTCCTATACTATATAATTTCTTTAAAATCCTTTCTCTGTTATTTTATAAAATTTTCTTCAGTTGCTTCCTCGACAATGCATGACTTCTGATTTTCCAAATCAAAATAACTTGAAGTACCCATGGGAAACATGTGAATTTTTCTGAACAGTCGAAACTATATATTCACCCAATTCATCTGATATATTTACGTTCACTTTTCTATTTTCACTTCACTGAACTAAAGAGAAAAGGATTCATCCTTCAATCTTCACTGTCATAAACAGAAGTACTAATACTTGTCACGGATGCTGCAAGTCAACTGTCTGTGCTAGCTTGTCTTTTGATGCTGTGGTAAAGCACTGACTAACTAGGAGTTAGAAAGTGGGAGAAGAAAAAGGTATATTAAGTTTGCAGTTTTCAATCCATCATCCAGAGAAACCAAGCCAGGTACCTAAGCAGGAAACTGGATGTAGGAATTTAAACAGAAATTTCTTTTCCATAGTTTTCTCAACCTGATTTCTTTTACATCCCAAGCGTCTTCTGAGGGCTGCTATTTCTCACAGTGGGCTGGGCCCTCCCTTTTTAATCACCAATCAATAAAATATCTTATAGACCTGCCCACAGGCCAGTTAGCTGAGATTCCCTCCACTTTGCATCAAGTTGACAAAAATTAACCACAATAGCATCCTAAGAGGAGAAACAGGTTTGTAATCAATGAATTTCAAAGTCTCATCTCCTCTGATAATGAGAAGAGTTAATGTTTCACAATCTAACCTCACAGTCTCATATGTTTAAAAGAACTTCTTCCCTTTGAAGCTCTTCATTTGTCTGACTCTAAGATCCGTCTTCCCTTCCATATTAGACATACTTCTCTAGAGTTTAGAATACATTTCCAGCTTTTCAATCTCTAGTTGTAGAATGTCCCAGTCTGGGACTTTATTCTCTTCACTAGCATTCAACATGCTTTTAAATATAACTGACTTGTTTATGGCTTCATTGTTTATATATCCAGTTCCTCTCTTTCTCTCTCCTCTCTCCTTCCCTTCCTCCTTCCATCCCTCCCTCCCTCACCCCATTGTGTGTACATACGTTGTAGATAAAAATATCCAGCCACCTGTTCACTAACTCTCTTTGGATATTAATTTAGGATTAAATATCCAAGGGAGATTTTCTGTATCGTTCCCTAGGAGAATACATGCATACATCTCCTTTCTTTCATTAATTACTATCCCATCCACCAGTATTATGAAACAAAATCCACCAGCAACAGTTCTTCTTTTTTATGTGTGGAAGTCACAGAAAGTGCTGGTAGTAGCCATAGGAAAATATGAATATTGTCAATACCTGTTTTCTCGGCATACTCATTTAAACCATCTAAATATCCTACCCTAAAATTTGTGAAATATTCATAGCTTTTTTCCTTCTGGCTGAAAATTATGGCTGAACAATAGATGGATAGTCTGAATCCTGACTAGCTTTACTTGTCAACATGATATAGTCTTCTGAAAGCAAAACCTAAGTTCAGAAATAAATTGTTCTGTGGACTTACATGTGAGAGATTGTCTTGATTGCTCATTGATGTAGAAATGTCCAGCCCTTCTTTGGTGACACTATCTCCATGTAGTTGGTTCTGAACTCTATAAATCTTAGTACAGACTAGCATTCAGACAGTAAGCAGCATACTCCATAGGCTCTACTGTGTATATAATTCTTTGGCTGTAGAAACAATTCCTTGGCTGAAGAAGGAAACAATGTAAATAATAAAAGCAGGCCTTCAAGGTATGCCTTGTGGTCTTTTAAAAATTTCCTCAATGATGAATTGTGAACTGGAATTGTAAATGAAGAAAATATTTTCCTTTGCTATGTTTGCTTTTGCTAAGAATACTTTATTACAGAAACTGAAATGTAAATAGAACTCTGTTGTGCCCTAATCCTCAAAGGCTGACCTCAATAGGTAGCCTCAACTGTCTCCTATGCTTTCTGGTTTTCACTACCCAGTGAGCAGTAGTAAGAAGCATCAGCAAAACTTATGATGCAAGAGGAAAATGACATGAAGGGGAGAGATCAAGATTCTCTCTCTCTCTCTCTCTCTCTCTCTCAGTGATTTCAAGTTGTCCAGTTCTTGAACGGTTGCTTTTAAATCAATTAGCTCTTCCCATAGTAGCTTCTATGCTTTGCTTACTGCTCCACTCCTGTTTGCTTGTCCACAGAAACTCTAAGAAACTCCCAATTATTGCCCTCAGTTCACTGCAGAACAGTTTTCTTATTTGCTAGACCATCATGGAAAATTTCTTCATTAAGCTTTCATCAAAGTAGCCAATTTGAGTGTATCATTACATTCAACTGATATCTGGGGGTATGCTATGTATATAGCAACATGTATTATATTTTATCAAGTCGATGAAGTCAGGAATCATTTGATTTCAAAGTCCTGAAGTGACTTTCAAGTAGCTTCAGGTGGAAATCCAAACCTCTAAGCAAGTTGACTAAGACCTCACTTCATATTTCATTCTTTACTCGCCACTAACTCTACTCATTATGACCTGACCTTGTATTTGGTTCTCAAACAAAAATATACCCATGGATCAAGTCTCCATCTCAGAGGCAGTTCAGTTTTCTGCTCTTCCTCAAATTCCTTCACCCACACCTCCCTCTTCGTTTTATGCAGGCATTGTTTCACAGGGGCTCGCTAACTTTCAAAACTGTCCATAATCTTTATTCAGTATGAAATTGTGTGTCCAACTTAATCTTTATTCTAGATTTTATCTCCACCCAAATGTTATGTCATGTTTATTCCCCTGATTGCTGCCCACATTGTTTAATGCGTTGCATTCTTTACAGTGGCAAAGATTTCTCCTAGTTGTTACTATCTTCAAACTAGGAAAACCGTGCCATGAAGTTCAAGTGGTGAGAAACAAAGAAAAATCAATTTGAATAGGTAAGGGAGTGAATAAATAGAAATAGATATTAGTATAATTATGAATTAAGAGCTTAACACTGAGCAAACGAAAAGATGGCTGCCTGCAAATATACTTTACTAACGAAGGAAGTACGTGGGGTATTTGAATGCTATGTGAAGATTTATTGATGTGCTTGGTGTGATAAAAAGCTGAAAGTTCCATATCTAGGCAAGAGGTATAGGTGGGACTTCCAGGAAGAGAGAGGAAGTAGGAGGAGGAACCTTGGCATGTAAAAGAGATATGAGGGGACACAGAATATGCAGGATGAATGGTGCATGAAAGATGTGGATGAATAGAAATGGGTTTATTTAAGTGGTAAGAAGTAAGTTAAAAATGAGACTAAGCTAAGGTCAGGTTTCATAATTAATAAATCTTTGTATCATTATTTGTGAACTGGAAGCACAAATAAAAATCTGATTACATTTTATCCACTCTTCAGTTGAGTTAACCCAGACCCAGAAAGACAAACATGGTACGTACTTACTTATAAGTGGACATTAGCTGTAAACTAAAGGATAACCATGCCAAAATTCATGGACCCAGAGAAGTTAAGGAACGAGGTGTTGTCTAAGGTTTCTGTCCTGCCCTGTTCTCACAATCATTAAGTCCCATAGGAATCACAAAGAGGTCTACATTAGTTATAAACTGATTGGCCCAATAGCTCAGACTTCTTATTTACTCTTATGTCTTGTATTAGCCCACTGTTCTTGTCTATGCTAGCCACGTGGCTCAGTACCTTATTCGGCAAGGCAGTCACATCTTTCTTCTTCTGTGGCTGGGTCAAGACTACACTCTAGGATTTCCTTCCTACCAGAATTCTCTTGTTCTCCTTTACCTGCCTCTACTTCCTGTCTGGTTGTCCCTCCTATACTTCCTGCCTGTATTTATGTATGTGACAATATGTGTGTGTGTAGAAGATGGGAAATATGTAAATATATGACATTTACCAAATAGTAAATCAGTTGAAGAGATAAAGGACATTATAATTTTATTGTTCTATTCATTTTTTAGAAAAATGAGCTACCTCAAAATAAAAATAACACCATGTATCAGGAAGAAAAACAATTGATGCATTAAATTAATGCTACTCTTAGTGATATTTTATTTTTATTTTAATAAATAAAGCTTGTCTGAAATTCAGAGATTAAAACAGCTGCACTGATCAGCCTTACAGACCAGGCATTGATGACACACCATAAATCCCAGTAGCCACACTGGTTTGCTATAGAAACTGGACAGTAGTGGTGCAAGCCTTTAATCCCAGTACTAGAGAGGAATATGAGATGGAGGAATACAGCTTTAACACGGGCTTATTCTGAGATTCCTGGAGGCAGAATCATCTTTTAAGACTGAGATATATATATTTCAGAATTTAAAAACCACCAAAAATGTTTGAATATTAGTCATCTTTTGAAATCTATTGTTTGTAGAAACAACACATTATTAAGGTATGAGTGAGTGCCCAACTGATAGTACACATGCACTATTTTCAATGTATCTTTTCAAATAGGAAAATAAATAGTGAATACTTAATTTGGACTCTACTTACTAAAATAAAAACATCTTCATCATAAATGTTATTTTTAGATAGGTTAAAAATAACTAGTGTCTTCTGAAGTAGAACATCATAAAATGTGGGTATATTTGATTAGGATATTTTATGAGAATCAGTAATAGTTTTTTAATCAATGTATGCATAAATTAAGCCAAAACCAAATAATCACATCTCATAGTGCTAGAAAAAATATGTAAGATGCCAAGAATGTCAGTTTTCAAGTGAATGGCTTAACACTCTGTTCTAGAATCCCTCATATAGTCTCTGAAAAAAATTAAGATAACACTTAAGAATCTTACTTTGGTGTTCTTGTGGGACTCCTAATCATGAGAATGGGGGCTGTCTCTGACTTTTTGTGTACTGTTTGGACCCCTTTCCTCCTACTGATCTTGTCCAGTCTTAAACAAGGGGATATGTCTAGTCTTACTGCGATTTTATGTGATATGTTTGGCTGATATCCCTGGATTGCATGCCCTTTTCTTTAGGGAACTAGAGGAGGAATGGATCTGGGGGAGAGGAGCGTGGGGAGGTTGAGAGGATAGGAGGAAAGGGAAACTACAATTGGGATATAATACATGAGAGAAAAATAAATTAAAAACATAAAGGAGTTTCCACCAAACTTATTTCTGTGTAAGAAGTATCCACATAGTACTGTGTTACTGCTGTCAGTCTTGATAACACACCATCTTTAATTGAAGAATAAAAAAGGTATAGAAAAGATGTTCCAAAGGCCATAATACAAAACCAGTCAGCTACTAGTGCTTGCTTTGGACGGTAATCACAAGCCATCAATTTATAAAAGTAAATTTGTGCACTTCTAAAAATAAGCATACCTTGATGTCCAAAGGTCTTAAATCCAGGACATGACTTCCCCCACCTTTTCATTTTCTGCCAAGAATTGAACAGGACCAACGTTAAGTGGGAGTTATGGAAGTATGTGGTATCATAACCAGAAACAGAAGGATTACATTTGTCTTTGAACCTGTCAGAAGAGGGGAACTGACCATTAGGGCCTGGCCCTTATAGCAGCACAAATGAAAAGCTTAGAATGCTTTTATTATGTGAGACAATGCCATGTTTACATTGTATGTTGCAGTTCCTTCTTACGATAGTTAGCATGCATTAAAAAAGACAAAAATAACTTTAATTAGAATAACTGAACTGAGTCATTTGTAATTTCTTAAATTAGTGCATTGCATTATTTATTATATTTAATAACTATAAAAATTATGTAGCTTTTCTTCATTTGTGAATTTTTATTTATGAAGAAAAACAATTAGCTATCACACACACATATACATGCACACACATAGACATACCCACGTATAGACACACAGGCTCATACATGGAGCTGAACTGCATCACATTATTCCAACTCAGCATTCACCACACACAAGAATGTATTTATACTTCTATATACACTTTACTAAGCATCCATTTTCAGTTTTACTACACTGAAGAGAATAAGTGTCTATCTACGTTGCATATTTTTCAAAAATATGAATGGGCTTAAGTTTTATCATGTCACTGACACATTTTCCCATCATCTCCAGTAGTGCCAGCAGCTT
The DNA here is from genome assembly GCF_950005125.1 of Chionomys nivalis. Taxonomy (NCBI): domain Eukaryota; kingdom Metazoa; phylum Chordata; class Mammalia; order Rodentia; family Cricetidae; genus Chionomys; species Chionomys nivalis. The sequence goes on from NC_080093.1 coordinate 38,298,500, forward strand.
CCATGGAATGTGGAACAGCCAGGCTCTGGCAGAGCCTCCTCTGCCCCTGCCAACTCTGGTGCAGATCCAGGTGGAGCAAAAGATGCTCTCTCAGTCCTCACACCTTTTTTTGTAATGTGCTAATATCCATAAGCTCATATAAAATACCGACATGCAAATAAACTCGCTGCCCTCACCCCCCAGCATAATAAATCTGCAAGACATCGTGCAGTTGTACTTTCTAAAATAAAGAATTATGACTTTTTAGCTTTGTTTTTACAAGTTAAATAATTCTGCCACAGGTGGCACCATACACCTAGAATTGCTTTCTAAGAGAAGGTATCAGCTTTCAGGTGGACATTCCTAAGATGTCCTTCTGAATTATATCTAAGACTGATTCATGTGTCTGAATTTTTGTAGTCATCAAATCACAAACCTGCTTCCCTGAATACATGAGTAGACAGGGTTTGATGATTGATCTGCAAGCAGCCTAGTCGAGGGTGACCACAAACACTTGGGGTAACCAGCCATAAATTTTTAGATTACAGCTTTTTTATGTTAAGTGTGATTAAATGAATGAGTCATATTCTGTCTATTTCCCAGTGAGAGGGGACTATGTGCATACAGGTAGCATGTAACAGGGAGAAAGGCAACAAGAAATGGGCATGAAATTAGGTGCTGATAAATTTTGGAGCAAGTTGCTCTAAAATTAAAGTAAATGTTGGACATCCCCTCCCCTACATGCTTGCTTGAGCAAAAGAAACCTGCCTTTGAGTAATGTGATGGTTAGTAGTGATTGCCAACTTGACAGGTCTTTACAAGCAACAAGCTTCTGTGTATGTTTATGGGGGCTAGTTAAACTAGTCTATTGAGGAGGGGCAGACTCTAATGAGGGCATCATCATTCCATCTTCCAGGGTCCTGAACTCTAGAATGGAGGAAGTGAGGTTATGAAAAGCATTTTTCTCTTTTCTCACTATAATGTGGCAGACCACATGCTTCAAACTCCTCTTGCCATGACTTCTCCACTATGATGGAGCATACTACAGAACTGTGAATTGAAATAAACATTTCTTCCCTTAAGCTGTATTCTTAAATATTTTATCATAACAATAAAATATCTAAGAAACAATTGCTGGTGTGTGTTCTAGGTCATTACTGTACTCTGGGCCAACTCAAATTACATACCCTAAATGACATTAATACTGCCTTAACTTCCTAATTAGAAAGAATAAAATTATTCTAAATAGCCCCATAATTCCCATAATTCTATCAGAAAAATATTTATTATTTTCCCCAAGATAAAATTCTATGACATAATCCTAGTAATAATGCCAGAAACAGAAACATCCAAGTGATGGATGTTATGAACATGCATCATTTAGCACATAAAGAAGTTTAAGTCATGTGTGCCTACCAGCTTTTATTTAGTTCTCAGGGTCACAGTATAGATTCTATGCTGTGACATGTCCTAGTGAGCAGTACATTGACCTAACTCTATCGGCACTTGTCACCAAAATCTTTGTCATCAGAATTTATCAATCAGGGTCATGACGTCTCTCTAGCCATGGAACCAGGTGTCACTGGGGATTTCAAGTTAAAGTTCTAAACAAAACATCATTAACAAACAAATTCCCCTACATTTTAGATAGTTTACTGTATCAATCAGTAGTTTTCAGTAGCAAGCTGTTCTAAAAACATAGGGAAAGTACTACAAAGATAGGTCCACGGTTACAAAGCACTTGTTGATAAGTCTAATGACTTGAGTTTAACCTCACAGAATGTTAGTAGGAAAATATTTCCCATAAGATGTTCTATGATCCCCATGTATACCATGCACATATGAACATGGAGACACACACTAAATAAATAAACAAATAGTCCTCATTGTCCGCTATGTTCAGCGAGTCCGGTTACTGAGAACTCAAGAACAAAGGCAATGGGTTTTTGATCCTACTGCACGTACTGGCTTTGTGGGAGCCTAGGCAGTTTGGATGCTCACCTTACTAAGACCTGGATGGAGGTGGGTGGTCCTTGGACTTCCTACAGGGCAGGGAACCCTGATTGCTCTTTGGGCTGACAAAGGAGGGGGACTTGAACGGGGGAGGGGGAGGGAAATGGGAGGCGGTGGCGGGGAGGAGGCAGAAATCTTTAAGAAATAATAAATAAATAAATAAATAAATAAATAAATAGATTGAAAAGTATTTGGAGTAGATAGACACTTAAAATGGTGCAAAGGTTTGAGAGACAGAAATACATTAGGTGAGTATGTGACGTCTGAATTTCAGCACACTCAAAGGAAAATTATATGGGGAGAATTTCATCAGACCCCAGCTACTTGTGTCTTCTAAACATGGAAAAGTTTGCCAAAAGTCTCAAAATGATTTTCTGACTGTCTTCTGTCAACACTCATGTACTTGCTCATAACAAAATTTCAAAGCCACTAAAACACGCCTTGGTCTTTTAATTTACCTAATCTTATAAAAGTCTCTATCATTGGTAGAGTCAAGAACTCCCCATATTGGCAAAAGATTCTGTGAAATCTATATTGTGGATGCCTTATTTAAAAGCTAGCTGATAATGTAAGTGGCAACAGGAACTGACTGAATCATATCAGTGTTGCACAATGAAGGATTTTCCACAGGTATTGGACTTCGGGACTTCTAAGGGGTCAATAAGATGTTCCTGAGAACACCACAGCATCGGCAGCCACAGACTTTAGGAAGCTAATTACAGGCTTAGAGATAAAAATCTTGGTGCTTCTCTTCTAGTAATGGAGTCAATTGCTCCTCCAGCTCCAAGGCTGCTGATACTCTGGGGCTCTTAGGAACATCTTATCAACCTCGGATAACATTCAGTCAGAGTACACTTTGGAGTCCAAGGAACTTAATAAAAATGCAATAGTAATAAAAACCCTGTTCACTGGTGTGAGAAAGACAAATAACCTTCCCCGAGTTTGAATAGGGGTCTGGAAGTTAGTTATGTCTGGTTCATTATGAGGGATTCCATGTCGGAAAGAAGTTTGAATAGTGGGGGGAGGCGTAACTAGTAATACAAATAATGGCTGATTACTGGAAAGAGCAGCAGACAGGTGTTCCAATATTGCTAAGTGATATATATGTAGTACACACACACACATATATATATATATATATATAAACAGCTTTCATCAACTAGTAATTTATGTGAAATGAGGTATAATTGAAATAGCATAGGTGAAGACAATCATTTAAAATAAACAAGAACAGTTGCTGTTGGCTTGCCTGTGCTTTAAAATGCCTTGTATTTCAGCATTTCAAAAATATCTATTCTCACTCTCCCAACTTTCCTTCTTATTTTCTTCATTATCCCTCTTTCCAATTCAATTTCAGGTATTTACTGACATTCGTCATAAAATTTACATTTGGTGAATTTCTAATATTCGGTATGTTTTGAGAGTGTTTATAATTATTGTAAACACCACAATCAAAACATGGACTGTTAGAACAATCAAAATAATCCGTGCTTCATTGTATTTGATGTAGCTCACCCGAATCCCCACTGTTATCATCTGCTTCCATTCACTAGGTAATTTTTGTGGTGGCTATTGTGAACAGTATTGTTTCTCTAATTTCTTCTCAGCAAGCTACTTTTTGAAATAATAATGAAGCCCATTTATAATTTTAATATAACAGAAATAAAAAGGGTGTAAACAATTTGTATTACTTAGATCTGTATTAAATGATATTGATAAACAGCTCATGAAATTATTGTTTTTCTATTTTTGACAGTTTACTACATTTATTGGCTTTTTTTCTCTTTGTAAAAATGTGGTTTAATTATATTTCAGTTTTCTTGACTCAATCAATCCCCATATATGTATTATAAATTCATAAATTTTATAGTATATTCACATATTCCACAACATGTACACAAAAATTATATGCAATATATGTTATCTATACAATATAACCATACAACTTACACATAATTTATATATATTATATATATAAATGTGTACAATACATATTAATAATATATAAGATATATTTGCTAATATATAATATATAATTGATATGGATATGAACTCATATATTACATGTAATAATATCATATATTATATATCTAATGTTACATGTAATGATATCATATATATTATATACATTTGTATGTGTGTCAATATACATACATACACATAAATGTATCTATACATATGTACATTCTTATATATTATATCTAGAAAATATAGCAATATGAATACACACATATATTTACATATATCATATGTAAACATATCTATACATAACACATTGTATATGAGTTTGTATATCGTATTATTATATGCATACTATAATATATATCTAAATTTACATGTTATATATGCCTATCTGTATACATTTGTGTATACGTGTCTACATATATCCACATGTATATATTAGTTTCTCTGAACTAACTTCCCATTAAGTTGCTTGAATCAAATAGGATTTCCATTTTCTTTCTACAACTGCTGTTTATTGTTATTAGTCAAAAGGGCAAACTTCTAATGAAGCTATGTATTTCCATTCCTACAGAATGGATGGTGAGTAAAGATGATGCAATCATTGTTATTACAGTGATTCTGTTTATAGGATAAGTATTTGCTTAATTAATTATATAACTAATTCTTATCACATGAAAGTATTAAAATAATTTTTGAAGTATTCATACTGTTTCGTGTATTTTTAATTATTACTATAAGTTAAGTATAACAAATTTGGAAATTATAAACCTAGTGTTCATGACTACAATTTAGTTGGAAGGTATCTTTGACAAAGAATATAAAACCAGGGATATATATAGGACAATTAATAAAAACAGAGACAGATACTCGGATTGAAACTCCCCCTTTTCTCCCCACCCCCAGTGGCCAGTGTTAAATGCTCCAACATTACAGAGGAACTTTGGGTGTTTGTAAAGACAGTCTTTTGTCACTGTCATTAGGTAACATTTTATTCTTCTGTGGTCTTTGTTGTTATTTAAGACTACATAGTTATAATTATAGTTTTTCTATAGTTGTCTTTAAGAAGATATTTGTATCACATTTTCACCTCTTGAAACTTGAGAATCACTTTAGAAAGGGAGTGGAAAGTGTATTAGAGTTAGTGACAGTGGATGACCACAAGGAAATATGTCATCTAAACAGAAGAATAGTTTCACATTTGAACCCACGGTGATTGTACAACATGCATAAGAAAGGTGCCACCTCAAGACAGACCACATCCCTGAAAGGAGTTGGATTAAGAAAATAAAAACTTGGGTTCAATAATTAAAACTTTTAATTGACTCTATGTCTGTGACACACTGTACATTATGAGTAGAAATAAAATATTGCTCATAAAATGTACAAACTAATATTTTCTAGAAAAAAAATGCAAGACTTAGATCCTACATGTCATGTATAATTCCTAAAGACAGTGATAGCCTGTTATCCACATTGCTAACTGGAACTTATTTATTTGTATTTCATTGGATTTAGTGCCTCTGTGGTAGGAGACTAGAAAATGGAGAAAGATCACTTCAAGATTAACATATAAAACTCATAAAGATACCAATTTACAAAGAAAGACTGGAAGCCCTTCCTAAACTGAACTTCACACAACAAACAGAGCATCTTCAAAACACCCAAGAATTAACAGATTTAGAACATAATGCTATTTATGCACTTACAAAGGGAATGGTGTCTGATATCATTGATTTGGGTTTTTTTCCCTTAGATCACTATCTGATTTCTATTTTGAAGAAAGGTTCCTCTTTCCTAATAAACTCTCTCTAGTTCTAATTATATGCCCATGATTTAACGTGTTTACCACTGAGTACATCAACCTGGATACTCTAGCAGATGCCTCATAGTCTCAGGTACGTGACAATTCACATAAACATACCATGTGGTATCAAATGATACCTGGCTTGTAACCTAGGCCAATAAGGGAAACCCTGTTTTTCCGGGTGTGTGGTAAGTGAGTATAGTAATTCTCCTATCCTGACCAAGCTTGTTTTGCACAGTAGGCATTTTAATTGCAGCTATTCATGAGCATGGCTGTGAAGACACAGTAAGCTTTTAATACAGAGTCTGATGCACAGCAAATAAATATTCAATGGTTTCTCACAGTCACTTTTGTTTTTCACCTTAATATAATATAATGTTAGTGATTATAAAGATAACCTGTGAAAGATTTACATTTTAATGAATAATAATATTTTAGGAAACTAAAAATGTATCTTTTAGATTACCTCAAATTATTACTATAGCAAAATTTGGCTGGGGGTGATTTGGATTTGACTATATTATTCTTCAGTTAAGATTTCTTCCTGGTTTATATTGATTACAAATATGTTGAAAAAAATAAAAAGATACAGGGGGTTATAACCAGACAACAGCCTGGAGGTTGTTGTTCAGTGGAACCTTATGATTCCAGTCTGCACTCACTCCAGGACTGCTTTGTGTCAATGCAAAGGAATAATTGACATTTTACTTAACAAAGATTGAAAAATGACCTTGATTTTCACTTTGTCCCTGACTCAGCTGGATAGGTACTTTTGCTATTCTTTTCCTGTTGAATAAAAACTACGAAACATTGGTTAGAAAGGAAAACAAAAGCTAGAACATCCTCAGAGGTTTATTCTGAGCAAGTAAATACAAATATTTTATTTTAATTTTAAGTATTTGAATGTTATTTACCTATATTACAAATTAGAATTATTATTTTAAAATTTTCCTAAATAAAGTACTATTTATACATTTAGCATATACTTTATAATGTAATATGATTGAAATTATATCTAATGTTATTATATAATATATAATTATATAATAAAATAATATTATATAATATTAATAATGTTATATATCTTTTTTTTGTTTTTTGGATTTTTGAGACAGGGTTTCTCCGTAGCTTTTTTGGTTCCTGTCCTGGAACTAGCTCTTTTTTTGAAAAACAAAATTTATTCATAAGTCATTACTGCCATGTGACATTTTGAAGAAGCCAATATAGCAGAAATTCTCTGCTTTGAAATTTTAGTGGTAAAATGGGAAGGTTTGATTGTTTGCAATGTACTTAATGTAATCATTTGTTTTCATGCCAGGACTGATCTCCAGGATTACATGGTACCATCTCATTAGTTATTGCCCATTGGCAGGAACATGATAGGAATTCTGTAACATGATAGGAATTCTCAGTCTAGAATTTACAAGGTGGAGTATTCATGTCATTTTCTTAATGTTCCTAAAAAAAATGACAGATCAATCAACTGCATTTGGCATGGATCTTTATACTTTTGAAAACTCCAGTCCCTTCCTTTGTTTTTGTTGGTCACTGCTTTATGCTGGCAATACCCAGAACTGATAATTTTGGGTTGAATGTCTTGTTTAGGTAAGATCATTGATGATGTTTAAGCCCCTGGTTCATGTTACTAGCAGAAGTTCTTTACAATTAGATAGAACACTACAATATTTCTATAGTATATGAGGGAAGTTCAAGACTAACACAATGATCTTATCTTAGTGGAAATATAACAATCCAGGTATTTTAACATTATAGCTAAATTTTTGGTCATAGTAATATTGCTAATATTAATGTTTAATTTTAGGTTTTTTAAAAATAGTCTTTTCTCACAATAGATTTTTATTAGAGTTTCTCTTCCCTCTACTCCTCCCATTCCCTCAATACCTCCCTTCTCCTCTGGATCCCTTCTTTTCTGTTTCTCACAAAAAAGCAGAGACATTGACCAATGGAAACAAATTGAAGACCCGGATATTAAGCCACACACCTATGAACACCTGCTTTTCGACAAAGGAGCTAAAATTATAGAATGGAAGAAAGAAAGCATCTTTAACAAATGGTGCTGGCATAACTGGATGTCAACCTGGAGAAGAATGAATATATATATATATATATATATATATATATATATATATATATCTCACCATGCAAAAAACTCAAGTCCAAATGGATTGAAGACCTCAATATAAATCTGACAACACTGAAACTGATAGAAAAGAAAGTGGGAAGTAGCCTGCAATGCATGGGCACAGGAGACCACTTTCTAAGTATAACCCCAGTAGCA